>NC_056667.1:187144843-188344843 GCF_018350195.1 Panthera tigris
TTTTGCCTTTCCCCCACCCCCATCAACCCTCAGCTTGTTCTCAGTATTTAAGAGTCCCTTATGGTTTGCCTCCCTCTCTGTAACTTTTTTTTTCCCCCTTCTTCTTCCCCATGGACTTTTGTTAAGTTTCTCAGGATCCACATATGAGTGAAAATATATGGTATCTTTCACTGACTGACTTATTTCACTCCGCATAATACTTTCCAGTTCTATCTGCGTTGCTGCAAATGGCCAGATTTCATTCTTTCTCATTGCCAAGTAGTATTCCATTGTATGTATAACCCACATCTTCTTTATCCATTTGTCAGTTGCTGGACATTTAGGCTTTTTCTATAATTTGGCTATTGTTGAAAGTGCTGCTATAAACATTGGGGTACAAGTGACCCTGTGCATCATTACTCCTGTATCCCTTGGTAAATTCCTAGCAGTGCTATTGCTGGGTCATAGGGTAGATCTATTTTTAATTTTTGAGGAACCTCCACACTGTTTTCCAGAGTGGCTGCACCAGTTTGCATTCCCACCAATAGTACAAGAGGGTTCCCGTTTCTCCACAAACTCTCCAGCATTATAGTAAGAGAACATTTTTAAAAAGTTTTTGTTTGAGGAGAGAGAGAGAGAGTGCAGGGGCGGGGTGCAGAGAGAGAAAGAGAGAGAGAATCCTAAGAGAGAGAATCCTAAGCAGGCTTCACACTGTCAGCATGGAGTCAAGACTTGGAGTTTCAACCCACAAACAGTGAGATCATAACCTGAACCGAAATCAAGAATCCAACACTTAACTGACTGAGCCACCCAGTTGCCCGATAAGGTATAATTTTAAATTAGGGTTTAGGATGATTGAATTATTATATATCCTGGTTGTTATGGTGGTTACATGTGTTAAAATCCATAGAACTACACACCAAAAAAGGAAAAAGTTCAATTTAATGCATGTTAATTTAAAAATAACATTTTCAGGGACCTCTGGGTGGCTCAGTCGGTTAAGCATCCTCCTTCGTCTCAGTTCATGATCTCACAGTTCGTGGGTTCAAGCCCCACATCAGGCTCTGTGCTGACAGCTCAGCTCTCTCTCTCAAAATTAAAAAAATTAAAGTTAAAATTTAAAAGTTTAAAAAAATTTAAAGAAAAATGTGTGTGTTCTTAAGATTCTATGCAGTTTATTTTAGAAGTTTTTCAATGATAGTCTTAACTAGTTTCATTTTGTCCTTACTCCAATTTTGAGACTTAAAACATCATTTCTTTTAGCTAATAGAGAATCCAGTATTCACTATGATATATTAGGCCAGGGTTTCTGAACCTAAGCATACTGACATCTTTGTTGTGGGGCTGTCCTGTGCATTGTAAGATATTTAACAGTACCCCTGGCTTATATTCTAGTAGCACTTCCCTGTCCATTTTGACAACCAAAAATGTTTTCAGACACTGCCATATGTCCTCAGGGGACAGTAGTGTGTGTGTTTGTGTGTGTGTGTGTGTGTGCGTGTGTGTGTGTGTGTGTGTGTGTGTAGAGACAAAATTGATACCAGTGCTAACCACTGTATTAGGCCTGACTGGCTCAGAATTTTGGGAATATATATTTCTTAATTTTCAAAGCTTGTCAAGCCAGTATTAAGTGGTATGATGTATATTATGGTAAGAGCTATGTTTATATAATCAATATTTATACCAAAACATCTTTTCTAAAATTATCTAATGGTACAGTAGGGCATTCCCAATTCATAAATTTAAGACCTTTATTTGTATTAAATCTTTGTAAAATGAGAATTTTAGAAGTATTTGAAAGGGTGAACAGTACCTGTCACATAGCAACAATCTTATAAAAAGTACATGAGTGTTATTAAGGGTAGGATGAGGGAACTATACAAAGGTAATTTTTGCTCTGTCTTGAATGTATTCTGGTGCCTTGGCAAGTCATTTAAGGAAATGTTTATTTTCTTAATCTATAGAATGGAAATGATTTAACCTAAATTGTATGGGGTAACACCATAGGGGAAATGAGAGATTTAGTTAAGACAAACATTCCATAAAAATATTAAGTGTTTTAAACAGATATTTAAATTTTTTCAGCTATTAAATAATAAAAGAAAATGGAATTGAATATATCAGCATGGAACAGTCTAATGATTCATTAAGAGTCAACCATAATGATTCTGAAGAATCAAACACAGATTCTCAGGTATTTGAGGTAGGAATTCAACGGGGAACTTTTTTCCATTACATTTAACAACTTTTTAATGGGTAAGAAATAGTGTCATGTTTAATATATTCACGACTGTTAACATTTATCCACAATGCTATCATATATTTGATTTAATAATATAGAGCTTTACTCAAAGTAATATATTCATAAAGATCTATATATAAAGAAAAATATGTTGAATTACATATCAAGTTGTATTCCCATGTACAACTTTATTTCAGTAAGATTGAAGTAAAACATAAAAATCAACAATTTCACTTAAAAACTGCTTTCTATGTTAGTCTGTGTGAATTGACAACTCTTACAAAAAATAAAGAGGATAATTAACTGAAAATGAATCTTTCCATTTTTATTATAACATGCTATTTTACTTTAAGTTTCAGTATAGTTAACATACAGTGTTATATTAGTTTCAGGTGATTCATATAGTGATTCAAGAATTTCCATACATCACCCAGTGCTCATCACGACCAGTGCACTCCTTAATCCCCATCTCCTATTTAACCCATCCACCCACACTCCTCCCCTCTGATAACCATCAGTTCTCTATTTACTAAGAGCCTGTTTCTTGGTTTCTCTCTCTGTCTCCCCTCTTCCCCTCTCCCTCTCCCTTTCTTCCTTTGCTCATTTGTTTCTTAAATTCCACATATGTGTGAAATCATGTGGTATTTGTCTTTCTCTGACTTATTTCTCTTAGCATTATCCTCTCTAGCTCTACCTATGTTGTTGCAAATGGCAAGATTTCATTCTCTTTATGGCTGGATAGTATTCCATTGTGGATATATAGCATATCTTCTTTATCCATTCATCAATTGATGGACATTTGAACTGTTTCCATAGTTTGGCTATTATAAATAATGCTGCTATAAACATAGAGGTGCATATATCCCTTTGAATTAGTGGTTTTGTATTTTTGGAGTAAGTACCCAGTAGTGTGATTACTGGATCATAGGGTAGTTCTATTTTTAACTTTTTGAGGAACCTCCATACTATTGTCCACAGTGCCTGATAAACATTCTATTTTATTTATTTTTTTATTGTGACATTAGGGGCAACTGGCTGGCTCAGTGGGTAGAGCATGTGACTCTTGATATCAGGGTTGTGAGTTCAAGCCCTGCATTGGGTGTAGAGATTACTTAAAAATAAAATCTTTAGAAAAAAAATTTTTTTTTAATTGCGACATTATGTTTTACAAACACCCAAGTGCTTTTTTTCTCTTTGCAAAAGCATCTAACCTGTATGGACTCCAGGGATCCTTCCTTTGGACAAAATGGTTCTCCTAGAATTTTACCCATCACCTCTCATGAAGTAGATAATTCACTCACATCACAGAATATACCAGGGACCCTGACTCAGACACAGACTCTTTCTACAGAACAATTCCATCTAGTGGACCAAAATGGGCAGCCTATTCAATATGAACTTCAGTCATTGGGGGATTCTAATGCACAAATGGTGAGTATATTTTATAAATAATAAGTTTTACCCTATTTAGCAAATGTATTAACCTTACTAATTTCTTGAAACTTGACTTACATTGCTTTGAAAATACTATTTCTGTGACATTCGTTTTTAAGTTATGTGAAGATTTTAAAAGATTTCCTTTTAGAACTACTAACAGTACATTAAACCAATACTTCCCACCCACTATGTCTAGGCATGCTGTGACTTTGAGATTAGTTGGAAATGTGTCATAACCTGTAACTAGTGCCAGAGTTTACATGTAACTTACATTTATTTTTGTATATACATTTGAATTCAAGGTTATTGCTTTATCCACATCTCAGTCACTAACTTGCATGCCATGTGCCACTGTGCTTTCTTGAAGCAAAAGAAAGCTATGGAAGTACCAATGATATACTGGCAATCAGACATACCTTGGTAATGGGCAGATATGTGTGTGTCATGTGAATAACAATGTATAAAGATGAAATTCCTGCTTTAATCTATTAGCTAAAGTATTTATGATTAAGTTTATAGTTTGAGTAGAAGAAATAAAAGATGGTTTTGATTGAAATGAGAGAATTACTGAGCAAAACTTCTCAGTTGCTCTCTGATTAATAAGAATATCCTTATATTAGTAATAATGTGAAGAATAATGAATTTCTTGTTTACCTGTATTTTTAAAATTTTCTACAACGGGTATAAATTTCATAATAAAAACTATTTTAAAAATTATAGCTTCAGTTATAAATTATACCACAGGTGAGCAACCATTTTACCTAAAATTAATCCCTGTTTTGATTCTAGTCTGGAGAATTCTAGAGTTATTCTATTTCTATTGTATGAAGGGCTATCATTTTATACATGGTAGTTGTCTTAAACACATTAAAGTCACTTATTTGAGTCTAAAAAGTGTTAGAGTTCCCATTCTCTTTGTAATTGTATTAAACGTTCTGTACAAAATGATCTTAAAGATGATTTTACATTGTTTGGGGTAGGAGATGATAGGGGTAGGAGAGAGTTACCTGAAGCTATGAAATAGGAAACCCATAGCATGAAGCATGGAAATAAATGTAAGACACATAGAGTATAAGGAACCAAAGATTAGAAAGTGGTGATGTTTTGGGAAACTTAGTGGAGCTTTTGGGGGCTTTGTTTTAAATAGATTTTAGTTTTTAGAGCAGTTTTAGGTTCAAAGAAAAACTGAGCAGAAGGTACAGTGATTTCTCATAAAGCCCCTGCCCCTACACACACATAGTCTTACCCATTTTCAACATCCCCCACCAAGTGGAGCTTTTTTAAAGAAATGACTTTTTTTATATGATTTTTTTTAATGTAGAAGTTAATCAAGGAACTAGTAAAGCTTCTGTAGTGGGTGAATCTGTAACACATGAGGAGGCTTTAAAGTGAAGCAGGAAAAAAAAAATGAAGTAGGGATGGTATTTTGGATTTATTAGGAATATTGTATAGTACACAAAGAACCCAGTAAATATGACTACTTATTAGCCAAGGTTTTCTGATAATATTCGTGATCTGCCTCAAATAGAATGTATTGCAACAGATGACTTTTCAAAACGGTTTTGTTTTCATAGCAAAGATTAAAGATAATTGACTTTTTTTTTAAATAGGAAAAGTAATATTGTCACCATTATCAAATTACATGAACTGAAAATAGTTTTTTAGCTACCGGGTAGAATAAGCTAAGAGGAGGAGGAGGAGGCTCTTCTCTACCATGCATAGGAAATATATTTTCAAAATTAAGAAGATATTCCACAGATCATTTTTTTTTAAGCTTATTTATTTTGAGAGAGAGAGCAGGAGCACAGAGGAGGGGCAGAGAAAGAGAGGGAGAGAGAGAATCCCAAGCAGGTTTCATGTGGTTAGCACAGAGCCCAACATGGGGCTCAAACTCATGAACCGTGAGATCATGACCTGAGCTGAGATCAAGAGTCAGACGCTTAACCAACTGAACCACCCAGGTGCCCCCCACGATTGTTTCAATTATGATATTTTCATATGATTAAATAAATTATAAGTATATGTGTTTTGTTAGGATTTAGTAATAACCACAGCACTATTCTTTTCTAAGAATAAATGAAGTATTTTTCACAAATATTTAATCTCATTTAAGGAGGAAAGTCTTTATTTTTAAAATAACATATACCTTATTTTACTTTATTTTGTTTTTTAAAGTTTATTTATTTTGAGAAGGACAGAGGAAGCAAGCAGGGGAGTGGCAGAGAGAGTGGGAGAGAGGGAGAATCCCAAGCAGGCTCTGCACTGTCAGCACAGAGCCCCGTGTGGGGCTTGAATCCATGAAACTGTGAGATCAGGACCTGAGCTGAACTCAAAAGTTGGACACTTCACCAACTGAGCCACCCAGGCTCCCCTAAGGAGAAAATAATTTAAAACCATGTTATTACTGTTGCCTTTTAAAGTCCAGCAGTGTTTTTGTATTATTTTTGCATTTTTTTAAGTTGAATAACATGATCAGATAATGGGAAGCAGTAGTTGTTTGAATTTGGGTTTGAATTTCAACTCATCACTATGTAACTTTGTGTTATTTTGCATGAGTTGTGTAACCTCTTGTGACAATTTCCTCAAGTATAAAATGTATATACTTCATATACATGTAATAAGGATTAAATCTGGTAAGGCATGTAAAGTCCTGCCATTTTGTATGCTCTCAACAAATGTAAAGCAATTATCATCATCAGACTTTACAATTGCTTTTTCATAATGAATTGGTAAAAGGTATGGCAAGATATTTTTCTCTCAAGAAACGATAAACATTAGGAGAGGGAATCAACTACTACTCTTAATTTCTGGGAAATGTTTATGACTATATTTAAAGCATTCTACCTTGTTGAAGTTTTTTTTTCCAATTTAATTTTTTCTCAAATTAAAATTTTTTCAATTGACCCTCTTGAAATTAGGACTACAGTCTCTCTCAGACATCAGCAATGTTTTCATGTTTTATATAGCAAAAAGGCAGTCTCGGAAAGTGGGTTGTAATGATTATGAAGAGTTACTTGTATTAGGGAGAACTGAGGCTAGTGGACTTTGGGTAAAAGAATAACACTATGTCAATAGAAGAGTGGTGTGTTAGGTAATAGAGTTTACGCGGTGTCCCAAAAGTCTGGAAATATAGGATAAACTTATTTTCAAATAATGTATTAGTTTTATGTTCAGATGATAGGCGTAAAGTGTTTTTCTTCTGCTTCAAACACCCTTTTCATTGACCTCTAAATTTGAGACAATGGATTCAATTGTTAAATTGAAGGAAAAAAGTAATAAATCTATGATTTTTCCTATATTTTCAGACTTTTGGGGCATTCTATGGTATTCCTCATGGGCCAAGACAGGATATATATATATAAATTCAGAGATATAAAGATAAATTCTGTTTAATTAGACATCTAACAAGGTACTGTTTTTACATGTGACAAATGATTACCACACAAATAATTCAAACACATAGGGATATAATACAGTAAGTAGAAAAAGAGTAAATATATTAAGTCCAATCAGAGCCTTGTTCATATTACTAAGTAATTAGACCTCATCCAAGTGTAATAATTAAGAGCATAAGTGGTTAAGATCATAGGACATATGGCTAAATTGCCTGTTTTGAAACTTGGCTTTACCACTTATCAGGTGTAAGACTTTGGAAAAAAATTTTTGTGTACCTCAGTGTTTTCATGTATAAAATGAGGGAAATAAATAGTAACCACCATGGAGGTAGGCATGTCTTTAATAATTTATTTAAGTAATAATTCTGTCAAATCATTGCTGGCTTATGCATTTCATTTTTTTTTTAATGCTTCCAAGATGATTGTTCCTAGCCCATCAGAAAATGGACAGGTGCTGCATGTAATTCCATCTACCCAGACAGGAATGGCACAAGTAATTATTCCTCAGGGGCAGCTTGTGGATGTAAATAGCCCTCAGGGTAAGTAATGTTGGGATATAGGGGATTTTAGAATGTTTTAAAAAATGTATATTCCAGAAAATCACCTCATGAAAGTCAGTGCTAATTGGTCTCTTTGGGTAAGATTTTGAACTGAATAATTAGAAAAAGTTTCTTAGCCCAAATAAATTTCAAGTTCATTTTTCAACCCCTGTCTAGGTTAGCTGTCTATTTCATTTTGGAATTCTATGAAGCTGGTTGACTCTTGCTTCCTTCCAAATGACCAGTGAGCATAATAAATTCTTCTTAATTATAATAACAGTAATAATAACAGCAACAATAACAAGAATATAATGTTAATAGCTACTGGAGAAATTTTAATTTTGTATTTTTATCGATACTTTTGTTAGCCATGTGACTCATTACTCTTTTGTTTAACTATTCTTTTCATCCTCTTTGCTGTTTCCCTCTTTGTTCCTTCAGATTCAGAAAGGAGAATCATGCTCCCCATTTTTTTTAATTCTTTACCTATTTGGTAATATCCCTGTTAGTTCTTGTCTTTTGCTTCCCTTCCTTTTCTCTTTTCTAACACCATAGCTACACTGTTTCGTTGTTCATTCATAGCTAATGATTTAGAGTAGATATTTTTACCTTAGTGTTATGATTCTTTGTCTTTGTTAACAGTTAAAACTTAGAGAAAAGAAAGTTTGCAGAAAAAAAATAAACATGGTTTAGAAATGAGTTTTATATTTTCCCATTACATTATGAAACAATTAACATAACAGTTCTACCACTTTTATATCCTAGCTGTTCAATTTAAGCTTCAAAAACTTAATTATAAAATTTCAGTAGTCAGTATTATAATTTGAAACTAAACAAGTTTATTAGAGAAATTTTCAATAAAGCGTTATAAGTTTTGTTATCTTTATCTTTAGAGCACATCTTGCCTTTCCTATTTCAAATGTATGAGTTCTAATTAGTTACCTTGTCATTGTCTTCTTCAAGATATTGATGTTGCTTTGTTCTTTTTATTGCTGTTAAGATGTCTCTGAAGAGAAACCCGGTGACAGAAACTTACCAACCATAAGAGTGGATGTTCTAGCAGACAATACCAGTAATTATACTCTTCATCCACAAGCATCCCTCACATTGCCCAAAAAGACCGTGGCCAGGTGAGTCAGTGGGAGAGAGAAGTTCATCTTTTGAATTCATCATGGAGATCTTTTTTGAAATTACCACTTCTAAAGCTGGCTGGCTATAGAAAAGATCAGAAATTCAGGAAATAGAATAAACATTAACCTAATTATCAAATATCTTTAATTATTTTAATGGCATCTTGGCAACAAGGAGGCTATCCTAGAAGCTATAGTGTCTGAAGTATTACCTTTCCTCAGTGACACTTGCCCGTTATCTTTTGAAGCAATCTGAAAATATCTGACACTCATAGGGTTTTTAGAATTAAAAAAAAAAAGAAAGAAATATCCATTCTAGTTCCTAAAATCATCTCTTATGCATTTAATTCCTCTGTGGTAAAGTGTTTAAATGTTTCTTATTAATATCTATTTCAGCTTTTATTTTTGCCTTAACATTGTTTATAATAATTTAGGGAAATATAGACATAGGTTTTGTATTATTTATATTCTTTTAACTGTTTATGAAAATATTAAAAATTAACACAATGTTTATGACATTTAGTCTTAGAACTTGACATAATATCATGTTAACTCTTAAAAAATCAGGTGAAGATGTTTTATTCATTTTTTTGTAAATGAAAAAAAAATTATATAATGAGAAGACAGCAAAGTAAGCATTGAGGGAGGTATATAAACCACTTAAATTTATTGGGACTACAGATATTTGGAAGAAGAAACTTAGGCCTTTGCTTTAGCAGCTAATAAGATGGTAATGTTTAAAGAAAATTAATACATCCATCACTCTATCATTATTATTACAATTTTTTAAAGATTTTATTTATGTATATATGTATGTATGTAAGCAAGCAAGCTCTACACCCAATGTACGGCTCGAACTCATGACCCTGAGATCAAGAGTCACATGCACTACCAACTGAGCCAGCCAGGTGCTCCTATTATTACAGTTTCTTTTCTTTTCTTTCCTTTTCTTTTATCTTTAAGATTATTTATTTTGAGAGAGCATGCATGAGCAGGGGAGGGGTAGAGAGAGAATCCCAAGCGGATTCATCTGTGGAGCCAGATGCAGAGCTTGAACCCATGAGCTGAAATATCATGAACTGAGCAGAAATCAGGAGTCCAACACCCAACCGACTGAGTCACCCAGGCACCCCTACAGTTTCTTATTGATGACCTCAATATATTGTCTTTAACACTGGCTAAGGGGATAAAGCAGTTGAATGTCATGTGTGTTTGTGTGAATGCAACTTACAATATGTGTTTATATATGTGCATATTCCTCCCTTTTCCCAGAATGCTTGAAGAGCCCTTTCTGGCTCCTCTCCAGCCACTTTCTTCTAACACACCTATGTGGGCTTGCCGTCTTAGGAGCTGTGAGGTGAGTTAAAGATAATCCTTACCTAGATTCTCTAAATTGATTGTAATGCATCCCCAAATGTCCACTTTTGAGTCCAACTAATGGAGACTATCTGTTCTGTAATTTTTGTTCATGTGTATGCTAACTCTGATCTCACCTATTCCTTTATTCCTTAGAGATTTTAAGCTCTGTTGAAACAGAGATCATACAGATCCCTTCATGCTTCACTATCATGTCTTCTCTTGCAACTCTTTTCCTTTGTCTCATAAACTTCACTATCATGTTTCTCTACTTTTTATCTTTTGACCATTCCTTCTCTTTCTTCGCTTGCATTTATTTCTTTTCATGTTCTCAATGGAAATTCTTTAAGTTAAACTGTTTGACCTTATTTATCTACACTTTATCCTTTGAACTGCTGATCAACTTTACTAACTTCCGACTCTCACTTCTATAAAAATGATTTCCAAATATATATCACTGGTCCTTTAATTGTTGCCTTGCTCTTGTCTCAGATCTCCAGCTACTTTCTTGTAGCTTTACTTGAGTTTCACTTCGAATTCACCATATACTAAACTTAAATTACCGTATCACAACTAGCTGTACTTCCTAAATCCCTTGTCCCTGTAATGACAAATACCATTTCCTTAGACATTCCAGCACAGTATTTTAGACTAATTTCTTTCTTTCCCATATTCAAGTAATCACTTGAGTCTCACAGTTTTTCCTTTAAAACCTCTCTCTTCTTTTTGTGAGGCAGTTGGGGCTGCCTCTTCCACAGATCTTTATTTCAAACTCAATTACAGTAACAGCCTTCCCTCTAAGCTCGTTGACTCTTCCATTTCTGGTCCCCACTGTCTAGTTTTCTAAAACTACCTGGCTTTAAATATTGCTTTCATTATTTTTTCTCACTGCCCAACAGGTTCAGTGTTATTTTTTCCATATCATTTACCACTATACATAACTTTTAAGGTTTTTCATTATCTGGTATTACTTTATCTTGTCCTATTTTATTTACTACTTTTCCTCTACCTCATGTTTTATTCTTGTTAGCCTACTCTTCCTACTTTGTACAGACACTTCAGAATCTTTCTTTAACTCTGCCTTCACTTGTCTTTATTTCCATTTCCTAATATGTTTTCTTTTCTTCTGTTTACCTTTGTAACCATTCTTCAAATCCCAGTGCAAGTTCTATATATCTTTTCTTTAAATAATCTAATGATTATTTTAGCTTTTATATATCTCTTTAAATTCTTTGGTATTTATCATTACCATTATTTTTTTTAAAATCTTTTTTTAAAGTTTATTTGTTTATTTTGAGAGAGAGAGAGAGGGCACAAACAGGGGAGGGCAGAGAGAGAGAGGGAGAGAGAGAACCCCAAGCAGGCTCTGCATAATCAGCATAGAGCCCAGTGTGGGGCTTGATCTCACAAACCATGAGATCTTGACCTGAGCTGAAATCAGGATTGGATGCTCAACCAACTAACTGAGCCAACCAGGCATCCCAAGAAAATTACTTTTTTGTTGTTGTTAACTTTTTTTAATGTTTATTTTATTTTTGAGAGAAAAAGACAGAGTGTGAGTGGGGGAGGGGCAGAAAGAGAGAAGGAGACACAGAAATCTGAAGCAGGCTCCAGACTCCAAGCTGTCAGCACAGAACCCAATGTGAGGATCGAACTCATGAACCTCAAGATCATGACCTGACCCGAAGCCTACCGCTTAACCATCCAGGTGCCCCATCCCAACGAAAAAATTTTTTTTTAATTTTCTAATGCTTATTTATTTTGACAGAGAGAGAGTGAACAGGGGAGGGGCAGAGAGAGAGGGAGACACAGAATCCGAAGTAGGTTCCAGGCTCTGAGCTGTCAGCACAGAGCCTGACTTGGGGCTCAAACTGACAAGCTGTGAGATCATGACCTGAGCCGAAGTCGGACACTTAACTGATTGAGCCACCCAGGCACTCCCAGAAAAAAATCCTAATAGTCAAGTATAACGATGTGATCTATTGCAATGATTAGGACATGTTTACTATTGTTGATTTTCTAAGTCATATATATTTAGGTGTATATGTATAGATGGATAGATTTTTTTTTCCCTCACACTTTTGTTACTCATACTTTTTCACTGGTTTCCAAAAGTAACTATTATTGTTTTTGATGACAGTTTTTATTTTTTATTAAAAAAATTTTTTTTAACGTTTATTTATTTTTGAGACAGAGAGACAGAGCATGAACGGGGGAGAGTCAGAGAGAGAGGGAGACACAGAATCTGAAACAGGCTCCAGGCTTTGAGCGGTCAGCACAGAGCCTGATGCGGGGCTTGAACTCACAACCATGAGATCATGACCTGAGCTGAAGTCGGACACTTAACCGACTGAGCCACCCAGGCACCCCTGATGACAGTTTTTAAAATCATTATTATAAGCTTAACAGAATGCTACAAAAATTAAAGCATTAGCAATTATGTGGCCAAATCACCTTGTTTTACAACCACGATACATTGTGTGTGGCCTCTCTAATGTCATACATCTTGTAAGAAACTGGTTAAAACTGCCCAACAGAATGTTTTTCTGTGGGCATTTATTAGATTTCACCAAAATGTAGTAGTTGGATGAATTTCAAAACTGTATTAAATTTTATCTCCTGATAGAGGCCTGGTTATATTCTACTAATTCTGAATTTTCCCTTTTTTTTTTTTTTTTTTTGGCAATATTATGAACTCTATTCATTTTATTTGTTTAAAAAATGGCATAGCTGGACTTCAAGTTGCTACTTTTATTGGTAGTCAGTATTTTGGTGAAGATATATCTAGGCTAGAAAAAAATTTATAAGTCTACACATTTTATTATTTTTAGGGGAAATTGGAGATAATGTATTGCTGGCCTCAGATTATCTCTTCTTATTATGGCCCAAAGTACATCCACAGCAGTATTGTGATAATTTCGTCTTGTTAAATGTATTCCTGTAGGGTGAAATAGTTAGTCTAATACAGTAACAAGATTCCTAGTCCCATATCTCTGCTCTTATTCCCTCCATTTTTTTTGTCACATTAAAACACAATTGAAGTATTTTTATTTTATGTACAATGAGTTGGCATTAAGGTAGGTTATCTTGGATATCTGCAGTTAAAGTAGGTATGTTGGATGACCCATTCAAGGAAGTTCACGTAGTCCAGCTTAATGAAGCCTGTATCCTTCACGTACTGACAGAAACACTGGCGGCACATGTTGAGGCTGTATTCACACATCAGACCATGCTGGTTTGAGCAGATACAGCAAGAACAAGAACCCTGGCCAGATTTCCTCAGTGGCTCCAGCAGAGCTGCTTGTGAACCAATTTGCACTCTCAGATGCAATGAGGCAAAATGTTGCTCTTATTCCCTTTAATGAGGAAATATTCATGGAGCCAATTTCATGGAATATATGCATTTTATGTAAGAGATCACAGTTAACAGATTTTCTCTACTGGTGTAGAAAAAACTTCTACTTCTGTTGAGGGATACTCCCATGGTTGTGAGTGGATAGTATCAATTTATTTACACGATTTACTTATACCTTCCTTGTTTTAGGAAGAATAAAGACAGCCTACAAAAATACATAAAATATATTAGCAAGGTAGAAATTAAAAGAATAAAAAACAAGAATGTAACGATAAAATGGAAGTAAGAAATGTATATCTTAATGAACTGTACATACACACATACACACACGCATACATATGCGCGCACACACACACACACACACACACACACACACACCCTTGTCTATAAGCATCTACATTTCAGAATGGGAAAACCCAGTTAGTTACTAAATTCTGTGTCCATTAGGTAAAAGTAATTAAGTTGATTTCCATAAAATAAAACCATTAACTATTTTTGGTTCTAGGTTCAGACAGGATTTTCTTTCAGAGAAGGATCTTCATAAAAAGAATCTTGATATAATGAGCAAATTCTTTGATATCATTTCAATATGGGAGATACATCACAATTTTCATAGATTTTCAAAAATATTTGTGTCATGTCAAGATTAATTTCAATAAAAGAAGCTCCACAGGGAGCCAGTACTTCATGGCTAGTTTGTGTTGATCTGGTTGGATCTAAGGGTAAAATTTAAATATATGGAAGAATGGATACATAATGTATTCTTCAAGCTGTCCTCCCTAACTGTTATTTCTCTCAAACAAGATTTTGATACTGATGGTATGACCATGAGTTTGAAATAATATTCTCTAACAAATACTTGGAGAATATTTACTTGAAATCAGATCAGATACACTGGTTGTAATACACCATTGATCTGACAGGAGAATGACATTCTGTTTTAAAAACTGATGAGTCTTGGGGCGCCTGGGTGGCTCAGTCGGTTGAGCGTCCGACTTCAGCTCAGGTCACGATCTCACGATTCATGAGTTCGAGCCCTGCGTCAGGCTCTGGGCTGATGGCTCAGAGCCTGGAGCCTGCTTACGATTCTGTGTCTCCCTCTCTCTTTGCCCCTCCCCCATTCATGCTCTGTCTCTCTCTGTCTCAAAAATAAATAAACATTAAAAAAAAATAAAAATAAAAATAAAAACTGATGAGTCTTGGGGCTCCTGGGTAGCGCAGTCGGTTGGGCGTCCGACTTCAGCCAGGTCACGATCTCGCGGTCCGTGAGTTCAAGCCCCGCGTCAGGCTCTGGGCTGATGGCTCGGAGCCTGGAGCCTGTTTCCGATTCTGTGTCTCTCTCTCTCTCTGCCCCTCCCCCGTTCATGCTCTGTCTCTCTCTGTCCCAAAAATAAATAAAAAACGTTGAAAAAAAAAAATTAAAAAAAACAAACTGATGAGTCTTTTATCTTGGAAAATCACTTCATTAAATTTTTGGTACAGTGAAACATTTGCTAATAATTTTGTTATTTAATTTCTATAATATGCAGAAAATTGGAGATTCTTACCGTGGCTACTGTGTAAGTGAGACTGAATTAGAAAGTGTCCTAACATTTCACAAGCAGCAAACTCAGAGTGTTTGGGGGACCCGCCAATCTCCAAGTCCAGCCAAGCCAGCTACACGCTTGATGTGGAAATCTCAATATGTTCCATATGACGGAATCCCATTTGTCAATGCAGGTACTTTTTAAAAGAAATTTTTTTTAAAGGTTCAGAACACCCATGATACACTGTGAAAATGTGGTTTTCCTAAAAGTTTTCTACCAAATTTTTCACTTTGGTGGATGACAGCTGAATGTTAATTGATGAAAATGCATATTAAACTAAAAATAAAACAAATATAACCAATTATTTTTATTATAAAATTGTATTATGTTAGAATAAATAATGCTTTCTTTAGATGTATTGATAAATAGAAAATAAAAACATTAACATAGCAATTTTATTATTTTAAATATGTGTATCTGTTGAATTTTTTTTTTATGAAATTCAGATATTCTCTTCTTTCTCTTGATTTGTCTTGTGGGACAAATATGTGTTCATTTTATGTAACTCTGGACTTACTACATAGAATTTGTATGCATTCTGGAGTTACTAAACAGAATTCTAAGACTAGGATACTCAAACATCAGATGTGTTACATATGGTATTCTCAAATACCAGGCTAGTATGTATTAAAGTGGTAGAGTTTTGGTTGTTTCTTTTAAGATTTTTAAGTCATCTTTACACCCAACATAGGGCTCGAACTTACAACCCCGAGATTAAAAGTCACATGCTCTACCAACTGAGCCAGCCAGGTACCCCTGAAGTGGTAGGGTTTCAAACAATTCCCAGAGATTTATCCTAGGACTAGTCAGACTCCCAAGAACATAAAAATAAGTGATTTATTTCAGGACCAGGGGAATACTGAGTCAGCTGGAGGAGTTGCAGTCTCATCCTGGACCTCTGAGGGTAAAAAAAAGATACTTAGAAGAAGATGAGATAAATGTAACCTCTTCTGCCCAGGTTTCATCACTATCTATAAAAGAAACGCAACATTTCCCCCCTTCCTAGATCTTATCCCCATGTTAACTCTCCACAGGCAACCACCACATAAATTTGGTATGTATCTTTCCAGTCTATATTTGTATACTTTGCCATACATGTTTGTCTTTATAATAATATATTATATTGTTTTGAATACTTTTAAATATTCATAAATAGTAAACTACAGACATTCTTATGTAAATTTTCACTCACACTTATTTTTTTTCCACCCTTATTTCTTGAAATCTGTACATATTGATACTTACAGATCTTAATTTAACTAATATATAACATTCCAGCATATCACCAGTAATATAAAAAATAATGCCACTAATGATCATTTAAGATGTTTCTAAGTTTTCAATATTACAAAGAATGCTGTAGTCGTATCTTGACAGTGTACATTTTCTGTTGAGAAGATGGAAATAAGATAATGGTGTATGCTTTAAAGTGGAGATGCTGAGTTGTAAAGTATGCCCTTCACAAGATTATTTCAAGTTGTTCTCTAAAGTGGCTGTACAGGTCCAAGTCTCCTCTCTAAAATTTTTTGGCCACATGTATTTCAGAATTTTTGGAATGTAGCATGATACTATTACAGAATAGTCCTAGCAAGTATTCTGTAGACACTATCACATAATCAAACACAGTAATACTTTATGGATAGTCACACTAGGAAGGATAAACAAAAGAACATAAATAGCCTTGTAAAATTCAGGTCAGGTTTTGTAGTCAAATGAGTTCCAAAAAATTTGTTTTCTGAACTTTTTCTATTTCAGAATTGTACATGAGGGAATGACGACCTGTACCAATTTTTACTTGTTTCAACAATGTATGAAAATTTCCCTTTCCTTCATTCACTTTATGACTTAGCATTGTGGACTTTAAAAATCTTTATATATTCTGGAAATTTTCTCATATATATACACACACATATATATAGATATATATATGTATAGATAGATATATATAACATATATAACAATATATGAAATCCCATGATTCCATGTAGTCATCATCTAGCTTCAACAACACTTAGCATACGGTCAATCTTGTCTCATTTATATCCCCCTTCTTCATTCCTACCTCCAAGATGATTTTCCAGCAAATTCCAGATATCCCATTGTTTTATGTGTAATTACTAAAGTATATATTATATGCTAAAGTATATATCTCTAAAAGATAAGGACTCTTTATACACATGCATATGTTAAGTGAAGTTACATTATTAACACTTTAAAAGAATTAACTAATTTCTTAGTGTCATAGAATGTCCAAAGTTCACATTTCTTTACTTATCTAAGAATTCTTTTTCCGTAGGTTTGTTCAAATTCACTTCCAGAGTTCACAGATCACATTTGTGTTAATTTATCTCTTAAATTTTTCATCTAAAAATTTATTTTCTCTTTTCCCCCAGGTAGTTTGTCCTGTAGAGTTTGCCATATTCTGAGTTTTGCTGATCCCATCTCTGTGATGTAGTTTAGCATGTTTTTTTTTTTTTAAATCTCCTCTATTTCCAGTGAACTATTAGATCTAGAGGCTTGATTAAATGAGGATTTAATCTCCATTAAAGTATTGTACAAAAATGCTTCATAGGTGTGCTGTGTACTTCTTATTGCTACCTATGTGCAACACCTTTTTGTGATGTTAAGATTGATCAGTGGGTTCAGTTATTTTAGAGTATTGTTAAAATTTTTTTTTGCCAATCCAAAGAGTGTGAGATGGTATTTTACTATTGCTTTAATTTGCATTTCCATATTTAGTAATAAAGTTGAACATCTTTTTATTTGTTCATTTAATATCTTATTTTTTTCTTTTTGAATTACCTATTAATAGTCTGTCCATTATTCTGTTTGGTTCTTTATTTTTATTTTTTAAAAATTTTTTAGGGGGCGCCTGGGTGGCTCAGTCGGTTGAGCGTCCGACTTCGGCTCAGGTCATGATCTCACGGTCCGTGAGTTCAAGCCCCGCGTCGGGCTCTGTGCTGACAGCTCAGAGCCTGGAGCCCGTTTCAGATTCTGTGTCTCCCTCTCTCTGCCCCTCCCCTGTTCATGCTCTGTCTCTCTCTGTCTCAAAAATAAATAAACGTTAAAAAAAAAAAAATTAAAAAAAAAATTTTTTTTAGTATTATTGACAGAGAGAGAGAGAGAGAGAGAGACAGAGCATGAGTGGGGGAGGGCAGAGAGAGAGGGAGACACAGAATCTGAAACAGGCTCTAGGCTCTGAGCTGTCAGCACAGAGCCCGACGTGGGGCTCAAACTCACTGACAGCAAGATCATGACCTGAGCCGAAGTCGGACGCTCAACCGACTGAGCCACCCAGGCACCCCTGGTTCTTTAGTTTTAAAGCTTATTTGTAGTTCTTTATATTCTGCATATTCTTTGTTATATGTGTTGTAAAATACTGTTTTTTAAACTTTTTTACCTTTATGGTGTCTTTTAAATTAAAAAATTTTAATTTTTAATTCATGTCAGCTTTATCAACAGTTTTATTTATGACTGGTGTTTTTTATTTTAAATTTGAAAAGTTTTCTGTGCTCTGCTATACTCTACATGGAACTGGATATTTGACTTAAAGTCATAAACTTTATAGTTTTCACATCCACTTATTTTTATTCTTTTGCTATGTAACAAATTACCCAAAACCTGATGGCTGAAAACAACAAACATTTATCTCATTGTTCCTCTGGGTCAGGAATCCAAGAGCTGCTTAGCAAGGTAGTTCTGCCTCAGGTTCTGTCACAAGACTGCTTGCTATTAAGGTGTTGGTTGGAGCTGCAGTCGTCTCACCACTTGGCTGGGGCAGAATGTGCTTTCAAGCTCGCTCATGTGGCTTATTCCTTGCCACATGGGTGTCTCCACAGAGCTGCCTCACCACAGACAGCTGATTTTGCCCAGAGAGAGCAATCCAAGCAAGAGCAAAAGAGTACCCAGGATGGAAGTCACAGTCTTTTTATAACCTAGTATCAAAAATAGCATCTTGTCACTTCTGCCATGTTCATTAGAAGTAAGTTAATAAGTCTAGCCCATGCTCAAGGGGAGGGAATTACACAAGGACATGAGTACTAGGAAAATAGGGATCATTGGGGGCCATATTATAGGCTGGTTATTACATTATTGTAGTCCCCCCTTATCCGCAGTTTCACTTTCCAAGGTTTCAGTTGCCTGTTCTCAACCTCAGTCTGGAAGCAGATGATCCTCCTGACGTTTTGTCAGAAGGTCAGTAGTAGCCTAATGCTACATCACAATGCCTACGTCATTCACCTCACTGCATCTCATCACATAGGCATTTTATCATCTCACATCATCACAAGAAGAAGAAGGGTGAGTACAGTACGATAAATTATTTTGAGAGAGAAACCCCATTCATATAACTTTTATGACAGTATATTGTTATAATTGTTCTATTTTATTATTGTAATCTCTTACTGTGCCTTGGGTTATTAATTAAACTTTATCATAGGCATATATGTATAGGAAAAAGCATAGTTTATATAGGGTTTAGTACTGTCCATCATTTCAGGCATTCACTGTGGGTCTTGGAACATATCCCCCGCAGATAAGGGGGGACTACTGTATTCTAATAGTACAAATAGAAATAAGGAAATAAATAGTTATAAAATGAAATAAAACTTTAAATGACAATATTTACTAACAAATGTACCTTTTACTAATTTCTACTTATAAGGTGGCAAATTTTATTATTAAAAATTATATGTATGTAAATATCAGTTAACATTCAGTAAATGTGGTATTATCAAATTTCTTTACCATAATGTACATTTGGTAAATATTACAATAAACTCTTAAATTTGTATGTTTATACATCTTAGTAAGACTTACTGATGTTTTCTTTCCTTAAAGTTGCATAATCGAAAGTGTAAATTTTGATATTGCCACCACTAAGTTATTTTTATTCTAGTGTCCAGAACAGATGGATACTTCAATTAATATCAATAGTTGGTTTTGGCCTACAGGGAGTAGAGCTGTGGTAATGGAGTGTCAGTATGGGCCAAGGAGAAAAGGTTTCCAGTTAAAAAAAATCAGTGAACAGGAAAGCAGGTCTTGTCAGCTCTACAAAGCCACTTGTCCAGCCCGGTAAGCTTTATTTTTTTTTATTTCCTTTTTTTAAATATTTAATTTTTAATAGCTAATAGACACATTTCTATTAAGTTTAAACAGTGCCAAAAAGTACACAGTGAAGCCTAAGTTTCCTTTTATCTTTAACCCTATGTCCCTTTTTAAGGCAACAACTCTTAACAGTTTCTTGTGTAACCCTCCAAAGATATTCTGTGTATATGCATACATATGTATGCTCCTTTACACTCAAAAATGTTGAAATCTCAGTAAAACTTATAATATTTTCTTTCCTTAAAGTTAGGTAGTTGTGTACATTCTTTCCTGCTGTGAATTCACATTGCTTTATTTCCATTCTGAATACCTATTATGGTTATTTACTGCACAACTATTTTGCCTCATACTAGTGTGGATGCAATGACATATACTACTCTATGCTTTGTTTTTGTTATTTCATTCCCAGTGTGTCTCAAAGCTGCCTCCATATTTGTACATAAAAACGAACTGATTCCTTCCTTTTATTTATTTATTTTAATTTTTTTTTAATGTTTATTTATTTATTTATTTAATTTTTTTTTTTAACGTTTATTTATTTTTGAGACAGAGAGAGACAGAGCATGAACAGGGGAGGGGCAGAGAGAGAGGGAGACACAGAATCAGAAGCAGGCTCCAGGCTCTGAGCCATCAGCCCAGAGCCCGACGCGGGGCTCGAACTCACGGACCGCGAGATCGTGACCTGAGTTGAAGTCGGACGCTCAACTGACTGAGCCACCCAGGCACCCCATTGTTTATTTATTTTTGAGACACAGAGAGACAGAGCATGAACGGGGGAGGGTCAGAGAGAGAGGGAGACACAGAATCGGAAGCAGGCTCCAGGCTCTGAGCTGTCAGCACAGAGCCCGACGTGGGGCTTGAACTCATGGACCGTGAGATCATGACCTAAGCCGAAGTCGGACACTTAACCGACGAGCCACCCAGGCACCCCATTATTTATTTATTTTAAAAATTGAAATACAACTGACAGATACCATTATGTTAGTTTCATGATTCTTTCAGTAGCCATACAATATTACATTTATGGATGAATTGTCATTTACAAAATTAGTCCTCTGATGATGGACATGTAAGCTCTGAAAAGTATTCTTTATTATTGTATATAAAACTGCAGTATAACATTATGCCTGTTTGTATACTTGTGCAAGAATACCAGTAGAATAAATTTCTTGAAATGAAATTGCTAGAGCAAAGGTTATATTCTTTTAAATGTTGACAGGTATTGTAAAGAAAGTTGTTCTTTAGAGAAATTTTATGAATTACATTCATACCAGCAATGTACAAAATCAACACAGTACGTTTTAAATAGAATAGGACTACAGACTGGCCATTGCTCTGGGTGAGAGTGAAAAATTTGAAGCAATAAAAGGTTTTTATTATGTTCTTTTCTAATATTTCTTTTTCAGACATTGAAATTTTTAAATTATCAAATAAATAAAATTTAAAAAGATAACATATAAAGGCAGGGTTTAGTTGACCTTTGGAACATTTTATTTCATTATCACATGTCATACACAAACCTCTGCATTCTCAAGAAATTTTTAAAGCCAGTTCAGAAGACTTTTCATATTTAATCTGATAATGTTAACTTTAGGCAATATTTAAACCTGACTGTGAAACAAAACTTTCAACTGCTTTTAAATATAAGCAATATAAAATCTCAGGTATAACTTAAGGGAAAATCTCTGTGTATAAAGAAATAATTTTATTCTCTGTCATTCTACAAGTACTTTTTCGGTATCTACTCCATGCTCAGCAATACATTGGGAAGGAAGGAGACTGAAAGAGTCTTAAGATTTCGCTTACTCTTGGGAAACTTAAAATATTGTTGAGGTACCTCAGGAAACAGAAAACTGTGGGAGGGGCACACGGGTGGCTCAGGTGGTTAAGTGTCCGACTTCGGCTCAGGTCACTATTTCATGAGTTGGAGCCCCACATCGGGCTCTATGCTAACAGCTCAGAGCCTAGAGCCAGCTTCATATTGTGTCTCCCTCTCTCTCTGCCCCTCCCCCACTCACACTCTGTCCCTCTCTCTCAAAATTAAATAAACATTAAAACAAAACAAAAAAACTATTGGAGAACATAATAGTATAGTATATAGTACCAAATGTGTCAATTAGCTAACTCATCAGAGAAGAAATATATCCATGCAAACTCATTAGCAGGAAAAGTACAAATTAACCTGGATGCTGAAGTTTAGATTGAATTTGGGTAGGTAGGTAGAGAATTAGAGAGAAGATAATTGTTTGTAGACCAGGAGCATTCTATAAATAAAGATATGGTGTGATTGTATTTTTGGTATCAGAGAAGGAACATTGAAATGATAAACTTCACAGAAAAAGCAATTTTATGTTTGAAGTACTTGAAAGATTAGGTGAATAAGGTAGAGTCATATGGAATGCCTTGAATGCTGCCAAGACATATGTACTTGATTAAAGAGCAGATAAATTCTTCAACAGAGAACTACAAATGTGAGCAATTATTGTAGCATTGATATATCAAGTAGGTTTAAGGAACAAGGCCCAGAGGCCCAGAAGGAAGCTATTAAAATAATCCAGGCATGAGTTTTTGTTTTATTTTTATGCTTAAGATCTATTTATTTTTTTTTTTTTAATTTTTTTTTTCAACGTTTTTTATTTATTTTTGGGACAGAGAGAGACAGAGCATGAACGGGGGAGGGTCAGAGAGAGAGGGAGACACAGAACCGGAAACAGGCTCCAGGCTCTGAGCCATCAGCCCAGAGCCTGACGCGGGGCTCGAACTCACGGAGCGCGAGATCGTGACCTGGCTGAAGTCGGACGCTTAACCGACTGCGCCACCCAGGCGCCCCTTAAGATCTATTTATTATTTATTTTTACAAGTAGCAAAGTCCCTCCATTTTTTCTAGCTTAATATACATGGATATAAAAAGCTACTGATTTTACCCTGCCTCCCACCCTGACAGAATGGGGTAAGAGGAGGTTGTGAGCTCAGAGCAGCCTCTTGATGCCAAGGTAGTTCCTTTTTACCTCAGACTTGAACTCTGGTGCTCTAATCAGTTATCCTTTTGCTGATTTCTTTTCAGTTTAAGAAAATCTGTGAGTTTGTGAGCATTCTCCCCAGTATTCGGGTCTACAAAGTCCTTGGGAAGTTGGTTACTCAGATAGGGACTGGGTTGAACTGTTACTTCACTATTTGTGCAGCTGAAAGCTGGAGAATCCTGCTCCAGGGCATCTCTTTCACTAAAATCACCTTTTAAGTTTCTCCCAGATATCAGCTCTTCCCAAGTAAACAGCAGTGAATCAGTTAACTTCACCAAATGGATTAAAATCAATCAGCTACACCTTCCCACTGCTGTTTCTAGATACATCCAACGCGAAGTCTTCATTTAAGAATTTATACTGTGTTTCTTGGAAAACTCTTGTATGCACCTGCAAATCTTTTCCTTTTGTTTAGAAATATGATCATAGTATTGTGTATAGTCCCTTTGAAAAATACCAGTAAGCTTGTTTTCCTTAACAAAACATCAGAACTCAGCCCCAGAAATTAATTCACACCATTGTTGAAGAACAAGTTCATATTCTGTACGAGGATCTGGAGAATCATCAGTGCAATGAATAAATGGTTGAGTGAAGTCAAGAATGATGAAATCAGAACTCTTGAACAATGGAAAGTTGTCACTGAATGTTTTACATTTCAGAGAACTGTTCATTGCTATCCAGTTTGCATCCCTTGGAGCACTCCAGTTAAGCCTAGGAAATACACTGCCTCCACCCCCACCCCCACCCCCACCCCAACCCTTAACCCTGGGGAATCCATAGCTTCATGGACTTTAGTGGTAAACTTGGGAAATCCTGGTGCCATAAGCATAGCCATGTTCTCATCATCCGACCACTACATTTCTTCTGCCTCATCATCACTGGCTGAGAATGTGTTGGCAGATCTTCTCTTCCTGAAACCACCAGAGTTCCATCATGGAGTAAATAATCCTTCACATTCTGAGGAAGTGGAAGAAGACACACTTGATGGTAAGGCTTCAGAACAGTGGATACCACATGGAGAAATGCCCCGTATTCATCCTCCAGCTGCTGCTGCCGCCACCACCCCCACCTCTCCCAGCACCCTCCTGGAACTCCCAGGCAGGAGTTTTTTATGGCTTTCAGAAGAATTGAGAAGAGGGAAATCCAGAAACAAAATTACTATCCATAAATATTCAGATACTTTTACTGACATCATGAGTATTGTTCATTTGCTAAGTATTATGCACTGAAATATGGCTTATTTTTCAACATAATCTTCTGAATGCTTTTTAATTTAATTTTTTAAAAGTTTAATACTTAAACCTTTGCTTGATAAGTTAGATTTTCTTAAGATTATAATATAATGAAACAAATTCTTCTTTTTTTTATAAAAAGGATTTACATTAAAAAGGTACAGAAGTTTCCTGAATATAGAGTTCCTACAGACCCAAAAATTGACAAGAAAATAATCCGAATGGAGCAGGAAAAAGCCTTTAACATGCTAAAGAAGAATTTGGTAGATGCTGGTGGTGTTCTTAGGTATGACATTTATATCATTTTTTTAATTTTTACAAATTAGCTCCATTTACAAGATTTTTTTGCTGTAAGAGAAACTATAATTATGTTTTCTAATTATTTCATTAAGAAAAGGTTTTTATAAGGGACATTTCTCACTAGTGATTTCCTAGGTATTAAAGCAGTTTGTTGCTGTATAAGCCATTGAGTTTATCAACCAAATGTTTGGATAATGCTGACCAAAGAATTGCATATACCATATGGAAGTTTTCCCCCAAAATGACAAATACAGGTTTAATAACACATATCATTATGTATTTCACACTTTGTTTCTGACACTTCATTGGAACCGAACTTGCAGTCACCTGTATGTATTTTTTTTTTCCCATCTTTGATTATCTATGACAGCCAGAAATTAATTCTAAGCCCTACATATAATTCCATTTTGTACTTATTGGGCTTCAGGTTTTATATAAGAAGAAATATTAGCCTTCCTTCTTTCCTTCATATTCAGTCTAGGTGAAGAATTTACAGTAATGCAATGGGATTAAATATACGGAATATAGTTTTTGTGTGAACTTTAGAAAAACTTTCAGATGTATAGAAAATGAGTAGTCAATAATTAGATCATCCAGGTTAGAGAACATTGCATATAATTTTTAAGTAGGCTCCATTTCATGCAATATCAATCATTGCAAGCACTTTGTACAAAAGTATCAATTAAAACAGTATCCTACCAGATCATTTCATTTTCCTAGCATCTGTTTTTTGGGCACTGCACTGCTGTATGGAAGATCTGTATTCATCTTCTAGTTAATTCTCTTGCTCATTGGGGCAATTGGAGATGGGGTGCTGTTAGAGGCAGTTTATTGAGTTCCTGTCAGAGAAGATTCTCCCACATAACTCAATAAGCACTGAATTATAGCCACTCTTTGTTTAGACAGATTATAGGTGGAACACAGAAGTTATAATTTGGGGACAAAATTGGAAAATGGGAAAATACACAATTTAAAAGATGATGACTTTAGGGGTGCCTGGCTGCTCTGTCAGTTGAGTGTCTGACTTTGGCTCAGTTTATGATCTCACAGTTTGTGGGTTTGAGTCCACATGGGGCTCTCTGCTGTTAGCAAAGAACTCACTTTGGATCCTCTGTCCCCCTCTGTCTTTGCCCCTCCCTCACTTGTTCTCTTTTTCTCAAAATAAATACACACACTTTAAATGCACAAATAAATAAAAGATGATGACTTTAAAAGTCTTGTTATTTTGAGGTAAAATTTACTTAACATGAAAATTTTTTTATCATGTTTCAGAGCTGGCTTTTTTTTTTTTAATTTATTTTTTAAATTTACATCCAAGTTAGTTAGCATATAGTGCAACAATGATTTCAGGAGTAGATTCCTTAATGTCCCTTACCCATTTAGCCCATCCCCACTCCTACAACCGCTCCAGTAACCCTCTGTTCTCCATATTTAAGAGTCTCTTACATTTTGTCCCCCTCCCTGTTTTTATATTATTTTTGCTTCCCTTCCCTTAGTTCATCTGTTTTGTATCTTAAAGTCCTCATATGAGTGAAGTCATATATTTGTCTTTCTCTAATTTCGCTTAGCATAATGCCCTCCAGTTCCATCCAGTAGTTGCAAATGGCAAGATTTCATTCTTTTTGATTGCTGAGTAATACTCCATTGTATATATATATACCACATCTTCTTTATCCATCCATGGACATTTGGTCTCTTTCCATACTTTGGCTACTGATAGCGCTGCTATAAACATTGGGGTGCATGTGTCCCTTCGAAACAGCATACTGGTATCCCTTGGATAAATACCTAGTAGTGAAATTGCTGGGTTATAGGGTAGTTCTATTTTTAATTTTTTGAGGAAACTCCATACTGTTTTCTAGACTGGCCGCACCAGTTTGCATTCCCACCAGCAGTGCAAAACAGATCCTCTTCTTCCACATCCTCACCAACATCTGTTGTTGCCTGAGCGGTTAATGTTAGCCATTGTGGTTTTGAGTTGTATTTCCCTGATGATGAGTGATGTTGAGCATTTTTTCATGTGTTGGTTGGCTATCTGATGTCTTCTTTGGAGAAGTGTCTATCCATGTCTTTTGCCCATTTCTTGACTGGATTGTTTTTTGGGTGTTGAATTTGATAGGTTCTTTATAGATTTTGGATACTAACCCTTTATCTGGTATGTCGTTTGCAAATATCTTCTCCCATTCCGTCAGTTGCCTTTTAGTTTTGTTGTTTCCTTTGCTGTGCAGAAGCTTTTTATCTTGATGAGGTCCCAGCAGTTCATTTTTGCTTTTGTTTCCCTTGCCTTCGGAGACATGTCAAGTAAGATGTTGCTGTAGCTGAGGTCAAAGAAGTTGCTGCCTCTTTTCTCCTTTAACGTTTTGATGATTTCCTGTCTAACATTTAGGTCTTTCATCCATTTTGAATTTATTTTTGTGTATGGTGTATGAAAGTTGTCCAGTTTCATTCTTCTACATGTCGCTGTCCAGTTTTTCCAGCACCACTTGCTAAAGAGACTATCTTTATTCCATTGGATATTCTTTCCTGCTTTGTCAAAGATTAGTTGGCCATACGTTTGTGGGTCTATTTCTGGGTTCTCTATTCTGTTCCATTGATCTGAGTGTCTGTTTTTGTGCCAGTACCATACTGTCTTGATGATTACAGCTTTGTAATACAGCTTGAATTCTGGAACATGAAATTTAAAATACGATTTTCATATATATTTAACTCCTATACCCCTCCTTAACTTTAGGGCCAGAGTAAAAGTCTATAAAGGTTCATAAAGGTTTTTATTTAATTGAGTATAGAACCAACTTAGAACAAGCAGAGGACATTTTAAGATTTATTTATTAGTTTTAAATTGCTAATTATATTCATTTAATATATAATCTTTTCTTAAAAGGTTATTCTTTTTCTTGATGAGGTTTAACATAAGTAACTATGATTCGTGCCTTTGTTTAATAGCATAATTTTAAATATTTCCACTTCTCAGATGGTATGTACAGTTACCTACAAAGCAAGCTCATCAGTATCACGAGTTAGAAACTTCCTGCCTTGCTTTGTCACCTTCCCCTTTTCCTGTGCCTTCTCTTGAAGAAGAGGAAACTGCAATTAGGGATGAAAATTGCGCATTACCCTCACGTCTACATCCTCAAGTAGCACATAAGATTCAAGAATTAGTGTCACAAGGAATAGAACAAGTGTATGCAGTAAGGAAACAGCTAAGGTATGGTAAAAACAAATTGTTCTTTTACATTTTTCATTTTTGTTTGTTGGTTTAAATAATACACTTACCAGGGTGCCTGGGTGGCTCAGTTCGTTAAGTGTCCAACTCTTGATTTCAGCTCAGGTCATGATCTCACAGTCGTGGGATTGAGCCCTGCATTGGTCTCTGCATTGAGTGTGGAGCCTGCTTAGGATTCTCTCTCCCTCTCTCTCTCTCTCTGTCCCTCTCCCACATGCATGCATGCATGCTTTCTCTCTCTCTCAAAATAAATAAACATTAAAAAAGTAAAAAAATAATAACACTTTTATTATCATAGACATTTTCCAGGATGTATGCTATCAGAGTAGATAAAGATTATAATTTATTAATTTATTAAAATAATCTTATTATGAACTGATCATTTTGTAGCAGATCTTTGGCAAGCCATGAGTAATGATTCAAATTACTCATTTAAAATATTCCATAATCAGATTTAACAAATTGGACTATTTCTGAATGATATATAAATTGAATTATGTAATAAATACCTTTAAAAAGAACCTTTGTAGAACCAAAGATTTTAAAACCTAGGCCAAGATACTTATTTAAGCTATTTGAAATGCAATTAAATTGTATTACAACAAAAGAACATGGATAGTTCTTTTTTTTTTTTTACTAGAAAGCTTTTTATTAACGGAAGTTATAAAGCAATATTCATTTAAGTACATAGATCTTTGTATGATGAAATTATATGTAGCACTCTGGTCCAATGTTATTGATACTCAAGATACAATAATTATTATGTGGCGCTTACTATGTATGTAACAGATATTGTATGCACTTTATATGCACGATCTCATTTATTCCTGCAACTCTATAAAGTTGATATATTTACCTCCATTCTTCACATGAGAAAATGGACACTATGAGTGGTTAAATAATTGGCTTAAGAGGTAGAGGCAGAACTGAAATCTAGATCTAATTCTACAGCCTGTGCTCTTTACCATGATTTCTGATATTTATTCCTGGCCTTATTCCTACTAGTTATAGTGTAGTTATAACTAGTTACAGTAGTCTGATCTGAACAACACAGTGAGTATTTCCTAGGATTATTTCTTAATTAATATATGATTTTTCCTATTTAACAACTTTATTAGACATTTATATTCATTTTCATTGGGGCATTGTTAGAATAGACCCCAAATTTGGTAAAACCATACATTATTTACTAAACTTGAATCTTAAGAACAGAGGTATAATACAGCTCTGCAGTATGGTCTATAGAATGTAATGCACGAAGCATATAAATACTGCACTTTATCATTTCTTTTTTTTTCCATTTTATTTATTTTTTTAATTTACATCCAAGTTAGTTAGCATATAGTGCAATAATGATTTCAGGAGTAAATTTCTTAATGCCCCTTACCCATTTAGCCCATCCCCCCCTCCCACAACCCCTCCAGTAACCCTCTGTTTGTTCTCCATATTTAAGAGTCTCTTATGTTTTGTCCCCCTCTCTGTTTTTATATTATTTTTGCTTCCTTTCCTTTGTGTTCATCTGTTTTGTATCTTAATGGACTTTATCATTTCTTTTATGTATTTGTATACATTTATATGTCAGTGATGTCTTCTATTTCTATACTGTCTTTTATCTACTTATAAAATTGGAGCAGATCACATTTTATATAGTAAGTGATGCCTTTTGGCAACAGTGTAAGGTGATGTAGGCCCAAGCTTTCTTACTTACTGGCTAGATGTATAGCTTTGGCAAATTATTTAATGTCAGCAGCCCTCAGTTCCCTCATCTGTAAAGTGAGAATGATAATTGCACTTTCTTCACAGGATTATAGTAAGCATTAATGGAGATCCTTGATGTCAAATGTTTAGTACACTGCTTGACATCATTAACATTCAAAACATATTATGCCTAAACTGAAAATAGTGATTCTTTTAAAAATTCATAAAAATGTCAAAAAGCTCACTCTAAGATACGTAGGTGTTTAATGAAAATACTACATTTTTTTAATCCATATGATTTCTTTGATTTAATGTATGAAAAAATTTAAACTGGAAAAATAATAAATTCTAAAGCTATAAACCATGCTTTACAGAAGTTTATGCTAAAAAAGAACTTTTTCTCATTTTATCTGAAGTATATTGCTAGATTATTTATGTTTTTATTTTGTTTTATGCTCTCCACAGAAAATTTGTGGAAAGAGAACTATTTAAACCTGATGAGGTGCCTGAAAGACATAACTTATCCTTTTTTCCAACTGTAAATGATATTAAAAATCACATCCATGAGGTACAGAAAGCCTTGAGAAATGGAGATAATGTGTATAACTCAGATATTATTCCAGCAACGGTATGATTACAACTGTAATTCTTTGTTTTATTATAGAATCTTTCTCTATTTCTTTGGCCTTATAGTGGTAGTTGTTAATAGGCCATATAAATGATTGTGATGAAAGAAAAAAAAAGTCTCTTAAAATGTAAACACTGTGAACCCTCAGATGATGATTTGACTGAAATTTGTATATTACTGTCACAAGAAGAAATATCAGTGAATAGCCATCTCTGACTATAATAACAATAGTAATCTTCATTTAAAAATCAACATTATTTTATCTCTGTATAAAGTGTATCTTATTCATCTAACAGATATTTATTGAGTATATACTGTGTATATCTCCCTCTCTTTTTAAATAGGTTGACAACTTTCAGTACAATAGTTCAGACTTGAATACACAGCATTTTTGTATCTACAAAGGGATGATATTGGTTTTGTATGCCATCTACGGATATCAGTTTTACATCAACTGTGATGCTTTAATTACCCCTGAATATTGGTCATTTCTATGAAAATTTTGCTTACTCTGAAGGGAATAATATAATTACTCAAAAACTAATTATAGTACAGACAGTAATTATGGCATTAAAATCCTAGTAGCAATACCTTTTGCTCTCCATGTTTTTACTATCCAAATTATGTCTTCTTAACTGAATAGATTCAGATTTTAAGCTAGTCCTACTATTCTTTTCCATCCAAAACTCTCTTGATTATTCACTGTCCAAAGTTCAGGAAGTAAAATGGATTTGTTTAGTGATGATCTTTGCCATCTCTGCTTGCTATCCAAATTTTTGCTATCTGAACTTGGGAAGCTTATGTATTTGGATGGTGAAGTATACTTGTGCTTTAAGAATATAAACAAGTGAAGAGAGTAATCACTGAATAAAACACAATTGTACTGTCATTGAATAAAATATGACAGTTGTATTGATGTTTTAAAATATTTTGCAATATAAATTCTTTATTGTTTTTACTGAAATAAATGTTTCCATTTCAGCTTCAGTGGACTACAGATAATGGGCATATTCTCAGAGAGACTGTGACAGTTACATTTGCAGAAGGTATGTTATCCTGAGTATCTTTAAAATATAAAATCAGTGTCAAAACTGGAAGATACTTATTTTTTTCAATTTTTAAAAAATATGTATTTTGAGAGAGAGAGAGAGGGAGGGACAGAGGGAGGGAGCAGGAGAGCAGGAGAGCATGAGAGGGGGAGGGGCAGACAGAAGGAAAGAAAGTATCCGAAGCAGGCTCTGCACTGTCAGCACAGAGCCAGACATGGGGCTTGAACCCACAAACTATGAGATCATGACCTAAGACAAAATCAAGAGTCAGACATTTAACTGACTAAGCCACCCAGGTGCCCCAAAACTGGAAGACATTTAAGGTATTATCTCATCTAATCAAATTTTATGGATGAGGAAACCATGGCCAAAAGAGACAAGAGCAACTATGTTAGGTTTTGTCAAAATAATTCCAGCTGCTTAAACTTCTTCATGTGTATTATTCAGCCATAAAAAAGGATGAGCTGTTGCCTTCTGTGACAACATGGATGGACCTAGAGGGTATTATGCTAAGTAAAATAAATCAGACTGAGAAGGACAAATACCATATGATTTCCCTCATATGTGGGATCTAAAACCAAAACAACTGAATAAACAAAAAGCAGAATCAGACTTCAAATACGGAGAACAAACTGATAGTTGCCAGAAGGAAGGGATGGTAAGGTAATGGGCAAAATGGGTGAGGAGGAGTGGGAGATACAGGCTTCTAGTTATGGAATAAATAAGTCATGGGAATAAAAGGCACAGCATAGGGAATATAGTCAATAATGTTGTAATAGTGTTGTATGATAGCTACACTTGTGAGCATAACATAACATATAAAGAAGTTGAATCACTGTGTTATACACCTGGAACTAATGTAACATCATGTGTCAACTATACCAAAACAAATTGAAAATAAAAAATAAAGGATGCCTGGCTGGCTTAGTTGGAAGAGCATGTGACTCTTGATCACGGGGTTGTGAGTTTGAGCCCCACATTGGGTGTAGAGATTAAAAAATATGTATATAAATAAACTTTAAAAAATAAAAAATTTTATTCTTTATGATTAAAATTTTGAGGCTGACTACTAGTACAGTTTACTCTAAAGTTAGGCTAATTCCAGTAGTAATAACCCTAAGGTACCTTGATCAGGAAGCTATTGTCCATTTTGTATGGTTTGTTTTTTCTCATATGTGTACTCTTATACTCTCTTACTCGTCCAGATTTATTTCACCTTTTTTTTCCCCTTTCTTCTGAAAACATGTTTTCTCCACTTCTATATGGCAAACTTCTCTCACCAATGAAATCAATCTCTTTGGCTTTAAGTGTTCTCTTAACTTCACCCCTGTATAAAGTTAGACATTCACTCTTTGTACTTACCTCTGCATTTAACATGGTATCCTTTTGTTTATAGGTCTGTATCTTTCGTTATGATTTGAACTTCTCAGGGGCAAAGATTGTATTTTATTCAAGTTAACATACCTAGTTCCTAGCATAATGCCTGCTACAAAGTTAATATCTACATAAATGCTTTAGAATAAATTAATGAATAGCTATATACAGTACAATTTTTTCTTTATTCTTTGATTGATTAACCTTTAAGAGAGCCTGTGCATAGAGAATAACGTTCAAATTCCTTAACATTATTCATTTGTTCTGCACATATTTTACTCACTGTGATAAATGTTGGACATAAAAAAGAACAAGTTTCTTGCTCCATTGAATTTCAAGTTTAGCAAGAGAAAAAGACACTATAAACAAATATATTCTAACTACCGTTATAAATAGTGCCATGAGAGAGTTGTGCAAAATTTTGTGGGAATAGTGATAAAGACATATAACTTAATCTGGAGAGTAGGGAAGTGACACTTGAGAAAGTGGCTTTTAAACTAAGGACTGGGGGTGCCTGGGTGGCTCAGTCGGTTAAGCGTCCGACTTCAGCTCGGGTCACTATCTCGCGGTCCGTGAGTTCGAGCCCTGCGTCGGGCTCTGGGCTGATGGCTCAGAGCCTGGAGCCTGCTTCCGATTCTGTGCCTCCCTCTCTCTCTGCCCTTCTCCCGTTCATGCCCTGTCTCTCTCTGTCTCAAAAATAAATAAAACGTTAAAAAAAAAAATTTAAACTAAGGACTGAAGAATGGTTAGGAATCTGCCAATCAAAGAAATAGCTTTCAAAGCTTAGCAACAGAGAGCTTGGTCATGTTCAAGGAACTTAAAAAGCTGGTATGGTTCTAAGAGTAGAAAATGCTTGGGGATAAAAATGGGTATGCAAAATGGGCTTAGGAGGCCCCTTCAAGCTGTCCAAATGAAAAGTGATAGTGGTTTGGTGCACAGTTGGTGGCATTTATACTATAATTGGACAGATTTTAAAAGTTTTTTAAAAAGTAGAATTCAAAGGTTTGATTGTTGATAGAATAGGTGTGAGAGGAAAAAGAATGGGAATGATCTGGGATGACTCGTGAGTTTCTTCCAAGAGCAACTGACTGATAGTAACATTTACTGAGTTAGGCAACACTGGCATAAGAATAGGATTTGGTGGTGGCAGGGGAAGAGAAAAGAAGCTCATAAGATCAGGTTTGAAAACCTTGGGTATCAGAGCCATTTCAATGGAGTGGATTAGGAAGAAGCCATCTTGGGATGGTTGAAAAGTGAATGGGTGATGAATGAAGAAGTAGAGACAGTGTGCTGTGAAGGGAATATGGAGTTGAGGGAAGGGATTTTCAGATAAGAAATATCTGAAGAGATGGATGAAGATGAAGGTACTTGATAGCTTTGGTGATGGGAAGCTGAGGAAATTTCTATCTGATAGTTTCTTTTCTCTTTAAGTAAAAGTGCTAAGAATGAAAAATCTCAGGAAGTGTGGCCAAGATTGGACATTTGAAATCCTTTATAACATAGAGTGAGAAGAACACTGTAAGGTTGTCAGTATAGCTGAAGGTCCTGTTGAAGTTGATGATCATGAATTGGTATTAGTAGTAGTAGCAAGTTTCTTTTTCAGTGGCATTCAACTTCGCACATATAGGCACTGGAAGCCATTTTCATTCAATGTTAGGATTTTATCAGGGGTTATAACAAAGTACAGAGAGGCAAAGGAGTTTAGGGTATTTGCAAGGAGTGACTGAAATTATAAACTTAAGACTCTACTAAGCTAAATGGAGAGAGAATTTTATTAAGGAAGAGGTTGATCTGAAGAAAACTGAGAAATCAATGGACTGGACGGTCACATGAGGTTGAACAACAATTGTAGTGAAGTACTTGAGCAAAATCTTTGGAAAAATAAGAGGCTGTGATCAAAGAATGGGATATTTGAATTAGAGATTTTTAGATGTAGAATAGATGAGGTTATGACAGTAGTAGTAGCAACAGAGTGAAGTAGAATGACAATTAGAAATGAAGAAGCCAAAAAGTGAAATAAATCAGAGAAAGAAAAATACCATGTGATTTCATTTGTATGTGGAATCTGAAACCAAAACAAATAAGCAAATGAAAAGCAGAAACAGACACATATATACAGAGAACAAACTGATGGTTGCCAGGGGGTCGGGTGGTACAGGGATGGGCATAGTGGGTGAAGGGGATACAGGCTTCCAGTTCTGGAATAAACAAGTCATGCGGATAAAATGGAATATAGTCATTGGTACTGTAATGGCATTGTATGGTGCCAGATGGTAGCTACACTTGGGGTGAGCATAGCACAACATATAAACTTATTCAGTCACTATATTTTACACCTGAAACTAATGTAACAATGTGTGTCAACTATACTTCAGTTTAAAAAAGAGGGAATGAAGAAGCCAAGAAATGTGAGAGTGTTGTTTAATCCTCTTAGCAGTCCTTTGAAGAAGATTTTTATTTTGCAAATGAAGAAACTGAAGTTAGAAACCGAGTTAAGTAGCATGTTGAAAGTTACAGAGAAAAGCTAGTGCTTAAATCCATCCTTGTCTGACATTAGGGCCATTTTTTAAAATTACTTAGTGTGAAAACAGTAAACAGTTGCTGATAATTGGTTTTTGATTGAGATGAATTTATTTGGGTTTAGTACATAAAAATTACATGAGAGGAACTACATTCCCTAAGGACAATTACTTTAGCCATTGAAGTATTAAGAAAACAGAGATTTGTACTCCTCATTTATTCCAAAATGAGTTATTGAAAGAAATTTAGTACTGTTATTATTGAGGACCCACTTTATGTCAGGCATTATCCAGGCACTAGGGCTACCGAAGATGAATTAAGTTTGGTCTTTGTAATTGAGACTCAATAGGTTTCACACATCTAGAGAAGTTTAGGTGTAGTTCAGCATCATAGCACGGAAAATGGTCTAGATTAGAGTTACAGAATCTTTCAAGGAAAGAAAAATACTGTTTCCTATGTTTCTGGAAATAGTGGACAAAATAATTTCTTTTTTTTTTAGTGGAAAAAATAACTTTTTAAAAAATATTTATTTATTTTTGAGAGAGAGAGCATGAGTGGAGGAGGGGCAGAGAGAGAGGGAGACACAGAATCCAAAGCAGGCTCCAGGCTCTCAGCTGTCAGCACAGAGCCTGACGCAGGGCTGGAACTCACGGACCGTGAGATCATGACCTGAGCCGAAGTCGGACGCCTAACCGACTGAGCCACCCAGGTGCCCCAGAGTGGAAAAAATAACTTCTTAAAGTCATTTCCAAACCTTTGACTTTATTTCCTATTCCAATTGTGATAGTAAGTGTTGTAATAAAATGTAGCATGCTAGAAGCTATAAATGTTATTTTATTTTGACGGCTTATTTTTTTATATAACTTAGGAAATTCACCAGGAGAATCAATTAGCACCAAAGTGGAAACAAATCAGACAAGGGGTTCTTTGTCTCCAGAGCCAGCCCACTTGCTCTCTTCACTTTCCTCATTTCAGCCAAAAGTATTCACTCAACTGCAGGTAGGTAGCCAGTGAAATAAACAAATTTGAAGCCTTTCCCTTTCTTCCTCAATCTCTCCTCTTCTAGGTATTTTATAGAATTGTTATAGAATCGTAATAATGATCAAAGATGTTTTTATTATTAATTTCCTGACTTTTTTGTATCTTGATATAAGATAATTTAAACAATACATTTTGAAAAAGTTGGAGTTGACCATGCATGCAATAAAATTTAGTTTACTACTATTCCTTTGATTCTTGTTTCTGTCCTCAATATTTGTTAGTAGCTGTGCCATTATATTTTATTCTAATTGTGTGTGAAAAGAATAATATATCCTATGAAAAAATTATACTTAGTAAATTTAAACATTGATGTAACTCTTTTCGGTTTAAAAGGGTTTGCAGTTGCAACCAAGATTCACTTCTCCTGATGGATCACCGACTCTGATATCAGTAAATAACCACCCTTCCTCCAGTCCTTCAAGACTTCTGGACTCATTAGAAAGTACTGTAATGAATAATAATTCTCTACTGCTTGGTCAAAGTCATAGCCTTCAAACAGATACATGCCTGACCCCAAACAATAGCATTATTACCTCTACCATGGGTAACCTTCCAGGACCAGATCAAAATCTAGCTGCAATGGACCAGCTGGTGCAAGTTGGAGATGTTGAGGATACAGAGAATATGGAAGGAAGTGTTCATCGGATTCTGTTGGGAAATGTGCAGACCATCCCAATACAAATTATAGATAACCACCCAGCTATTAGTAAGTTAAAAGCAACTTGTGATTTTGTTTTTTTTAACCTTCATGGACTATCAGTGCTATTGTTTTTAATTTAATTTTGAGTTAGTTAACAGTGTAGTATTGGTTTCAGAAGTAGAATCCAATAATTCCTCACTTCCATATAACACCCAGTGCTCATCCCAGTAAGTACCCTCCTTAATGCCCATCATGCATTTAGCCTATACCCCCCCACCTACCTCCCCTCCAGCAACACTCAGTTTGTTCTCTGTATTTAAGAGTCTCTTATGGTTTCCCTCCCTCTTTGTGTTTATCTTATTTTTTCTTCCCTTCCCCTGTGTTCATATGTTGTTTTTTAAATTCCACAAATGAGTGAAATCATATGATACTTGTCTTTCTCTGACTTATTTCACTTAGCATAATACACTAGAGTTTCATCCACATTGTTGCAAATGGCAAGATTTCATTCTTTATGATTGCCGAGTAATATTCCATTGTATCGTTACTATTACACTACAGAAAAAAACTGTCATTTCTACTCAGGGGTTTATAATACATAAGTTGATAAAGTAAAACTACCAGAAAAAGGGAAAAATGTCAAGAGCATAATAATTTTTAAACTTTAAAAATTTTTTTGTCTCTAGCAAAGTTATTCATTCTCTGATCACCTCAGTTTACATGGAAAATCTGTGGTGATATGAAATCAGAGGGTCATTTTAGAATGTATGAAAAAAATGAGAAACTTTAAAAGGAAAAGATTTAGTGTAAAGGTTATTATGGAAAATTTGTTAAAAGGAAAAATGGGATGGGGCGGGCAGCTATAAAATTTTTAAAATTTTGAGTTCTAGACTTAAATACAGAGTTCTGTAGAAATTGAAACGAAACTAGTTAAGTCTTAAGGACTTAACTTAATCCAAGACTTTGTTACATTCACTTTGTAACAAACCCAGTCAACCTAGTAATAAATTCTGACTCCTACTTGACCTGTGTCACTTCCATTCACACAGATTGTTCTGGATTGGGCACTTTTGTGGGAAAAGATTTGCATTTTACTTTGAAGAACATAAATTTTCATAGAAATTATCCTTAGAACATACAAAGTATTTACTTTCCATTCTTAGTCATCATTCTTTTGGGTAAGGAAAAGTATAAAATAGTTCCTTCCAGAAAAGAATCATTATATTTTAAATTTATTGGAAACATTACTTTTAAGAAAATTTATCCAGAGGGCTGTGACAATAGATGAGAAGGAAAAGGAATATATGGAGACTAATCCTCACAACCGCATGAAATAGTTGATGATGTCCCCATGCTACAGATAGGGAGACCAAGGCTCAGGAAGATTAAGTAATTGCCTAAAGTGATAGAGCAGGGATTTAAACCCAGATCTATCTGCCTCAAAAGTTTCTTTACATTCTAACATGCTTCCTCCCTCTGTGTTGTACCAAGATATTTCTGAGAGCTCTAATTCAGATTGCTTTAAAGGAGACCCTCTTTGGATCTGAACCTGCATGATTTATCAAGTTAGATCATGATCTGAGGGACTCCCTCACCTGCATATGAATTCTCAGGGTCACTCAAATCCATCTTCTATTGGTTTTCTCTATGGTGTGGGCTAAACTCTCCCAATACACTCACATGTGACAAGCATTAGGTGTGTTCAGCACACTTTCCAGAGCAAATTTTGGTCCCCTTAATCTCGGTTCCCTGTAGCAATGGAAAAACTGGTATCCCTGAAAAAGAAAAAGATTTCATCTTAGATATCCCACCTGCCTGTTCAAGATAATAGTGTTTCTGGTATGCTACATTCTGATTAATTTGGTCATAAGTACTTTATTTAAAATCAGAATGGTAAGTGCATTATGCAGTGTTTCAAGTAAGCAAACACATAGCTTATGTAGGTAAGTCAGAGCTATCCATTAAGATGTGGCATATTTTTTTCTAACGTACTAATGTAGTGGAGTTTCTTTAAGGAGGGAAAATTTTCCTTGATATATGATCACATATGGAAACCATATGGGGGTAGTAACATATTGGTAAATTTGTAATATATATGCCTGCTCTTTGCAGAACATCATTTTCAAATAATGGGAGGCTTCCTGACTTTTATTCACACATATTTTTATTAAAGGCAATTAAGTTTATTTTTATTTAAAAAAAAAATTTTTTTTTTAACATTTATTTATTTTTGAGACAGAGAGACAGAGCATGAATGGGGGAGGGGCAGAGAGAGAGGGAGACACAGAATCGGAAGCAGGCTCCAGGCTCTGAGCCATCAGCCCAGAGCCTGATGCGGGGCTCGAACTCACGGACCGCAAGATCGTGACCTGAGCCGAAGTCGGACGCTCAACCGACTGAGCCACCCAGGCGCCCCAAGTTTATTTTTAAAAAAGTATTTAAGTTATTTATTTATTCTGAGAGGTAGAGAAAGCATGAATAGGAGGGGGGCAGAGAGAAAGGGATAGAGAGGATCCCAAGCAGGCTCCACACTGCCAGTGTGGAGCTTGATGTGGGGCTTGAATTCACGAACCGAGAGATTGTGACCTGAGCAAAAGTTCAATGCTCAACTGACTAAGCTACCCAGGCGCCCAGAGGCAATTAAGTTTAAATATGAGATACTCCTCATAATTTTATCAAATTATGGACTGCTTTTTTGTCAAAGTATCTTTAGAAGAAAATAACTATGATTTTCTTAGTCTCTTCTTTTTTTCACTACCAGAAGCATTAAAGAATTTTTTTTTTTACTTCTCAACATTTAATTTTCTATTCTTTTTCTTTTAGTTTTTTTATTGAAGTTTAGTTGACACACACTGTTACATTAATTTAAGGTGTACATATACTGAAAGAATTATGAATGACTATTAAGATATCAGAAGTACTGAGTTCTCAAATACACTGCTTTTCAGAAAACTACTATTTTTTGCTTTGCCTCTAAATTCATAGAAAGATTTCAGTGTTATAAGTTACATTAACCTTTAGGGTTTTTCTTTTATGTTTGGTTTTAAAGTTGGAGAAAATCCAGAAGGTACCGTTTCTGTGAACCAAGTTAAGCAAGAACCCAAAGAACCAGCATTGTCTATGGAAGCAAAAAAAAATTTGGACTGTAAGAAATTATCTACTACATAAATTATTGAAGCTTTTCAGGATTTACAACTTGGGTGACTTATAATGTCATAAAAAAGAAGGTGAATATTATCAAAGCGCAGCATTGTGATAAGTGAACTGAAGACCGGTTCAATGAGCAACTTTGATTTAAAACCGATATGTTTGTTGCCAAGTCCATATTTTTGGAACCTATTTTATTCCTCTTATTTTGTATAATTCTTATGCTTTTTGATTATCTGATAAGGCCAGTATTTCCAAAGATCATCTGAAATTATCCATGACAATATAGTCTGAACACAAATAGTTATCTAACTAATCCCTTGGAAATATCTGATTTGGGTTCTGGAAAGACAAACAAGAACAACAACAAAAATAGTGTGTGAGTTTGTGTGTGTGTGAGTGTGTGTATGTGTGTTGACTTTTTTTTAAAGTTATAAAAGAAATTATTTCCTCTTTAAAGTTGTGAAGAAATTCATTAAATTAGCACAGGGGAGAGAATATTTGTAGTCTGTCTCATTAGGAAAGATAAAACCATAGTAGATTTTACATCATAACATAAAGCTCAGTATTCACATCTGTGGAAACTGTAATTGCATTTTGGCTTCTTCCATTATAATTTTTATACTTATAACTACAAACCAATAGCATACTAATAGTTATCTAGTAGAAATTTAAAATGTCTTGGTAAGTACTTAGAGTTTTAATTTGAATTAATCAGCTAAGCAACAGAAATAAATGCATATTGCATGGATTTATATAGTATTTTAGGTAAAACACTACATGTGGATAGAAAACTATAGAAATTGAGAGAATTCAGAAAGAATAATAAACTTCCCTGGTGTTGACAGATAATTTGAGGAACTTTTTGATATCCACAAAAGATTTTTTTTTTCCTACTTTGTATTGAAGATTCAGCTCTGGTTAGAAAATAATTTGAGTTGTATTTATTTTTCTATGCCAGAGCTCTTACTGAATTAGTGGTATTTTCAAGGTAAGTATTTGTAGTTTAAAATTTAGTTCATATTTAAAACAACTGATGTGTTATATTTGCTTGCTGAGTAAGTATATTTACTTGAAATACTGAATAAGTACTAATCACTGTATTCATTATAAGCTTCTGTTTTCTGGAAGGTTGGTGAACTAGAAATGTCAATTATTAGCTGTCAAGAAATCAATTTAAAGTTTTTTTTCACCCCAGGGACCGTTTGTGGGTATATTTAGGACTTTATGTAAAAGTAATAAGGATTTCAAATGGATATTAATATTTATATTCAAAGTATATGGAATGTAATATGAAATTTAACCTTACTCTTTTACATGACTGAATCCTTTTTGGCTTTTCTAAAGTCCAGTCTCCCATTCTTAATTCACTTTAATTGTTGCAAGTATACAACATGTACCTAAGTAAAGCATTGTTAAATTAGACGTGAGTGGAACTCTTAAAAATCCGTGCTCTTTAGATTTATACCCTATTTAATATAAAATTTATTATTTATACCCCTATTTAATACAAAGTGGATATTTAGTTACATATATGATTTTTAATTAGAATAGCTTTTCTTTTTCCTAAGAACTGAAAATATTTGATGTCAGCATTTCAGAGGCAGTCTGCCAAATCTGATTATGTTACTCTAAGTTAAACATAGCTCTTAGTTACCTCAAACCCAGCTTTCTCGTAGTCTGTGTGTATGTAAAGGGTATAAGTCTGAATTTATAGTTTTATTGCATTTGTAGGTAATATTCTTTTAATTTATTATTTCTAATTTTTATGGAAACTTTTTTCAGGATTTTAAATAATATTCACTTTTCATTAATGGCAATAGCTTATTATTAAATATTTTACCAATTGAACTATATTCCTTTGGAGACATTCTTTTCTTTTTTGATGTTGAGTTGCTAAGGAGAAATGCTTGTTAAGATACAAACTCCAGTCAGTTACCTGTGAGGATAAGAGACGTTAGAGAGTTCAGACTTTGACATTTGAACAAGAACAAAATATAGTTTTAAAATATTTCTCTCACTTCATTCTATGTGAATGTCTCTTTCTGGTACTGTTTTTTTCACTAGGAGGAGGAAAGTTACAGTGCATCCTTCCCACAAACAAAAAACAAAATTAAAAAAGAGCATGAAGGAAGGTTTAAATCCCTAATTGTATACTCTTTTGGTTTTTAGGTAGAAACTGGAACTATCAATATTTTCATGTAAGTATTTCAATGAGTAGATCTTTAAAAATGGTTTCTAAATTTTTAAAAATTCATTTCCCCTCTAAGTGCATGTTCAGTCACAGTATATCAGTATTGTATTTTAAGGGTGCTTAGCATCGCTTTTATAAAAGTGTGTTTACATATTTTAAATATTTGATTAATTTTTAAATGCACAGGGTGTTAAATACAAGTGCATAAAATTTTCAGTATCTATATTTGGCATTCTCCTAACAGCTCTACAGCAAAGTTTGATATATGCTCTTTTGTGTCATGTATTACAAGGTGTAATATCTGTAGTAGTAAGTTGGACATTCAAAATAAGCAGTTAGAAATTTATAATTACAGTTGAGCTTTTTTCATCATTGTAGTTTTCATGTTCCAAAGCCTCCCAGTGAATTTTATATATGCTACAGTGAATTATAGATAAACACCACCATGGTGGGCTTTTCCCTCAATAATAATTTTCTCCACAAGCAGTTAACATGCTTAAAAGAAAAAGTTTTTACATGAAGTACCTTGTCTTATCCAAGGTAAATGTTTTCTAAAAGTCACAAAAATGGTAGAAAATGGGATCTGGTCCTGCATTAGAGTTTCTAATTTTGAGGCCCACCAGCTTGTGTTTCATCTTTACATCCTGTCAAAATACTTAATCATGTGAGTATGAGAAAGATGTCATTTAATTTGTACCAGGTTTTTTAAAAAGTTTTAAAATGTGTGTGTATATATATATATATATATTGTAACAATGTGTAGTGTCTTTGTTATAATGTAATTTTTTCATTAAAAGAATCCTGTGGTTTTTTTTCTTAAATTTGTTAGTTTTCTTTTTAATACTTTTTCTGGGAATAGTGGTAGTTTTGTTCATCTTTAAGATGCTGAATAAACACCTTAAATACCTGAGAACTTTGGCTAGAGATTTATGTTCAATTTGGAACCTGAAAGTTTTTCAGCATAACTACCAGTAACTCCTATTATCATTACATTAGGTATATATACACATTTAGTACTCTCAGCTCAGCCAACCATCAACATTTTAAAACAATCCCTGTAATATTAGTAATTCTTTTTTTCTCACATCTTGACACTGGACATCTTTAAGTACAGCTTTATATTTTTGGTGTAATGACAGAAGTATGTGATTTTAAAAGGAGAGATCATTAATGTTTTTCCTCTTTGCTTCTTTTGCTTTATTCTTCCCTGCCTATTTTATGGGACCATAGAAAATCTGACTCTCTCCAGAAGGGGCACTCTATTAACTATTCCCCATCAGCTAATTTAGGCTTTAGACATTTTGATTGGTGTATTACTTTGATATCTAAGTATCAGTAATTCTACTTAATTAACTTAGTTGTAATGGCAAAGCCTTAGTGTAATTTTGCCAAATACATGTTAGCTATGAATACAATCATTAAATACAAATATTCATTGCTCATTGAATTCTTAAAACTTCAGGAATAAATCAGAATTAAAGAAAAATTCGCTAAGGGATTCTAAATTTTAAAAAAACGTTAACGTTTATTCATTTTTGAGAGAGACAATGCGAGCAGGGGAGGGGCAGAGAAAGAGGGAGACACAGAATCTGAAGCAGGCTCCAGGCTCTGAGCTGTCAGCACAGTGCCTGATGCAGGGCTTGAACTCACGAACCGTGAAATTATGACTTCAGCAGAAGTTGGATGCTTAACCAACTGAGCCACCCACGTGCCCCTAAGGAATTCTAACTTTGATTCATTAGAAAAATAAATAGTATGGTTAATATTGAAAACCTTTGAAAATATTATATGGGTACAAACTTGCAATTAGTAAATACATCCTGGAATTCTAATGTATGGCCTGGTAATTATAGTCAATAATACTGCATTATAAAATTCAGAATTGCTCAGAGACTACATCTAAATTGTTCTCACCACAAAAAGGAGAGAATAATTCTGTGTCCTGATAGTGATGTTAATTAACACTATGGTGGTAATTATATTGCAAAATATAAATTACCTAATTGACATATTGTATACCTTAAACTTAATGTTATATGTCAATCATATCTCAAGAAAATAAAGAATTCTAAAACCACAGTACAAAGTAGGAATCAGATACCAGCAGAGGGTTTTAAAAATATTTTTATTGAGGTATAATTGATATACAACAAACTGTACATATTTAAAGTGTACAGTTTAATAAGTTTGGATAAATGTATACATCTATGAAAGCATCACCACAGTTGAGGTAATGAACATATCCATCACCTCCAAAAGATTCCTAATGCCTCTTAGTAATCCCCTCCTCTCCCTGCCTCCCACTCACACTTCACCATCCCCAAACAACTACTGATTTGCTTTCTGTCATTAGAGATCAATTTGCTTTGTCTATAATTTTATAAAAATCATATAGTATGAACCTTTTTATATATGACTTTTGTAACTCAGCATATATGAGTTGCAAATGTTGCATATGTTTGTTTTTTTTTTTAAGTTCATTTTGAGAGAGACGGAGACAGTGTGAGTGAGGGGAGCAGGGAGGAAGACCAAGAATCCCAAGCAGGCTTCACACTGTCAGCACAGAGCCCCAAGTGGGGCTTGAACTCATGAAACCATGAGATCATGACCTGAGCAGAAACCAAGAGTCAGACACTTAACCAACTGAGCCACCCAGGCACCCCGTCACTCAGCATAGTTATTTTCAGATTCATCTGTGTCGCAAGATGTCTGAATAGTCCGTTCCTTTTTACTACTGAATAGTATTCCATTGTATGAATATTCCATAATTTGCTTATCCACTTGCCTGCTGATGGACAGCTGGGTTGTTTACAGTTCTTGGCTATTACAAATAAAGTTGCTATGAACACTTGTATAAAAGTCTTTGTATGAACTTATGATGCTTTCATTTCTCTTGAGTAAATATCTAGGAGAGGAATAGCTGGGTCATATGGTAGGTATATATTTAACTTTTTAAGAAACTCTCAAATGGTTTTTCCAATGTGATTGTACCCCTTTACGATCCTTTCAGGGGTGTATGTGAGTTCCAGCCAATGCTTGGTATGGACAGGCTTTTGATATTGTAGGCATATTACAATGCTTTGTAGTCTAGTAGTATCTCATTGTGGTTTTAACTTCCAGTTCTACAGTCACCAATGCTGTTAAACATCTTTTCATGAGTTATTTGCCATCTGTATATTTTCTTTAGTGAAGTGTCTGTTTGGATCTTTATCTCATTTTTAAATGGAAATGTTTTCTTCTTATAGAGGTTTAAAAAGCATATTCTAGATATAAGTCCATTTTAGAAATGTTATTTACAAGAATTTTCACCTGATCTGTAGCTTATCTTTTCACCTTCTTAACAGTATCTTTCAAAGAGTAGAAGATCAGAAGTTCTTATTGTGATTAAGTCCAGTGTACCTTTTTCCCCCCTTTATGGATCATACTTCTGTGTTGTATCTAAAATACCTTTGCCTAATCCAAGATTAGATTTTCTCCTGTTTTCATCTAAGAAATTTTATAACTTTTGAGTTTACATTTAGGTGCATGATCTATTTTGAGTTAATTTTTATATACATAGTACAAGACTTTTTTTGGCATATGAATATCCAGTTGTTTCAGCACCATTTTCTGAAAAGACTATTTTTCTATTGAATTAAATTTATACCATTGATGAAAAATCCACTAATCACATACATATGGGTGAATTTCTGGACTCTGTTCTTTTTCATTGATTTATTATTTATCTCCATGGTCTCAACCAGGGCAATTTTGCCTCTAAAAAACATGGGGCAAAGTCTGGAGACAGTTTAAATTCTCACAGCTAGGGAGATACTGATTTGTGATAGAAGCAAGAGCTTCTCTTCAACATTGTACAATGTATAGGACAGCCTGAACAACAAAGAATTATCTGGCCCAAAATGTCTGTAGTACTGAGACTGAGAAGCTCTGGTCCCTCTTGATGCCAATACCACTGTCTTGATTACTATAGCTTTATAATAAATCTTGAAGTCAGGTAATAAAGTCTTTGAACCTTATTCTTCCTTTCAGCTTTGTTTTGGCTATTCTTAGTTCTTTGTTTTTCCATGTGAATTTTAGAATCACCTGATCAGTTTCTTTTTTTAAAAAAGCCTGATGGGATTTTGATTGGGATCATGTAGAATATTATAGATCAATTTGGGGATAATTGAAATCTTAATATTGATACTTTGTTTTTTTCTCTGCAATGTTTTAGAGTTTTTAACGTATAGGTCTCATGTCTTTTATCAGATTTATCACTAAGAAGTTATAAATGACATTGTTTTTTAATTTCAATGTCTTATTTTTGCATTAATATAGAAATACAGTTGATTTTTTATATGGATCTTCTATCTTGCAACCTTGGTAGCTCATTTATTAGTTTTCATAGCTTTTTGGTAGATTCTTCTAGATTTTCTACGTTGACAGTTGTGCTATTTTACATCTTCTTTTCCAATCTGGATGGCTTATATTTCTTTTTCTCAACTGTTATACTGACTAGAACCTAGAGTACAATTTTGATTAGAATGGCTTAGGGTAGACATCCTTGCCTTGTTTCTGATTTTAGGGGAAAAGCATTTAGTCTTTCACTGTTATGGTGTTAACCATAAGTTTTGTATATGTCCTTTGTCAAATTGAATGAGATTCTGTTCTTAGCTTATTGAGAATTTTTATTAGGAACGGATATTTGATTTTGTCAGGTGCTTTTCCTGTGTATATTGATACGATCATTTTCTTTTTTTAGTCTCTCAATATGTTAAGATTTGATTAAATTTTGAAGGGTAAAGGCCTTGTATTCTTGCATTCCTGGAGTAAATCATACTTGTTCATCAGGATGCATTATCCTGTTTTACATATTTTACATATTTCACAAATGTTGGGTTTCATTTGCATTTAATGTTACTATTGAAATTGTTGTGTTTATGTCTTCCCTTCTATCTTTCTATTTGTTCCATCTGTACTTTGTTGTCTTTTTCTGTCCTTTGGTGAAATTGCCCTTTTTTTATGATTCAATTTTACCTCCTTTATTGACTTGTTAGCTAATTATTGCTTTAGTGTTTATGCTGTACATCTTTAACTATCCCAGTCTACCTTCAAGTAGTATTCCATCATTTAACATACAGTATAAGAATCTTATAATAATATACTCACATCTTTCCCCTTCGTTGTGCTATTGTGGTCACACATTTTATTTCCATATAGATTACAAACCTGACAATGCATTGTTACTATTTACACTTTAAATAATCAGTTATCTTGTATATATTATTTTTATATATTTTCCTGCTTTTTTGCATTTCTGGTAACTTTTGATTGGATGTCAGACATAACTTTCACCTTTTTCGAGTGCTGGATATTTTTGTATTCTTATAAATATTCTTGAGCTTTGTTCTGGGACACAATTGAGTTTTTTGGAAACAGATTATTCCTTTAATGTTTGCTTTTAAGCTTTGCTAGGTAGGACCACGCAGCATTTAATCTAGTGTTAATTTTGTCTCACTATTGAGGCAAATCCCTTCTGAGTACATTGCTTTTGAACTAATGAGGTTTTCTACTCTGGCTGGTGGAAGAGGTATTCTTCTGAACCCTATGAACCTTAGAGGGTTGTTCCCAAATCCTTTCAGGTTGTTCTTTTCCCTAGTCTCAAGTAATTTCCTTATACTCATGCACTAATCATTAGTATTTTGAATGCTAGGGAGTGAACTTCTGCAGATCTCTGGAGTTTTCTATATAGCTCTCTCCTCTCCAGTACTTTGGCCTACAAACTTTAGCTGCTTTGGCCTTCCTCGATTCCAAGTTTCGTCTCCTCTGCCCTGAGAGGTTCTGCCTGGTTTTCTACCCCATGTGCCACAGCCTGGAATCTCTTTGGACAGCTCTCTGGGATAACATAGGCCTCATCTCATCTGTTTTATATCTCTCAGGGATCACTGTCCTCTCTCATCATGTGTAACATTTTGAGAATCATTGTTTCATATATTTTATCCAATTTTATAGTTGTTTCAGGCAGGAGGATAAATCTGGTTACTTTTACTCCAGCTTGACTAGATACAGAAGTTCTCCAGACAATGTTGATGCCATGTCACGTTTGGGTTTCTGCAGGAGCAGTAGAGTTGGGAGAATAAGTAGGAGGTTATGAGGGAAGCACAAGGATAGATTACAAGATGGAGTAAGGTACAACAAATCTGAGTGAGACAAGTAGGTATATAATTGTGGAATTTAGGGTATAGGATTGGTCCAAAGTAATCTCCAGAACTGTCTGATTGTATAAGGACCACCTTTGATAGTATAGTTTCCAGTGTCCACTGCCATGGCTCCACCACTCATGATTCAGCCTTCTTTAGGATATAGGCCATGTAAGATACCAAAATGAATGATTTAAAAGTTTACCTTACTGGAACGTAGTGTCTATTACATGACATATATAACTTTATACAAGATAGAAAATGGTAAATTTGAGGGGTGCCTGGGTGGCCCTGTTGGTTGAGTGTCTGACTTTTGCTTTTGGCTCAAGTTATGATCTCACAGTTTGTGGGATCAAGCCCCATGTTGGGCTCCACATTGACAGCATGGAGCCTGCTTGGGATTCTCTCCCCCTCTCTGTGCCCCTTCCCCATGCTCACACATATTAACACATGAGCATACTCTCTCTAAGTAAATAAACTTAAAAAGAAAATGGTTAATTTGATCATAGGAATATGGATAAAATTATATAAGAGTGAAGAATAAGATGGGACACCTTGGTGGCTCAGTTGAACATCCCACTCATGATTTTAGCTCAGGCCATGATCCCAGGGTCATGGGATCAAGCCCCATGTTGGGCTCACACTGAGTGTGGGGTCTGCTTAATACTCTCTCTCTCCCTCTGCCCCTGTCTCCTGCTTGTGCTCTCTCTTTCTCTCTAAAATAAAAATAAAATAAAATAATTAAGAAGAGGGTGACGACATTACTTACAAGGAAGAGAACTGACATTTCAGTAAACACCAGACATTGTACTTGGTGCTTTACATTGTTTGGTTAAAGCACTTGGCATTTCACCGGGCATAAATAGTTTCTTATTATTGTAGCTTGGACTGGTGGCTAAGAGCCTGTGCTCTGAAGTCAGACAGATTGGAATCCCACTTCCTCTTTATTAGCTGTGTAACTTTGGACAAATTACTTGAACTTTCAGTTTTTAGTATTTTTATTTCCTCTGAACAAATAGTAGTAGTAGCTACTTAATTGAACTGTTATGAGGGTTTAATGAGTTAACCTATGTTGAGATCTTAGAATCTGTAACAGGCCACTCAGTATATGTTCCTTTTTATAATTAATATTAACAAGGAAATTTTAAATGCTGAAAGGTAAACATTATCCTTATTCTCAAAGTGATGTGTCTGTTAGGTAGCATCTTTGGCTGTGTGCAACAGAGACATGATTATGGTGGTTTAACCAAATAAAGAGATCTTATTTTTTTATGAAACCAGATCTGAGGACAGTCTCACCAGGGATGTATGGTGGTTCCATAGGCTACCAGGAACACAGCAACCTTTAATATTTTCATATAAGCATCTCTAATGTGACTTTCATCTACATACTTGTTGCTTTTTTGTCCATGGTGGTTGTTCCACCTCCAGCATTGATCAGAGTTCAGACAAGAAGAATGGAATGAGCAAAGGGCCTGTGCTGGGTGAATGAACCAAAGGTCTTTCTTAGGAGACCCGTCTGTGACTTCCCCTTTTATCTTATTGGTCAGAACTGTTATATGACCACCCTGGTTACAGGGGATGCTAGAAAACGTAATTCTTTTAAAATCTAGGCACCACTCCAAGAAAAAATATATTTTAGTAAGACAGAATTCACTCAACTATTGTTGAGGCCACTAATGGTGACTCCCACAAATTGGAGAACTATAATTCAGAAATTCAATAACTTGCTTGAGGTCATTAAACAACTATTAAGTGATAATATTGGTAGCAAGGTCTGTCCAGTACCATTCCACATTCCTTTTGCCACACAGTCCAGAAAACAAGTGATTGTTTCATTATAGAATCTTTGAGTTGGATCTTTAATGACAGGATATGAACATGAGATTAAAGTGCAGATGTCCAGAATTCAAGGAGCAAGTAGATGGAATTATATAGCTCATTGGGAGTACATTTTAAAGTTCATTTTGATCAGAACTTTAAGATTCAATGAAGGAATGAAGCTGGGATAAAGATTGGAATGGTAAGAGAGGTTAAATGGTAGAAATTCTAGAAGGCCAGACTAAGAATTTTACGTTTTGCTTAGTGTGTGTTACATTTAAAGTCTTATTGAAATGATTCATTAAAGGAGTCCATTGAGTCAAAAAGCTTTCCTAAAATCTGGGTGAAACTTTAAATGTTACAGATTTCTGAAAGTAGATATGATGACCAAATGGAAGTGATAGAGTAATTTTTTGATGACTATAATAAAATTGTATAATAAGTTTCTGGCTGTGACTTGCATCTATAATTGCTTTATAGAAGCTGTTGGGTTTTTTATATTTATATTCTACAAAGACACTCTAAAATCTTAAATATGGACATTCATTCATTCAACAAAACAGACATACTTCCTGCCCTTTTGGAGCTTACAGTCCAGTAGAGGGAGATAGATAATAAAAAATAAACATAGTAAATAAGTATATATAAACCTAAGCTCATTATATATATTTATATGTAGTAATATATATTATTTATATGTAAGTATACATATATGTAAGTATATATATATTTATATGTAAGTATGTCATATGTATATTTTACACTTATATGTTAGGTTGACAGCCTCCATAAAAATGGAGCAGGGAAAGAGGCAAATATGGGGTTAGTATGGTAAGAGTTACAATTTTAAATAGGACAACCAGAGTGGGCCTCATTGAGAAGGTACATGCAAGCAAATTCTTAGAGTAAGAGTCATGCAGATACCGTGTAGAGTAGTGCAGTAAGAGGGAACTGCAGGATTGGGAAGTGCTTGCTGTGCCTGGAGGTCAGCAAGAAGGCTAATGTGTCTGGACTGGAGTGAGCAAGTGAGAGGGTACTAGGAAATGAGGTCAGAGAGGTAATAGGGAATCAGATCATGTAGGGTCTTACAATCCATCATAAAGATTTTGCCTTTTACTCTGCGTGGAAATGGGAAGTCACAGCATGTTTTGAGCAGAAGAATGACAACATAATATGACTTACCCTTTAAAAGGATCATTTTGGCCATTGTGTTAAGAATACACTTTATAGTTTGTCTCTCTCTACTAAATTATAAAATTCAGGGTTAGGGATCTTTGTCTTTTTTTGCTCATTGATCTATGACAGTGGCAGATGCTTAGAAAATATTGTTGAATGAATGACCATCCACATTTAAGAATTTAGAGTGTCCTTATAGAAAATAAATGGAAAACAACCTAAAGAGAGAAGGGAAAGTTGTCAAGGGGAGAAAATTGCTGAAGAAATGTCTTTGAGTAGCAGAAAGGAGATGGGATCTAGTGTTCAAATAAAGGGTTTGACTCTAGATAGGACCATGGATACCTCATCTGTGGGTGGATGACAAGGGAGACTACATGGGTAAAGATGCTACTACTGTACAAGTGACAGTCTGTGGAAATCTCTTTTGATTGCTTCAATTTTCTCAGTAAATAAGAAGCCAGGCCCTTAGGTAACTGTAAATATGGGTATGTTGGGGGGAAGTGTGTTGGTGAGAAAAGCTAGTATGAGAGTAATTAGGCAAATGAAATATAGTATTATTAATGGGTCTACTTGATTAAGGGTTCACTTAAAGTTCACGTCCATCAATTGAAAATCAGATTAGTCAGCATGTTTATGTGCTTTTGTCCAATCATAATCAACAGTGGCTGAGTGTTTATTGAGAATCAGACACTGTGTTACCTGTTGGTTATACAAAAGATTAATAAAACCCAATCCTAGCTCTATGGGGGCTTACAGTGTAGTGGCAGACAGTTTTTTAATCAATTTGTAAAATGGTGTGATAAGTACTATCATTTCAAACAAAGGAAAAAACATTGTAAATCAAAGAAGTTCCAAAGTGAACAATTCAGGTTATGGAAGGAACAACAGATTAGTCTAAGAAGGCAAAATATTGTGAAAGAATCACTTTCAAAGCGTTACTTCCCAGTCGCCAATCAAAAAGGTGTTATGTATAAACTTTGTGTAATTCCAATCAGATCTGCTTTGAAACTTAAACTAGATCCCAGAACTCCTAATTATTGCTCCTCTGATATCCCCTGTGAAATGCTAAGACTATCCGGATAGTATTCTCCCTTACCACAGGAAGCAAAAAACTCAGTTTTGCTTTATCAACAGGTTATTTTGGAGGTATTTTAAAGGAGCCAGCATTTGACGGTCATGGAGGTCTTATCAAAATCTGGTCACCTTGGAAACAGCATGCTTTTCTGAGGCCCTTTGAGCCTCCTACACAGGGTCTCTCCAATAACAGTGGTAAGGTAAGTTCATGTTGGGTTTGAGCTCTGATTTCTAATTTTTTTATCGAATACTCCAAATGCTTAAGTTTGTTTTGTTTAGTTTGAGAGTAGTGTCTAGGAATAAATTCCATTTATTGATCATGTTTGAAAAACTTTTATTTGGTAGAAATCTGCATTACTACTGTCAATACTGTTTGTCCTGGTAATTTCTGCATTGTGCATCTATTAAGAGGAAGTTCATAGGGATAAAAATGGGTGTAAACTTGTAGGTTCAGAAGGTTTCTCTTCAAACTGGCATCCTTTGGAAAAACTGTCTCAAGTAATTTATGAAAGTTTAATGAGAACTTTGCCCACTCTTGTTTTATCTTGTCCGTGAGGGTCTGGTTCTCTTTAGGAGAGGGTCCCTAAGATTCAAGGTTCACATTTGACTATATATTATCAGACTCATAGGTTTATCTTTAGTCTGGTTCTATAGCCATTCTGGGCTGGACTCCTGCATCTTATATGTATTTATACTAGAATCAAAATGTGTCTTGTTTACTTTCTTTTATTTTTATTTTTTTAGATAGAGTATGTGAGTTAGGGAATAAGGGCAAAGGGAGAGAGAGAGAGAATCCCAGGCAGCCCCCCCCCCCCAACTGAGAATGGAGCCTGATACTGGGCTCTATCCCACCTCATGAGCTGAGGTGAAACTAAGAGCCCAACACTCAACTGACTGAGCCACCCAGGTGGCCTGTGTATTACTTTGAAAATGATAAAAGGATTATTTGGAATTAGAATTGTTTTTTGGGGGAACGTCTCATATAAACAAAATTGTTCTTTTGGGGACGTACTTTGAAGCAAAAAGAAAGCAATATCTCAAATATACAGTTGTCTACATTTTTTTAATGTTTATTTGTTTTTGAGAGAGAGACAGAGCATGTGCGGGGGAAGGACAGAGAGAGAGGGAGACACAGAAGCAAGCTCCAGGTTCCTAGCTGTCAGCACAGAGCCTGACATGGGGCTCGAACTCGTGGACCATGAAATCGTGACCTGAGCTGAAGTCGGCCATTCAACCAACTGAGCCACCCAGGCGCCCTTACAGTTGTCTACATTTTAAGAGGAAACTTCCAATATAGTCAAGAGATTATGAAATTGCCTCCTTAAAAGAGTCTTTGGTAAAGGCAAGAAAAAAATGTGAAAAATTTAGAAATGTCTTCTCTAGATCCTTTCAAATCACAATTTGAATATGATGTCCTTGATTGTTCTATTTCCTCATCCTGTGTTCCTGTTTCCCTCTGTACTGTCTCTCCTAACTTTTTCTCCTTCCCTTCAAAATACCCCATAAGGATATAGTCTTGTTGGTCTAAAAGAGAAAGATCACTCTGTTTAATGTAAGAAATACCCCTTTCATTTTTATACTTCAAGTATTAACAGTTACTGGCATTTTAATCAAAGAAATCAAATTGTCTAGGGGGCCTAAATTAATCTTTAAACCAGCTGTAATGACTGACTCTTCCTCCTGCTTCCTCACCCCCTCTTATGTGCATGTATTTCAAAATAGGTTTTCTTGCATCTAAACTTTTCCCCTGTCTTTAAGTAAGGAAAGATAATTAGTCTTTTCCAATGCTAATTTTGTATTTGACTAAAGTTGGCTCCCTCTCATTTTTAATTCATATTCCTTTTCTTCTTTTCCCTCCCTGGGGAAACATTAGAGATTAATTGACAAAAAAAATTATTCTGTCATTATGTACTCAATCTAGAAATATCTAATGAATTTCTACAATAGAAAGAAAAATTATTAAACTGTTTTTCTGTTTCTTTAAAATTGCTTTTAAGAGGGGCGCCTAGATGGCTCAGTCAGTTGAGCATCTGACTTAGGATCAGGTCATGATTTCCTGGTCTGTGAGTTCAAGCCCCGTATGGGGCTCTGTGCTGACAGCTTGGAGCCTGGGAGCCTGTTTCGGATTCTGCGTCTCCCTCTCTTTCTGCCCCTCGTCCACTCATGCTCTGTCTCTCTCTCTGTCAAAAACAAATAAACATTAAAAAAAAAATTGCTTTTAAGAGATATTTCTGGTTAAAACTAAGAAAAGAAGAAAAAACTTCTTGCTTCCAAGATGAAAGACTCTGAACCAGGATTTAAAGGGTTTTTATTATAATTTCATTTATGAATACAAAGTTTATATATTATACAGAAAATATTCATAAAGTATTCCTGATAGAATCAGTTAATCATATTGGTTTAAAGGATTGAAAAACAATTATCTTCCTGACTTTAATATATGAAATTAATGCCAACACAGTATGCTAGTTATACAGGAAGATTGAATATCTCATAATTTAAACTTTATATATTTCTTACATTGGTTTTTTTAAATTTTTTTTCTAATCTTACATTGGTTTTATGGGACAAATTATTATCATTATTTCTATAAATTAAGTTTACAAAAATTTAGATTCATGATTAATTAGATAAAATTGTAATGATGGATATCTTTAAAAAGTTTATAATCTCAAGTTATTTCTATAATATCAAAATTCTTGGGATGCCTGGCTGGCTGAGTCAGAAGAGCATGCGGTTCTGCATCTCGGGTCATGAGTTCAAACCCTATGTTAAGTGTAGAAATTACTTAAATTAAAAAAAAAAAAAAAAACTTAAAAAAAAACTTTAATATCAGAGTTCTTAAGAACTTTATACTTAACTAAAATTTCAATTTCTAGTTCCTCAGCTAACTTAAAAACCTCAGACAGGGGCACCTGAGTGGCTTAGTTGGTTACGTGTCTGACTTCGGCTCAGGTCATGATCTCACAGTTGGTGGGTTTGAAACCCGCGTCGGGCTCTGTGCTGACAGCTCGGAGCCTGGAGCCTGTTTCGGATTCTGTGCCTCTGTCTCTCTCTGCCCTCCCCCACTCGTGTTCTATCTCTGTGTCTCTCTCAAAAATAAATAAACATTAAAAAAAAAAAAACCTCAGATAAAGGTTAAACTGAGTTAATTGATACATAGGCTTTGAATACTTGGACAAAATCTAAAGAAAACAATGAGTGACATTGGTCACTAAACAGTTATATTTTACTGTTATTCTTCTTTTTAAATTTTAATGTTTTATTTTATTTTTGAGAGAGACAGAGTACGAGTAGGGAGGGGCAAAGAGAGAGGGAGACAGAATCTGAAGCAAGCTCCAGGCTCTAAGCTGTCAGCCCAGAGCTCCATGCAGGGCTCAAACTCGTGGACTGCGAGGTCATGACCTGAGCCGAAGTCAGATGCTTAACTGACTGAGCCACCCAGGTGCCCCTTTATTGTTATTCTTATCTATTTAAAAATAGATATAGATTGGGGTGCTTGGCTGGTTCAGTTGGTAGAGTAAGTGACTCTTAATCTCGGGATTCTGAGTTCAACCCCATGTTGGGCCTAGAGCTTCTAAAAATTGAAAGGAGGAAGGAAGGAAGGAATACATTTATAGGACATGAAAATATTTTTGGATTTTGTTATATGCATAGTTTCCTTAAAATTCATAAAGACAATATGACAAACATGCTCATTAGAAAAATAACTATGTGGGGCGTCTGGGTGGCTCAGCCGGTTAAGCGGCCGACTTCGGCTCAGGTCATGATCTCATGGTCCATGAGTTCGAGCCCCGCTTCGGGCTCTGTGCTGACAGCTCAGAGCCTGGAGCCTATTTCAGATTCTGTGTCTCCCTCTCTCTGACCCTCCCCTGTTCATGCTCTCTCTGTCTCAAAAATAAATAAAACGTTAAAAAAAAATTAAAAGAAAAAACTGCTAAGTGAAATTAGTCAGAGAAAGACAAAAATCATATGACTTCACTCATATGAGGACTTTAAGAGACAAAACAGATGAACATAAAGGAAGGGAAACAAAAATAATATAAAAACAGGAGGGGGACAACAGAAGAGACTCATAAATATGGAGAACAAACAAAGGGTTATTGGAGGGGTTTTGGGAGGGGGTATGGGCTAAATGGGTAAGGAATCTACTCCTGAAATCACTGTTGCACTATATGCTAACTAATTTGGATGTAATTTTAAAAAATAAAATTAAAAAATAAAATTAAAAAAAAACCTAAATAATTCCTCATTTTCTGTCTTCTAGTTTTGTCTAGGGAGAAATAAAAATTGATCACATAGGTTAAATGGAGAAAGTAAGACTATATTCAGTGTAATTACAGAGAGATATTTGTTTCTTAAAGAAATTTTTGCACCTAGGAGGATACATTGATAGGATGCTGAAATGGCCTTCTAAAAGCAGAGCTTCAGCATTAACTCAGAGGCAACATTCTGAAAGGGTGGATACCATCCTTAAAGAGGTAATATATGCATAAATCAGAGACCTCTGTATAGTGCTGTGTTTCCAACAGGAAGAATACATGGGTCCAGTAACCATGGGACAGAAGCAGGAGTAGCCCCATTTACCTTAATTTCCAGTGACATACTGGGAGATTTTGTTTCCCATCCTTTTAATTCTGGGCTCTGTAGGTTTGGAGGTCCTGGTCCCCAAAGTGAGCATACTCTTGCCAGGGGGAACACAAAGTTTTTATGCACCTATAAGGTAAGGCTGCTGTCAGTGCACTTTAAAGTCCTTGTATCCAGGCACCAACAGGTAAGAAGAGGCATCAGCATACTGGCAGGAGTGATCAACCCAGATCAGCAGAAGGACTTAGAGCAGGGGGACTACATGTGGAGCCTAGATGATCCATTTGGACACCTTTTGGTCCTCCTGTGCCCCATTGTAACTGTGAATGGATGCATGCAGCAGTGTCTGCACAAGAACAAAATGGTCACTCAGTCCTCTCAGGAATTAAAATTTGAGTCATAACACCAGTAAGGCTCCAAGACCTGGTGAGGTAATACCTGAGGGTGAGGGAAATTAGAATAACTCCTGAAAATGGGAGAGCATGAATACCAGTTTTAGCTCCAGAGATCAACTGCAGCATCAGAGGTTCCTTCTGAGCATCAGAATTTCCTTCATTTCAGGAAGATGGGCCAGAAGAACTATGGGAGACTGGCAATCTGACCTGTGGGGAGAGATAAATCTATTCAGCATAAGAGGTAGGCCATGGCAGCAATGAAAATGAGCCCTCAGAGCTCCTGCTGCAGATGGAGTGATTAATAAGTGGCCACAGCTGCTGCTCTGGATCTATCATGGTGCCTGTGCAGAAGCTATGCTTCTCACAGGCTGCTCTCAGCCAATGACTGGGCATGGCAAAGGTACTAAGATGGTCCCACTTCTGTGAGGAGGACTCTGATGGGTAACATGTCTTGAGTTTTCCCCATTAGCCTTGTAGACTTTACACAATACTAATGGGGCCCGTGCATTGAAAAACTCAAATTAGACCCCCAAAACCTCATAAATATCTTATCTTTGTCCTTCCTCCTCAGACACACTGCTAAGATCTGTCAAAGTAGTATTCTCCTTACTATAATAAGCAAAAAACGTAGCTTTGCTTTATCAACAGGTTATTTGGTGGTATTATTAGGCAGATAGCATTCAACAGATGAAAAGGAGCCATCATTCAGAAAGCAGAGAGAAGATCTTCACAGGTAGGAGGAACAGTAAATGCAAAGGCCTTGATGTGGAAAAAAGGTATTTAAGGGCAGAAAGCAGAGCAGTGTGGCATTAGCTTAGAGGCAATAGAGAAGATGGTGTGGAGTCAGTGGTAATCATAGTGTCAATTTCATTCTGAGTAAAACAGAACCTATTACAGGATTTCTACTGGAGAAGTGATATACCTGGGTTTATATGTTGTAGAAGAATATGTTATACAGGGACATGAATGGAAACAGGGAGAGCAATAAGGAGGTTATTAGAATGGCACACACATGAGAGCTTAGGTGATTTGCATCTAGAATGATAGTGATACAGGAGGCAAAGAGAAATGGAAAAATTCAGGATTATTTTGGAGATAGAATCATCAGGACTTGCTGATTGGTTGGCTGTTGGGGAGGGCATGTGGGGATGTGTGTGAAGGAAGGGAAGGAATGAAGAATGACTCCAGCCAGGGTTTTAGCTGTGAGTGACTGTGTGAATGAATGGTAGTAAATTTTACTGAGTTGAGGAAGACTGATGGGGAAGAATAGACTTGGAAGAGAAAATCAAGAGCTCGTTTTTGAACCTAGTTAGTTTTGAATTCCAAATGGAACTGTTAAGTTGGCACTTACAGATACAACTCTAGATGTCAGGATTGGACATAAACATTTTTGTGATTTATCAACATATAGATGGTAATGAAAAACTAGAGAACAGAGAGATCACCTGAGGAAAAAAAAAATGCAGATAAAGAAGAAAAGAATGCCCAGGATCTAGCCCTGAGGCCCTCCAACATAAAGGTTAGCTAGAGCAGGAAATATGACTAAGAAGTTAAAAGGAATACCACGAATGCTTAGAACTGGTCAGTTGAGTCCACTTTGGAACCTGTGAGGAAATGTCAGGGCAAGAAGTATCTCAGATTAGTTGCAAATTAAAGCAAATTCTTCAGTCCTTTAGTTAACAAATACATATTCAGTGTATTATAACAGTGGTGTTCAAAAGACATTACAATATAAGGTAGTAAACCCTTAATATACCAAGTATATGTGTAATGCTCCCCTACAAGTGAGGGATATCAGATCTCTAGACTTGATTATAAAAATATTTCAGAAGGGGCGCCTGGGTGGCTCAGTCGGTTAAGCGGCCAACTTCGGCTCAGGTCATGATCTCGCGGTCCGTGAGTTCAAGCCCCGTGTCGGGCTCTGTGCTGACAGCTCAGAGCCTGGAGCCTGTTTCAGATTCTGTGTCTCCCTCTCTCTGACCCTCCCCCATTCATACTCTCTCTCTCTGTCTCAAAAATAAACATAAAAAAAAAAAATTAAAAAAAAATATTTCAGAAAAGTCTTTCTGCTTTCTACCTAGTCTTTCTAAAAGCAACTACCTAAAAAGATCAATTTTTGTTTTTTTTATACATTCAATTTTAGGTTCAATAAACATTAAACTTTTTAAACTTATTTTGCTTTTACCTAAAATATGGTTTTAGGTGGCAGTAATAAATTCTGGCTTTAAAAGATGATTAGAATTATATAAATATATTAACTGTTCTTAAGAAGATCCTTCCTCTCTTTTTAGATTTGATTAACATTTGACAATACATTGTAATGTTTTGATATTAGAATTATATGAATCAAAACTATGAGTGTATTTGAACTTTCAAGAAGAATTTAACCAAAGGATATAGGAAAGAGCAAAATAAAACAATGTGGTAGATATAAAACAATTTGTGGTTTTCAGAGTAACAGACTTCTATATCAGTTGCATAATAGTAATTATTTATTCATGAAGTCTTTTTATTTCCATGGAAACACTGAGATCATCTTAATTTTTAATTACATTAGAGTTTACAGTTCCATAGATTTTAACTGTAGTAGCAAGCACAGAAGCTAGAGCTCTACCCATTTCCACTTTAAAAAATATAAAGGAGGAAGAAAGGGTTTAAAATGATGATGAATTTCACTTAGTTACAACCTTTAACTGTATATTGATTATTTCTAATTTCTCCTAAACCTGCCCTACAATTTTATGTCCAATTAATTTTTCCATTTTTGTCTATACCCTTCAGGTAAAAGTATTTTCACAGGAAAAAACCGCAATGCAAAATTGAGCAATGGATGCTGGTAAAATAGGTAGTTTGTGAGATAAGTAAAATAGTTGTCAGAAACTATTTTAATAGAAAAAGCAGAGAACTAGCTCTGCCACTTAGCTGAATTATCTCAGGTGAATCACTTCATTTCTCTGGCCCTCAATTTCTTCATCTGCACCCTGAGAGAGTGAGGTTGAATGATAGAACTCAGTGGTTATATGTAAGTGATGAATCAATGGATTCTACTCCTGAAACCGTATGTTAACTAACTTGAATTTAAATAAATTGAAAGAGAAAAAAAGGAATTCAATGGTTCTGTGAAATGGCTTGGCTGTATGGAGACCAGGACTTGTGGGAACTATCCACGTGGGCCCTACAAATATGTTGATAATATTTCTCATGATATGAGCATTTGTCAATGGGGACTGGTTTGAAGGTTTTTTCAAAATTGTTTTTAATTGATGCATAATATTGCATAATATGTTTTTTTTACATCTATTTTAGTCATTCCCAGATTGTTGAACATTTAGATATTTTCAATATTTTTAACATCAGATGTCATTTTTTGCATCTCTGACTACTATGTTTTTGGTTTGGATTCCTAGACATAAAGTAACTAAACAGCATAAGCATTGTTACTCTTGATAATATTATCAAATTTCTTTCCATAAATGTTATATTGTTTTAGTCTATCTCAAAGTAATTTTTTTTTTATTTGAGAGAGAGAGTGTGAGTGAGGGAGAGGGATGGGGGTGGGAAGAGAGACAGAGAGAGAGACAGATAGAGAGAATCCCAAGCAGGCTCCATGCTCAGCATAAATCCTAACAGGGGGGTCCACCCATGACCCTGGGATCATGATCTGAGGTGAAATCTAGAGTGGGATACTCAACTGACTGAGCCCCCCAGGCACCCTATCTCAAAGTAATTTTTGATTGTGCATCTGATCATGTCCTCATGAGAATTAAATATGATAATTTAAAGACTTTTCTAATTTGAAATACTTTACTTTTTTCAAATTAACATTTTTTATTAGTGAGGTGTTTTCCATGTATATTTTTTATGTGAAATACAATCTTTTCACTAGCCCATTTTAATATTGCAATTTAGTTTTTAAACAAAATCCATTTCTGTTGGCCTAGTACTTTTTAAAAAATGTTTAGGGATGCCTGGGTGGTTCAGTCAGTTAAGCATCTGACTTTAGTTCAGGTTGTGATCTCATGGTTTGTGAGTTCAAGCCCTTCATCAGGCTCTCAGCTCTCAGCGTGGAGCCTGCTTCGAACCTCTTTCCCCTTCTTTCTCTGCCCCTCCCCACCTCTCCCTGACCCTCCCCCATCTCTGCCCTCCCCCACTATGCACATGCTTCTCTCTCAGAAATAAACATTTTAAAAAAGGAAAAATATTATAATTATTTGCTACCTAGCAATGTGCACTTTCTTTTTAACTTGCTTGCCCTATCCTTTCCCAAATTATGTAGCATGCATACTGTCAGTAATGGTGGAACATAAAGTCATTGTTCATTTTGATAGAGTAGGCAGTTAGTTAGGATCTAGCAGGAGGCCTAGAGGCCAGCAAAGAGGAAGTACAGCTATCTGGAAAGTCAGAGGCCTGTCCTAGCAGCATTCCACAAGAAGCTGGATCAGACCAGACAGATCCAAGATGGCAGGTGCCATGACAGAAAACCCCTGACCAAATAAGGAAGAGAAGGCTCAAAACCCTGCTTCTGAGAAATCCTCAGCCCAAGCAACCAATATCCCATGCCCTAGTTAACAACTGTCAATAAGAGATAGAAACCCAAACCCAATATCACAGTTCCTGTGCTTGCTCTTTCTTTTGTGCTCTTTTTTTTATTTAGTTTGAGTATAGTTAATATACAGGGTTATAATAGTTTCAGGTGTACAATATAGTGATTTAACAATTCTATACATTACTCAGTGCTCATCATGATAAGTGTACTCTTTAATCCACGTATTTCACCCATCCTCCCACTCATTTCCCCTCTGGTAACCATCAACTGATTCTCTATAACTAAAGAGTGTGTTTCTTGGTTTGTCTGTCTCTCTCTCTTTCCATTTGCTCATTTGGTTCTTAAATTTCACATGTGAGTAAAATCATATGGTATTTGTCTTTCTCTGACTGACTTATTTCCCTTAGCATTATATCCTCTCTAGCTCTATCCATGTTGTTGCAAATGGCAAAATTTCATTTTTTTATGGATGAATAACATTCCATTGTGTATATATACCACATCTTCTTTATCCATTCATCAATCAGTGGACACTTGGACTGTTTCCATAATTTGGTTATTATAAATAATGCTGCTATAAACATAGGGGTGCATGTATCCCTTTGAATTATTGTCTTTGTATTCTTTGAGTAAATATCAGAACTGTGATTGCTGGATTGTAGAATAGTTCTATTTTTAACTTTTTGAGGAACCTCCATATTGTCTTCCACAGTGGCTGCACCAGTTTGCATCCCCACCAACAGTGCACAAGGCTTTCTTTTCTCCACATCCTCACCAACGCCTGTTGTTTCTTGTCTTGCTGATTTTAGCCCTTCTGACAGGTATGAGGTGATATTGCATTGTAGTTTTGATTTGCGTTTTCCTGATGATGAGTGATGTTGAGCTTTTTTTCATGTGTCTATTGGCCATCTGGATGTCTTCTTTGACGAAATGTCTGTTCATGTCTTCTACCCATTTTTTAATTGGGTTATTTTTTGAGGTGTTGAGTTGTATAAGTTTTTTATTTTGGACACTAACCCTTTACAGATATGTCATTTGTAAATATCTTCTCCGATTCTGTAGGTTATCTTTTAGTTTTGTTGATTGTTTCCTTTGCTGTGCAGAAAGAAGCTTTTTATTTTGATGTAGTCCCAAGTTTATTTTTGCTTTTGTTTCCCTTGCCTCAGGAAATGTAGCTAGAAAAAAGTGGCTACAGTTATTAGTGTCAGAGAAATTACTGCCTTTGTTCTCTTCTAGGATTTTTATGGTTTTAGGTCTCATATTGAGGTCTTCAAGCCATTTTGAGTTTAGCTTTGTCTATGGTGTAAGAAAGTGGTCCCGTTTCTTTCTTTTGCATGTGTAGCTGTCCAGTTTCCCCAACACCATTGTTGAAGACTGTTCTTTGCCCATTGGATATTCTTTCCTGCTTTGTCAAAGATTAATTGACCATATAGTTGGGGGGCTTTCTATTCTGTTCCATTGATCTATGTGTCTGTTTCTGTGCCAGTAGCATACTGTTTTGATTACTTTGTAACATAACTTGAAGTCCAGGTTTGTGATGCCTCCAGCTTTGCTTTTCTCTTGCAAGGTTGCTTTGACTATTCAGGGTCTTTTGTGTCCCATACAAATTGTAGGATTGTTTGTTCTAATTCTGTGAAAAGTGTTGCTATTTTGATAGGGATTGCATTAAATATGTAGATTGATTTCAGTAGTATTGACATTTTAAGAATATTTGTTCTTCCAACTCATGAACATGAAATATCTTTCCATTTCTTTGTGTCATCTTTAGTGTCTTTCATTAAAGTTTTATAGTTTTCAGAATAAAGATCTTTCACCTCTTTGGTTAAGTTTATTCCTAGTATTTTATTGGTTTTGGTGCAATTGTAAATGGGATTTTTCTCTTTCTTTCTTTCTTTCTTTCTTTCTTTCTTTCTTTCTTTCTTTCTTTCCTTCCTTCCTTCCTTCCTTCCTTCCTTCCTTCCTTCCTTCCTTCCTTCATCTTAGTGAGAGAAGCATGCAAGTAGATGCAAGAGAGGGGCAGTGAGAGGAAGACAGAGAATCCAAAGCAGGCTCTATGCTAACAGTAGACAGCCCAATGTGGGGCTCAGACTCAGGAACCACGAGATCAATACCTGAGCTGGAGTTAGATGCTTAACCAACTGAACCACTCAGGTGCCCCAGTGAGATTGTTTTTTTTTTTAATTTCTCTTTCTGCTGCTTCATTATTGGTGTATAGAAATGCAACAGGTTTCTGTATATTGATTTTGTATCCTGTGACTTTACTGAAATCATTTATCAGTTTTGTAGTTTTTGGTGGCGTCTTTTGGGTTTTCTCTATATGGTATCATGTCATCTGCAAATAGTGAAAGTTTTACTTCTTCCTTACTGATTTGGATGCCTTTTATTTCTTTCTGTTGTCTGATGGCTATGGCTAGGACTTCCAGTACTATGTTGAATAAAAGTGGTGAGAGTATACATCCTTGTCTTATTCCTGACCTTAGGGGAAAAGCTGAGAGAAAAGCATTTCCCTGTTGAGTGTGATGTTAGCTGTGGGTTTTTTATATAGGGGCTTTATTATGTTGAAGAATATTTCTTTTAAACCTACTTCACTGAAGGTTTTTTATAATAAATTGATGTTGTACTTTTGTCAAATGCTTTTCCTGCATCTCTTGAAGTGATTATATGGTTTTTATCCTTTCTCTTATTGATGTGATCTACCTCATTGATTTATTTGGGAGTATTGAACCACTGTTGCATCCCAAGAATAAATCCCACTTAATCATGGTGAATGATTTTTTTTAATGTTTTGTTGGATTTTATTTGTTAGTAATTTTTGAGGATTTTTGCATCTATGTTCATCAGAGATATTGTCCTGTAGTTCTCTTTTTTTGTGGTGTCTTTATCTGGTTTTGCCATCAGGGTGATAACTGTCCTCATAGAATGAGTTTGGAAGTTTTCTTTCCTCTTCTATTTTTTGGAATAGTTTGAGAAGAACAGATATTAACTCTTCTTGAAATGTTTGGTAGAATTTGCTTGGAAGTTTTTTTGATTACAGATTCGATTTCATTGCCAGTAATCATGTTGTGTTCAAATTTTTTATTTCTTCTTGGTTCAGTTTTGGGAGGTTATGTGTTTCTAGGAATTTATCCATTTCTTCTAGGCTGTCCAAGTTGTATAATCTTTCATAATATTCTCTTACAATTATTTGTATTTCTGTGGTATTGGTTGTTACTTCTCCTCTTTCATTTGTGATTTTTGTTCTCTCTGTTTCTCTTGAGCTAGTCTCCTTTTACATCTCAAGAGTGTACTTTCAGTTTAATGAACTTTCCCGCTTGTGTCACTCCTTTGGTGTGCTGTGTCTGTCCTTGAATTCTTTCTTGGGATGAAAACAAGAACCTTTGGCAACCTCTTTGGGTTGGGCTGGGTCGAGGCCCCAGGGCCTGGGGTCTCTGAAATTCACCCAGCAACAATTAACATATATTTACTTTACTTAGTTCTAAAATATGGTAATAGACAACACTTATTGAGTGCCAGATGCTTTATATTTATCATTTAATCCTCACACCTGGCCTGGGTTTTATTATCCCAATTTTATGGAAGAAAAACAAACTCAGAGGGATTGAATACCTTACCCGAGATTATACATAGCTAAGAAGGCAAGAATCAAAAATCTAAACCCAGGACTTTTTTACTCCAAAGTCTGTGTTATAATCAGATTTCACTCTAAATTAAATAATTCATGAACTATCAAAATTCACCATGAGGAAGAGTATGCTTCCTGCCAATCTAGAGTGTTTATAAATTAAAAGATAAGGGACTGTAGGATATAGATTAATATATTAATGGGGGAGCAAATATTTTTTTCAGAGTAGTATTAACACTTTTATTTTCAACCCACCTTGATCTTTGAAATCTCCTGAAACAAAATATTTAATTAAAAAGTTGTTATAAAGATCTAATAGAGGGACGGTATTTAAGTTTTCTTTCTTTAATGTAAGTTCTTCACCCGACATAGGGCTTGAATTCACAACCACAAAATCAAGAGTCACATGCTGTACCTAGTGAACCAGCCAGGCACCCTGAGGGACAATCTTTAAGGAACATTGGCTCTAAGCCATTACTGTCTTAGATTTTGTATACCAAATAGTTCAGAGGATATTTAAATTGGAAAATAAGCATTTCATTCTGTAATTCATACACATTTGGAGCTGTCTAAATTCCAGATCTTTTCTAGTTTGTCAAGAATTTATATTACAAGTGGATGTTGACTTTTGTCACATAATGCATCTATTGAGATAATTATATGGTTTTTCTCCTTTAGTCTATTAAATTGGTGAAATGCATAGACTGATGGGTTTTTTAAAGTTTTGTTTTAATTCCATTTAGTTAACATTCAGTGTATATTAGTTTCAGGTGTACAGTATAGTGATTCAACCCTTCCATATATCACCCTGTGCTGATCAAAAGTGTAATCCCTACTTTGGCTCAGGCCATGGTCTCACAGTTCAGAAGTTCAAGTCCCTCATAGGGCTTTGTGCTGATAGCTTAGAGCCTGGAGCCTGCTTTGGATTCTGTGTCTCCCTCTCTCTCTGCCCCTCCCATGCTCACACTCTGCCTCTCTCTCTCTCTCAAAAATGAATAAACATTAAAAAAATTTAAAAAAAAGTGCAGTCCTTGATCTCCGTCACGTTAACCCAACTTGTTCTCTATATAGATGGATGTTTAAATGATACATGTCATACATATTTTTTGGTACACACACGCACAGTTTCTCCAGCTCCATACGAAGTAGTTGGATCATTGGATATACATGTAGCTTTACTAGATAGTGCCAAACTGATTTCCAAATCGATTGTACCAGTGTATACCCTCACTAACAGTGTATGATAATTACAGTTGTTTCATATCTTTAAAAATACTTTTTATTGTCAGACTTCCTAAATATATAGTGGGTTTTAATTGTGGCTTTAATTTGCATTTCCTTAATTGCAACTGAGTTTGAGTACCTTTTCAATATTGGTTCACCATTTGTATTTCCCTTCCTGTGAATAGCCAATCTAAATATTTTGCTCATTTAAAAACTTCTAGGGGCGCCTGGGTGGCTCAGTTGGTTGAGCATCCAACTTCAGCCCAGGTCATGATCTCATGGTTCATGAGTTCGAGCCCAGAGTCAGGCTTTGTGCTGACAGCTCAGAGCCTGGAACCTGCTTCAGATTCTCTGTCTCCCTCTCTTTTTGCCCCTCCCCTATTCACGCTCTGTCTCTCTCTCTCTCTCTCTCTCTCTCTCTCTCTCTCAAAAATAAATAAAAACATTAAAAAAATTAAAAACTTCTAGATAGTTTCTATTACTTTTTTGTTGGGATTCTATACATATTCCAAGTAAGAGTCTTTTATTAAAAATATGTTTTACAAATATATTTTCCTTTTCCAAGGTGTCTTTGCTCTCTCTGTAGTGCTTTTGAGGAACAAGCTTTTTAAATCTTATTGTAGTGGAAGTTACCAATTTTGTCCCTTATAGCTAGTGCTTTGTTTCTTGTTTCAGAAATCACTGTGTGGAAGCTTAAACGAGCCTGTGCAGAGAGACCACATTTAACAGGTTTTGTGGGTTTTTTGTTTGTTTTGTTTTTGTTTTTAGAGAGCGTAAGCAGGGGAGGGGCAGAGGGAGAGAGAAAGAATCTCAAGCAGGCTCCATGCTCAGTGTGATGCAGGGCTCAATCCCACAACCCTGGGATCATAACCTGAGCCGAAATCAAGAGTCAGATGCTCATCTGAGCCATCTGACCCAGCCACCTATTTTATGTTGACAGTCCAATGAAGTTCCAAGTCAACAGGCAGCATCAACCACAGACATGTAAGTGAAGATGTCTTCAGATTATTTCAGCCCTCAGCCATTGAGTCACTCCCAGCCTTTGAGTCTCCCAGCTGAAGCCCCAGACACTGTGGAGTAGATACTAATCATCTCTTCTTTGCTCTACCCAAATCCCTGGTCCATAGAGTCTGTGAACACAATAAAATTTTTGTTTTATGCCACTAAGTTTTACTAAGTATTGTTTAATGCATAGCATAATTTTATTTTGTTAAAAACATATACTTGCATCATTGAATAAATTTAGAAAAATGGGGAAAATACACATAACTGAGTTGTCATGGTTTTCTCTGGATCATGCATATTTACAAATAATGACACAAAGTTAACTGAAAGGAAGAGAAATTTCATTCAAATTTAAAGATACCTGAGGATCTTTCCAAATATTTGTTTTTTATTAAATTTGTTAAAACAAAACAATAGCAACAGTTCATCTATTTCTTCCACCCTCCAACCCCTGCCTCTGGCAACCACCAATCTGTTCTCTGTATCTATGAACTTGGATTCTATTTATTTAAAAAAAAAAAAAGAGAGATCATACAGTGTTTGCCTTTCTCTTTCTTATTTCACTGAGCATAATGCCTTCAAGGGGCACCACAAGGTCTTAAGATGATTTGTTATGTAAGAATTGTGGAATAAAAAGACCATGGGAACCTTTAAAAAAAAAATGTTGTGATAGATGCAACCTAACAGTTTTTAGTGTCTGGAAATACTGATATTATAAGAGAACCAAACAAACTATGCTCAGTCACCTGATGTTGGGAATAGGGTGGTGTTCAGACTACACATTGTTCTCCCCAAATCCATTTTCCATAGTATTATCTAGGTATATGGACTCCTAGTGAGAAATAGAATTTTCCAGTATCCTTTCTAGCTAGATGTAGGTGTTGACTAAAGTCTTGCTCATGGAATTTGAGAAGTGAGTGCCACTTCTATGTAACCAAAAGGAAATGGTCCTTCATTTCCACTTTTTCTTCCTTCCTGTAAGCTGGTTGATAAGGACAATATCCTGTGAGTTCAAAGAGCAATGAGAAGGGGAGAACTGGGGCCTTTGAATCTCATTGTGGGATCGAGGTGCGCTACCTACCTTAAGACTGTTAGAAAGATTTAAAATTCCCATCTTATTTAATCCACTGCATTTTACATCTATATTACATTAAACTCTCCCTCCACCCCTTAACTTACACAGGTAGTTAAGAATAGGAGGGGAGAGACCGAAAGATAATAGGATTTGTACGAGCACAGCCTAGGAAGTTGGCAATGTTGGAAATTATCAAGATACCACTTTAAATCAAAATCTGTAAAGGGTAGATCAGGAATCTAAAAAGGAAAGGAGGTTGCTGTCTTTAATCATATGTTGACTCATTTGGTCAGTTATTGGTCACTTAAGTATCTGGAATTTATACTCCCTTCCATAACCTCTCTTGTTTTTAATAGCTATTACAACATTCTGATGAGAAATAAAATTTATAATGCCGAAATTATTACATAAATGCCTATTTTGGCTTTTAACATTTTTTGCCTTTTTTACCATATCCTAGTCAAGTAAAATAACTGCACCTTTCTTTCTTTCTCTCTCTGCTCTCTCTTTAATGATAAACTATACATAAGGTAAAGTTTACCATTTTAACTATTTTTAAGTGTACAGTTCTTTGCCATTCAGTACATTCACACTGTTGTGCAACCATCTCCAGAACTATTATCCGTCTCCAGAACTTTTTCTTCATCTCTAACTTTAACTCTATAACCATTAAATAATAACTCCCCATTGTACACTGCCCTAAGTGGTTCTCTTTTTTGTAATAAAATACCCACTAAAACATCAGAAAGCTTTTAATGAGACTGAGTGGATAACTGCAAACAATAAGATATAATTGGGAAAGTGGGCATTTGATGTTAATTTTTTTTTTTTTAAGAGAGAAAGAGAGCATGAGTTTGGGAGGGACTGAGAGAGAGGGGGACAGAAGATCTGAAGCAGGATGTGCTTGACATGGGGGCTCGTACTCATGAACCTCGAGATCATGACCTGAGCTACAGTCAGAGACTTAAGCAGCTGAGCCATCCAGGTACCCCAGGAAAGTAGGCTTGTGTATGCCACTTCTATTTGTAAAATTATTCAACTGAGGGTATTTTCTTTACAGTGGCTGCTTGATTTCTTATCTGGAAACCCAAAAGCTAAATGGAAAATTTTTTCTTTAGTTTTCTATTCTTCCTCTTAATTTGTACTGAAACAAGCTTTTGTTTCATTCAACTTATTCCTTTAGGGCACTATTTTTCATCTGCTTATTCAAAACTGGAAACCATAATCTTCTTGATCTCCTAATGTGTGTCACCATGATGAATCATATGATAAACAAAAGCTAATGATCCTTTTGGCAGGAAATAAATACAGGAATGGAATGCTCAGTAAGCAAAGATCTTTCTCCTTAATTAAATACATTACAATAAAATAGGAAAAGTGAAATAGGTAACTTTTTTCAGAAATGTCTTCAGAAAACTGTGAAACATTTTGTGTTTTCATCATTGTTGACTTGATTGCCTTTAATATGTATTAACCTTTACAAACTACCTGAACTCAGATGTTTTAATAAGTGTTACTTTTTGATTACTATTAAAATTTCGTGGTAATATGAAAAAGTAAAGCCCTATGAGTCAGTCGTAGTTGTTTACCCCTGACACTCTAGATTTCATAATCTTAATTCCAAACACACTGATAATTATTAATCCACTTTATTACTGAAACAGAAAAAATGTAAGGAGCCAATAAATCAAACGAATATACAAATCAAAAGAATTATAAAAAAAACAGAAAACTAGTACCAGATGCAGTTCCTAAGAACTACTAGATTAATGTTAGAAATATCATATTCTTTTTTTTTTAATTTCCTTTTAATATTTATTTACATTTGAGACAGAGAGACAGAGTGAGAGCAGGGGAGGGGCAGAGAAAGAGGGAGACACAGAATCCAAACCAGTCTGCAGGCTCTGAACTGTCAGCCCAGAGCCTAACGTGAGGCTCGAACCCATAAATCATGAGATCATGACTTGAGCCAAAGTTGGACGCTCAATGAACTGAGCCACCCAGGGGCCCCTCATACATTCTTTACTGTGAATAATGTAGGGGAAAAAAAGTAATTGAGATGTGTGGTTGTAGAGCATACATGGGGTAGAGATTACATAGAGGTGGGTTTTTTTAAATTTTCTTTTTAATTCATATAGTATTGTATTGCTGTAAGAAAGAAATAATCCTTGATACATAACAGTAAAGAGATCTCAGATACCTGAATTTGAATTAGAGCAATTGGATTTCAAGAAAGCTGCTTTCTTAGAAAATCTCTCCCAGCCTCAAATTTTTATTTTATTCATATTTAGGTAAAAGGAAATAATAATTTTAGAAAGAGAAATTGCTACTTTATAAGTAAAATTTTCCTGTAATTTCTTTTTTCTCCTTGATTAAAGATTTTTTCTCTACTGTAGACTTTGGAAGTCTTAACTTTCAATTACCTTTCCAGCCACCATTGAAAGTTTATTTTACGTGAAAGTGAAGTGGCTTTCTTTCATGTTTCAACTAAATTTTAATTACTGTATTCTGTGTGTTGAAAAGAGTGTAGGATTACATGTTGCCTTGGGAAAGATATCACAAGATGTAGGACAACAAATATAATTTTATTCTTGTCATGGCCTTGCTTAAAAACTCTCATTTTACACAGAATGAAATCTAAATCATTGATCCAGCATTCAGGACCCACTGTGAGCTAATTGCAACCTTTATTTTCCCAACCTCATCTCCTTCCTATTCTACGCTAGCTAGACTGCTCACGTAAATCACAGCCTCTTCAAAATTTAGAGGAGAATTTTCTGAGGAGTCAATCTTTTACCTAAGCAGTCTCTTTTCAGAATTCTTTTTTTTCTGGACACTCAAATTCTGACATTCTTTCAAGGTCTAGCTCAAGTACCACTTTCTTCCTTAAGCATAGTGATATCTCCCTGCAACTCTCCGCACTGAATGTACCTTTACCTCTTTAAGAATTCTCTTCATTCTATTTATATTCTGTTCTTTATCTTATGTTTCAGATCTGCCTCTTCAGTCCTGAGTAATAAAGACATTGTTAGAGGTATACTCAAGTAGAAAATACATGGGTGTTAAATTCAGATATAGCTAATTGGTGTGTACGAATTTTGCATTTCCCTCTTGCTAGCTAGCTGTGTGACCTTGTGCCAGTTAAACTTCTATACCACAATTATCTGTAAAATGAAGAGAATTCCATCTGTCTTGCAATGTTAGTTTGATAGTTAGAGATAAAATATGTAAAGCATATGGTACTATGTACATAGTAGGTGCTCAACAAATTATTATGCATAGTTGATTTTTAATCCCCATTCAAGTGGTAGCCACCAATAGGCATCCCTGTTGAGTTAATTTGCACTTTTTTGGGGGGGGGGGTCATTTTAATACTTACAAAAAATCAAAACAAGATTAGATAGGCTGTGTACAGTAGCTGTGGCTTACAAAACATAGCAGTAATTTTTACCTGGTGAGTATAAAGAGAACCAAGGAGGATTCAGGTGTCTTTTACAACCAAGGGTGTACACAGGGCATCACCACATTAAAGGACAAAAAAATTCACATTTTCTACATTGGAAAAAAAAAGCACAGATCTCCAAATGTCTCTGAAGACCGAAAAAGTCAAAGTTTTCTGAAGGGTGGAAAAGAAGAAATCTGAAACGAAACTCTACATGTAAAAAGATTTTTACTTCACAAGACCAATTTTCTTGGCTTCTGTTTCATATATATCAACAATCTCCACATTTTGACTATAAAAACTTCTGCTTTTTCATCAAGTACCATGGCAACATCATCTAAAATGCTCTGAGGTGAACTATGAACCATAACCTTAGAACAAACAAAATAAACTATTGTAGCTTCTTCTTCACCTATGTATTTTATAATTTTCTTATTAATCCATGGTCTAATCCATCATTCCATCAATATAGAATCCACAATAGACCAGTCCAGGGGATAAGCAAAGAGCTCAGGTTTGGCCATAGGGATTTTCTCAATGAGACCTTAATGTGTTTGAGCTTTTCTTCAGTGTTTACAGTGCCTTTGGCAGCATTTTTATCATCTTCACCATAATCCAAGGGAACTAGTTTCCTTTTTGGGGATACATCATCACTGTCTTCATCCTCAAATTTGTTAAAGACGCTATCTATGGGGAGTTTCTTTCTCTTCACAGAATTAGGTTGACCAGGACTATTGGAAGCACCCAGTTTAAGACTTAGCTCTATTTTTGGCCCATGTTCCTCAAGTTGCTGTTGATCTGGTGAATTTTCATGAGGAATAACAGTACCACAAGGAGACTCATCCCCAACAGTGTTGGGGGTTGCATTGCCACTGGCAGAGGAAACAGATGGAGCAGAACTAATGGGCCTCAGAGTTGGTTTGAGACAGGGCTTTTGCTCCAACTCTTCTTCCTCTTCCATTGGTTCCTCCCATTTTTCTTCTTTTTCTTGTTTTTCTTCTTCCTCTTGCTCTGATTCTGGTTCTTGCTTTATCTGTGATTGCACAATTCAGCCTCTTGTTCCATCATCTGGATCCAGGTGCCCTTCAGCCAGAAAGGCACTGCCTGATTTCCTCTAGCTCTTCCTTCTCTTTTTCTGTCCCATTCATCTGCTTCCATTTCCTTTTGCCTACCAGGCAACCTTCTCTGAAGACCGCTTCCTCTGTAATATTTGGGATTGTCTCTATCATCATCATAATCTTCTAAGAATTCTTTTAGTCATTTAGCTTCTTTTGCCATTTATCTTCTTCTTTCTTCTCTTTCAGCCTCTTTCTCATACTCCTGGGTTTTCTTCTGTTCTCAGATTTCCCAATTCTTAAGGTACTCTTGGTAAGCAGCTTCTTTCTCTCAGAGTTTTCTTTCAAGTTTTCTTTGTTCATAAGCATCTTCTTTGTCCTCTCCTCAGTCCCACTTCTTGTCTCTCTCTCTCTCGTTCCCATTCCTTTTCTCACTCTCACTCCTGTTCCCTCTCTCTCTCTCTTACCTGCTCCAGTTCCCTTTCATGATCTTGCTCTTTTCTCTTGATCGACTCTGATCTGATCATGGTCCTGGTCTCTCTCTTTTGTGTGGTCACGATCCCCATCCCATTCTCATTCCTGCCCTCGTTCCTTCTCCTTTTTCTATATCATATTCTTAATTGATATACAAACAGTTCTCATTTGACTGTTAAGTTGGATCTAACCTGCCTCTTACGGGGGTCCTGAAGGACATCTTGTGTGACTAGGAAATCCTAGTAACCTAAGGTTCTCAAAGGCGATGATTTTGCCCCCAGTTTTGCCCCCAGGATATATGGCTTTGTCTGGAGACAGTTTTGTTTGTCACAGCTGGAAGATAGTATTTACTGGGTAGAGGCCAGGGATGCTGCTAAATAGTCTATAATGAACAGGACAAAAAATCCAGTCCAAAATGTCAATAGTACTGAGGTTGAGAAACCCTGCTTTAAATTCATTGTCCTTTGGACTCCGAAAAGACAGCACAGTCAAAAGTCTAGGATTAAGGAGTTCTGGGTTCTAGTTTCAGTTCTGTTGACTACAAGTGGTGCACTGCAGGACAAGTCACTTAACCTACTTCTCTATCCTCTGTGCTTCCTACAATGTAAATTAGCTATGGATCTGTCCAGTACAGTAGTCATTAGCCACATGTGTCTTTTAAGTTTAAATTAAATAAAACTAAAAATTAATTTCCCTGTTGCACAAGTCCGATTGCAATTGTTTAATAGAAATATATGGCTAATGGCTACTACACTGAACAACACAGATGTGGAACGTTTCCATCGTTCCAGAAATTTCTTTTAAAAATGTTTTAACCTTTATTTATTTTTGAGAGAGAGACAGAGCATGAGCAGGGGAGGGACAGAGAGATGGAGACACAATCTGAAGCAGTCTCCAGGCTCTGAGCTGTCAATAGAGCCTGATGCAGGGCTCGAACTCATGGACCCCAAAATCATGACCTGACCCGAAGTCGGACAGTTAACCAACCGAGCCACCCAGGATCCCCCACATCATTGCAGAAATTTCTGTTGAACAGTGCTTGTCAAGAATTTTGGTTACATTCAAATTCAGGCCTTGATTTTTCAATATTTAAAACGGACATATTGAATTACATGATCTCTAATGTAACTTCCAGCTTTCCAGTTTTGTGATCCCAATTTTTTTAAGTAAACTCTTTGTCACATGTGGGGCTTAAACTCACGACCCTGAGATCAAAAGTCACATGCTCTGCTGACTGAACCAGCCAGACACTTCTAGTTTTGTGATTCTAAATGAGAATACGTAAGTAATGTACCTTAGTAAAATAATTATAAATGGGTGGCTAAGGAATTTTGGAAACACCCACATTCTAATCAGTGTAATCATAGAGTGTTTGTATTAGCATGTCTGACACTGAAGCTTAGACAATTTTATGGTACCTACCGAAAAGGTATGGACAGGACTTCCAGTTTCTGGATCAGCATGTAAAGATCTTGAAAGTCATCACTCCATCCTAATACCAACTGAAAAGCTGAACAAACAAAACAGCTTAGCTCCATCAGAGATGTGAGGTTACAGGATAAAAAACTACCCCCAAAATTGGAGCGACAGGCAAATACTGAGAATTACAACTTACCAGAGCAGAAATCCTGAGCAGAACCCTCAACTGGAACCCATACTGTGATAGGAAAATCTAAACTATAATTGATGAATTGCTGGGGGCTCAAAGCAGGTAAGTCTGAGAGTTAAAAACTCTAGGGGAGTGCAGTCATGGTGGGGGGCATAATTTTGTGAGTTTTATTTCTAGGAGCTCAACCAACTTCTCAAAGTAAATATTGGAGAAAAATCCCCTCATGGCTCTGGCAGGGGAAGGGGGAAAGGAACCCTTTTCAAATAACCAGAGCATTCTTTCTTTTCTTTTTAACAAGGCCCACCATCAAGAGAAATTATTTTACCAGAGCCTAACTGATCCGGGGGTTAGGGAAATACCCAACTCCAGCCCACTCTAGCCATCCTTTCCCACTTAAGTGGGGGAAAAACTTAGAAACACTTACGAAGTTCACAGTTCAAAGGCACAAGCTCACTAAAGACTGAGACCTAATGATAGGACTATAGAAAGCTTCCCTTACCCTAACATCTTACCACCTCACTAAAGAAAAGTCCTATTTATTGCAGTTCCTTTTACCCAGCACATCACGTCTGGATATTAAAAATTTACAAGGCATACTAAAAGGCAAAAAACAATTTGAAGAGAGAGACTAAGCATCATAACCAGACTCATAATATGGCAGGGATGTTGAGAATTATCAGAAAGGGAATTTAAAAAATTGTGATTAATATGCTAATAGGTACAAAAAAGAGATATACAGCATAAACAGAAAGATGGAAATTCTAAGATTCAAAAAGAGATGCTACTGATCAAAAGCACCATAACAGTAATGAAACATGACTTTTATCAGTAGACGACATGGCTAAGACCCTTTGAGCTTGAGGATATGTCAATAGAAACTTCCAAAATGGGAAGCAAACAGAAAAAAGACTGAACAAATCAGAACAGAATATCCAAGAACTGTGGGACAACAACAAAAAGTGTAATGTGTGGAATGAGAATACAAGAGGAGGAAGAAAGGAACAGAAGAAATATTTGAAGCAATGAAGACTGAGAATTTCCCCAAAGTAAGGACAGACACCATATCACAGATCCAGAAATCTCAGAGAACACCAAGCAGGATAAATGCCCTCCCAAAAAAGCTACACCTAGGCATATCACATTCAAACATTAGAAAACCAATGATAAAGAAAAATCTTGAAAGAAGCCAGAGGGGAAAATATACCTATCTATAGAGGAGCAAAGATAAAAATTGCATCTGACTTCATTTCAGAAACCATGCAAGCAAGTAGAGAGTGGAGTGAAATATTTAAAGTACTGAGAGAGGGGCGCCTGGGGGGCTCAGTCGGTTAAGTGTCTGACTCTTGATTTCAGCTCAGGTCATCATAGTTCGAGCCCACATTGGGCTCTGCACTGACAGCGTGGAACCTGTTTGGGATTCTGTCTCCCTCTCTCTCTCTCTCTGTCCCTACCCCTCTTGCTCTCTATCTCTCTCAAAATGAAGCTCAAATGGATAAACATTAAAAAAAACAACAAAAAGGAAAAAGAAAAAAAAATAAAGCACTGAAAGAAAAAAACACCAACCTAGAATTCTGTACCTGTGAAATTATCCTTCAAAAGTAAAAGGGAAATAAAGACTTTCTTAGACAAAATAAATACATAAATAAATAATAGAAAAGGGAAATTATTCCCTTGCAAGAAATGTTAAAAGAAGTTCTTCAGAGAGAAGAAAAATGATAGAGGCCAGATACTCTGGTCTACATAAAGAAAAGAAAAGCATCAGAGAAAGAATAAGTGAAGGTAAAATAAAACTTTGTTTTTCTTATTTTTAATTGATCTAACAATTGTTTAAAATAATAGCTACAATATGTTCAGTTATGTGTGTTTATGTATATATGCATATGCATGCTTATGTATAAGTGAAATGAATAATGCAAGGGATGGAGAGAGGAATTGGGAAATATTTTGTTATTATAAGGCTCTTGCAATGCCTGTGAAAAGTATAGGGTTATTTAAAACTGGATTTGGATTAGTTGTAAATGTATATTGCAAACTCTAGGCAACCACTAAAGAAAAAAATAGAGGAGAGGAATAAAATATTCAGTTAGGGGCACCTGGGTGGCTCAGTTGGTTAAGTGTCTGACATTAGCTCAGGTCATGATCTCATGGTTTGTGGGTTCAAGCCCCGCGTCGGGCTCTGTGCTGACACCTAGAGCCTGGAGCCTGCTTTGGATTCTCTCTCTCTCTCTCTCTCTCTCTCTGTTCCTGTCTTGTTCCTGCTCTCTCTCTCTCTCAAAAGTAAACGTTAAAAAATTTAAAAAAGGGGCGCCTGGGTGGCGCAGTCGGTTAAGTGTCCGACTTCAGCCAGGTCACGATCTTGCGGTCCGTGAGTTCGAGCCCCGCATCAGGCTCTGGGCTGATGGCTCGGAGCCTGGAGCCTGTTTCCGATTCTGTGTCTCCCTCTCTCTCTCTGCCCCTCCCCCGTTCATGCTCTGTCTCTCTCTGTCCCAAAAATAAATTTAAAAAAAAAAAAAAAGTTGAAAAAAATTAAAAAAAAATAAAAGAAAATATTCAGTTAAAACCATAAAAGGAGGAAAAAGTGGAAGGAAAAATAGGAACAAAGAATAAGGGCAACAAATAAAATCCAGTAACAAAGATGGTACATATTAGTACACAATATCAATAATCACTTTAAATACCAATTGGCTAAATACACTATTTAAAAGACAAAGATTGTTGGGGCACCTGGGTGACTCAGTTGGTTACGAGTCTGACTTTTGGTTTCAGCTCAAGTCATGATCTCACAGTTTGTGGGTTCGAGCCCCACATTGGGCTCTGCACTGACAGTACTCGGAGGCTGCTTGGGATATTCTCTCTCTCTCGCTCTCTCTCTACCTCTCTCTGCCTCTCCCCCCTGCTCATGCATGCACTTTCAGTCTCTCTCTCTCTAAATAAATAAACTTAAAAAAAATTTTTTTTAATTGTCAAAGTGGATCAAAAAATAAGACTCAACTATGTGTCATCAAAAAGCAACCCATTTTAAATACAAAAAGACCCATATAGATGAAAAATAAATGTATGGAGAAAGATAAACCATCCTAACACTAAATAAAAGAAAGCAGGAATAGCTATATTAATTTCAGATAGAACAGACTTCAGAGCAAGGAAATTTATCAGGGATAAAGAGGGGCATTACATAATGATAAAGGGGCCAATTATCCATGATATAATAATTCATAATTTGTATGTTCTTTTTTAAAATTTTTTTACTAATGTTTATTAATTTTTGAGAGAGAGAAACAGAGTGTGAGTAGGGGAGGGAGAGAAAGAAGGGAGTCACAGAAACTGAAGCAGGCTTCAGGCTCTGAGCTGTCAGCACCGAACCCATCAACACAACATAGGGCTCAAACACACAAACTGTGAAATCATGACCTGAGCCGAAGTCACACGCTTAACCGACTGAGCCACCCAGGCGCCCCCATAATGTGTATGTTCTTTTTTTTTTTTAATAAAAAAATTTTTTTTTTTTAATGTTTAGTTATTTTTGAGACAGAGAGAGACAGAGCATGAACGGGGGAGGGTCAGAGAGAGAGGGAGACACAGAATCTGAAACAGCCTCCAGGCTCTGAGCTGTCATCACAGAGCCTGATGTGGGGCTTGAACTCATGGACCACCAGATCATGACCTGAGCCGAAGTTGGACACCTAACCAACTGAGCTACCCAGGTGCCCCCATAATGTGTATGTTCTTAACAAGAAAACATTAAGGGGCATCTGGGTGGCTCAGTTGGTTGTTTCCAACTTTGGCTTAGGTCATGATCTCACATTAGGGGTTTGAGCCCCAAGTCGGGCTTTGTGCTGACAATGAAGAGCCTGCTTCAGATTCTCTGTCTCCCTCTCTCTCTGTTCCTTCCTGACACACTCTCTCTCTCAAAAATAAATAAATATATTTTTTTTAAAGGGCGGGGGAGGGCGGTGCCTGGGTGTTTCAGTCCAGTTGGTTAAGCATCTGACTTCAGCTCAGGTCATGATCTCATGGGGCTCTCTGCATCGGGCTGTCTGCTGTCAGCCCAGAGCCCACTTCAGATCCTCTGCCTCCCTCTCTCTCTGCCCCTCTCCTACTCCCTCTCTCTCAAAAATAAATAAACATAAATAAATAAATAAATAAATAAATAAATAAATAAATAAATAGAAAACATCAAAATATGTGAAGAAAAACTAATAGAACTGGAAGGAGAAATAGATAAATCTCCTCCAAGTATATAAAAAATGGACAAATCCATCAGGCTGACGTAAGGACATAGTTGAACTCAATATCACCATGTTGATCATATTGGATATAGTTGACATCCATCAACTGCTTCACAAAGCAACAGCAGAATACATATTCTTCTCAAGTTTACATGGAAAATTCACCAAGATAGGCCTCATTCTGGGCCATAAAACACACCTTAACAAATTTAAAAGAATAGAAATTAGTGGAAAAGCTTTCTCCCTAAAGTCAGGAACAAGACAAAGATGTCCACTCTAACCACTTTTCTTCAAATAGTACTGGAAGTCCTCACCATAGCCATCAGAAAACAGAAAGAAAAGCCATCCAAATGGGTAAGGAAGAAGTAAAACTTTCACTATTTGCAGATGACATTATACTATATTAGAAAACCCAAAAGTCTTGACAAAGAACTACTAGAACTGATAAATGAATTCAATAAAGTCACAGGATACAAAATCAATGTACATAAATCTGTTGCATTTCTATACACCAATAATGAAGCAGCAGAAAGAGAAATTGAGAAAATAATCCCATTAAAGTGCACCAAAACCAACAGAATACCTATGAATAAACTTAACCAAAGAGATGAAATGTCTCCAACTCTGTCCAAGGGAAACTGTATTCTATCTACTACAGTTGAGTATCTGCTTCAGTTGGTAGGTTGTCCATAATGGGAATGGTTGCATGTAGGTTATTATATAAGATATCACTACTTATCAAGTTAATCTAATTAATTTACTTGCTCTGAACCATGATGAAAAAGTAACTCAAAGATTATAATTTACCTATGTTAGTCTTTATTTTTTTTTCAAGTTTATTTATTTATTTTAGAGAAAGACAGGGAGAGAGAATCCCAAGCAGACTCCACACTGTCAGTGTAGAGCTAATGCGGGGCTCGAACTCATGAACTGTGAGATCATGACCTGAGCCAAAATCAAGAGTTGGATGCTCAACTGACTGAGCCATCCGGATGCCCTGATCTATGTCATTATTTCTTTGAGGTGATAATCCTCTGACTGATTTACATAAGTAGTCCAATTGTCTTGGCAGGTGTAATTTTCATTGTTAATTAATTTAGTAACATTCTAAGGTTATATAGGTGAAGTGAACTGAGACTCTTAACCCTGTTATCAGAAGAGAAACTATTTGAGTACAGGACCACCTGGTAGATTAGAGAGGGCCATTTCAGTTCATGAGTATGCCCTGGTGAAAATAAAGTGAAACTTCACTAAAGTAGAATAGGAAGGATAGAAAGGGAGGTTAGAAATGAGAGCCATACCACTCAACATCAAATTACAGGAAGAACTGTCAATTATGGACCCCAACAGAAAAATCTTAAATTGGAAAGAATCACCAATTACAGTCCCCAATGGGGAAAGAGGTACATTGCATCTTCTACAAGAAATCAACTACCCCTGCAACTCAGCCAATGAGAAATTGTCATCATGAAGACCCCGTGCTTTTGTCCAATCAACTTGCATTCAGAACATTCCTTCCCAACTTCTTCCTGCTTCTCCATAAAATAATATTCCTCTCCTTTGTTTGTTGAACTTACCTATGGTTTTGCCATATTTTGCATGTTCTGAATTGCAATTCTCTATTATTCCTGGATAAAGACATTTTTACTGGATTTGCTTTTAAGGTTAACACATTTTGTCATGAAAATTAGGCCAGAAATATGATTTTAGTATAGCAAGGCCATGTTGTTTCAGAAGGTGACTAAGTAACAATTTTACTAAGGAAATATGTTCTTCAGGTGACAAATGTGTTGGCCTTGAGGTCTGCCTGAAGAAGTGGCTATAGCTTCACTGGTGGAGACACCTAAGTGTTGATAAAAGACTCACTCATAAAACCAAAGCTTATCCCCACTCCAGGGAGCTACCAGAAGTCTCAGCACAGGAAGACTTTTGGCATCTAGCTGACACTAGATGCCATCTAAATGCAGAATTTGGGGGGCACCTGGGTGGCTCAGTCGGTTGAGTGTCGGACTTTGGCTCAGGTCATGTGATCTCATGGTTTCGGGTTCAAGCCCCGTGTCAGGCTCGGTGCTGACAGCTCAGAGCCTTGAGCCTGCTTTGGATTCTGTGTTTCCCTCTCTCTCTGTCCTTCCCCTGCTCATGCTCTGTTTCTCTCTGTCTCTCAAAAATAAATAATAAAAAAAATTTTTGAAAAAATTAAAAAAAAATAAATGCAGAATTTGGCAGACTCAAGAAGGGACATAGAATAATGACATGGAATAATAGACATATAGTGAAATAGATAATTTATTCCTTTTATTTTATAGTCTGCAAATATTTATTGGGTGTCTCTTGTGTATAAGACACTATTCAAGGGCCTGAAAGTATATAGCAGTGAATAAACTCCCCGTGTTCATAGTGCTCCCATTTTACTAGGGGGAACTTACAATAGACAAATTATATGTCAGCTGTTAAGTGCTACAGTGAAAAATAGAGAAAGGAAGGGAAAAAAGGACGCTATTCTCTAAAAGAAGGTGAGGGGATGCTTTACTGATGTCCTAGTATGTTTGGGCTGCTATAACAAAATACCACAGACAGTAGATTACAATTTCTTTCTTCCTTTTCTTCATCTTTTCTTTTTCTTTCTTTCTTCCTCTTTTTCTTTCTTTTCTTTCTTTCTTTCTTTCTTTCTTTCTTTCTTTCTTTCTTTCTTTCTTTCTTTCTCTTTCCTTCCTCATTTCCTCCCTTCCTTCCTTCTTCTTTCCTTCCTTCCTCCTTTCCTCCATTCCTTCTTTCTTTCTTTGTTTCTTTCTTTCCTTCCTTCCTTCATTCCTGCTTTCTTTGTCTATAGGCTGGAAGTCCAAAATAGGGTGATTGTGTGAATGCCATCTTCCAGACTGGTTGTATTCTCACATAGTTGAAAGCTCACATAGGGAGCTCTGTGAGATCTATTTTATAAGAGTACTAATCCCATTCACTAATGCTCCTCCCTCATGATCTAAGTACTTTCAAAGGCACTGCTTCCTAATACCATCACCTTGGGGGGTAGGATATAAATTTTGAGAGGACCTGAACATTCAGACTATAGCAACAGATAAAGTGATTCTTCAGCAAAGGTTTGAAGATTGTGTGTGGACATTTGGGGAAGGAGAATTCCAGGTAGAGGGACAGCTTATGTAAAATCCCTGAGAATGGAATATGCTTTGTGAATTTTAGAAGCAGCAAGGAAGCCATTTGTCTGGACTGAAATAAGGGAAGGCCAGAATAGTTGGAGAAGGTAAAGAGGTAAGTGTGGGAGGAAAACACAGGTACTTTCTCGTTGTTTCAAGTGGAATGGGAAACCACTAGAGAGTTTTTAGCAGAGGAGTAACGTCTTATTTCTATGTTAAAAGACCACTTTGCTTACTGTGTTGAGAATAATGCATGGGTAGGGAGAGTGCATAGGCAGAGGCAGGATGACAAACTGGTATGAGATTATAATAACCTACAAAAGATTTAGTGGTAACTCACATCAGGGTGGTAGTGGTGGTGGTGTAGAAAAATGGTTAGACTCTGGATATATTTTGAAGCTATAACTGAAAAAATTAGATTGAATGTGAAGTATACAGGAAAGATGGCAAAGATACTTCTTAGGTTCTTGGACAGCACACCTGGAAGAATGGAGTTGCTAATTACTAAAATGGCAGATCCCAGAGCAAGAATAATTCCTCTCCGTTTTCTTGAAGTTTTCATATATTTTCACATATGTTCTTCACAACCAGAGAGAGATGCTGAAAAGGCATAATTGGGAAATAACTACTGGAAATTACTTTCAACTTTGCCCTCTTGCAGTGAAAGCAGGTATTAGTAGTAAAGGGGAGCATATAGCTGGCTAAGGCAGAAGAGAAAGTAACTTTTAATCTCAGGGTTGTGAGTTCAAGTCCCACATTGGGTCTAGACCTTATTAAAAAAAAAAGGCTATTAACAAACAAACTGTAAAGGAATGGGCATGGCTGTGTTTCAACAAACTTTACAACACTAAAACTTGAATTTCATCTAATTTTCAAATATTACTAAATACTATTCTATTATTTAAATAAAAATTTAAGTTTATTTTGAGAGAGACAGAACGAGAGAGAGAAAGAGAGGGAGAGACAGAGAATCCCAAGCAGGCTCCACGCTTCCAGTGCAGAACTGATGGAGGGCTCCAACCCTCAAAACTGTGAGATCATGACCAGAGCCGAAACCAAGAATTGGAGGCTTAACCAACTGAGCCACCCAGGTGCCCCACTCTTATATTATTTTAAGAATAGTACCAAGCAAGACACTCTGCAAAACCTAAAATATTTACTGTTCACAGTTTGCCAAGTTTTGGTACAGGTGAAAAGATGGGACATTAATTAGTTGATAATCTTGGTATGTGGGGTTTCATTATGCTAGTATAGAGTTGACATTTTCCTAATACAAAGTTTTTTAAATGTTTAGGTGTACCAAAGGTGATTTATCTTGTATGTCTTCCTTCTCATCCCCTTCCGACAAAAATCTCCTGAAAGTTGTCTATATCTAGTAAACGCAGCCGTTTGTCTTGTTTTTCTGAAAAAGCAAAAACTCTTCTGAAGCCTTCAGTAGTGTTAAAATAAGCACTTTGGATTGGACATTTCGTGACTGCGGAAGTAGAAAGCACAAGCGCGATTAAGGAAAAGACTTTGTTGTTCTTTTTCAGGGTGTGGGGATAGTTGTCTGTTTTCTTGTTATTATACACTACCAAGACCAATCCCCTTTTTACAGGAAATCAAAACAAAACCCCCTTTAGTGAGCACTCCAGGATTCTCCGCCCTCAAATGAGTCCCGGAAATGACGCCATCAGCCAAATGCTACCTCTGCCCGGCCCCAGGAGTGGCGGTGTATTAGCGTCAGCACGTCTGTCATCCTACTCGTCCAGCCTGGGAAGACTGACTGGAACGTCCCGGCTGGCGCCAGCCCCCGAATCTTCGGGAGCCCGGTCGACTGCGAATGCGCAGGAATGCTGGGGCGGGGCTTCAAGTCACTCTGCCCCCGGCCTGCGCGACCAATGAATAGCGACTGCCCCGGGGCCGGCTAAATCCTAAGAGGCCGGAGTTATTAGCCGAGAGGATAGCCCCGCCCTTGTTTCCTTCAGGCCCTCGCTGCCCGCCTCGCGCCGTCGTCGCCCCGCCTCCTCTCGCCCGCCTTCCCTGCTGCGAGGTGAGGTGACACGGCTGGGGAAGGGGGCGAGGGAAGTAAGTTAGACGTCGGCCTGGCGGCGTTGGCGTAGCCCCCAACGTGAGCGTGGTGACGGGGAGCGGGTCGTAGCGAAGAAGTGGCCGCGTGGCAGACGTGGGAGGGTCCCCGGTGCGTGGTGGGGAACGCGCTGTAGAGTCTGTGGCGGCTATGAGGGGGCGAGGTCGACCCGGGTGTGTCCCAGTGCGGTCTGCAGGGCGTGGATAGCGGGTCGGAGGATGCGGAGGAGCTCGCACTGCACCATTTCCAAAGCTTCTCTTGGCAGCTTGCACACCTTAGGTTTGCCTCTGTTTCCGTTGTCTGGGTTGTGAGGAGGAAATTTAAAGATCCCTAAAAACACTGGGAAGCTTTCCCGGAGTGTTTACCTTGCCAGTGCGTGCTCCTTTCTTCCAGAGGTAGAGGTAGAGAGGCCAGGTGGGCAGGTTGGCTTTCACCCTGCGAGAATTGTTAAAACAAACAAACCAGGAATTCCTCACCCTCCTCCCCACGCCCTGCCCTGCAACTCAACGACAAACATTCCCTACAAGTCTTAAGCAGACTAGAATATTCTAAGGGATTCTTTGTCTTTGAAATATAGCACTAGTAAGTGTGGCTTTCTTTTTGTTTCTAGAAAATATGAATGGCAACGGTGTTTTGCGGTTTATTACCACTGGACGCATTTTGGGTTATGAGTACTTGTCTCAGGGTCTGCGCTAGAGAATTCTAACTTTATATTGATGTGAAGTATTGTGTTAGCAGTGATGTTTTCCCGAAGCACTACTTTCTGTAAAATCAATCAGTATAAAAGCTTAGCTGGTTGTTTGCAGGAAGTGAAGTAGATAAATCTATAGTTCTGATAAATCTACAGTTTTTATTATGGCCCCTTTTTCTAGCAAACTTTTTGCGTATTTTTGTCTTTCACAGATTTATTTAATCGCCCAACTACCATGATGAAGATAAGTTGGAGTGACTGCTAGAACTGAATTTTATTGATCAGAAGACAGCCCATTTGACTTCACTTATTTTTGTTTTCCCTTCTGCTTTGAGCTTTACTGTAATGGCTGAAAAACTTGGAAAATAAAATGAACATGCTGTGGTCTTGAACATAATTTTTTTTTTTTTGGAGGAAAAATTAAAGTGCCAGAGTGAAAGCCAGAATGGCATCTAGAGAGAGGCTCTTTGAACTTTGGATGCTTTATTGTACAAAGGTAACTGCTTTCCTTTTTATTTCTAAGTTTTAAAGTACTTTGTTGTAAAATTTTGTGACTGGCCTTATCACTTTAATGCATAGTATTATAGTAATGACCCAGAATTTAACAACATGGATTTTTCTATTTTCCACTTTTCCCAGGTTTGAACACATACACGATACTGACACCCGTTTTAAACCTCTAGGGTGTGGTTTTTATTTTTCTTCAGTGATTTTAAGTTATGTAAGTAATATGACCTTAGCAGAAAAATAAAATATTTTTATTTTTGTGTTTTTCTTTTTCTCCCACAAGTAGGGGTAGGATAGAGATATTTTTATGAGAAGAACATTCAGCATTTTTTCCTATAATTAACCTTTTAAATGATGTAAAAAATGTTATTCATTATATAAAAATGTTATTGATTTGAGGTGGTTACTACAAGCTTACTGATAGTACCTTATGAGTATTGTCTCATTTAATCCTCACAGCAATTCTGGGAGGTGGCTATTGTACTTATCCCTTTTTACTGGTAAGAAAATTGATTAAAGGGGCTGTTGAGAAGCAGAACTGCCCGAGTCAAGTCCATGTTTTTATCCAGGATGATTCCTTAATATTTTTTATTTTCTCATTCAAAAATAATGTTTTCTGTCTTGGTCTTTATGTGATTTTTTACATGTTAACTTTGATATTAAGGAGAAGGGTACTGAAAAACATGTTTTTCAAGAGAGGAGCTACATTACTGCTTTGAAGATACTGGCAAGGGTCAGAGAAACATCTCTAATTTACTGCTTAAGTTACTTTAAGTCTGTGGTGAAGTTCTCAAGTCTCAGCTTCTGTTTCTGCATTATCCCCCTTCAGACTCCTTTTTTATACTTTCAGCTTTTTAAAGAACAAGTTATTCTTTAACAAGTGATCTTAGTTATCTCTAATACTAAATTTTAGAGGTCACCCTGGAATTTTCTTTGACTTCCTGGTTTGGTATTTCTTATAATTAGTGAAGGATATACTTTGAAATGTTTGATATGGATTTTTAAAAAAGTTTTGTAGTCTTGTGTAATTTAATGCCAGAAATGTGTTTTTAAAAATAGACCACTCTTCTAATAAAAAAGGAATTGAATTCACCACTTTTGGAAATAGTCACTAACACGCGTCAGCCAAAAATTAAAATGCATTTTAGTATGAGTGGTAGTTTAAAAATGACTTATTTAAAAATACATCAGACATACTAGATTTTACATTTTCAGAATGACAAAAGTTAAATGCGATTACATTGTCTTATTCATTACTTTTTTTGTTTTTAGGTGGAGTTAATGTTTTGTCATTGTGCTTATTCAAAAAATGGTATAGGGGTGCTTGGGCTGGCTTAGTCAGTAGAGCATGGTACTTGTGATCCCAGGGTTGTGAGTTCAAGCTCCACGTTGGGTGCAGACATTATTTAAAAATAAAATCTTTTAAAAAAAGAAAAGATAGTATAATTTGTTGGCATACACAGGCTTATTCTTTATAACTTTTAATATAAATATGAATCCTTACTCTTTTATGAAAATGTCTAAGTAAATAATGAAGACCCTTCATGGTCAAATTTTGAAGCCTATTTTTGGACAGGAAGATAAATCCCATTTTTATGTTTAAGTTCGTTGTGTACTTATTAAGATTTAAACTTTTTCAGCTTTTTTCAAAAATTGTTATTAAAATAATGATTTTATGTTTCATTAGTTCATGTTTAAACTTGTAAGCTAGATGACAATTTTCTTTTCTACAAACACTTTGAATTCAAGCAGTTTCTAAACATACCTCATACATATAACACTTCTGCTCCCTGGTGAGGATGATTGCCAGATACCCAGTTGTTCTCCATACTTCTCTCTAGTCTTAGTGCTCGCTCAAGCATATTGCCCTTCTAACCACGGGATTGTTTTTTTCACCTAACTTTTAAACTCTTTTTTACACCTTTGATGGGCTTTCAGACTACTTCAGGATTCCTCAGATATTCTTTTAGCTCCAACTTAGACTCTCTCTGGGCTTGCAGTTGTGAGGTCTAGTTTTGGCTCTGCTCCTGTTTTGTTTTGTGACCTTGAGCAAGACTTACCTCTTTGGGTCTCACAGTTTCTCATTTTTCACGTAAGAGTATGTGTGTACATATGTATGTGTGTGTACAGCGAGAATGCTTGCCTAATTTACCGTTAAGGTTTTCATTTGTTTTTTTTTGACCTCTGAGGGACATGCATTTATTTTGTTGTCCTTCTTACGGATTGTCATATAGACCTTTTTAGTTCATCTTCCTTTTTAAGTTTTTTTAATGGAAGATTTGAAGTGGGCATAGAGAAGATAGTATAGTGAACTCTTTTGTATCTGTCACCCTGCTTCAGTAATTACAACTTCATGTTCAGTAATGTTTCATCTGTAACCTTCCACTACCCCTGAATTATTTAAAAATATATATATATTAAAAAAAATTTTTTTTTTTAATGTTTGTTTATTTTTGAGACAGAGAGAGACAGAGCATGAATGGGGGAGGGTCAGAGAGAGAGGGAGACACAGAATCTGAAGCAGGCTCCAGGCTCTGAGCTGTCAGCACAGAGCCCTATGCGGGGCTCAGACTCACGGACCGTGAGATCACGACCTGAGCTGAAGTCGGATGCTTAACCGACTGAGCCACCCAGGCGCCCCTATATATATTTTTTTTAACATTCGGTTTTGAAAGACAGAGAGAGAGTGTGAGCAGGAGAGAGGCAGAGAAGGAGACACAGAATCCAAAGCAGGCTCCAGGCTCTAGGCTGTCAGCACGGAGCCTGATGTGGGGTTTAAACTCACGAACTGCGAGATCATGATCTGAACCGAAGTCAGACGCTTAACCGATTAAACCACCTAGGTGCCCCTAGATATACTTTTAAATATTTATGGATAAGATGATGTTGTCTGGGATTTGCTTTAAAATAATTCAGGGGTAGGGGCACCTGGGTGGCTCAGTTGGTTAAGCGTCCAACTTTGTCTCAGGTCATGATCTTAAGGTTTGGGAGTTTCAGCCCTGCATCAGGCTCTGTGCTCACAGCTTGGAACCTGGAGCCTGCTTTGGATTCTGTGTCTTCCTCTGTCTCTGCCCCTACTCTGCTCACACTTCTCTCTCTCTCTCTCTCTCTCTCTCAAAAATAAAAATAATAAAAACATTGAAAAAATTTAAAAAAAGTGTATCTAGAAAACAACTCTTAAAAACATAAGCACAATACAATAATTAAGTCATCAAATATCTGCACAGTTTAAACTTTTCTGGTAGTATCATAAATGTGTTTTCCTGCTGTTTGACTCAATATTTAAACAAAGGATACACATCATATTTTGTTGAAAATGTCTATTAAATCTTTTAATCTATAGGTTCCCCCTCAGCATACTTTTTATTCCTTCTATTTATTTGTTGAAGAAACCAGGTTTTGACATTAAAGTTTTCCTCAGTCTCAGTTTTGCTGGGTTTAATTCCTTCATTTTAATTAATTGTTTTCTTTTTTCCTGGTATCTGCAAACTGGCAGATATAGAGACTTGGCTGATTCACATTCTGTCTGGTGGGGGGAGGCTAGAAAAATTCATCTGTCTCCACTATCAATGAGTTATACCTACATGTGGTAATTATTTCATTAGGAGTTTACAAAACTGATACTTCAATTCTGTCATTTCATTATTAGCAGAACATATATAGAGAAATGTCCCCTCATCAGTTGATGACAGTTCCTTAAAGGGAAGGCAGGCAGGATAGATACTTGATTCTTTCTCTTTGTTTTCAGAATAATGACTTGATTTACTTGCCTCCTCCCAAGTTGATCAGTTATTTTTCTTGAGTATCAAATTCATCTTTACTAATTAAAATTTAAATATTGTCTACCATTTTTCTGCCCTAGTTGGTGTGTTATCCATACCAAACATTGTATACATATCTGATTAAAAAAGATGGCTTCAAAGATTTATGAAGGTCAGGTTCCAAGCAGTAAGGTTAGGACATCCTCCATATTTGTCACAGCGCTGACCAGCATACGTATTTTGCAGTGTCTTAGCCATAGATCAATATTAAGGTACTATCCTACTGTTTGTATATAAGGTGATATTTTAAAAGTTGCCACTGAGAATTATAAAAGTTGAGTAGGTGTTTAAATAGGGTTCTATCAGAAATAATGCTTGGATAATACTGCTTAGGCAAAAGAAAAGAGAATGTATAAATATGTTTTCTACCTGTTAGTCTGGGTTCAGTTGTAAACCTTAATGCTAATGATTAAAGTCTTTCAAGTACGATTAAAGTAAATTACTGGTTTCAGTTTTTGGCAGATGGCTTCTCACGTATGAAACTTCATATTTGAAAATAATTTGGGTACAAAACTTGGCAGTTTGTTTTTTTAACCAAACTTTTCAGGTCTAACTTTTCACTTTCTCCTTCTAGGAACACGATTTAATTGCACTGTTAGAAACATGCATCTTCCTACTAGGTTATTTGTTAACCTCGTGTAGTTATTGTATAATATAGGCTGACTGATTTCTGAACACCCAGTATTCCTGCTTACTATAGATTCTTTTACCAGCTTATGTAGTCTGAACTTTTCTTGTCTCCAAATGGTCACCCAGAGTCAAGGATTTTATTAACAGTGCATTTCATATAGCTCTTATAAGTTAAACATTAATTTGAACATGTTTAATCACGTATCTGGATTTTAGTTTAGTAGTTAACTACTTGTTGTCTAAGCATATTTTTCTTGTCTGAGTATATTTTTATTAAGTATTGAAGGCAAATTTGATTTGCTTTTTAATATCTAAAGATTTTTAGTTCATACTATCTATAGTAGACATCATGTTATTCCCTGTATCCTTTCACATTGTTTTTTCACATAATGTGTTTATGGTAAGAGAGACAGTGCTGAGAATGATTTTCATCTCTACATCATCCTACATCATCCTTTTTGGAATTCATATATTGAAAATAACGATATGTATGTATCATTAAGTCCATATCTCAACTCCCCTTGGATAGGCATTAAGATATATTTCTGTTCAACATTTAGTCTCTTGGGAATGCTATAGTTGATCACCAGACTATGCAGAAGAAAAACTGAGCCTCTCAAATTGTTTGGTAAGATTAAGTTATTTTTGTTCTGTGTAACAGTGGAAAGTATCAAATACATTAAGTCACTAAAAAGATACAGGGTAACTCAAAAGCATCATGACATTCGAAATGTGGCAGTGTGGGTTAAAATTCAAGGTTCATTTTTGTCATTTGCCTTTTTTTGTTTTGTTTTTTGATGCTAATTTTACACTGAAAAATTTTATGAAGCTACAGAATTAGAGCCAAGATTTAGTCCCAATTCTGCATCTGATCTTAAGGAAAAACCTAAAAACAGGTTACATAATTTCTTCTTGTTTTAGTTTTCTCATCTGTCAAGTGGAAAAAAAACTGTTTTTTCATGTTTCAAAATTGTTGAGAAAAAAAATGAATTGATTTTATTTAAATGTACTGTAAGGGTAAGAAACATAAAATGTAGTCTTTATTAGTAGTTTTAAGGTACATATATGAGCTCAAGAGTGTGTATCATTACTTCCATTTTGCCTTTATTTAAGATAATAATAGAGAATAGTATTCTCACCTTTTTATCTAGTGATGAAGGTATACCCCTCAGTATCTTAATTTTTAATCGTTTTTTTGTTGTTTGTTTTGTTTTTGTTTTTTTTCTTTCAAGCATAGTGCTTAATTATTCCTAATAATAATATGAAACTTTTTTTACTCTAAATCAAGTTTGTTTTGAACCTTGGTGATGCTCCATTTCCTGCTGTTGCCCTTTGTCCTGCTATATCTGGAATATGACTGAAATAGATAGTTTTGCAATGAGCTCAGAGTAAACTTCCTTTTCAGAATAAAAGTTTTGCTTCATAAAGAAAATAGAATATAGAAGTATTTTATTCAGATAAAAAAGCAAATACTTCTTTTTATACATAGATTTGGAAAAAATGAACATAAACTGTTCTAATGAGAAAGTTACAATTTAATTATAATCCTAAATGAACCATTTAGTAAGATGCCTCAATATACATCAACCCTTATAATTAGTCTACATTTAATAAGTCTCCAGTATATGCAAAGTATAAAATGGCTTTTAATTTTCTGAGGTTTAATAATGACTTTTAATGTAAGGAAAGTAATGTTTGACCTTAAGCAAAACAGAGAAAATTGTTAGCAACTCAGTGGTAGTGGTTACCAATTACATGTTTGTTTTAGGAAATGTGAAAGCAAAGAATGAATATTTTATATTAGCAGACATGGAAGTGGCCTTTAGGAAAGGAATATTAATTACTTTTGTGATTTGACTTGAGCTTATGTACTACTATAAAAAGTTTTAAGATGCATGAATATTTCTTATTCTTTCCTTTTGAATATCAAAATTTAAATTTCCCTGGTAGAAAGTAGAATTGATAGTACTTAAATGTGTAGAAAGGAGCATGAGTGAAAGATAAAACTCTAAAATAATCCTCAGGGTTTTTTGTTGGCACATTCAGGTTTAATTGGCAATTATTGACGAGTTATATGAACATAAGAGAAGAAGGTCATAGTCAGGGAGTCCTACAGAACATTATCATTTAAGAGAAGGATAGAGGAAGAAGAGTTCGTAAGGAGTTTGAGTGGAAGGACAACGAGGAGTGAGTGGTTGTCTCAAGTAGAGAGCTTTTATAAAGAAGGGAGTAGTCAGTACTGTCATTCAATATGGCAATAAATAAAAGCATTATGGAGCATATATTGGATTTGATATTTAAGAGAGTATTGGTGGCTTTAGCAAAGTAGTTCTTCAACAATGGGGATAAAGATGTTAAAAATACAAATCGCCACATCATTAATTTTTAAATTAATTTCAACAGGCTTAAAATTACTGCCAAACTGCTGCTATTAAAGTTTGAGAATGTTTACTTTTGACTTTCTTCTCTAGCCAAGGACTTTTATTGGTCTCTGTACCACACTTTGCGTGGCATGATTTTAGAACATCTGAAAATTTTCAGATTGCCAAGATGTCATCTGTAATTTGAAAAATACAGCTCTACAAATTGAGTAGTCACTGATGATCATTTAGTAGCAATGTGAATGTGACCACTGAAATTGAGTACTTAGTTACAAGGTAGTCAACTTTAATATGTTTAAATTAACTTGAAAATTAATAGAAATGAGATCACAAACTTAACAAATTTTTATATGAAACTTACGGACCCAGAACTATTTCTTATAACTCCCAGAGTTCTTGGACCTGTTTCAGAAACATAAGCCTTGATCACTATCTGACATAATGCTGCTACTTTGCCTTTTCTCCATCTTCCTTTCCCTATTGCAAAATTACATGGCAAATTTACTACAAGGGAGTGAAATTTGGAACTAAGAATCTAGTCTATCAAAGTCTGATTTTTTGGTTTCAATTATTCATCTCTCTTCTATATACAAAATCTACTTCATGCCCAGTTTAAGAATTTCAAAAGTCTCATCCAATCATGGTATCAGTTGAAATCCAAGATCTGGCTCAATTCTTGTTTTTATTGATACTGAAACCTGTGACCTCAGAACATGCTATTGATATGTAGCACCCATAAATTGAATATAGAGTGGTGAAACTGATATGGGAATGCCACAATAAAGACTCTTGAAAAAGAAAGAATGGGAGGCATATACGTGGCTTTGATCCATAGCAGTTCTGAAAACTGGGCAAATGTTGCCTGGTCCTTTTACCTTCAACGAAGAAATGTTTCATGATTTGATTCTGGTTGTTTCTTGGGAGTGACTGCACAGGCTACTGTTCTCTATTGATCTTCGTGCTATACTTTTTCTATCATTCTTTTGGTACATCCAAAGGGCATTGGAGACTGTAGTTTCTTGTGACTGAACAACTCCCTCATCTGGCTTCTTGCATATAGGAAGTCCCTTATAGAAAATGGGGAGTCCACTTTCTAATTCTTCTGCCTTCACTTTTCTCTCGTCTATGTTGTCCAATAATTCCAACATGATGTTCTGTAGTATTTGAAATAAAAGACATACTTGTCTCCTCCCTCACTGTAGTGGGGAAAAGGCTGGGATTTTCTATTTGGTTAGCTTCAGACTTTGGGACTGAGATGTGTATGTATAACCTCTTTTACTCATAGATGACATTTATGGTAGATAAATGATGTTTAACTTTATTCATTTTTAGGTATACTTTTGACATTTCTATTGCAGGTTTGCTCTATTACAATATATTATAAAAGTACTTTTTTGTGTGTGTGTACATGTTAAGATGTGGATGATCAGACTATTCCTGAGTTCCAGAAAAATAGTAAGACTTAGTGTGAAAAGATCATAACTTGCTTTAATCATTGGTAGGTAGTAGTTGCCATTTAAAAATTCTCCTTCATTAGAATCATTATGAATCATTTGGAAGCAGGTGCTGCTGCGTTTAATTCTCAGTAGTCCTTCATTTTAAAATACGTAAAATACAATGCTTATAGGTCAAAGTTTAGTGCCTTGTAGTTTATGAATTTAAGTGTTTGGCCTATCTAACTTGCTTTTCTGTTTACACTCAGAGGCTTTCACAAAAACTTGATTTATTTTGTGAAAATAGAACTTTTTTTCTGACAATTTTATTCTGGTCATTCAAAATTTTTAAGATGTGGGTTACTTTGTAAAATGATTGAAATCTGCCATAATTCCTTTGATGATGTCAGAATTCAGACAATAATTAGCAACACTGATTTCCTCATCTTTTCCTCATCTTTTACTACAAAGAATGGAATTCACTTTATAATATGCCACTTCTCTTTTATTGGGGAAGCTCTGCTTTTACATATATTTGTATGGACTATACTGTCCTTTAATGTTTATTTGTTTTGAGAGAGAGAGAGGGTGGGCAAAGGGTAGAGAGAGAGAATCCCAAGCAGGCTCTTTGCCATCAGCATAGACCCTAACATGGGCTTAGTTCGAACCATGGATCATGACCTGAGCTGAAATCAAGAGTTGGACACCTAACCCAGGTGCCCCTGGACTATATTGTCTTCTAAAATATTGAAAATAACTTGTTATTACCTATAAGGAGTATCAACATTTTCTTTTATGTTTAGATTCAAGCTCGTACTCACAGTGAACCAGAGGATTAACTGATCCATGCATTTATTTGTCACAAAAGGCATTTAGGCATTTCACAACAGTTTCTTCTGTAAAAAAATGTAGTTTTGGGACACTTGGGTGGCTCGGTTGTGTCCAACTCTTGATTTGGCTCAGGTCATGATGTCAGTCATGAGATTGAGCCCCACATCAGGCTCCATGCTGGGCATGGAGCCTCCCTAAGATTCTCTCTCTGCCCCTCTCCCCTGCTCATTCTCTCTCTTATATGCACTCTTTCTCTCTCTCAAAAAAAAAAAAAAAATATTAAAAGTAGTTTGTATTATACATTTAACTACATATAATCTTTCCTGACATTAAACATTAAACATTTGAGTGGTAGGAGAGATCATTTCTATTTTAATTTATGATATCATTATGAGGTGAATTATACATTTATTGAATAATTTTGACTTAGGATTTTTGTCAAAATATATTTAAGTACAGTTTTAAAATTTCAGTTTTCTAGTGAACCTCATTTTAGGGATAAAGAATATGAATTTTCTAATTTATTATGAAAAGTAGTAATGTTTTATGCTGGGATTAAATTTTTTTTAATTTAAGATACAAGTTAATTATGGAAAATACAAACATATAGAAAGTAAAAATTTCATTCAGAGATTTTCAGTTAAAGTATTTTATGGATGTGATTGAAAAGTCTGTGTTAATTATATTTACTACTACAAATAATATTAAGATAATAAGTTTGAAAAACTTCAACCTGACATGAAACTTCAACATTATTTTAAACTTTTAAGCTCCACTTAAAAAGTATCAATGTTATAGTTAGTTAATACATACATAATGGTAGGCTCTTCTCACTGTAGTCAGGGTCACTTGGCTGGTTCAGTCAGAAGAGCATACGACTCTCAGAGTTGTGAGTTTGAGCCCCATGTTGGGTGTGAGCTTATGTAAAAAACTGAGTTAATTAAAAAAATCTTAAAAAAAAAAAGAATTCAGTTTAGTCCAAATCAACTAGTTACTGGGTACCTGCTGTATGCACATGTTATTTACTGTAATTTTATCCCTTTAAGGGTATGTCTTCCTCTTAAAAATTTTTGTTTAATTAATAAACTTTTGGAGCAGTTTTAGATTTATAGCAAAATTAAACAGGAAACTACAGAGAGTTCTTTTGTATTCCTGTGTATGCACAACCTTCCTGGCTGTCGACATCCAGTCACTTGACTGATTTCCCAAAAACACATGAACCAGAAATTTCTTTATCTACCATGTGTGAAACTTCAAGATGAACACAAAATTAATGCAACAAATCATGTTCTACTTAACATTTCAACATTCCAGATGTTGGCTTTTTCAAGTCTTGCTAATTTTAACTGTGCATTTTCTATACAATGTTGATCAAACCTGGAACTTCATTAGTTATCTGAATGACTAGGTTTTTTTTGTTGTTGTTTGTTTTGTTTTTTTGTTTTTTAAAGAAATAACCTAAAGTAAACTTTGAAACCGTTCTCTCTAGGGATTGGTGTATTTCTAAGCCTACTTTTTATGTAGACCTCTATTTGAATATTGCTTTTTATTTTATGTTAAAATGACTTCCAAATCTTTCAATATATGACAGACTTGCCTTTCTTCAAAATTCTGTATCTTTTATCTGTTTAATTGACTGACTTCATCTGTGGGCCTGCTTTTCCAACTAAAGTCAGTTTTCCACTTAGATTGTAGGCCTTGATGTGAGACCTTAGGGAAAATTGCTTAGAGAGACAGGATTTTGTCAAGATTTTAAAGAATAGATAGTAGTGTAATAGTCACAGAACATGTTCCAAGCACATATACATTATACAAAGGAAAAGTGACCTAATAAAGACAATCCTTTTGGTAGTAAATTAAGCCAGGTTGTTGGACCAACCCTTTTTCTGAAAGTCATTTACAATTCTGAATAAAATTTAAGAAGCATCTTAATGGCATTGAAAAGCTTGCAAGCCGGTAAGGCATTATGAAGCTAAATCTTAGTGAAAGCAGGAACTTAGATACATGGGGAATGGAAGCCACTTTTCCTGGTGAACTTGAGCCTTTGTTTTCATGGTCTTGTGGATGGAAGAAAGCAAAGCCAAGGGGCTAATCAGAGTGAGAAGTCTAAGATTTTCCCTTATGACTCTCAAAGTTGTACACCCTTGGGGTAAAGATCAACTGAAAGCCAACCCACCTCACTCTTCCACCTTCACTTTGGGGACTCCAGGGAAAAATGTCTTTGTGTTAAGCAGAGTCAAAAGGTGAAAAGTCCCTGAGATGATGTTCCCACAAGTTGATGCTTTTATGGATTTGCAAATCAGATGTATCCTTTGTTCTAGTTCAAAAAGCCTCAAGTCATGCAGACTAGTCTGGTGCTTGGTAAAAGCAGATGCAGTCCCTTTGGAAGAAGAAACTTTGAGTGCAGATACCAAATATTTTTTCAAATTGCAGGTTAATACTTTAATTCATGATATATGAATCAACCATACCAGGCTCTCGTTGCCTTGAAATTTCTTTCATCTTTTCCAAGGGATTTGGCAGTTACTCCTGTCTTCATTTGCATTAATTGGCATGTGGTAGCTAATTCTTTGGCATGTATTTCTGTTTCCTCTGTTTGAGTGTATCTCCCATTATCAACTTTGTAAAGCACTTAGCGGTTGCCTTGCCATAAAACATAAAATTGTGATTATGTCTACAGTAACGAATAGTTGTATCATTAATGTCAAATTATACCCTGCTGCTCTGTTTTCATGCCTTTTTTGTATACACAGTAACTTCATTTTATTGCCTAATCATAGTATAATTTTTTTTAACATTTTGAATAGCAGTTAAACTCAACATGTAGTACTATGTACACAAATCTAGTAAAAGGTTATTGGTATGAAACACCTGTTACTAGTTTTGCACAGGCATTGACAAATGTCTTAACAGCAGCCTCTCAGCAATTGTAAGATGTATTTAGATTTCAAAGATACCAAAATGTAAAAGAATTTTAGAATCAAATATGATATAAAATGTGAACTTTTAAAAAGAATTTTAAAAAAAGGAATAGACTGTCTAGAAATTGGAGGGGAAACCCAGTAATTAAAAACCAGTGAATGTGGTTAATATGAGTTTAGACAACTGAAGAGAATTAGAGAATTGGAAGGGGGATCCTAAATACTTTTTGAATATAACCTAGGGGACACCTGGCTGGCTCAGTCGGTTAAGTATCTGACTTCTGCTCAGGTCATGATCTTGAGGTTCCTGAGTTTGAGTCCCATGTCAGGCTCTGTGCTGACAGCTCAGAGCCTGGAGCCACCTTCAGATTCTGTGTCTCCCTCTCTCTGTGCCCCTCCCTGGCTTGCACTCTTGTCTTTCTCTCTCAAAACTAAATAAACATTCATATATATACATATATATATATTCATATATATATATATATATACATATATATATATATTCATATATTTAACATGTTTAATTGGACTCTGTAAAGGAGAGGAGATGAAGAATGAGACAAATGTAGTATTTGAAAAGATTACAGGTGAGAACATTCCAGGATTAATGAATATCCACTGAATTTCAAACAGCATAAGTAAAAATAACTCCATTCCAAGATACAGCATAGTGAAACTGTAATGGTTTTGCAGAAAACCAGAGAAAGGGAAAAATCTTAAAAGCTGCCAGGGAAAAATTCTCTTCAAAGGGATGACAGATTAATAGCTGATTTTTCAGTAATAATGATGGAAGGGGAAAAGGTCGACATCATTAAAGAAAAAACTTACCAGTCTGTTATTTCCAATCAATGAAATTTTTTCAGAGGAAAGTGAAATAAAGCCATGTTCAGCAAAACAAAACTGTTCAATTAACCAGGAAAATATAACAATTTTAGATTTGTGTATACCCTATAAATAGTCTCAAAATAAAGCAAGCATTGACAGAATTACATGGGTAATTCTGAACATTACCAAATTCTGAACCCAAATGAACATATGGGGTTTTTTTCTATTTGACTTGATTTAGTTTTTTTTAAAACTTCAGTAACTGATAGATTGAATAGACAAAATATCCATGGGCTCCACATGGAGCCCGATGTGGAGCATGAACCCTTGAACCGTGAGATCACGACCTGAGCTGAAATCAAGAGTCAAATGCCTAACCAACTGAGCCATCCAGGTGCCCAGGAGTACGTTTAATTTTGATAAATCATTATCTATTATATAACATCTTGGGATGAATGGCATAAACATAATGTGTAAATGGATATAGTCTTACTTAGGAACGTGGAAATGAGATTAAGTTAATAGCAGTTTCTTTTGCAAATCTTTCTAGTAGTAATGGTGATACAAGGAAATTAGGAGGTTTATTATAAAAAAATTACTCATAAAATACTAGATCTAGAAAAGGATGATCAGATGTACCTTCTGAAGGACATACATGGCAACACCTATGTAGTATTTTTTGCCAAAAAAAAAAGAATCTAAATTTGATAGTTTCTAGATCTACTAATGAATTGGAAATATAGAGGGCCGAGGAACATGTCAAATGACCTAAGAATAAGCAGTCAGCAAAGTCCTAATGTGAGAAATACTATTTCACAAATGACCCAGTGTCTTCAACCAATAAATTAGGCCAAAAGTAAATGTAATGGAAACCCATAGGTTTAAATAGAGCTAAAAATACACCAACCAAATGCAATTTGTGGACTCTATTTGGGTCCTGATCTTATCAGACTTAAAAAAAGAATATTTGTAAGCAAATCAGGAAAACTTGAACAGTAACTGATATAAAGGAGCTGCTAATTTTTTCAGATGTGATAATATTTCATATTTTTTAAAAATTCCTTTTAGGAATATGTTTTGAAATGTAGATGAAATGATGTGTTTGTTTCAAAATGATCTAGTTGAGAATGGGGATACAGGTGAAAGATTATTGTTCATGCATGATTTGATAATTAAAGCTAAGTCATTACACAATTCTCTCTACTTCTATAAGTATGTTTGAAATTTTGTTTAATAAAATTTTTTTAGAAATTAATGAAATAATACATGTAATGGAAAAGATCAACCAAATAAGTTGTGTCTTTGATAAAACTAATGAGTCAGGAATATAAGGTTCATGGTTATATAGTTCTTAAAAATTTCACATAACTACCACTTCCAATGCCATTCACAAGGCATATTTCATCTTTTTAAAAAAAGCTTTGTCTAATCTTTATTTATTTTTTGAGAGAGAGACAGAATATGAACAGGGGAGAAGCAGAGAGTGAGGGAGATGCAGAATCTGAAGCAGGCTCCAGATCCTGAGCTGTCAGCACACAGCCCGACGTGGGGCTCGAACTCACGAACCATGAGATCGTGACCTGAGCCGAAGTCGGATGCTCAACCGACTGAGCCACCCAGGCGCCCCAAGGCATATTTCATCTTAAAGATAATATGTTGTTAAAAATTGTGTTTAATTTTGCTTAACTAGTGCTTCTCAAACTTGATGAAGCACAGCCATTTTTGGTTTTCTCCTTTTTGTCTAACTTCACATTGTATTTGCCATCATAGTGAACAGTGTTCCTAAGTACTTGCTCAGGAAATTCTGACTTCTCCAGTTTTATTTATTTAACAGAACTAGGTATTGTACATCTTTGATAATATCTTGCTGTTTTCTATCTGGAATTCCCTCCTCCTTGAGTATATCTGCTTATAATCTGAAAAACTTTTGAGTGGTTCTGCTACTCAGTTACTTACAATTTTGAGGGTCCATAACTCCCTTTTTATTATTTCAGTACTTTTTATAACTGTGTCACTTGTGCTATTTTTCATTTATTTGTTTATGCCTCTTTTCTATGGAACAGTGAGCACTTTGAGGATAAGATTACGTATTTTTTTGAGGTACAATTGATTTAAGATTATGTTTTACTTGTCGTGATAGCCATAGAGTCTAGTACTGTTAATTAGTTGGTATGTATTTATTAAATGTGTTTTGAGGTAGCTAGGTTCTGTCAGAAAAACTTGACGGATGGCCTGAAAGATGAATTACCATTAATAATGTTTCTTTGTGTGGGGGGGGGGGGCGCCTGGGTGGCTCAGTTGGTTAAATGTCCAACTTCAGATCATGATCTTGTGGTCTGTGAGTTCGAACCTCGCATCGGGCTCTGGGGTGACATCCCAGAGCCTGGAGCCTGCTTCAGATTCTGTGTTGCCCTCTCTCTCTTCCCCTCTCCCACTCACTCTCTGTCTCTCTCTGTCTCTCAAAAATGAATAAACATTAAAAAAAATAAAAGTAATGATTCTTTTGGGGGGCAGGATTTATCTTCTTTTGGTAGGATGTTAGAAACTATATTATAAATGTAACTGATTGAAGTGAACTTTTACAATGCAACTCATGCAAGTTGGAAGCTTCACAGTATTGGTTGAAATATGTATATGCATTTAAAAGTTTATGGTTTTATTTATTTTTATGTATTTAATTAATTTTTAATTAATTTATTTTTATTTAGTTAATCAGTTAATTAAATTAAATTAAATTTATTTTTTTCAAAACATGTTTATGAACCAAAATTAGTGGCACAGTGCTAACAGAATAATCTGTTTCTAATTCTAATCAGAAGAAAACCTATTTGATCCATTTTGTGAGGATACTTGAAATATGTTTAATAATAAAGACAACCAGTGTTCTGTTTTTACTTTTATTTGCATTTATTTGTTGCATAATTTACTCTTGGCCATAAGTTTTTGTTTCTTCAGTTTCTTCTGCCATATATTTTTCTTCTGTGTAACTTCCTCTTCTGGTTTGGGAACAATCTGCTCTTTTTCAGTAAGGATCATCTCAATGTGGCAGGGAGAGCTTATGTATGGGTTAATCCGACCATGAGCCCTGTAAGTTCTATGCCGCATTTTGGGGGCTTTGTTCACCTGGATGTGCTCAGTGACCAGAGAATCTACATTTAAACCCTTAAGTTCAGCATTACTCTCTGCATTTTTAAGCATGTGCAGTAAAAATTCAGCACTCTTTTTGGGCCAGCGACTCTGTGTCCGCCCCACTGTTTGGCCTGGGCACATCTACCAACTCCACCATTGTAGCGTTGGAATGGCACCCATTGCTTCTGCAAAGTGACAGCTTTCAGATACTTGGTGGCTTTTTGGATATGCATACCGTAGATGGTCTGGGCAGTTTCACATGTATTCTTGAAGTGAACACGAAGATTTGAACCTCTTGATTTACATGAATTTGTGGTCTTTTCCGGGTCATGTGAATAGCTAACCATTTTCAGAGATCACCTTGGGCCACTTACAGGAAGAGCAAAAGTTTATAGTTTTAAAAGTTGAAAGAATACTACAACCCAAATATCCTTGCATGGAGGAAGTAAGGTATTCCCTTATTCTTACCTGTACTTACCCCTTAAGAACTAGGTGAAATTGTATGGGTCTCTCTTTTTTTTTCTAATTTTTTTATGTTTATTTTATTTTTGAGAGACAGTGCAAGTGGGGGAGAGGCAGAGAGAGAGGGGTACAGAGGATCTGAAGCGGGCTCTATGCTGACAACAGAGAGCCCTATGTGGGGCTTGAACTCATAATGGTGAGATCATGACCTGAGCTGAAGTTGGATGCTTAACGAACTCAGCCACCCAGATGCCCCTGTATGGGTCTTTTAATTCCCTTTCCTACTAAAGCATCCCCACAGGAGAGTGGATCTTAAGATGTAATTTAAGTAATCGCATTTGTCTAGTGGCCACCCTATTGGACAGCACATCTCTCTCTCAGTGTTTAAACCTCATGCTGTGGTAATGGGGAGCCATCGAAAGTATTTGAACAGGAGAGAAGAAATGACTAGATTTAAATTTAACAAATCCCATTAGTAACTGTGTATAGGGAGGAGAAATTGAAGCTATAAAGACTAGTACATAGGGGGTGTATAGCTCAGTGGTAGAGCATTTGACTGCAAACACTAGTACATAACTACATAACAGTTCAATTGAAGGACTATCTTAAACAATGGCAGATGGTTGGACAAATGTTTGCAAAATCAAAGGTGATTTTGTAATTATTTCATAACTACTTATTACATTGGATTATGACCAGCTTGATAGCAGAGTCTGTATCTTAATGGTAACAAACATTTTGAGTAATTGCTAAATGGCAGGCATTGTTGAATGCTTTACATATATTATCTCATTTAGTGCCTTCAGTACTCTATGAGGTAGGAAATATTATAGATGAAGAATGGATCAGAGAGATGAAGTAACCTGCCTAAAGTCACACAGCCCATAAATACAAATATTTGATAGGAAAAGAATACAATTAAAATCATTAGGCAAGGGGCATCATGAAATATTTAAATGTGTTGCCCAGAATATTCCTGTTTTATGTGAGTTTCCTAGTTTTTGGCACATCGTAGGTTATAAAAATAATATTAATACTTGAGCATATACTTTGTGCTAGGCATTGTTCTAAGCCCTTGAAATAGATTATTTAATTTTCACAAAGATACTATCAGACTCATTTTTATAGAGGATAAAATTGATGTGCAAACATAGGATAACTTGTTTAAGAAAGTAGCAGGACAGGTATTAAGAGTCTACATAATTGGACCCCAGTGTTCCTGCAGTATATAATACATTTGTGGGTTGTATTTAATTAATGTACAAATGGAGAGAGAGACCATACCGTGGTGTTTCAGTATGCCAAACTCTTAACCATGAAAGTGACTAAGCTTGAAAATTTAATTAATATGGTTTCTGGGTGTGTGGAGATCTTTCTTTTTATGGTTTTTGGCAGTAAAATGTAGATTCTCTAAGAATTTTGTCAGGCTGTGTGGAATGTGGCTGTATTATGTGTTAAATTGTTTATGGCCCTGAGTTTACTGACCCCAACTCTTTTCCTCTTATTTGCTCACTAAAGTAGTGCTTATAATTCAAAGACAGTATAGTGTAGGGGAAGGAGTACAGTTGGAGTCATATATCTTGCACTTTAATCCCAGCACTATCAATTACTAGCTGTATGACTGTAGACAAGTTATATATTCTAGAACATCCCTTTTCTACAGAATGGGGAAATGAAACCTCTGGATAGGTTTAAGGAATAAATGGGATGATACATATTTTTTTAAAATACCTGCTGTAGTACTGAGCACATGGCATGTGCTCAAAAAACTGTAACTGCCTTACTTTTACTAAACAAAACATATTCAGATTTAAGTACCATTTCTTTCCTTATGATTGTTCAAATTCCTAGAAGAACTCTGTACCTGACAACTAATTGGTAACCCTGACCTTTTAGACTTTGAACCAGATATTGTAGAGTTCCTAAGTAAACTATGAGGAGAAATGCATGAATTCTTTATGGTGTTATGAGACTGTTTTGTATTGAACTTTTACAGAAAGATAATCCTATGCTTTATTAAAAGCAACAATGGTAAGGAAAACTCCACCTACTTGTATTTCTGGAATCCTATCCTGAATGGATAAATGAGTAAATGAATAAATGAATAATGTGCTAGTTGAAAATGAAAATAACAAGTATTGGAACCCTTGAGAAAATTTCTCATATGAGGTAGTTCTTTTTCTGAGATATTTCCATTTTCTTTCTCAGTCATCATGTAGATAGTGGCAATTCATGATCTGATTTTGGAACAGTATATAAATAGAAAAAACAAATACACAAAAGGTCAGCAGTCTCTGCATATTCTGGGAACATTCTTTTAACAATTCTGATTTGTAGTGTAATGCTTTTATTTTAGGGAAATAAATTACTTGAGTTCCCTTTATCCAAGAGCACTGCCTAACTAATAATATTTAATGACTAAGTAGGACTTCTGAGTATCATTGAAATTTACTGCAGTAAAGAAGTATTGAGAGGAAGGAAATAAATCTGAGCATCATTTTTAATGATGCAGTGTATATTTAATGACATTTCTGAAGAATCCTTTTTTCTTTAAATAAACTTTGAGATATAACTTACAGACCATAAAATGCACAAATTTTAAGTGTCAGATTTCATGTTTTGATATAAACAAACATTTGTGTAACCACTATATAAGAGAACATTTCTATCACTTAGGAAAGTTCCCTTTGTGTCCCTTTGTAGTCCTCCAAAGGACAGCCAGCCAGTGATCTAATTTCTGTCACCATAGTCTGCTCTAGAAGTTTGTATAAATGAAATCCTACAGTGTTTAAACTTTAATGCCTGGTATTTCTTGCTCAATATGTTTTTGAAAAATTTTAGATCTTTTTTTAATGTTTATTTATTTGTTTTGAGAGTGCGAGTGCATGAGTGGGGGAGGGACACAGAGAGAGGGAGAGAGAGAATCCCAAGGAGGCTCTGCACTGTCAGCACAAAGCCCAAGGTGGGGCTCAAACTCACGAAACCATGAGATCATGACCTGAACTGAAATCAAGAGTGAGAGGCCTTAACCGACTGAGCCACCCAGGTGCCCCTGTTCTTGAAATTTCTATTTGTTGTTGTATCAATGGGTCTATTAAGTGTTATTCCTGAATAGCATTCCACTGTATGAATATACCACGATTTCTTTGTCAGTTAACTGGTTGATGGAATTTTGGGTTGTTTCTAGCTTTTGCCTATTAAAAATAAATCTGTGAATATTTTTGTATGTTTTTGTAGTTATATATATTTTTTCTCTCAAGGAGGGGCCGTGTGGTATGTCTGTGTTTAATTTTAAAAGAAACTTCCTATTTTCTAAATGATTACACCATTTTATACTGCTACCAGAAGTGTGAGTTCTAGTTGCTCCACATCTCCAACACTTGGTGTGGTCAGGCTTTTTAGTTTTAGCCATTCTAGTGGGTGTGTAATGGGCATTCCATTTGATTTTTATTTGCTTTTCTCTGGATAACTAATGTTGTTGATCATGCTTTCTTACACTATTTGGTCATTTATGTATTCCCTTTTGTAAAGTGTCCGACCATTGTTGAGTTGCTGTCTTTTTAGTATTGATTTTTAGGAGTTCTTTATATATTCTTGGTGTAAGTCCTTTGTTAAGTGTATGTATTAAGAATATTTTCAGCTCATGTATGGCTAGCCTTTTCATCGTCTTAATGGTGTCTTTTGCTGAATAGATGTTTTTAATTTTGATTACGAGTTATTTATTTATTTAATTTATTTTTGGTTTGTGATTTTTTTGTGGCCTAGCCAAGAAATCTTTGTCTACCCAAAGTTGCAAAGGTACTCCCCCTATATTTTCTTCTAGAAGAGTTTAGTTTTAGTTTTTATGTTTAGGTTAATGGTGTATCTCTGATTTTATTTTATTTATGTATTTTGTATTTCTCATTAATTCATGAACAAATATTTATTGAGCACCTGGTCAGTGCCAGGCATTGTTTAAGCACTTGGTATCCATTAGTAAACAAAAAGAAGTTGCTCATGGTAAGCCCTTAGAAAGGCCTTGCACTTGTGAAGCCTACATTTTAGGGGAAATGACAGACAATAAATTAATAAATAAATAATATGTTACGGTAGAAGGTGAGAAAGCACCACAGGCTGGGGAAACACAATAGTGTCAGGTAAAGGTTAGTAAGAAGATTTGCAGTTTTAAGAAAGGGTAAAAGTAAGCTTTCTTGAGAATGCCATTTAAGGAATGACTTGAAGAAGATGAGGGAGTTAGCCATTCATCTATTTGGGGGAAGAGGCTTCTGGGTAGAGAAAACAGCTATTAAAAGACCATAAGGTGGGAGTATGTCTGGCATGTCCCAGTAACAGCCAGGGACATGAAGTAGAGGGTGATAGTGGATAAGATCACAGAGATACGGGAGGGAAAATTGTTTAGAATCTTACGGGACATTGTTAAGAGTATAGCTCTTTGTGTGAGTTACATGGGAAGTCATTTGAGGGTTCACTATACTTAAAAGACATTTTATTTATTTTTCTTTTTTAATATAATTTATTGTCAAATTGGCTTCCATATAACACCCAGTGCTCATCCCAACAAGTGCCCTCCTCAAAGCCCATCACCCACTTTCCCCTCTTCCCCACCCCCCATCAACCCTCAGTTCTCTGTATTTAAGAGTCTCTTATGGTTTGTCTCCTTCCCTCTCTGTAACTGTTTTGCCCGTTCCCTTCCCCCATGATCTTCTGTTAAGTTTCTCAAGATCCACATATGAGCGAAAACATTTGGTATCTTTCTCTGACTGACTTATTTCACTAGGCATAATACCCTCCATTTCCATCCATGTTGCTGCAAATGGCCAAATTTCATTCTTTTTCATTGCCAAAGTAGTATTCCATTGTATATTTAAACCACATCTTCTTTATCCATTCATCACTTGGTGGACATTTAGGCTCTTTCCATAATTTGGCTGTTGTTGAAAGTGCTACAATAAACATTGGGGTACATGTGCCCCTATGCATCAGCACTCCTGTATTCCTTGGGTAAATTCCTAGCAGTGCTATTGCTGGGTCATAGGGTAGTTCTATTTTTAATTTTTTGAGGAACCTCCACACTGTTTTCCAGAGCAGCTGTACCAGTTTGCATTCCCACCAACAGTGCAAGGGGGTTCCCGTTCTCTCAGCATCTATAGTCTCCTGATTTGTTCATTTTAGCCACTGTGACCGGTATGAGGTGGTATCTCAGTGTGGCTTTGATTTGTATTTTCCATTAAAAGACATTTAAAACCACACTTATGTTTTCCTGAATATCACTCAAGAGATTTCATATTATTGTTTCTTCAGATTTGTCACTTCATACCTGCTTAATAGGAATGAAAGCATGTTTTTTTTTTCCTGACACGTACATATATTTAATATTGTTTTTCTTATTCCAGAAAGATCCGGATTATCTGAAACTATGGTTGGACAATTTTGTTTCTAGCTATGAACAATTCTTAGATGTTGACTTTGAAAAGCTGCCTACCAGGTATGTAGAAACAGTGCCCTCCTTAATGCCTATTGCCCATTTAGCCCACCCCCACACCCAGTACCATACCAGCAACCCTCAATTTGTTCTCTGTATTTAAGAGTCTCTATGGTCTGTCTCCTTCTCTATTTTTATCTTATTTTTGCTTCCCTTTCCATATGTTCATCTGTTCAGTTTCTTAAATTCTTCGTATGAGTGAATTCATGATACTTGTTTTTCTCTGACTGATGAACGCGCTATGCTTACCAGTATGGTTTTATTATAGAGGCCTTAGAAAATAACGTGGAAGAGGCGAAGTTTTCAAAGCTGGATTTAAATATCATAAAATGGGAGAAAAATTCAAATTTTGTGGAAAAGTGCAAGTGAAAGTATAAGATCACTTCCCAGGTGAAGTTTTTACTGTATATGAAACCATCTTGAAGACCTTGTAGATGTTAGGTAAGAGAGGTCAGGTTGGCTAGGGTAAAAAGCTGGAGAAATGAGGAGGCACTAGACACTTCTAGCCACAAAAGGAACTCCATTTTATACATATATTGATATGGAAGGGGAGAAATGGGTGGTGGTTGACAATGAGAAAGAGTATCGAGAGAATTAAAAATCTTCAAGGAGGAAAGTGCAGTTTGGGGATGGACATACGCAGTAAGAGGATGGGCATGGGTGAGTAGAGTCTGGAGAATCAGGAGCCAGATCATGAAATGCCATGCATGCATTGCTAATGGACTTTGATTTTTTGTTATGGAAGATATGAGGCTCTACTATTTTCTGCATGAGATTGTCATAATCAAGTTTGTTTTTTAAAAGTCCCTTTGGTAGCAGTAGGAGGTTGAATTGGAAAGAATTGAGACTGAAGACAGGGAAGCCCAGTTAAGAGGCAATTTTAATAATTCAGAGAAGAAATCATTAGAGCTTTGGACCAAGGCACTGAACTTAAAAGATGTGCTTAATGCTCAGAAAGCACTAGTGCTTCATTATTTATAAGTATCGTTTCAGAGTTCTGTATTAGACTATTTATAACAGGTTTTAAATGTTGAAAAATGTTAAATCTTGAGCTCAAAATAATATTACATATTATTGATTTCTACTCTTCAAAGAGTATTTTTATAGTTTGTGCTTAGAAGTGCTTTTATTTAATAATTTGCAACTCACATTAAAACATGAGCCTAACAGGGCACCTGGGTTGCTCAGTTGTTTAAGTGTCCAACTCCTGATTTTGGCTTAGGTCATGATCTCACAGTTTGTGAGATTGAGTCCTGCATCGGGCTCTGCACTGACAGCTCAGAGCCTGCTTGGGATTCTCTCTCTCCCTCTCTGCCTCTCCCCTGCTTGCATGTACATGTTCCCTCCCTCCCTCCCTCCCTCCCCTCTCTCTCTCTCTCTCTCAAAATAAATAAATACACATGAAAAGAAAAATAAATCATGAGCCTAAGGATTTAATGGGAGTCAGGATTTGGGCCTTTGAATGCTTGGAATATTGGAATGAAGTCTTTTCAGTTTTGTAAGATGCACTTGTTATACATGTCTTCTTTCTTGGGAGGTCATTTCTAAAAACATTGTGTAGAAGTATATTGCCACTATATTTAAAATCAGATGAAAAATGCCAGCACATTGCTTTATTCATGATTTAGTTGGCTTATTTAAAATTTTATTTCAAATCTGCCAGGAAACTACACCATGAATTTAGATTTTACTAATAGAAAACTTCTAGTTTTTCAAGTGAATACTTTGTGGCAGATGTATAAAACTAGTCAGTTCATCTTAAAGATAAGAAACTCATAGATAATCCTCATTTAAATTAAACTGACTTTCTAAAACTTCTAAGTTAGGGAACTTATAATGCAAGACGAGGAGTGCTTTTACCAGAATTTAAAGCCTTGAGATCTAAGCTGGACTTTTTCCTGTGTTAGATGGAGACAACAATGGGCAGCTGTTTAATACAGGCATTCAGTAGCCAAACAGAAGAGTGGAACAGATTACTGGAGATTGGGAAATTTCAGCAAAAGGAGCTTAGTATTTGGAGGCAATAAAGTACTGGTGGTGGGAAAATGCTTCCAAATTCTTAAATATTCATCACATTAGGAACATGGCCAAAAATTTCAACTTTACCTCTAAGTTATGTTCTAACCAAGCCCAAATTTTATAATGAGTGTTAGTAAATACAACAATAGATTTCTCTTCTAGAAGCTAACTTTTTCCTGTCTAGTAAAATTTTAAAAAATGCAATTAGAAGATAGGACAACTCAGGAAAAAGGGAACTAATCCTTTAAGTAACTAGGATTGAATATTAGGAAGTCTCATGTTTCTTTGTTGACTTATGTTTTGGGAAAAGTGAATAGGAATAGTTTAGCTTAGTCTTGAAAATCAGTTATATTTTTAAATTTAAATCTTTATTATTTTGAAGTTACTTTGGTTTTTCTAATCACCTCTTTTGAGCTCTTTAGCAGGAAAAAAGTATATATAAAAATGACAGTTTTTCTGGTACCACCTATAAATAAGAGAGAATGGAAGAATCCAGAATACAAGTGAAGTGATGCCCAGATTAAAATGAAACATGTGTTTTTGTGATGTGGTTATAGAATTTGGCAACCTTGATAATGTGCTTTGTGAGTTCTGTATAATTAAAGTCAGGTGTTTATTTTATAAAGCACTTTATGCTGTAGGGTGGTTCAGAAAGAGGCTAAAAATATTAACATACATATTTATGAGATTATTGGTAATGTGCCTCAAATTTTTCTGGCTACAATGAATAAAATAGCTTTATACTCAGTATAAAAATAGTAGTAAGTCTTCATATTAAGCCTTATCTGAAGAAGAGACTATTATCAAGTATAATTGTCATTTAATTATAGGAGCTCTTCATGGTGCTCCTTTGCGATTGGGTATTTTTCTTTCTTTATTTTGAGAGAGAGCGCGCACACATGGGGCGAGCATGAGTGGGGAGGGGCAGAGAGAGAGAGAGTCCCAAGCAGGCTTTGCACTGTCAGTGCAGGGCCCATTGCAGGATTTGATCTCACAAATTGTGAGATCTCACGGTTTGGGAGATCATGACCTGAGCTGAAATCAAAAGTCTGACACTTAACTGACTGAGTCACCCAGGCTCCCTGTGATTGGGTATTTTTCTTAATAGAGATAGGAAAATTAGTATTTAGTGGTTTATGAAAAGATTCTTAGGCTTTAGTGATGGTGTATTTAAAATATATTACATTTTTATAGTTCTTTACATATATCATAGCTAAAAATGTACATTGACTTTTGGCTTCAGAACCCTGTGAAATAGGGCAGATGATATTACAATTTTAGAGATTAGGGCACCTCAGAGATTAAATTAATGCTTCATGGGACAGAGGTGGAACTTAAGTACACAGGTCTTTTCACTTTGATTCCAGGGGAATTGTGAGAGAGAGTAGCCAGTCATATCCAGTGTTGGTTTTTGTCTGTAAAGAAACTGATGGTCGTCTTATCCAAAAACCAGTTGTCACAAAATATTGAAATGTTACTTAAACAAAAAAATTTAGAAAAAAATTGAAATGTTACTTAAAAATGTATTAATGTGGGGTACCTGGGTGGCTCCGTCGGCTGAGTGTCTGACTTTGGCTCAGGTCATGATCTCGTGGTTCATGAGTTTAAGCCCCGCGTTGGGCTCTGTGCTGAGAGCTCAGAGCCTGGATCCTGCTTCAGATTCTGTGTCTTCCTCTCTCTCTGGCCCTCCTTGCTCATGCGCTCTCTCTCTCTCAAAAATAAACATTAAAAAAAATTTTTTTTAATGTATTAATGCTCCTGCTTGGGGTTCTCCATCTGTTTATCTATTCATCTGTTTATTTGTTTATTTCCTTTCCTTGTGCTGGTTATCTTCTCTCCCTCTTCTGACCACATAGCTTGGGAACCTATAGGTAGCTGAATATTGTTTATTTAGTAAAGCAGTTGACAGATATTAAACCTAGTTATAGGTACTTCATTTTTATTTGCTAGTTATTGTTTCTTTTAGAAATGGTATACACACATACATATATACATATAGATTTTATTTCTAAGTAGACGTTGAACTAATTTACATTCTAAAAATTTTATTTGAAAATAGCACAATTGAAGGTAGTAAAGAGACTCTCTTTCTTACTCTCTTTTCTGTAAGCCTGTTCTGAAGTAAGACTACTTACTCTGCTCTACTAATCTTCTAAAGTGTCACACTGATCTTCTGGTGGTGCCTTGCAAAGAAGGTACTGAGCACCTGAAATAAAAGAGCTTCTTAGGAATTTGAGGTGAAAATGCAATTGTTTTAAACTGCCAAAAATTTTCTTCCTGTACTTAATCACCCTTCTTACTTTTTCCCCTTAATTGTAGGGTAGATGATGTGCCTCCAGGAATATCTCTACTTCCTGATAATATTCTGCAGGTTCTAAGGATCCAGCTACTACAGTGTGTTCAGAAAATGGCAGATGGGTTAGAGGAACAGCAACAAACTTTGTCAGTTTTGCTCGTCAAGTTCTTCATTATTCTTTGCAGGTATCTGTATAAACAAACTAGCTATCTGTTTTAAATAATTATCAAAAGAATAATGCATTTATTATTATTAATGGTGTTTATTGCTCATTTGGAGCTTTAAAGATTGCGTGCACCTTCTGTGAAAGGCTTTTGATTTATTATATTGGAAAACCATTTATTTGTTTGTTTATTTATTTATTTAGTTAGTTAGTTAGTTGGTTAAAGTAGGCTCCATGCTCATTGTGGGTCTTGAACTCACAACCCGATACCAAGAATCACATGCTCCACTGACTGAGCGAGCCAGATGCCGCTATTGGAAAGCCTTTTAGTTACCATACTTAGTTGTACAGAGATTCAGCCAAGATTAAAAAAAATAAAAATTGCTGTAAGGACAGTGATGGGAGTTTTTACCTAACCCAAGAATTTGTATTTTCTGTGTGGTCCTCACCTGTAAACCATACATACATTTTTAGTGCTGTGCATTATCATTTGTGAAATGTATTTTTCTAATCTTTAATTTTATAATTTTGCCAAAGAAAGTATAATTATTTTATAGTCTATATTTTCCGGGTTGATAGCTGATTAGGTCTGTGGTACTTAAATTTTGGTGTGTATAAGTATCAACTGGGAAGCTTAATAGGAATACAGAGCTTGAGCCTTACTTATGAAAATTCTGACTCCAAAGAGTTTAGGCAATCTAATTTTTCTTGAATTGAACATTAACCGGCATATATAAATTTAAGAATGGTTGGGTTAGGGGCACTGTATGCCTCCTCTCTTGTTTTTGGAATACATTTCTTATAGTATGTACTATTTTTTTAATAAATATTTTAGAATTAATTAGTAGTCAAACAGGGATTTAATTTACTGTGCATTTATTTACGTTTCCTTCATTGTTCATTGCATTTGATGCAGGAATCATGGAAAAATTGAGTAATTATTGCTAAAACGTTTCTTTCCTAATTTAGGCTCTTCCAGAACTGTAGACACTTTGCTGATTTTGTGCTCTTTATCATCCTTAAAATTTAGAAAAATAATACAAGAATTAAAACAGTTGAGGAAAAAGGGTTTACTTAGGTGATAAGACATGAGTTGGTGTGTTGATTTTTGTCCTGTTAACTACTTAGTACAATTTTAAAGAAATCAGATATCCTGTAGATAAATAACTGTTTCTCTTTTGTTTCTGCTTTGTGATATTTTTCAATTTTTCTATAATAAATAAATGTTGATCAGCATGTACTTCTTAAATGTTTCTGCTTATAGTAGTAGTTAAATGTTGCATGAGGTGTATTTTACAGTTTTAGTGGGAAAGCAGTTATATAACCATATTGATTTTAAGTTTTAATAAATGTCATTTACATTTCATTTGCCAACATGTATTTTCAAAATTCAGCTTGAATACATGAGCATACATTTTTCTCATTATTCATGTGTAATAAATATTCTTTGTTTTTCCTCACAGAAATCTGTCTAATGTGGAAGAAATTGGGACTTGCTCTTACATTAATCATGTCATCACTATGACAACACTCTACATTCAGCAAGTAGGTGTGAATTAATATATTCCTTTTGTTGCTTTACTGAGAGTAACTAGGTTTTCCTTTTTCTTTTAATATTATAATTAGTAAAGTTAAATGTTTTTAGAGGAGGTAATAATTGAGAAGAGAATTAAAGTTACCATTAGGAACTATATATTTTAGACATCTTAAAACATATTATCTAAAAGAGAAGCAATTGTTAATACATTTTATTTTAATCAAAAATTACTGTTTTATAAATGGCTTTTTACAGTGATATAATTTGTCAACTTATGTATTATTTATCATCAAATATTCCTCTTATTGAAAACATATTCTTTTTTGCAAAGATGATTGGGTATCCATTTGAAACTCTTCCTAGGCCATATTTAACATTTGAAGGGTTATATCTAGTCCATATGATTAACTGACTCTTTAAACTCAGTTGGAACTTAGGTTTATTTGAATAAAAATGATTTATTAGATGATCAATGAAAGGTGTTGTCTTTTAATGATGTAGATAAGAATGTTAAGCAGTTTTAACATTTTTAACTAAATACAATTTTATGTTTAACTCTACTTTCAGTTAAAAAGCAAAAAAAAAGAGAAGGAATTGGCAGATCAGACATCTATTGAAGAATTTGTTATCCATGCATTGGCATTTTGTGAAAGTTTATATGATCCATATCGGAATTGGAGGCATAGAATTTCAGGGTATGTCTTATAAATCATAATGTTCACTTAAAACCTTAATGTCGTAAATATATGTAATTCTTCAATGCAGGTCTTATTCTCTATGAAAAAAATTGGTAAGATGTGTATAAGACCCCTATCTCTATCTCAGATAGAAAGCTATATTGGAAGTAATGAATTAGTAAAAACTGCCACTTCCAGATAAATAATTTGCTCAGAATTTTTATTTTGTAATGCAGTTGAATGCTAATAATCAGATAGTGGCAGAGGGGCAGAGAGAGAGGGAGACACAGAATCCGAAGCAGGCTCCAGGCTCTGAGCTGTCATCACAGAGCCCGAAGCGGGGTTGATCTCACGAGTGGTGAGATCATGACCTGAGCCGAAGTCAGATGCTCAACTGACTGAGCCACCCAGGCGCCTCTCCAGGTTCCACTTAATATTCACTATTGGTGAACCCAACAGTTGAGTACCTGGAAAAAGAGAAGTATTGTGTGCAGAGTGCCTGTCACAGCCTTACAAAACAGATAGAATATAAGATGATGGGTTTGCAGCTTAATGACAATAGTTAATGACCAGTTCAGGGCTCAAAAAGAAGAGTGCTCCATTTATAGTCTTTCTACTCATTCATCACTTTGGTTCTTGACTAATCAATGTTCTTTCCACCCCCACCCCTCCCACCACCAAAAAGGCTTTATTACATACAGAGAGGATGGGTTCATTCCTTCTTGGCTGCTGCCTTCCTCATGGCTGCCAGGTTGCTCATCTTCTCTCTCTTCCTCTTAGTTTGTGTGTGTGTGTGTGTGTGTGTGTGTGTCTCCCTACCCTTTTCTTTTAAAAAAAAAAAAAATTTTTTTTTTTTAATGTTTATTTATTTTTGAGACAGAGACAGAGCATGAGCAGGGAAGGGGCAGAGAGAGAGGGAGACACAGAATGTGAAGCAGGCTCCAGGCTCTGACCTGTCAGCACAGAGCCTAATGTGTGGCTCGAACTCACGAACCTTGAGATCATGACCTGAACTGAAGTGGGACGCTTAACCGACTGAGCCACCCAGGCGCCCTTCCCTACCCTTTTCTTGATGAACCTGAGGGCATTCTTGTCCTTGGAGACCTTGAGCAGCTCTATGGCAGCAGCTGTGCCTTGGCTTGCTCACATTCTTAGTCACTTTGTGGCCTTTGTTGAGGCCCACGTCTATAGGGTGGCTGCTGCTCCGCAGTACTCAAGCCAGTGTTCTCTCTATTTTGACATATTTATGCCAGGGATTGCTTAAGAAAATGGCATCTCTTGCTCTCACTCTTGGTACTTCTGCATCTTCCACCTTAGATATGTTAGTAATGGCAAATCTAAGATAACGTTTTAAGTTTTGAAACAATGACAGTTTTTCTTTGTAAACAGAAAGACATATACAGAAAGAGGAACATAAAATCAGTCTGAAAATGACAGGAGAGGTTTTTAAAGGAATCTTAAGAACAAAATAAATTTAAGTTGGGAGAAGGAGGGGCGTCTGGGTGGCTCAATCGGTTAAGGGTCTGCCTTTGGTTCAGGTCCTGATCTCACGGCTTGTGAGTTTGAGCCCCATGTTGGGCTCTGTGCTGACAGCTCAGTCTGGAGCCTGCTTCTGTTCCTGTGTCTCCCTCTCTCTCTGCCCCTCCCCTGCTCGCTCTTGCTCTCTCTCTCTCTCTCTCAAAATTGAATAAACGTTAAAATAATTTAAAAAATAATAAAGTTGGGAGGAGATAAGATACAAAAAGTAGATGTGATAACAAACTAAAACAAATAAAATTGGTAAAAGAAAACAAAAACAACTTTTGAGAGCCAACAACAAGAAGAGATTTAAACACTGTAGCATAGAAAGAGAATTCTACATATATAAGATGACAACAGGAAGAGGAACAAAGAGTAGAGGATCAGTGGTGGCATTCATGAGTATGTGTGCAATATACATGCCAGGAATTATGCTGGAAGCTGTCCATGTATTATCTCTAATAAATGTAATAACAATTTTGCTACGAATGGTAAGAACTACATTAGAGGTAGATGGTAAAGCAGAGGTTCAGACTCCTCTTACTTTAACTTTGATAAGGAAATGAAACATAACTGCAAATAAATCCTGGAATTAGGAAAAATCTATAGCTCATGGGAGATCTATATAAGGGAGCTATAGCAGTAACTTACACCTTATAAATTAATCTGATTCTGAAGTTAAGTGGAAACTTGGAATGTATATATTTTCTTTTTTATTATTTCTGTTTGTTGCTTACAGAGGCATTTAAAATACCTTGTTTCATAAAATATATAGATTTTTTTCATATCTCCATATGCAATTTGATTTAATTGAATAGATTTGATTAATCTATTGCTTCAGTTTTGATTCTGTTTGTAGCATTTTACTGATTTAGAAAGATTTTGTCAAGTGTAACTAAAATAGGTGTAGGGAAAGAATTCTTCCCTGAAAAGGACTTACTCAATTCAAACATGTATGTAGAAGTATATTTATCAAGTTTCTACTTTGTGCCCAGTGTAAGTTTAGTAGGACTCATTACCTGCCCAAAGATAAAAACAAGTTAATTAGATTTAGTTATGCCCTGGGGCTCCTACTGGCCAAATCTAAGACAATGGATACATGAAAATAATTAATTGTTGAAAAGACTTATAAACTGACTGAATTGGTAGAGCCTGTGATTGTTGATCCCTGGGTTGTGAGTTTGAGCTCCACATTGGGTGTAGTTGAGTTAGTTTACTACTAAAAAAAAAAAAAAAAAAAAAAAAAGAATTGGGGCACCTGGGTGGCTCACTTGGTAAGCGACTGACTCTTGATTTTAGCTCAGGTCATTATCTTATGGTTGGGAGATGGAGCCCTATATTGCTTTCCCTGCTGAGTGTGGAGCCTTTGTATGGTTCTCTCTCTCCCTCTACCCCTCTCCCTGCCCCCCACCCCCTCAAATTAAAAAAAAACAAAAAAAGAATTATAAACCATTCAGAAAAAAAGGAATTAATGAGTCCATACCAGTAATAGATGATAAGTAGATGATAAGTAGGGTGGATGGATGGATGGATGGATGGATAGATAGATAGGAAGATAGATAGATAAAGGGAGAAGGGAGGACACTTGTTTATAGTAGAAGGCCAAGTGCCAATTAGTAAATGTATAAGGGGTGTTGGGAAAAAAATCAGCATTTTACACAAATTATAAGGGAAGATATGGATCAGGATGCTAAATCTAGGGAAGTTTTGGTAAGCAGCATGATTTTTGCATGGTTTTAAAATGCTTCACCGAAGATTACTTCTTCATTGCAAAAGAAAAATTAGTAATTATTTTGTACAGTACTGGATAGTACATTGACTGGATTATCAAAATTAACATCAGTGAGAAGCACATGGATATCTGGGCCTCCAACTGTGGTGCTCCAAGGACACGTTATTGCTTTTATAGTATTCCAACCAAGAATGCATAATCTGAATCTAATTGAATGGAAACATTAAGGAAACCCAAAATGAAGAACATTTTAATGAATAAAAGGAGGGAGTGTGGGACAGCATTCTTTAAAAATATCATAAATGTTTCAGGTTAAAGGAGTGAAAAAAGCCATGACAGCTAAATGTAATATCTGGATAGGAAGCTATACTAAGAGGGGGAGAAAATGCTATTAAGGATATTCTTTGGTCATTTGATAAAACTGAATTATGAATGGTAGGTAAATGTATTATGTTACATGTATAGAAATTTATAATTATACTGTGTTATTGTGTAAGACACTATCCCTTTTCTTAGCAAGTATTCACTTAAGTATTTAGAAATGCCAGAATGTACATAATTTCCTTTTAAATGCTCTGAAAAATGTTACATGTGTGAATATATGTATATATAAATACATGTGCACTGTATATATGGGGAGAGAGTAAGCAAATGATAAAGCATTTGGGATAAAATTTTAACAGTGAACCTGAGTAAGAGATATTTGAAGTTCTTTGTACTGTTTTTATTCTTGCAAATTTTGCGAGAGCTTGAATTTATTTCCAGATTAAAAGTTTAAAGATTAAGAAAGATAGTTATGTCCTAGGCATGATGGCAGCACAAAAAAGAAGCACAAAATAATTGATCAAAGGACATGAACTTAAAAAACTAAGATGCAAACTCGTTTTGCAGTCCTCAGAAGATTGGTATGTATTAGCATGTCCTAAGTGCTAGATGCTTGACCCAAATATCAGATAATGATGAAACAAATAGGCTGTGTTCTAAAAATGGTACAAGACTAAGTTCATTTTTAGTTCTTCTGTCTTATCCTATTGAAAACGTGTAGTGCAGACTACTCATGCTCTAATGTTTTTGTTATGTATAACGGTTTTCATCCCTTTTATTTATGTTAGCATATTAAATTTTGCTACAACAATAATGGGAACTGTATGTTCATAGTTACATTTAATACAGTGCCTTTAGAATGAGTCATGAATCACAAATTGTGGGAGTATATTTTTATTGTGTTACTAAAGTGACAGCTTTTATTGTTTGTAGCATAGTAGTTGGATAGGATATTTGTTTTTTTGGGTTTTTTTTTTTATTTCCTTAGTTGAAAAGACAGTTATAATTTATTTTTGGTTTTTTTTTTATGCCTCTCAGCATTTTATTTATTTATTTTTTTAATATATGAAATCTATTGTCAAATTGGTTTCCATACAACACCCAGTGCTCATCCCAAAAGGTGCCCTCCTCAATACCCATCACCCACCCTCCCCTCCCTCCCACTCCCCATCAACCCTCAGTTTGTTCTCAGTTTTTAACAGTCTCTTATGCTTTGGCTCTCTCCCACTCTAACCTCTTTTTTTTTTTTTTTCCTTCCCCTCCCCCATGGGCTTCTGTTACGTTTCTCAGGATCCACATAAGAGTGAAACCATATGGTATCTGTCTTTCTCTGTATGGCTTATTTCACTTAGCATCACACTCTCCAGTTCCATCCACGTTGCTACAAAAGGCCATATTTCATTTTTTCTCATTGCCACGTAGTATTCCATTGTGTATATAAACCACAATTTCTTTATCCATTCATCAGTTGATGGACATTTAGGCTCTTTCCATCATTTGGCTATTGTTGAGAGTGCTGCTATAAACATTGGGGTACAAGTGCCCCTATGCATCAGTACTCCTGTATCCCTTGGATAAATTCCTAGCAGTGCTATTGCTGGGTCATAGGGTAGGTCTATTTTTAATTTTCTGAGGAACCTCCACACTGCTTTCCAGAGCGGCTGCACCAATTTGCATTCCCACCAACAGTGCAAGAGGGTTCCCGTTTCTCCACATCCTCGCCAGCATCTACAGTCTCCTGATTTGTTCATTTTGGCCACTCTGACTGGCGTGAGGTGATATCTGAGTGTGGTTTTGATTTGTATTTCCCTGATAAGGAGCGACGTTGAACATCTTTTCATGTGCCTGTTGGCCATCCGGATGTCTTCTTTAGAGAAGTGTCTATTCATGTTTTCTGCCCATTTCTTCACTGGGTTATTTGTTTTTCGGGTGTGGAGTTTGGTGAGCTCTTTATAGATTTTGGATACTAGCCCTTTGTCCGATATGTCATTTGCAAATATCTTTTCCCATTCCGTTGGTTGCCTTTTAGTTTTGTTGGTTGTTTCCTTTGCTGTGCAGAAGCTTTTTATCTTCATAAGGTCCCAGTAATTCACTTTTGCTTTTAATTCCCTTGCCTTTGGGGATGTGTCGAGTAAGAGATTGCTACGGCTGAGGTCAGAGAGGTCTTTTCCTGCTTTCTCCTCTAAGGTTTTGATGGGTTCCTGTCTCACATTCAGGTCCTTTATCCATTTTGAGTTTATTTTTGTGAATGGTGTGAGAAAGTGGTCTAGTTTCAACCTTCTGCATTTTGCTGTCCAGTTCTCCCAGCACCATTTGTTAAAGAGACTGTCTTTTTTCCATTGGATGTTCTTTCCTGCTTTGTCAAAGATGAGTTGGCCATACGTTTGTGGGTCTAGTTCTGGGGTTTCTATTCTATTCCATTGGTCTATGTATCTGTTTTTGTGCCAATACCATGCTGTCTTGATGATTACAGCTTTGTAGTAGAGGCTAAAGTCTGGGATTGTGATGCCTCCTGCTTTGGTCTTCTTCTTCAAAATTACTTTGGCTATTCGGGGCCTTTTGTGGTTCCATATGAATTTTAGGATTGCTTGTTCTAGTTTCGAGAAGAATGCTGGTGCAATTTTGATTGGGATTGCATTGAATGTGTAGATAGCTTTGGGTAGTATTGACATTTTGACAATATTTGTTCTTCCAATCCATGAGCAGGGAATGTCTTTCCATTTCTTTATATCTTCTTCAATTACCTTCATAAGCTTTCTATAGTTTTCAGCATACAGATCTTTTACATCTTTGGTTAGATTTATTCCTAGGTATTTTATGCTTCTGGGTGCAATTGTGAATGGGATCAGTTTCTTTATTTGTCTTTCTGTTGCTTCATTGTTAGTGTATAAGAATGCAACTGATTTCTGTACATTGATTTTGTATCCTGCAACTTTGCTGAATTCATGTATCAGTTCTAGCAGACTTTTGGTGGAGTCTATCGGATTTTCCATGTATAATATCATGTCATCTGCAAAAAGTGAAAGCTTGACTTCATCTTTGCCAATTTTGATGCCTTTGATTTCCTTTTGTTGTCTGATGGCTGATGCTAGAACTTCCAGCACTATGTTAAACAACAGCGGTGAGAGTGGGCATCCCTGTCATGTTCCTGATCTCAGGGAAAAAGCTCTCAGTTTTTCCCCGTTGAGGATGATGTTAGCTGTGGGCTTTTCATAAATGGCTTTTATGATCTTTAAGTATGTTCCTTCTATCCCGACTTTCTCAAGGGTTTTTATTAAGAAAGGGTGCTGGATTTTGTCAAAGGCCTTTTCTGCATCGATTGACAGGATCATATGGTTCTTCTCTTTTTTTTTGTTAATGTGATGTATCACGTTGATTGATTTGCGAATGTTGAACCAGCCCTGCATCCCAGGAATGAATCCCACTTGGTCATGGTGAATAATTCTTTTTATATGCCGTTGAATTCGATTTGCTAGTATCTTATTGAGAATTTTTGCATCCATATTCATCAGGGATATTGGCCTGTAGTTCTCTTTTTTTACTGGGTCTCTGTCTGGTTTAGGAATCAAAGTAATACTGGCTTCATAGAATGAGTCGGGAAGTTTTCCTTCCCTTTCTATTTCTTGGAATAGCTTGAGAAGGATAGGTATTATCTCTGCTTTAAATGTCTGGTAGAACTCCCCTGGGAAGCCATCTAGTCCTGGACTCTTATTTGTTGGGAGATTTTTGATAACCGATTCAATTTATTCGTTGGTTATGGGTCTGTTCAAGCTTTCTATTTCCTCCTGATTGAGTTTTAGAAGAGTGTGGGTGTTTAGGAATTTGTCCATTTCTTCCAGGTTGTCCAATTTGTTGGCATATAATTTTTCATAGTATTCCCTGATAATTGTTTGTATCTCTGAGGGATTGGTTGTAATAATTCCATTTTCATTCATGATTTTATCTATTTGGGTCATCTCCCTTTTCTTTTTGAGAAGCCTGGCTAGAGGTTTGTCAATTTTGTTTATTTTTTCAAAAAACCAACTTTTGGTTTCCTTGATCTGCTCTACCGTTTTTTTAGACTCTATATTGTTTATTTCTGCTCTGATCTTTATTATTTCTCTTCCTCTGCTGGGTTTAGGCTACCTTTGCTGTTCGGCTTCTATTTCCTTTAGGTGTGCTGTTAGATTTTGTATTTGGGATTTTTCTTGTTTCTTGAGATAGGCCTGGATTCCAATGTATTTTCCTCTCAGGACTGCCTTTGCTGCGTCCCAGAGCGTTTGGATTGTTGTATTTTCATTTTCGTTTGTTTCCATATATTTTTTAATTTCTTCTCTAATTGCCTGATTGACCCACTCATTCGTTAGTAGGGTGTTCTTTAACCTCCATGCTTTTGGAGGTTTTCCAGACTTTTTCCTGTGGTTGATTTCAAGCTTCATAGCATTGTGGTCTGAAAGTATGCATGGTATAATTTCAATTCTTGTAAACTTATAAAGGGCTGTTTTGTGACCCAGTATATGATCTATCTTGGTGAATGTTCCATGTGCACTCGAGAAGAAAGTATATTCTGTTGCTTTCGGATGCAGAGTTCTAAATATATCTGTCAAGTCCATCTGATCCAATGTATCATTCAGGGCCCTTGTTTCTTTATTGACTGTGTGTCTAGATGATCTATCCATTTCTGTAACTGGGGTGTTAAAGTCCCCTGCAATTACCACATTCTTATCAATAAGGTTGCTTATGTTTATGAGTAATTGTTTTATATATTTGGGGGCTCCAGTATTCGGCGCAAAGACATTTATAATTGTTAGCTCTTCCTGATGGATAGACCCTGTAATTATTATATAATGCCCTTCTTCATCTCTTGTTACAGCCTTTAATTTAAAGTCTAGTTTGTCTGATATAAGTATGGCTACTCCAGCTTTCTTTTGGCTTCCAGTAGCATGATAAATAGTTCTCCATCTCCTCACTCTCAATCTAAAGGTGTCCTCAGATCTAAAATGAGTCTCTTGTAGACAGCAAATAGATGGGTCTTGTTTTTTTATCCATTCTGATACCCTATGTCTTTTGGTTGGCGCATTTAATCCATTTACATTCAGTGTTATTATAGAAAGATATGGGTTTAGAGTCATTGTGATGTCTGTATGTTTTATGCTTGTAGTGATGTCTCTGGTACTTTGTCTCACAGGATCCCCCTTAGGATCTCTTGTAGGGCTGGTTTAGTGGTGACAAATTCCTTCAGTTTTTGTTTGTTTGGGAAGACCTTTATCTCTCCTTCTATTCTAAATGACAGACTTGCTGGATAAAGGATTCTCGGCTGCATATTTTTTCTGTTTAGCACACTGAAGATATCGTGCCAAGCCTTTCTGGCCTGCCAAGTTTCAAAAGAGAGATCAGTCACGAGTCTTATAGGTCTCCCTTTATATGTGAGGGCACATTTATCCCTTGCTGCTTTCAGAATTTTCTCTTTATCCTTGTATTTTGCCAGTTTCACTATATGTCGTGCAGAAGATCGATTCAAGTTACGTCTGAAGGGAGTTCTCTGTGCCTCTTGGATTTCAATGCCTTTGTCCTTCCCCAGGTCAGGGAAGTTCTCAGCTATAATTTCTTCAAGTACCCCTTCAGCACCTCTCCCTCTCTCTTCCTCCTCTGGGATACCAATTATGCGTATATTATTTCTTTTTAGTGTATCACTTAGTTCTCTAATTTTCCCCTCATACTCCTGGATTTTTTTTATCTCTCTTTCTCTCAGCTTCCTCTTTTTCCATAACTTTATCTTCTAGTTGACCTATTCTCTCCTCTGCCTCTTCAATCCGAGCTGTCATTGTTTCCATTTTGTTTTGCATTTCGTTTAAAGCGCTTTTCAGCTCCTCGTGACTGTTCCTTAGTCCCTTGATCTCTGTAGCAAGAGATTCTCTGCTGTCTTCTATACTGTTTTCAAGCCCAGCAATTAATTTTATGACTATTATTCTAAATTCACTTTCTGTTATATTATTTAAATCCTTTTTGATCAGTTCATTAGCTGTTGTTATTTCCTGGAGATTCTTCTGAGGGGAATTCTTCCGTTTGGTCATTTTGGATAGTCCCTGGAGTGGTGAGGACCTACAGGGCACTTCCCCTGTGCTGTGGTGTATAACTGGAGTTGGTGGGCGGGGCCGCAGTCTGACCTGATGTCTGCCCCCAGCCCACTGCTGGGGCCACAGTCAGACTGGCGTGTGCCTTCTCTTCCCCTCTCCTAGGGGCGGGATTCACTGTGGGGTGGCGTGGCCCGTCTGGGCTACTTGCACACTGCCAGGCTTGTGGTGCTGGGGATCTGGCGTATTAGCTGGGGTGGGTAGGCAAGGTGCAGGGGGGCAGGGGGGGGCAGGCTTAGCTCGCTTCTCCTTAGGTGATCCACTTCAGGAGGGGCCCTGTGGCAGCGGAGGGAGTCAGATCCGCTGCCGGAGGTTTGGCTCCGCAGAAGCACAGAGTTGGGTGTTTGCGCGGAGCGAGCAAGTTCCCTGGCAGGAACTGGTTCCCTTTGGGATTTTGGCTGGGGGATGGGCGGGGGAGACGGCGCTGGCGAGCGCCTTTGTTCCCCGCCAAGCTGAGCTCTGCCGTCCGGGGGCTCAGCAGCTCTCCCTCCCTTTGTCCTCCAGCCTTCCCGCTTTCTGAGCAGAGCTGTTAGCTTATGACCTCCCAGACGCTAAGTCGCGCTTGCTGTGGGAACACAGTCCGTCCGGCCCCTCCGCTTTTGCCAGCCAGACTCAGGGGCTCTGCTTGGCTGGCAAGCCGCCCCTCCGCCCCGGCTCCCTCCCGCCAGTCCGTGGAGCGCGCACCGCCTCACCGCCCTTCCTACCCTCTTCCGTGGGCCTCTCGTCTGCGCTTGGCTCCGGAGACTCCGTTCTGCTAATCCTCTGGCGGTTTTCTGGGTTATTTAGGCAGGTGTAGGTGGAATCTAAGTGATCAGCAGGACGCGCGGTGAGCCCAGCGTCCTCCTACGCCGCCATCTTCCCTCTCTCTATCTGGATAGGATATTTGGATAGGATATATCCAGTCTATTAGTTCATACCATAACTTATAATAAATAGGCAAAATGTAAATAATCTCATGGAAAAACCTAACTGAAAGGTAAATCATCCTTTTAAAATTAATTTTTCTATCACATTACTGAGTTTTTTTTAAAGGCATGGCTAAATTTTTAATTTGAAACTCTAGTAATATTTGTGTTGTCTTAAAGGTATACAAAAAAACCTCAATAATAGTATTATTTAAATAGAAAGATCCAATAGTGTTTGAATTTAAAATAAATACAGGGGTGCCTGGGTGGCTTAGTTGGTTAAGCATCTGACTTTGGCTCAGGTCATGATCTCACAGTTCATGAGTTTGAGCCCCATGTTGGGTTCTGTGCTGACAGATTAGAGCCTGGAGCCTGCTTCGGATTCTGTGTTATCCTTCTGTTTCTGCCCCTACCCCGTTCATGCTGTCTCTGTCTCAAAAATAAACATTAAAAAAAAAAATTAAAATAAATACAAAATGTGATAATTCTTCTCCCTTCTCTACAATGAAAATAGGCACAGATTTGGAAAGCAGTGCAGTAGCAGATGGTGTCTGATATGATTTCTGGTAAATCTGGATCTTAGAACTCTTTACTGTACCATTACTGAGTCCAGCTGTGCCTGTCTTACTGGCTTTTTCTGTGGTCAGTTGACTTTTCTTCCTAGCTTTGAATATAAGGAAAGTAATTCTAATATCTCAATTATGGTTGTTAAGAAGAAGTCATCTTAATCCATTGCTTTATCAGTAGATCATATTTAGATGTATGGAATTTCTCTGTGGCTGTTTTTCAAAAACTTTTCATTTTTGTTGTCTTTCTCTAACAATGTTAAGAGTTTTTTCAGGGCACTAAAAAAATAAGTTTTTTTATTTTTGTTTTTTTAATTTTCAGCAGTTTACCAGTTGGATGTATCATTGTAACAATAGCCTTTATACTCCCAAACCCACACTGCATTGTCCATCTAAGAGACTCATCCTGTGTTGAAATGTTCTTGGTAAAAGCACATGCTATTTGTGTTGGCCCACCGAAGTCTGTAGAAAATTTTCAGCCATCAAGACTACTGGAATTATCATTAAAATAAAAATTAATCCCAGCCAATATTAGATCTACATACTTAAAATGGAAGAAGACCATGGCATGGATTCTTTGTGTCCAGATGAAATTTCAGGAAGTGGCAAAGCGTGGCCTGATTTCTGATGAATTTAGCTTGTACTGTGGTAATAACCTCCACAGCCTTAGATGTCAGATTAGCAGTACTGCTGAACAAGTTCTTTTATAGATTGGAGATTTTATTTTATTTCAGTTTATTTATTTTGAGAGGGAGAGAGAGAAGGGGAGGGGTAGAGAGAGAGAAAGAGAGAGGATCCTAAGCAGGCTCCACACTGCCAGCACAGAGCCAGACATGGTGCTCGAACTCATGAACCATGAGATCATGACCTGAGCCCAAACCAAGAGTCAGACGCTCAAATGACTGAACTATCCAGGGGCCCCTACAGATTGGAAATTTTATTAAAAAAATTTTTTTTTTACTGTTTATTTTTGAGAGAGAGAGTCACAGAGCGTGAGCGGGGAGAGGAGCATAGAGAGAGAGGAAGACAGAATCCGAAGCAGGCCCCAATCTCCAGCTATCAGCACAGAGCCTGACATAGGACTCAAACCCATGAACTGAGATCATGACCTGAGCTGAAGTCGGATGCTTAACCAACTAAGCCACCCAGACGCCCCTACAGATTGGAAAACTTAAATGCCTAGTTCCTTTTTCTATTTCCAGTTGTTTAGAGACTTAACCTGGCTGCTGTGTTTCACCATGAATCATTTAAAAAAATTTTTCTTAATTCAAAAGAAGAAATCCTTTCATTGGTGAGCATTATTGGCTAGACTTCCTTTTCAAGATTATGCCAGTCCTAGAGATGTATTTTTCAGTACCTAAATAAAAAGTAATGTACTAAATTTATATTGTTTCTGTAATTATGCCATCTCTACTTGCTCATGTTATAATTTGTTATTAACTTCTTTTTAATAATAGACGAATCCTTAGTACTGTGGAAAAGAGCAGACAGAAATACAAACCAGCTTCTCTCACAGTGGAGTTTGTCCCTTTCTTTTATCGTAAGTATTAGTCCTAATTTCTCTTTGATTTTGATGTTACTCTGATCATTATTTATGCTTAAATTCTTTTTCTGATTGTGCTTGATTCAGCTCTGTGTATTTGTAAGATAAAGATTGTAAGGACCTATCACTGGAGTGCTTGATTCGTATTTTGCTGTGATTAGTGTTCTTCCTCTTACTTAATTTACTGTTCTGAAAGTGTTTTTATTTAGAGAAGAGCTTAATATTTTAATCACTGTAGTATAGAACTTCAGAATTTTTACAGAAATAGAGGGGCGTGGATGCCCAGCCAGTGCATGACCACTGCCCAGGAGCCTGAAACCAGGGCTTCCTGCCCAGGTGATAAATACCTGGCTGGGCTGTGAGCTGGTGTTGGCCTTGGGGATGAGGCCTTCCTTTTGCGATTGGGGCTTTTCAGAGCTTGAGTGCAGGCTGGGCCCAGGCTGCGTTTCGGGGAGGGGACCAACAGGTTTGCTCACCCCACAGGTGGATGGAGTGAGGGCAAAGAGAGCTTTGCATTTTCCTTCTCTTCCACCTCTGATACAGAATTGGATGCTGTGGTTGGATTTTATTATCATGGATGAAGAGTTCAGCTATTAAAGAAAAATTTTATGAACAAGCACTCCCAGGAATTTGAAGACATGGGAGAGAATAAATTCACCTGCACACCTATTTGTTTTTTGGGTTTTTTTTAGTGTTTATTTATTTTTGAGAGAGAGAGAGAGCAAGTGCACGTGAGTATAAGCGGGGGAGTGGCAGAGAGATGGGAGACACAGAATCTAAAGCAGACTCCAGGCTCTGAGCTGTCAGCATAGAGCCCGATGCTGGGCTCAAACTCCCCAGCCATGAGATCATAACCTAAAGTTAAGTCGATGCCTGACCGACTGAGCCACCCAGGCGCCCCATCCTACCCACCTATTTGTAGTGAATACAGTTCTTTGGTAGAAAAGTCAGATTCATGGATTTAACATGGGGACTTACTTGCACAGCAACTTTACAGTACCATAAAGATGAAGTGGCTGGTGACATATTCAACATGCTGTTCATGTTTATGGGTTTTCTGGCTTTTAAAGAAACGTTTCTGGGCTATGGAGCAGAAGGAGAAGGCTGGGTACTGGGTTCAAGCAGTGGTTTAGTGGTGAGTTTGTTGTGCAAATCATCTTCTTTGCCAGCTTCCCAGAGCAATCTGAGACCCAAGGGCCCACCTCTGGACAATGAAATCTTTCTAGATTGCCAGCTCACTAGACTAGAGGAGGCTAATGCTAGTATGATGTTTCCAAGATGAAAACATCTTGGAAAGACTGACTCTGTTCTGCAGCTGTTCATTAATGTTAAGTATTGGTGGGTCAGAAAGAAAATTACCTGACCCTCCTGGGACCTTTTTCTCCTGAAACACTCTCTTGTATTCGGTGATCCTGTTACTTTTTCTGGGGTAGACACCTCTCTCAGAGGCTTTTGAGTCAGGCTCCTGTAGAGCAATCCCAAGGCCAGCATTCTACCTGGGGACCCCTTCCCCAGCATACATGTAGGTGTGTCAGCATTTGAAAAACCGACCGTCACCAACTCTCTTTGGCCAACAGTTTTTGGATTTCCCACTAGGCATTTTGTACACTAAGCTTTTTATAGTCATCAACGTTTCAATCCTGTAGCCTTAATGGGGTTTTTGACTAGGAGTATTTATCCAGGGTGTTACTCAAAGCCAGCTGCCCATCTTGAAATTTCTGAAGCTCCTACTATCACAATTAGTCTTGACTATAGGAATCAACTAAGAGAGGTGTCCTTTACCCAAAAGCTACATGTGAAAATCAATTTCTCATCTTTTTTTTTTAAATTTTTTTTTTCAACGTTTTTTATTTATTTTTGGGACAGAGAGAGACAGAGCATGAACGGGGGAGGGGCAGAGAGAGAGGGAGACACAGAATCGGAAACAGGCTCCAGGCTCCGAGCCATCAGCCCAGAGCCCGACGCGGGGCTCGAACTCACGGACCGCGAGATCGTGACCTGGCTGAAGTCGGACGCTTAACCGACTGCGCCACCCAGGCGCCCCTCAATTTCTCATCTTAATATTTGCTTCACAATCTTCTGCTAGTCCTGATACAGTCTCTCTGTTTCTTGAATTCTCTTTTAAGCATTTTTGAAAAAATGTTTTTAAGAAGATGTACATTCAGGCTTACCTAGTGGATGTAATCTTGGAACTGCCATGATTACCCACTTAAATTTCAAATTATAATATGCTGTGTGCTTTTTAGTTGTTAGTACTATGAAAGCCAAAATCCTTTCTGTCTTGGTGTTTCTATTTTATTTTATTTTATTTTATTTTATTTTATTTTATTTTATTTTATTTTATTATTATTATTATTTTTAATGTTTATTTATTTTTGAGGGAGAGGGACACAGAGTGTGAGTGGGGAAAGGGCAGAGAGAGAGGGAGACACAGAATCCAAAGCAGGCTCCAAGCTCTGAGCCGTCAGCACAGTGCCCGATGTGGGGCTTGAACCCATGAACCATGAGATCATGACCTGATCTGAAGTTGGATGCCCAACCGACTGAGCCACCCAGGTGCCCTGGTGTTTCTATTTTAGTGAACACCAATGAATGTGTACTTATGCTGAAAGTAGGCTAAAAGGTATCTTTTTCTTATAGCAAGTTAAGGTTTGCTAAAACCCTTTCTGTATAAATCAGTTCATTAGGTTTTCTGTTGAGGTAAGGAGTTCCTTCTTCCTATCAAAATCTACTAAGATGGTTTCCATGGGTGTAAGCAGTTCAGCATCAGTAGGATATAGAGAACAGCTTTATTGGTCATTTGTTTGCTTTTATTCAGTACAGTGGGTGAACATTACTGACCAGAAAACATGATGTCACGTCTCTAGAAAGAAGAAAAAACATAGTAGTTGAATTCCCAATGTGTTGACTTTCTCTTTCTAGCTATATATGGTTACGTTTATTTATTATTTGTTACTTTTTAAATGTGTTAAAAAGTAAAAATAAAATTCTGAACTGACTTTTCATTTGGCTGTTCTGGAAGTATGAGCTACAGGTTATGTGTTTTTTCTGTACTGATGTGGCACTTATTGAATACTTTTGTACCATGAGTTAAAAGAAACTTAAGAGAATTGGCTACTCTATGTGTGTCCTATGTGGACTTTAGTTTTCTTTCTTAAAAAATGATTGTGCCATAGTTTGGGGTGCCTGGGTGGCCCAGTCGGTTAAGCATCCGACTTCAGCTCGGGTCATGATCTCGTAGTTCGTGAGTTCAAGCCCCGCGTCAGGCTCTGTGCTGACAGCTCAGAGCCTGGAGCCTGTTTCAGATTCTGTGTCTCCCTCTCTCTCTCTGATCCTCCCCCGTTCATGCTCTGTCTCTCTCTGTCTCAAAAATAAATAAATGTTAAAAAAAATAAAAAAAAATGATTGTGCCATAGTTCAAGAATATAGAAAGTACTGCAAAATATATAAAAGGAACACCTTGTGCTTCCCACTCATTTGTCAGATCTTAATATTTTGCCATATTTGTTTTGGTTCTCTATTCTTTTTTTCGTAAGAATTAAAACAAGGCAGAAATAGTCCTTTATTTGAGTGCTTGGTGAAGATGATTGCAGTGCCCACTCTGTTTGACCACCAGTAGCTGATTTCTGGATTCTCTTTTTTTTTTGTTCACATACCTGCCCTTACTATATTATCACACTGTATTGATTATTGTAACTTTATGCCAAGTCTTGAAGTAATTCCTCAGCCTTGTTATTTTTCAGAATTTTCTTGGGTATTCTGAATCCCTTACATTTTTATATACATTTTAGAAGCCAATTTAATTTAAAAAAAATGGCTGATTTTTAATATTTTTACAAAAAGCCTTGCTGGGATATTGTTTGGAATTGTATTCAATCTATGGAAGCATTTTAGGAGAATTAACATCTTAAGAATACTGAGACTTCCAATTCATGAATCTGATAGATCTCATTATTTTTTTGTTACTTGTTTCTTCAATATTTTATAGTTTATAGCATGTAGATTGTGCATATATTTTGATAATTTATCCCAAAGAAGTTATCACAAGTACTTATAAATATAAAGGTCTTTAAAATAAACTAGACTTTTTAAAAAGTGAGTTTTATTTTCATTGCCTGTCTTTGATAAAGACATGCCTGTCCCTTTCTACCAATGGTAGTATTCCTTGACTTTCCTTCATAATATTTCTTGCCTGCTTTGTCAGATGCTAATAAAACCACTCCATCATTCTTATGATTAAAGTTTACATGGTATATATCTTTTTATATCCTTTATATTTGTTTTCTGTGTGTCTCCTGTGGCTGAGTAGAAGTCTGTTATCTTGCAGCTCAGTGTCAAATCTGATAGTTATTCGACTTGAAACCTCTTGGTAGGTTTTTGCTGGTTTTGTGGGATTTCACTTTGACTCACAGTGAGCCCTGTATTTCTGGAGTACTTTCCCTGTATAGCTTCTGCCACTCCAGTACTACTTCACAAATTCTAGTTGCCTAGGCCTCCCCAAACTTTATGTATCTCCTAAGTCAGCAAATAGCTATATTCTTTTAGGGTTCCCCTTTTCTTGGTAGTTGTCAGAACATGTCTACGACAGGAAGCTGAGATAATCCTTGGGCTCACTTTGCGTCTATTGAGAGAAGGAAAATTTCTAGGATATATAAATTTCTACTTATTTTGTCTAATTTTCTAGTTATTTGTAGTAGGAAGCCACATATAATGACAGTTATTCCAACATAGCAGGAATCATTTAACTTTTTAAATGTAAATTGCTATCAATACATTTACCTCAAAGCTGTTTCTTATTGGTAATGTTTGTTATGTATAAAATTGGAAATAATACTGTTGTTACAGTCTTGTCTCTGTATGTAATGATACATACAAAAAGATATTCATTACTGGGTTATTTGAATATTAAAGAAGAAAATCATAAAAGTTTATCAGTAGAGAACTGCTTAAGTAAATTAAGGTATGCCATTGTAATGGTCATAAAAATGAATAAGGAAGATGTGTATGTTAAGATGTAATAATACCCGGTGTATATTATGTTAAAACAAAACAAAAAAAATGATGCAGTAGGATATCTATAGCCTTTTTTTTTTTTTAAGGTGTGGAGAGCAGGTAAATTGAGGCGTAGGTTTGAGGGAGACTTATATTTGCTTGTCAGTTCTTTTATACTATTTTAATTATTCTTCGTCATGTGCATGTATAACCTTTTAAAAACAATACACTACTTTATAAATTAAAAGGAAGATTGCTATTGGTACCAGAACTTTAGAATGTTTGCCCTGGAGTAAACCCAGAAAATCCTTTTGTCCAACTCTTCCAATTTTATTATTGAATAATTATAGTCAATTATACTAATAAGATGCAGTAGTAGTAGTAAAAAAAAATCTAATTTTCTGTCAGATTTCAGTTAGCTTCTAACTTTGTCACTTAGCTCTATAACTTTAGGCAAGACATTCCATTTGCTTATTTATAAATGGGGGCAAAATACCCTCATATGGAGTATTAGAGAATTAAATGAGATAAATAAGTTATCTAAAATACTAGCTGATAGGTGGTTTCTTTTCCTTTACTATGAAAAAATGCATATCAACCTTGCCTTTTAACAAATTTTAGCCTTTTCATAGTTTTTAATATTTCAGTGTCAGACATTCCTAACAGATAAATCATACTGTGAAAGAGAAATCTTATTTGTTTATTTGTGTATTATATTCACAGAGTGTTTTCAGGAAAGCGAACATCTCAAGGAAAGTCTTAAGTGTTGCTTATTGCATCTCTTTGGAGCCATTGTAGCCGGTGGGCAGGTGAGGAAAGTGTTAAAAGTTAATATTTAAAACAGTAGTTAACAGTGCAAAAAGTTTTCCATGGATTATTTTAATGTATTCTTTTTCTTTTTATAATTTCATGAACCACACAAATATTTTTCTGAGTTTATGTCTTGTTTAAAACTACTCTTTTATTTGTTAAAACTTCTTCAAAAACCTAAGTAATAATTTTACTTAAAATATAACAATATATAATAACTTATAATAAACTAACAAAATTACTGCATAAATAACCATATTGAACAATTTTTTATTTTAAGTTCTTAGTTGTATTGACTTTCAGCTACTAGTTCTTTCTTTAGAGCATAGAGTCAGCCCTGTTAGTCTACATGGTGAAATCAACTCAAAATTAAATATACATGAATTAATTACTATTCTGTCAACTTAATTACTAAATGCATATATACAAGGTTTATATGCACTTTTTCAACAAACTCAGCTAGTTTTTTTATTACTCACAAGAAGGAAATTCTAGTAATACTTGTTTATGTTTGAAGGTGTCTGTGGTAGACTTTGAGTATAACTACTAGTTGAAAACAGGAATATAGTTTAGAAAGAACATCCTACATGTTTTCTTTAGGCACACAGTTTAGATCAGAAGTTTCTAACACTTTTTGTAACACATATGCCCTCTATAAAGTGCCTTGTCAGAGTGTTTCAAATGCATAAAATAAAACACATAGGATCACAAAGGAAACTAGTTACGCTGAAATCAGTTACTAAAATACTAAGATAAATTTCTAACATAGTAATATGTGCTTAGAACACACTAAAAGAGATACAGCATCAAGTCTAGTAACAAATGCAATTTCAAAAAAGAGACAAACCTGGTGTTTTGAGATATTACTGCAACTGTAATATATGAAAATTTATATGATTTCTGTTGATAACAGAGTTACAGCTGTTGTTAATAATACTACCTTTTTCCTAGTGGGCTACCTTGCCTTTCCCTCTTAACTCTAGTAGAGGAATCTGTTTTTTTGTGAGAGTGATGGTGGCTAGAATCTTATTTTTCAGTTTGTGTGCTTTGTCACCTTCCTTTGTTAGCTCATATCCTTCTTTTGTATCAGTATCTCCCTATTTCCATCATTTCTCCACTACTAAGAATAAGAATTAATGAGTATACATGAATAAAATTGGAAATGACATTGTTTTTGACTATTGGAGAAGCTGATCGGATCCCATTACCATTTTGAACACACAGAGACTTGTTCTTGTTAGTGCCCAGGGGTAATCAAGCCCTGAGAGACCTCTAGTGATTAAAATTAACATAGAAATCAAGTAGATACTAGAAGGCCAATTTATTATTTTATGTACTGAAAATATTCAAAATCCTTTTAATCAGGTTATAGCTATAGTTACAGCTGTTTTGAGGTCAGAAGGTTATTTATTGAATATAGGGATAGGTACCAGGATATTTAGACGAATGAAATATCTAAAGATATAAGAATGGCCTTGTCATAAACAGCAGAAAAACTGAAGTCCCATGACTGGTCTTCCTTCTCAAAGCATCATGCCTGGGCTTCCCATTGGCATATTTGTTCTATTTTGTGTTAAGAGGATGGGCTTTGGAGCCAGACTGACATAGGTTTGAATTCCATGTCCATCTCTCATTAGTTCTGTGACTTTGGATGAAAACTATTTACATGTGTTTTAGTTTCTTTATTTATAATATGGAAATAATAACACTATAAGGTAGTCATAAGGACCAAATGGTGCATAATATATGTAAGGCATTTGCTTGTAAGAACTAATTTGGTGGCTCTAGGATCTTCAGGGACTCAGGTTCGTTTGAATGTCAATTTGTTACTATTTCTTTTGCTACAAGATTAGCTTTTAGAGTTTTGGCTATCTGCATTGTGTCTGCATTTTGGGCACAAAAATGGGGGGGTGGTGAGGGAGACAAATGGCAACTATCTTTAAAGGAGATACTGAAAAGCTGATACTCATCTTTTTTTTTAAATCTCATTTTCCAAACTCCATGAGATAACTACAACAAAGGAAAATATGTCTAGATAAAAAATTGGTAAAACTTGCTTCCTCAGCCTCCTTGGCAGCAGGGGAAGTTAGGAAATGTAATTTTTATTCCTGGTAGCCACATGTCCAGTAAAATATCAGGGGTTCTTTTGATAAGGAAGTGGAGGAAATGGATGTTGGATATTCTATAGGCAGTTTCTTTAAAAAAAATTTTTTTTTAATGTTTATTTATTTTTGAGACAATGTGAGACACAGAGTGCAAGCAGGGGAGGAGCAGACAGAGGGAGACACAGAATCTGAAGCAAGTTCCAGGCTCTGAGCTGTCAGCCCAGAGCCCGACACGGGGCTTGAACTCATGAACCATGGGATCATGACCTGAGCCGAAGTCAGATGCTTAACTGACTGAGCCACTCAGGTGCCCCTATAGGCGGTTTCTTTCAAAGTAGCACTTGTTATTATTGATATTACTTATTTTGTTGGTAATTACCAGTTCTAATGGCTTAAGTGCTATTATTTTCAGATTATTTTTGCATAACTGTGTTTGATTCATTATCAGTTTAACAGATTTGGGCAAAATATGTGGTTTTTTTCCAAGTTTAATGGGTCACCCTGAATAGCTACCAATAACTTAGAATTTCAGAAATGTTTGCAGAATCAAAGTCAAGCCAGTTGTCTTATTTACCTATATCATTTGGGATGGGTTTGCTATAACCAACAGAAAACCCTAGAGAAGCTTAACCAAATTGAGGTGTTTGTTTGTTTTTATTCTTGCATAACAAATCCAGATGTAAGTAGTTCTGGGCTGATATAGCAACTCCATGGTATCATCAAGGACTAAGTCCTTCTTCATTTCTATTTTCTCTTTAGCCTGCTACTTTAATTCTTGGGTTTGTTTCTTAATGATTTAAAAGTGGCTCCAAGCATCATGTCTGCATTCCAGGCAGGAAAAAGGTGAAAAGGCCAAGAGCCAAGGGTCCTTCTCTTTTTATTTGTAAAGTTATGTTTTCTTCATAGCCTTCTGGCATATGTTCTTGACCAGAACCATGTCACATGGTTACCACTAGCTGCAAGGGAGGGTGGTAAACAAGTTTTCTATGTCGGCAGATTGCTATCTGAATAAAATCAGAGATCTAGTAATCTAGTGAGGAAATGAAGACTTAATCTGCATAAAACACTAGCATTGCCCATCAAAGTATATGTTTAAATTTTTTTATATGTTGATTTATTAAAAGAAAAAGTCCACACATTTATTAAACTCTCTTTGTTTTTGCAAACATACAGAACTTCAGTTAGGTTTGGATTTTATTTTTATTATCTCTCATGTTTCAGAGGAATGCTTTGCAAGCAATTTCTCCAGCTACCATGGAAGTTCTTATGAGAGTTTTGGCAGACTGTGATTCCTGGGAGGATGGAGATCCTGAAGAAGTGGGTAGGAAGGTAGAACTTACTCTGAAGTGCCTTACAGAAGTGGTACATATCCTTCTCACTAGCAGCTCTGACCAGCGTCAAGTGGAAACCAGCACTCTTTTGGAGAACTATTTTAAATTGCTAAATTCAGATCATTCAGCTTTACCTAATCAAAGGAGGTCGAGACAGTGGGAAAGCCGATTCATAGCTCTACAGATAAAAATGTTGAGTAAGTATTACATAAAGTTTATTACACTCCGTTTTCTCTGAATCTTTTTTTTAGACTTATTTGAAATTCAAGACCGTTGTATAGGAAGTATCGATTGTTTAATTCAGCTATTGTGTGACTTTAGATTTTGACTTCAAAATAATTAATATGGAATTGATTTGTTAACAGCGTCTTTGCTTTAACAGTGACAAAATTGAGCCTTTATTAATTTTTTGAAAGCGTAATCCACTAAAAGCATCAATCTTAAGAAAGCTATTATTTTCAAATTCTAGGAAAAGTAAATTTTCAGGAGGTGCCATTTATATTATCTGGCCTATGGCAAAGAGTCACATATGATCAATTTTATATGTGCTTCTGTAAATCTCTGTAGAGGTCAGTTTAACATCTGTCCTTTCTCTAGAGGGCCTCTTGTTTTGTTTTGTTTTGTTTTGTTTCTTCAGAGCCTCTATGTATGTTTGTCTTGTTTCTCTTGCTGTCTCTTTGTGTTTTTTGGTTTGTCATTCTTTGCTTATATGTCCCTATGTCTGTAAACTCCATCAATATATGTGATTTCTTATTGTATTCCCCTGTTACATTGATAGATACAAGTATTATTAATTGAGTTTCTTTTTATAGAAGTAAAATATTTTCATTACAGCTATCCTGGGAAATTTGGATAAGTAAAAAGAAAAGCTTTTTATATCCTACCACCCAGACATATCCAACATTAATGATTTATTGTGTAGCTCTAGAGACTTAACGTGCTTGTGTGAGGGCATGTGTGCTGTCTAATTTAAAAATATTGGACACCAGAATCTTGGTGAAACTTGATCTCTTACAACTGTTTCTGTAGGAAAATAAGATTCATTTTATCTAGTTTCTGTTATTTTATATATGTTACATTTTGTAATTGTAATAAATTATAAATTTATAAGGAAGTTTGAGTCTGTATTAATGGACTTCTTATTTGTTAAAAACTATCACATTACTTATGTAGATTATCCCTAGATTTCTGAATGAGGATATCTTTTCAGTAGGAAACAAGAACAAACCATCATTACAAATGGATTAATTCCCTAAGTCTCATTTTCTTAATGGCCACATGCTAATTTTTTACTGTGTGATGAGACTGTATTGCAAAACATAACTAGATGTTGCTTATTTGTTAGTAGCAAGCTATACTTGAGCATTATAATCGAATAACAGCTATTTAAGTCTCTGGGAAATATATATCACTCTTAGGTATAAAAACAAATATTGTCAATAATAAATTATAAATGTCTACTTTTCTTAACAAGTAATAAGTACAGTTTTGTACTCCCCATCCCTATTTTTTCCTAACTAATTTTACATCCCTTTGTTGACAGAAAAGCCTAAATTAAAAATACGGCCAAAGTATGGGGCACATGGGTGGCTCGGTTGGTTGGTTGTCTGACTTCGGCTCAGGTCATGATCTCACAGATAATGAGTTTGAGCCCCATGTCGGGCTCCGTGCTGATAGCTCAGAGCCTGGAGCCTGCTTCAAATTCTGTGTCTCCCTCTCTCTCTGCCACTTCTCTGCTCATGTTCTGTCTTTCTCTCAAAAATAAATAAACATTAAAAAAATAAAAAAAAATATGGCCAAAGTAAATGTTTCTGTGATTCCAAATTTCCTACTTTATAAATGGACTATTTTGTTTTTATTTTCCCAGATACCATCACAGCCATGTTAGACTGCACTGATAGGCCTGTTCTTCAGGCCATTTTTCTTAACAGTAATTGCTTTGAACATCTCATACGACTGCTACAGAATTGCAAGGTATTTTTCTGTTATTGTGTTTGGTTTTAAAAAGCTATCATTTGGTTTATGCTTTGATTCAAATTTGAACATATTACTAATTTTCTTTTTTATTGTGATAAAAAGCACATAAAATTTACCATTTTAATGGGTGTAGTTCAGTGGTATTAAATGCATTCACATTGTTGTACAGCTGTCACCACCATCCATTCTTCATAAGTCTACATCTTATAGAACTGACTCTATATCCATTAAATAATTCCACATTCTCCCTCTCCTAGCCCCTGACAACCACCTTCCTGTCTCTAAGTACCTCATGTAAGTGGTGTCATACAGGATTTGTCTTTTTGTGACTGGTTTATTTCACTTAGCATAATATCCTCAAGATTCATCCATGTTGTAGCATATTGCAGAATATTCTTCCTTTTTTATTTAGGCTTAATAATATTCCATAGGATATACATACCACAGTGCTGCTATGGAACATGAATATACACATATCTCTTTGAGACTCTGTTTTCAGTTCTTTTGGATATATTCCAGAAGTGAGATTGCTGGATCATATAGTAATTAAATTTTTAAAAAGTTTTTGAGAAACCACCTTACTGTTTTCCAGAGTGGCTCTGCCATTTTACAGTCTTGCCAACAGTGCACAAGGGTTCTGATTTCTTCACATTTTCCTTCACAGTTATTTTCTTCTTTTTGATAGTAGCTGTTCTAATTGCTGTGAAATGGTATCTCATTGTGATTTCGATTTGTCTTTCTTTAATAACTAGTGATACTGAGCATTTCCTCATGTGCTGATTGGCTATTTATAAATATTCTTTGGAGAAATGTATATTTAAGTTATTTGTGTGTTTTTTAATTGGGTTTGGTTTTTATCGTTGACTTTTAGTCTTTTGTTGTGCATTGTTAAAATTTGGTGTGAGCATTTGATGCATATAATTTTGTGCTTTTGTTTCATGTAAGATGATTTTGTTTGCGTTTTCCTGTGTTATGATTTTAATATCTACATAATATTATATTAAGTGGATGTATCATAATTTACATAACTATTCCCTATTGGCTGATACTCAATTTACTTCTAATTTTTTTGCCATTACATAACTCTTTCAAGTTTCATAGAACAGAATTCTATTCCTAGTAGAATTACTAGGTCAAGGTGCATAAAATTTTGTGCTTTTTTAAAATTAGGGAAGTGGGGTGCCTGGGTGGCTCAGTCAGGTAAGCCTCTGACTCTTGATTTCAGCTCAGGTCAAACGTTAAAAAAAAAAAATGAAATTAGAGAACATTGCATAAAACAACTTGTAAATAATTGGGAAATATAGAAAAGCAGAATAATAGAAATAGTGTTAATGTTCTTGATATATCCTGCCAATTTTCTTATTATTTTTCTTATTTTTTACTAATTTACACTTTTGGCAGATTTGTGAGTATGTAATAACTAATATCTCTTACTATATCATATTTTCATAAATTTCAAGATTGTATCAGATATTTTTTAGAGAGCTTCTTGAAAAACCTTTGAAAATAAAACTACGGGGTGCCTGGGTGACTCAGTTAAGCCTCTGATTTCTTCATTTTGGCTCAGGTCATGATCTTATGGTTGTGGGATTGATCCTTGCATTATGCTCTGAACAGAGTGTGGAGCCAGCTTGGGATTCTGCTCTCTCTCTCTCTTTCTCTAAACCTCCCTTGCTTATGCTTGCTTGCTCTCCCCCTCAAAAATAAATAAACTTAAAAAATGCCTGCAAAATATAATTATATTTAAAAAAAAGAAAGAGAAACTACTTCAGATAATTCTTTCTGTTTGAGGTATTCCTTTCATGGACTCTTTGCTAAAAATTACTAGGGTTTCATTGTGATTTTTGAGAATATTCCAGTATAAGGATTCTAATATCAGCTCCTTGAATTTTTCCACACTGTTAAGAGAGATATCCCTGAAAGCATTTATGTCACTATATTTTTTAGCTTATAGTGAAATAGTAAAGAAATAGCATAAAATAATAAAGAATGTATTGATGAAGTCAATAATGATGAATATTTATGAAATCAATGAAAGTACTAATCTGTCACTAGGGAGTGAAGATGCCTCCCCTACCTTTTAAAAATTATTCTTGGGAATGTATTCCTAGGAAGATGAAAAGAGTATAAAATAACTGTTTATAAAACCTTTTGTTTGTTGTAAAAAAAAAAAAAGTAGTGTGGCTTTATCAGTTATAAAGGCAACTTCAGTGATAAAGACAAAATGTCACGTGTGTAGACAATCTGCCAGTCACACATTATAAAAGAGTAAATCACTAGGATAAAATTTAGTTCCTACTAAAATTGATTAGTGTTTTTCTTCAATATATGAAAGTCAGATATAACAAAAATCTCTATCTTATCATGGTCAACAGTATCTTTTTTAAAAGTGCACAGCTTTTTGGCATAGCTGTAATGATGTTGAGCTAATATAAAAGCTCTTTCTACTGTAGTATAGACCAGAATTTCTTGTAATTTAGATCTTGAAACTTGCTGATAGTCATAATGTTTTAAAATTTAATTATTTGATACCACCTATCACACTTTGTTTTGAGATAGGCATGCTAGAGAAGAAACCCATTTCAGAGGGGAAAGCCAGGCTTTGGGACCCCATCCCTCTCTGCTGCAGGTGGTCTTCTTCTAGGCAGGAATTCTAGTCAGAATCACTAAAAGCTCATCACCAAACATTACAGTGATTAAGTCCTAAAAGCGTGGGGGAACCTTTGAAATAAACTGCCCAATTCTTTTATTACACAAATGAAGAAATATGTCATAAGAGATTAAATGATTAACACAAAGTTAGTACTAGTACACAATGGAGGTAGATTTCTTCCCCAGGTATTCTGACCCTAAGTTCACTGGTTGTATGTAGTTTTGTTGTACTGGTACTTAAGGTCAGTAGAAAAATGTTTTCTTTGTGTTAAATATAGGGGAAGTGCAGGTTTTATTGATTAAACACATTTGATAGAGATAGGTTAATACGATTCTTAAATATATAAAAATATTTGGTGTCTTGTGAAAACTTAAGTTCTTAAATATATTACAGGATGCTATAGATGTCTATGATTGATTTTTTATTAAAGTATTTTGCTGTAAGGAATGAATAATTTTTTCTGTTTTATATAGTAATACAGAATCAAGACAATTATTGTTTGAATATTCAGACCTAGAGGAAACATTGTCAACTAAAGCTTAAAGTGTCACAAACATTTTATGAATCACATGGAGAACTTTAGGCTGATTGCTGTAGTTTCTGTGCTTTTCTTTTTCTGTGAGATTCACCAGCCAGTTTATGCATTTATTTCCTGAACTATTTGTGTAAAGACTTCCGGTTTGTCAAAATGAGTTTCATCATACTGTAAAGTACTTAGAATATAATTCAGTAGAATCATACATTTAACTTTTCTGAAAGCTATGATGAGCTTTAAACATTTAAGAGTTGTTTTGTTTCACTATATTACATTTTGGAAGGGGGACGTGCTTTGGATTAATGTAAAAATTATTTTTAAAAGCTGTCCAATTCAGTATTTGAATTGAGAAGAAAATAACAACAAATTTCTAGTAATAAAGAGGAGGATTCAAAACCATTACATATACTTTAGCACTCTGCTTGAAGTTTTAATCAGTTTTTTAAAAATATAGATGTTGCAGCATATTATAAATGTGTAAAGGTCTATTTGAGGACTAAGTCATAAGATTCTGGAAAGCTGTTGATATTTTGGTCTTGTTTGCATCCCTTAATTTGTTCTCTTCACATTCTTCCTTTCCTTCTCCCCTTCTGCCCCTGAAAATCAACTAGAACAAAAATTTAGCATCAAGGCAGTAGTAAAAATGAGAATTTATAAAAGGAGCAACTGAGGGATGATTTGTGGAAAAGAGTGTTGGAGATGGATATAAAATGGTATAATTCAAAGCTGGATTTTGGGAGTTGGCACCTGCCTGGATTCATACACACTGACTATTTGAACAAATTTCTTTTCATTTTTTAGAACAGATTTTTATTTAGATTCTTAAGCAATAATCAATTATAGATTTTGGAGGAAAAGATACATAAAAAATATATTTTCTCAATCTTTTTGTAAAGCATGTATGTGTATATAAATATTTAAATTTTAAAATTGTGGCAAAATACACATAATAATATTTTTATATATATTTTTTAATGTGGATATATTTTCCTTTACAAATTTGGAATACCAGTGAATATTTTTGTATCCTGCTTTTAAATGTATTATATCCTGACTCTTCCCATATACCATCATATATTTTTCAAAACAGTATTTTTTTTAATGTTTTTATTTATTTTTGAGAGAGAGAGAGAGAGAGACAGAGAGCAGAAACAGGGGAGGGGCAGAGGGAAAGGGAGAAACAGATTCTGAAGCAAGCTCCAGGCTCTGAGCTGTCAGCACAGAGCCTAATGCAGGGCTCGAACCCATGAACTGGGAAATCATGATCTGAGCTGAAGTTGGACGCTTAACTGACTGAGCCACCCAGGCACCCCAAAACAGTATTTTTAATGACTACAAATATTTCAACCCAAGGTTCTCAAAGTATGGGGTCCCCAGAATCATTTTAGGGAATCTGCAAAGTCTGATCTTAACATTTCAGTTTGAGGCTGGATTGTTTTTTCATAAACCTGAATCAAACAATATTATCATAACAGTCTGAATGTAAAAGTAAATATTAGAATTCATTCATCTTCTATCAAGTCAGACATTTAAAGAAATTATAAAATGTAAAAGCAGTGCCAATCTCAGTGAAGTATATTTGGAAAATAGAGTGGGTTTTTTTCCCCATAAATGTGTTACTTATGTCAGCCTGTAATAGGTTTATTTTTTTGAATGAATAAGCAAATATTTTTTTAAATGTCTTTATTTTAATGTCTTATATGGTGAATATTGATAGATATAACCCACATAAAGAGAATTTCTTTGGGGTTCTCGGTAATTTTTAAGACTGTTAAGTGGTCCTGAGGCCAGAAAGTTTCAGGACTTCCCTTTCAGTCTATGGATGAGCCATAATTTATTTAAGTATTCTGCTATTTAAGGATATTTGGGCAGTTTCTTACTTTTTGCTGTTGTAAATAAAGCTGAAGTGAGGATCTCGATTCTAAAATCTTTTCTGACCATTTTTTAGGTAAATGTCTAGAAATACAATTATAGACTTAAAGAGTAATTTTAGGATTCTTGATATAGATTGCTTTCTGGGAAGACTTTACTCAATTTTGCTTTCATCAGTTTTTAGCATTCCTGTGTTCCTGTACCAGATAATATGGAATACTATTGTTTAAAAAATTTTTGTTATTAATAACAGCTTTCATTTACTAAACCCTGTTATGTGTCAGACATTGTATTAATAACCTAGCATGGATTATTTTATTTAATCTGCACAACTATTTCATGAGATACTCTTTTCCCTTTTGAGAAAGTAAGCTCAGAGAAGTTAAGTAGTTTTCCTTAAAACCAGACAGCTAATAAGTAGCAGAACCAAGATTCAAATCCAGGTTTCTGATTCCAAAGCCTGTGTTGTGTACACTAATCTATTTTTAGGTTAAACTTTATATATGCTCTGCATATCATATCATGCCTTATCTTTATCTGTTTTATTTTATATTGCCTTATTTCAGTATATTATTGGACTTTTCTATTTTCTGAAATGATAGAACTTCCTAAGAAGAACTTCCTTCCTTGGATGCTCTTGATAAATTCTTTTATAAGTCTTTCTTTCTTTCCCTTTTCACTTTCATTTGAATTAACTTTTTATCCAAAATGTGACTGAGATCTTTTGGAATGCTAGTTTTCCATACTTAAACAAAAATACTTGATTCCCTTAGCAATCCTCATGTTTATCAGAGAAAATCCTTAATCCCCCTTTTATAAAAACTAATATAAATTATGCCCAACTCTTGATAATTTGAAAAATATGTATACCTTTTTCAAAGTACAGTAGCATATTTGAGAGTCTGAGAAGTATTCTCAAAAAGCAACTTTAAAAGGTAGGTTAGCTTCTACAAATATACTTGACTACAGAATCCTCACTGTACATTATTTACTACAGTATCTTTAATCTGTCTCACTAACAAATTTCCTTCTTTTCTATGAGACATTTTCTGCTAATTCTTTAAGAATTTAGGAATATTAACTAATTTACTTGTTGCTATTATTATTTTAGTAATTTTCAGTTCCAAGAGAGAAATAAATACCAATTTATTATATAGTATATGACCTAATGTTAGTTTGTAATCCAAAAAGTGAATAGTTGATTGTCAGTTTAAAATAGTATTCTTCACGAATGGATTCTTGGATTTATTTTCAAGAGACATGGAAATCCATTAATTTCATTTCTGCTTATAGGTAACAATTTAATGTTCTTTCTCCATTATTCTTATCTCTGTTTTTAACAGCTATTTTTAAATGCTAACAATAAGGTGGCAGACAAGAACGAGAAAGACCTTGCCAACAAATTACTGACAGAAATGAATGAGGACCAGGTATCTACAAAGCCTGCATCTTGTTTCAGCTGAAGTCCAAAATCAGCCAATGGGAGCAACTATTCCTGTACTTTTCTTCTTATGTCTTAAAATACACCAACACTATCTAATCCTAATGTTCATTAATTATTTTTGAAAATTGTTAAAAAAATTAAAAATTTTTTTCATCTAAAAGATAAATCTGTTGAAATCTTGGTGGTTGATGTAAATGATCAACAGTATTCCATCTTTGTATGTGTGTATTCTTGTCAATTTGAGGAGATATAAAGTACAGGAATGGGATCCCAATATCAACGTGGTGATGACTTCATATTTTGGGAGCTTCTTTTTCTAAGCATTGTGGTGTATTGGGACCTTAGGGCTTTGTTTGTAAATATGTATGGTCAGTTTTAATACCTTGATTCTTTGCTTCTTGTTGACAAGTAATGATTATAATTCAATGGACAACCTGAATCCTGGAGGAAGGGAAGAAGACGCTGAACTCTCTTTAATTTAGCATAAAACTTAACTGTTGTCTTTTGTAGAAAGTCACCTCTATGTGGGTAAAAGGCAGAAATAAGCAGTTTTTGTTGCTTTTCTGCATTAGGTAATTCATTTTGGAAAAAACTACCTATAAAAATTGCTTTGTTATTTTTCTTTCCTGAAATGTTTGTGAGAGAGCTTTCATGATGTCTTTTATTAATATTATCTTAATATCCAGGTTTATAAATAGAGCTGTGGTATAGATATGATTATTTTCTGTTCTGGATGTAAAATACCAATTTACAGAGTACCATTTTAGATTTCTCTATAAATGTTAGTCCCTCACAAGGCCTATATAGATTAATAAAACAGTTACAATGATATTCTCAGAGGTTTATGTTAGTATTCCTAATTGTAGGTACTGTGATGACTAGTCTTTGGACAAAGTGTAGGAAAGATCTTATTTATAAGAAATTCTCTATACAGAATTATTAATGCATAGTATGTTTATTACACATATAATAGGTATATATAATAATGTTTAATAAACAACATCAACAAAAATCAAGATACTGGCTTAAATAACTTGCCTAAAATTGGTAGAGCTTAGCTTAAAATGACAAAGATCTAATCAGTCCCTTAAATCATTTTTATTGGTAGGGAGAGAGGAAAATCCTACTCATGAAGTGACTGCCTTTAAGTCATAGTAATATATTACCAAAAGCAGATTTTTGGAACTGTTAGTTTTTACAGCTTTCTAGTTCTCATGTAAGGCTTTCATGGTTCATTAAGCCTGATGATATAACCCAGTCATATTCAATTTTTTAATGTTAATGTTGTATTTTGTTTTCACCTTTTGTCTCTAAATGCACTGTTCTGAAACTTAACACTTCTCTTTATGATGAAGCTTAGACAAAATAGACAAAATGAAGCTTTTTATTTTTTCTTACAGCTTTTGACATTAAAGCTTGCCTACTCAAAAACATGATAATACTTATAGATACATATTTCATTTTCTGTTCTACCTCAAATTCTGCATCTTATGTAAAAATAGGTATACCTTATTGCTTGCAAGTGTGATTGATTGGTAAATAAATATACCATTTCAATTATAACACAAGGCTTGGAAACCAAATAGACAACACCATTTTAAATACCTTATTATACATGCTAATGAAATTTAAAGCTAGGAAGTTCAGTGTATTTTTGAAGGGAAATTAAAATATAATAGAATTTTCTTTTTTTTTTTAATTTTTTTTTAATGTTTATTTATTTCTGAGACAGGGAGAGACAGAGCATGAGTGAGGGAGGGGCAGAGAGAGAGGGAGACACAGAATCAGAAGCAGGCTCCAGGCTCTGAGCTGTCAGCAGAGCCCGACGCGGGGCTCGAACTCACAAACCATGAGATCGTGACCTGAGCCGAAGTCGGTCTCTCAACCGACTGAGCCACCCAGGCGCCCCGTAGAATTTTCAATGATAGATCTTTCTCCCTTCCTCTGGAGATTGTCCATTATTTTTAAAAGCATGTGTTAAGCTCGTGTTCTTTTCGGGTTTTGGTTTTTGTCCCAAAACATTTCAAAGTGATGAGTGAATGTAGCTTTATCCTTCTTGACACATGGTTTATTTTCGTCAAGTAGGTAACTTTTCTTGCAGGTATAGTGTTTCAGAAATCTATTTTATTGTAAGAGGAATGTATTGCATGTTAAGTAATTATTTTTTCAGGTTTTCAGAACAAAGGTTTCCTAACTAAATACAAATCTTGAACATGTTGTTAATTTCTTTCCTTTTTATTTTTTTTCTCTCTGATAGGTGTTTCAGGGGCAATTGGATTGTTTGGCTATATCAACCATTAAGGCTTTGACAGCAGTAATGAATAAATCTCCAGCTGCTAAGGTGAAACAAAATCCGCAAGCTCAAAAATGTTATCCTAGATATGCCAGTTTTCACTATGAAATCCCCAAAGTAATGTATGAAAGTATATATATAATACATTTGGTGTTATACCTGAAGTGAAATAGTTCACAAACTATCTCAGTATAGGAATCATTTGCTGTTAACTTTTGAGACAAACACCTAATGGGGACTGCTTTGGATTATAAGATAGGCATATAATTATATGATAGAACTGTAAGCTAATAGAGACTTACAGTGTCAGTAAACAGATAGCACTGCTGTTGAAAAGATCATTTTAAGTGATTCTATGGTTAGTGAGTTTAAAAAAGTAAATTTTATATCATAGTTTTTCTTCATTAATAAAATAATCACTCTTTCACTCTTTGCTCAGTTTATGACTGCCTAGACTGTGAGAAAATTTTTCACATGAATAGCCCTATCAGTTTGGGACTTGTTTTTCACAATGGCCGTGGAAATTCTGCTTCTTTGTTACCAAACCTCAGGATTTTCTTTCTTTATGCTGATTTGTGCTAGTAGTTTCGTCATTAAATAGTTTTAAGGATTAGTGAGATCATCTGTGTAAAGTGGTAAACCTATAGTGCCAGGCACATGGTAAGTGCTTAATAAATCTCAGTGTCGATGATGATGATGATATTTTACCTTCTGTTTACCACCTGTAATGTATTTCATGCTTTACCTTTTAGTAGCAGACATGAATGAATTATTCCTGGTTTCCTAAGCCATGCCTTCAGTAGTATTACTAACTTTCCATTGGTTCCACTAGGACACTAATGTTTGCTCTATAAATGTTGCCATATGTAGCTTATGGTTAGATGCCTACTAGACAGCTTTTACAATTTTACAGGCCTGCTTGGGAATCTAATTCTAATTACAATAGTTTCTGTAAGGGAAAAAAAATCATTTTAAGTTCTAAGTAATTGGTTTATGAGTATAATGAATTAGCTGTACTGTATTATGAAACTCAAGTCTCAAGTGATGTTCAAGTCTTAAGATAGAATTTTTTTATTATGTAATGCATGGTTTAAAATTCAAAAGGTTATGTTAAAAATACCTTTTTAAAAATGATAGGTATTAGTTTTTTAAGTTTTAATTTAAATTCCAGTTAGTTAACATACAGTGTAGTAGTATTTTCAGATATACAATATAGAGATTCAACAATTCCTTACAGATACATTTACTACAGATATGATACTCAGTGCTCATCACAGGTGCACTCTTTAATCTCTATAACCTATTTAACCCATCTTTCCACCCATCTACCTTCTGGTAACTATTAGTTCTCTGCCTGTTTTGTTTTCTTAAATGCTACATATGAGTGAAATCATATGATGTTTGTCTTTCTCTGACTGACTTCTTTTGCTTAGCATAATACTCTCTAGTTCCATCCATGTCGTTGCAGATGGCAAGGTTTTATTCTTTTTTATGGTCGGGCTTTATGCTGACAGCTTGGAGCCTGGAGCCTGCTTCAGATTCTGTGTCTCCCTCTGTCTCTGCCCCTCCCATGCTCATGCTCTGTCTCTCACTGTTTCTCAATAATAAATAAATGTTAAAAAAATTAAAAAAATATTCCATTTTATGTATATACCACATCTTCTTTATCCATTCATCAATTGATGGACACTTGGGCTGTTTTCATAATTTGGCCACTATACATGAAGTTCCTATAAATATAGGGGTCCATGTATCTCTTTGAATTAGTATTAAAAAATACCTTTTGGAAAAAAATGTTCTTTCTACCATTGGGCTCACAGCCAACTAGTTCCTCTCCCTAAAGACAACCAGTCTTACTCATTTTGTTTAAATCTTTTGATTTTATAATAAAAGTGTATACATTTTTGCCTGATTTACTGGACCAGTTTAGCATTACTAGATTTTTGTTGTCTTTTTATTTTACTTTATGACTTTGTGTGCCCACTAGTTCAAAAATACATATGACTTAGACCTTTCTAAAATGAACTTGATGTTTGAGATAAATTCAATCCATTTAGATACAAAAAGAAGAGAGAAAATTACCCAGTTTTTTCTGTCACCACTCAAAATTGCCAGGACTCTAGTCTTTTGAGACTGCTGCCTGGCTCCTGTTACCCCCAAAGTCTTCTCATTCTTTTGCCATTTTTGTTTTGACTTCATGTAATACTGTACTAATTACAAATCAAGGGAAGATGAAAGTGGTTGTACCCTAATCTGAAATTTATATAATATTTTTATAATATACAATTATACAATTATTGCTAATTTCATTTATTTTACATTTGGTAGATTATTGTCACATCATATTTCAGAAGACCTATGGAATCTATTTTAGAGGGTGCCTGGTGGCTCAGTAAGGTTAAGCGTCCAACTTCAGCTCAGGTCATGGTCTCATGCACGGCTCATGGGTTCAAGCCCCGCATTGGGTTCTGTGCTGACACCTCACAACCTGGACCCTGCCTCAGATGCTGTGTTTTCCTCATTCTCTTTGCCCCTCCTCCACTTGTACTCTGTCTCTCTCTCTCTCTTTCTCTCTCTCTTTTTCAAAAATAAATGAACATTAAAAATTTTTTTTAATTAAAAAAAGATGAAGATGTGATTTAAGAAGCAAATACTGTACTCCGTCTTTTCAGTATTAACTGAAATGGGTATTATTCAACATTTTAAATAATCAACAAATTCAGTCTTTGAAAGTATGTTTTGATGTGTTTATTTCCCTTCCCTTAGGAAGTATTTAAAGAAAGAATTGGTTATACACATATGTTTGAGGTTTTAAAATCCCTGGGTCAGCCACCGCTAGAACTACTTAAAGAACTTATGAATATGGTGAGTTTTTTCGCTGTATTAAACAAGTTCCATTATCTCCATATCCAAAATGGTTACTAACCTTTTGTCTTTTATGTTGCTTTATAGGCTGTAGAGGGTGACCACACTTCAGTTGGGATTTTGGGCATTAGTAATGTCCAGCCTCTCTTGCTTCTTATCCAGTGGCTTCCAGAGCTAGAATCCCATGATCTGCAAATCTTCATTTCTGATTGGCTGAAAAGAATTTGTTGTATTAATAGGCAGAGTCGAACTACTTGTGTCAATGCAAACATGGGAATTCACATCATTGAAACCCTTGGTTCCCATTCTTCCCTCCATCGAACTTGTGCTGAGAACTTGATTGCACTTCATGGTTCCTTGGGGAGTCAGTCAGTGAGCTCAGAAGAAATACGTCAGCTGCTAAGATTGCTGAGAGTGGATGAATCTGAGTATATTCACCCTTATACTACTCCTGTGACTCGAGCAATTCTGACAATGGCCCGAAAACAAAGTCTAGAGAGCGCACTGCAGTATTTTAATTTGTCACATAGTATGGCAGGAATCTCTGTGCCTTCCATACAGAAATGGCCAGGGTCTGCCTTTTCTTTCAATGCTTGGTTTTGCTTAGATCAGGATCAGTTGACTCTTGGCAATGCTAACAAAGGAGGAAAAAGAAAACAATTGTACAGGTACTGATACAAGTTATGGAATATAAATGAATACTGTCATAACAATATATGCTGTAATTCTCAAACAGGAAAAAGCTTTTCAAGCATCTAGTTTTTAAATGTACAACAGTTTAGCTGAAACCGCTTTATCCTTAGGGCATACACTTTAATTATAAGTGTTTTATCGCTTTCATAATATTGATTACATATGTCAAATATTTTGGTAGGTCTTTGGTTAGTTTGGAAACAAAGTTCCTTCTTAAAAGTATGATAAAAGTGGAGGAAAAAGTGTAATAAATTTTAAAATGAATGGTGATCTCTATGTTCCATTAAAGGTGCTCTATATTTATATGAAGGATCACAAAACCTATGTGTATGTACATCCAAACTTAGTTACTTTGGTAACTGATAATTTTAAATAAATTTAATGCCTTGTGATTTTTAAGACATTTATTCATGCTTTCTGAATCCTATTTGAAAGAATTTTGAAATCTTCAAAATTTATCATTTTACTTTTGTTTGATAATGGAATTCCACTCTTCTGGCTACCTTTTATAATTTGTTAAACCATTAAGCCCATAAAAGATTTAGGAATTACCATTGATATGAGGTTGGACTGATGTGTGGCAATAGAATGTAAGCCACAGCATTATTGATAAAGATATTCATGATGATCTTACGGTTTTGTGTGTATTCAGTGATAAAACTGAACTGACTTCAAAAGTTCTGATAATATATATTTTTGTTAGCTTTTTTACAGGAAGTGGCATGGGTTTTGAAGCTTTTATTACCCATTCAGGTATGCTGGTTGTTGCAGTGTGCACAAAAAGAGAATATGCTGCAGTTATGCTTCCTGACCACAGTTTCTGTGATTCCCTCTGGGTAAGGTTTTAGGACATCACATTTAACTTTTTGGTTCTTTTCTTTAAAATCACACATTTGGTGAATGTACATCAGGAATTATCTCCTTTTTGAGCATTGATTAATTTTCACTTCATAATTCTGCTTATGTTGAAATTTATAAGGAAGTTAATAGCATTATCATCCTCATTATAAACTCAGCGGTAATAATTTTTCTCCTAAACAATTAAAAGTAAATATTTCCATTTCTTTCATGTTTTCTAGAATCAGATTTGGTTTGGGAATTCAATTTAAAATGAGAACATAAATAATATATTAATAGCGATGCATCTCTCTTAAAGTATAAAATGCTTCTCATTAGGAAAATTGATTCTAAAGAATACTCAGACTTGGAAAATACAGGAAAGATACTTTGTTACAGTTGTGTATAAGTTGCTAGAACATATATAAATGCTTTTGTAGTACTACAGAAAAAATTGTCATTCACTCTTAAGAACAGAATTTTAACCAGCATTTAATTATGCTTAATCTCAATGTTCTGCTATTCACACAAACTAATTGAGTAATACTGAAAACATTTGTCATTCCAAAGATTTAATGTAATTTTAGTCTTTAAATGTATGCTTTACTTTACTAGCACAACATAACCATTGTTCACATGCCTGGAAAAAGACCCTTTGGTCAGAGCTTTGTCTATATCTATGACAACGGACAGCAGAAGGTCTCTGCCCCTCTCAGATTTCCTGCCATGAATGAAGTAAGCACACCTTATCTACTTGTTATGGGACCATGGGATTTTAAAATGTTTTGTATGTTCTAAGATATAGTAAGTTAATATTTAATACTGTTAGCCTATCATTATTAGATGAAGTTGGACAACATGTAATAAAGAAAAACGACTCAAAGAAGAAACAAATGTAATAAAAAACTTATGGGGAAAAAGACCTAAAATGGGAAAGCCAAAGAAATTGAATAGAGGAGAGCAAAGGATCATTTAATAAAGCCCTCCATGGGATGTCTGGGTAGCACAGTAGGTTAAGCGTCTCATTCTTGAGACTCTTGATTTTGGCTCAGATCATGATCTCATGGTTCCTGGGGTTGAGCCTGGCAAGTGTGGAGCCTGCTTAGAATTCTCTCTCTCCTTCTCTTTGCCCCTCCCTTGCTTGTGTGTTCTCTCTCTCTCTCTCTCTCTCAAAATAAATTTAAAAACTTTAAAAAATTAAAAATAAATAAAATCTTTAGAATAATAATAATAAAGCCCTCCCAAGTGTACAAAATACTTAGAGACTATCATGATGGTCTCTTTTCCATCCTCACTGAATTTGAAACAGTAATGAAGAAACTTTAAGTCTTTACATTGTAGTCAAATATAAGATGGAACTTATTGAGATGATTCTTAAAGAATATTATTGTAGCAGTGATTCACACATCAGGATTGTAGGATGTAAGCTTGGGAAATAGCACACTGATTTATTTTCAAAAATGTATTTGGGGAAAAGAATCAGAAATAAAAGCTGCAATTTGTAATAGCTCTGTTTAAAAAAATCAAAAATAAAGATTGTTTACATATTGTATTAGAAATGGAAAAAAAATATTATTGTAAAAGTTCTCTGAGAATTCTTAGATAATTCTAAAAGAGCCTTTTTTGAAGGTAATGAAATCTGTTATTTCCCAGGTGCTTCTCTGATTCTAGTAGTTTCTTATTGATGTTCATCCTGATGCTCATTTTAGGATAGCCTGTAATTAGTGTTATTATACTAATGTGTAGTTCTTTTTATAAATTTTAAGGGAGAAAAGTAGTTTCCTTTATTTTAGATTATAGTAAAGTTGTTAAAGTTTTTAAAAACACTCATTAAAATTTCAAAATTTACAGGATATAATGTGAATTATAAAAGTAACACATCCAAATCCCATAGGCCAAAAGTAACATCTCTCATTGGCTTCTTATGTATGCACACACATGCACACATTATGATCCAATAAAATTAAAACTTACAATTTATTTTCCATCTATTTGTTTTTTTAATTTTATGTGCTGTTTTATTTTCAATCTGAAGATCGAGATATAATTAAAATGGTTAATTTATTTTGTTTGTTTCTTAATTTTTAGCCTTTTATTTCCTGCTGCATTGGTTCAGCTGGGCAAAGAACCACCACTCCTCCACCATCCCAAATCCCAGATCCACCTTTTTCTTCCCCCATTATCCCTCATCGGACATCATTTGGTGGAATTCTGTCATCAGCCTCCTGGGGAGGAACACTTGAAAAATCAAAATTGATTACCAAATTGATATCAGCTGGAACTCAAGATAGTGAATGGGGATGTCCCACATCTCTGGAGGGCCAGCTAGGGTCTGTTATCATATTTTATGAAGGACTACAGCCTCCTCAGGTGAAGGCATTGTATTTAGCAGGTGAGCATGTACAGTCATACTGTTTAAACTTAGTGGTTTTTTTTTTTGCTGCCTACATATATTTTGAAGAATATATTTGATCTGAAGAGTGTATTTGTATTTGTAATGGAAGCTGAAAGGGAAGAAAAATCCCACTAGATTCCCTGTCCGCCCACCCTCAACTTGATTGGGATATTATTGACATAAAACATATGTAAGTTTAAGATGTACAGTGTAATGATTTGATAGACGTGTATATTACAAAATGATTGCCGCAAGGTTATTTAGCACCTGCATCCCTCACATAATTAGAGTGTTTTACATGTATGTTGATAATATTTAAGAACTGACCTGTGAGTTTGAGCCCCATATTGTGCTCTGTGCTGATGGTGTGGAGCCTACATGGGATTCTCTCTCTCCCTTTTTCTCTGCCCCGTCCATGCGCTCTCTCTCTCTCTCTCTCTCTCTCTCAAAATAAATAAATAAACTTAAAAAAAAAAAACAAAACAAGGAATGGTCAATACTGTTTCCTCCTTTTATTGATGTAAGGTGGAACCTTGTTTGAATTTGCATTTCTTTTTTTTTTTTTTAGTACTATTCATTTACTATTCAATTTCTATGATATCTTTTCACATTGTTGGTTATTCTGCTATTTTTCTTCTAAATTTAAATTACTTAACATTAGATAAATTAATAGGTAAATTTTGTTATATTTGATATTAGGTTTTTAATGCTGTATAAAATTTCCTTTCTATAGTGGAGATTGAACCACCCACAACTTTTCTAGGTTTTAGATGAATTGAAGGTGATACCAAAATGAAGTTCATTTTGGCTAGTATGGTTTAACTGTGTTGAGTAGCTTGAAACAGCTTAATTTTATTTATTTATTTATCTATCTATCTATTTATTTATTTATTTATTTATATTTATTTTAACAAGCTCTCTTTAATAAAAGGAAAAATAGAAAAACAACCAAATATCATGTACTATATTATCTGTGTCATTCTCGTTATTCATCTGTTAAAATTGATGGCAATGTTGTATGTATAGTAATTTACAGAATTCATATTGTTAAATAACTTTAATTTTATTTATTTTTATTGTTTTTTAAAAATTTACATCCAAGTTAGTTAGCATATAGTACAATAATGATTTCAGGAGTAGAATCTAATGATTCATCCCTATATGTAACAAACACCCACTGCTCATCCCAACAAGTGTCCTCCTTAATGTCCCTTGCCCATTTAGCCCACCCCTCCACCCACAACCCATCCAGCAGCCTTTAGTTTGTTCTCTGTATTTAAGAGTCTCTTATGTTTTGTCCCCCTCCTTGTTATTATATTATTTTTGTTTCCCTTCCCTTATGTTCATCTGTTTTGTATCTTAAATTGTTCATATGAGTGAAGTCATAGGGTATTTGTTTCTCGGACTAATCTCACTTAGCATAAACACACTAGTTCCATCCATGTTGTTGCATATGGTAAGATTTCATTCTTTTTGATTCCTGAGTAATACTCTATTATGTATATATACCACATCATCTTTATCCATTAATCTGTTGATGGACACTTGGGCTCTTTCCATACTTTGGTGCTGCCAGTGGCACAGCTGTAAACATTGGGATGCACGTGCTCTTTTCAAACAGCACACCTGTATCCTTTGGATAAATACCTACTTGTGCAATTTCTGGGTTATAGGGTAGTTCTATTTTTAATTTTTTGAGGAACCTCCATATTTTCCAGAGTGGTTGCACCAGTTTGCATTCCCACCAGCAATGCAAAAGGGTTCTTCTTTCTCCGCATCCTCACCAGCATCTGTTGTTGCCCAGGTTGTTAATTTTAGCCATTCTTACTGGTGTGAGGTGGTATCTCATTGTGGTTTTGATTTGTATTTCCCTGATGATGAGTGATGTTGAGCATTTTTTTCATGTCTCTTATTAGCCATCTGGATGTCTTTTTTTTTTTTTTAATTTTTTTAAATGTTTATTTATTTTTGAGACAAAGAGAGACAGAGCATGAACGGGGAGGGTCAGAGAGAGAGGGAGACACAAATCTGAAGCAGGTTCCAGGCTCTGAGCTGTCAGCACAGAGCCCGATGTGGGGCTCGAACTTACAGACTGTGAGATCATGACCTGAGCCAAAGTCAGCCGACTGAGCCACCCAGGCGCCCGTATCTGGATGTCTTCTTTAGAAAAGTGTCTATTCATGTCTTTTGCCCATTTCTTCACTAGATTGCTTTTTTGTGTGTGTTGAGTTTGGTAAGTTCATTGTTGATTTTGGGTACTAACTCTTTATTTGATATGTCATTTGCAAATATCTTCTCCCATTCCTTCGGTTGCCTTTTAGTTTTGCTGATTGTTTCCTTTGCCATGCAGAAGCTTTTTATCTTGCTGAGATCCCAGTACTTCATTTTTGCTTTTGTTTCCCTTGCCTCTGGAGAACGTGTTGAGTAAGAAGTTGCTGCAGCAGAGGTCCAAGAGGTTTTTGCTTGCCTTCTCCTTGAGGATTTTGATGGTTTCCTGTCTTATATTTAGGTCTTTCATCCATTTTGAGTTTATTTTTGTGTATGGTGTAATAAAGTGGTCCAGGTTCATCTTCTTCATGTCGCTGTCCAGTTTTCCCATCACCATTTGTTGAAGAGACTGTCTTTATTCTATTGGATATTTTTTGCTCAAAGCTTAGTTGGCCATACATTTGTGGGTCCATTTCTAAGTATTCTCTTCTGTTCCATTGACCTATGTGTCTGTTTTTGTGCCAGTACCATACTGTCTTGATGATTACAGCTTTGTAATACATCTTGATGTCCAGAATTGTGATGCCTCCAGCTTTGGGGTTTTTTTTCAGGATTGCTTTGACTATTTGGGGTCTTTTCTGGTTCCATACAAATTTTAGGATTATTTGTTCTAGCTCTATGAAGAATGCTGGTATTATTTTAATAGGGATTGCATTGAATATGTAGATTGCTTTGGGTAGTATTGACATTTTAACAATGTTTGTTCTTCCTGTCCAGGAACATGGAATATTTTTCCATTTTTTTGTGTCTTCTTCAATTTCTTTCATAAGCTTTGTATAGTTTTCAGTATGTAAGTTTTTCACCTCTTTGGTTAGGTTTATTCCTAGGTATTTTATGGTTTTTTGGTGAAATTGTAAGTGGGATCGATTCCATGGTTTCCCTTTCTGCTGTTTCATTATTGGTGCACTGATTTCTGTGCATTGATTTTATATCCTGCCACTTTGCTGAATTCATGGATCAGTTTTAGCAGGTTTTTGATGGAATCTTTTGGGTTTTCCATATAGATTGTCATGTCATCTGTGAAGAGTGAAAGTTTGACTTCCTCCTTGCCGATTTGGATGCCTTTTATTTCTTTGTGTTGTCAGTTGATGCTAGAATTTCCAATACTATGTTGAATAACAGTGGCGAGAGTGGACATCCCTGTCTTGTTCCTGACCTTAGGGGGAAAGCTCTCAGTTTTTCCCCATTGAGGATATTAGTGGTGGGTCTTTTGTATGTGGCTTTTAGGATCTTGAGTTATAATCCTTCTATCCCTACTTCCTTGAGGGTTTTTATCAAGAAAGGATGCTGTATTTTGTCAAATGCTCTCTCTGCATCTATTGAGAGAATCATGTGGTTCTGTCCTTTATTTTATTAGTATCATATATCACTGATTTGTTTGTAGATATTGAACCAGCCCTGCATCCCAGGTATAAATGCCACTTGATCATGGTGAATAATTATTTTAATGCATTATTGGATCCAGTTGGCTACTATCTTGTTGAGAATTTTGCATCCATGTTTATCAGGGAAATTTGTCTATAGTTCTGCTTTTTAGTGGGATCTTTGTCTGGTTTTGAAATCAAGGTAATGCTGGCCTCATAGAAGGAGTTTGGAAGTTCCTTCCATTTCTATTTTTTGGAACAGCTTTAAAAGAATAGAAGTTAACACTTCTTTAAATGTTTGGTAGAATTCCCTTGGAAAGCCATCTGGCTCTGGACTCTTGTTTTTGGGGAGGTTTTTGATTACTAATTCTTTACTGGTTATCAGTCTGTTCAAATTCTCTATTTCTTCCTGTTTTCAGTTTTGGTAGTTTGTATTTTTCTAGGTATTTTCCGTTTCTTCCAGATTGCCCAATTTGTTGGAATATAATTGCTTATAATCTCTTATTATTGTTTGTATTTCTGCAGTATTGGTTGTGATCTCTCCTCTTTCATTTTTTATTTTATTTGGGTCATTTCCTTTTTCTTTTTGATCAGACTGTCTAGGGGTTAATCAATTTTGTTAATTCTTTCAAAGAACCAGCTCCTGGTTTCATTGATCTCTTCTGTTTTTTTGATTTCAATAGAATTAATTTCTGCTCTAATCTTTATTATAATTTCCCATCTTCTGCTGGTTTGGGGTTTTATTTGCTGTTCTTTTTCCAGCTCTTTAAGGTGTAAGGTTAGGTTGTATATGTGAGACCTTTCTTCCTTCTTTAGGAAGGCCTGTATTGCTATATACTTCCCTCTTCTGACTGCGTTTGCTGCATTCCAGAGGCTTTGGGCTGTCGTGTTATCATTTTCATTGGCTTCCATGTACTTTTTATTTCCTCTTTAATGTCTTGGCCATTCATTCTTCGGTAGGATGTTCTTTAATCTCCAAGTTTTCATTTCTTTCCAAATTTTTTCTTCCGATTGATTTCAAGTTTCATAGCGTTGTGTCTGAAAATATGCATAGTATGATTTCGATCTTTTTGAACTTGCCTGAGGGAGAAACAACTTAATTTTAAATTTTGTTCTGATTACACAGAATCAAGGAGGCCAAAAATATTCAGTGATGTTTATGTATGTGTGTGTAAATGATTTTCAGGTCCAAACTGTTTAAGCCCTTGGAAATTTCAAGAGTCTGACATGGCTGACCTGTCTGGTAACATCCTTCTTCACTATACTGCAAAGGTGAGAGTAAATGCATGGACTGTATCTACTTGTAACTGTGCTATGAACTAAAATTCCTTTTTTGTTCCTTTTGTCATTTCAGTGGTTAATTGAGAAGGATAGTCTTGAATTAAATTTAAAAATTACTTATTTTCTTTTTTTTTTTTTTAATTTTTTTTTTTAACGTTTATTTATTTTTGAGACAAAGAGAGACAGAGCATGAATGGGGAGGGTCAGAGAGAGGGAGACACAGAATCTGAAACAGGCTCCAGGCTCTGAGCTGTCAGCACAGAGCCCGACGCAGGGCTCGAACTCACGGACTGCGAGATCATGACCTGAGCCGAAGTTGGCGGCTTAACCGACTGAGCCACCCAGGCGCCCCCCCCCCAAAAAAAATTACTCATTTTCAAAGGAAGAGGAGGTCCAACTCTCAACTAGGATTCAAATGTTTTGATTATGTCATCCCAGTAGTATGAGTGAGGAATCATATAGTATGAGTAGGAATCGTTGTGGTGGGAAGTTTTACTAATGAATTGACTTCAGTAAATGAAACTGTTTAAACTTGGATTATCCCACTTTTTTGGAAGGGGAGATTAAACAGAATTATGGTTAACATTTTTTTGTTTATTTTTTAAATGTAATTCTAGCAAGAAAACAAACCAAAAAAATGAAATGTTTACTTCAGAAGGAGAAAAAAGAAACTACCTATATGCATAGCATGCATAGTCCTTTTTCCTTCAAAGACCTACCTAGTGAAAGTAATTGAGTAAAGTCTGAGGGAAAGAACTGGGAGAAGAAAAGGGAAAGTGGCATAAACAGTGTCAGTTGCCTTCATTGTACTAAATGTTAACACTGACACAGAAAATGCTTTTATTTGTGAGATTATGCACTATAGAATTTTTTTTCTAGTTTAGCCAGCTAGTACATGGTCATAACTTACTACTTTAATACTTATTTGTGATATCTGACCTAATAAAATTCACCTAGCATTTGTATTCCCCTTTACTTTTTATTTTGAATAATTTCAAGCTAGAGAGGAATTGAAAGAATGGTAAAGTGAAATCATGTATACTCCGTACTCTCTACCTGAATTCACCAATTACCAATTTTGCCACACCTGTTGACACCTGTTGCCTGTCTTTTGTGAAGGCACATTGACATAGGTATCAATGTAGCTATGTATTTATGTAATTATTAACCTACCTGGGAAAATTATCAATAATTTATGTACTGTATAACTCATTCAAATGTTCCCAGCTTTCTCAAAAATATTTTGTTTAGCCTTTTAAAAAACTTAAATCAAGGTTCATGCCTTGCATTGGTTATAAAGTCTCTTAGGACCCTCATTTTTTTAGTGTTTGCCTTTTGTAACACTAACGTTTTTCCAGTATGTTTGTTTACTGAACTAGACTTTATTTTCTTGGCAGGGGCTAGATCATATGCTTATTTTCTTTCTACTGTTATTATTAAATATATAGGAAATAATTGAATTTAATCTCACTGATATATTTAATAGCATGTCCTAGATACATGTTAGTTAACTGAGTCTTTGTGGCGTTATGTTTGTCATATTTATTCTCTTTCCAAATTTAAACTTGATAACATTAGGTTGAATTTTTACTGTTGGAACTTCCTTCCAGTAGTTGGAAGTTCCAACAGTAAAAATTCTCTAATAAGAAAATAGGTATTATTGTTTTTCCTCAAGAAACTCAGTATGACAAATACATCAATAAAACAATTTTTTGGAGGAATATTTCTTGAAACAGTGATATATCATGATAAAAAGTGTTCTGTGGTTAACAGAGTTTGGGGAAATGCTGTATTCTGTTTATCCATTTTGGAGATTGATCATATACTTGAAAAATCTTATCAGAAAAAACTTAGTTTATGTTTGTTTTATCCTACTCTTTGACCAGTTATTTGAACATAGAACACATTCTGTTTTTCCATCTCACTTATTTAACAAATGCTAGTTTGAGAAAAGCTGCTCTTGAAGATTTTCTGAGAGTCAACAGCTTTTCATTTTTATAATTGCTTGTAAGAGGTGTTGAACCATCCATTGTTTATAATTTTTTGAGTGTCTTCTCCATGCCAAGAATTGTGCTGAACTTTTAAGATCTAAAGATGAATTCAGTGTCTGGCTTTAAGAAACTTATAACCAGGGGCGCCTGGGTGGCTCAGTCAGTTGAGCGTCCAACTTCGGCTCAAGTCATGATCTCACAGCTTGTGAGTTCGAGCCCCGCATCAGGCTCTGTGCTGACAGCTCGGAGCCTGGAGCCTGCTTTGGATTCTGTGCCTCCCTCTCTCTCCCCCAACCCACTTGCATTCTGTCTCTGTCTCTCTCAAAAATAAACAAACATTAAAAAAAATTAACAAAAAAAGAAACTTATAACCCAAACTGAAGTAAATATGTAAAAAAAATGAGTGCAATGTAATTTTATGAGCATTTTTCTTTTTAACTACCATTTATTGGGTATTTACACTAATATTAAGCACTATGCTAAATGTTTTATATGTATTATTTCACTTAACCTTCATAAAAACTCTAAGGGATGTATGGTATTACCCATGTCTTTTATGAGGTGTGGTTTTCTGAGGCTCAGTAAAGATAAGCAACTTGCTTAGCCTCATAATTTTAGTGAATGGTAGTGCTGGAGTTAGAATTCAGTCTGTTCAGTGCATATCCTTAGCCACTATACAGTATTTCTGTGTTGGAATTGTGTATAAAATATAGTGAGAATATAAAGGCGTGAGTGGTTAGTTCTTTCAGATCATAGCAAAGATGGTTTGATTTGTGTTTTAAAAGGCAGGGCTGAGGAGGGATGTGCCACATGTAACAAGCAGCACCTACAAAGGCATAGACTTTAAAACTGGGATCTACGTATATTTGGGTTTAGGGCACTAAGCAAGTAGGAAGAGAAGATGGCAGGAAATGAAATTAGAGGGCACATAGAGGCCAGATTATAGCAAGCCTCCTATGGCAGGCTAAGTAGTAGGCAGTGGATAGGATTTTAAGCAGAAGAACAAAATATGGTAAGGTTTACATTTTAGAAAAAGGTCTCAAGCTGCATTGTAAAAGTTGGATTGGAGGGATAGGAGACAGGAAGCAGTCATGCCATTAGAAGTTGTATTGTATGAGGACAGGTCATAGATACACGCTACCCAAACTGAGGTAGTAATGGGAGAAAGACATTTCTGTCTTTGAGACTAATATAGTTTACATTGAGTTAAGTGTAAACTCAGTTTCCGTTTGTTTTATTAAAGCATTTTTTCTCAGTTGCCTTAAGAAGAAAGCAATGATGCATCATTTATGCTAAAATTTGTAGTAGTTTTTTTTTTTTTTTTTTTGAATGGTAATTGGATTCGAGGATGCTTCATTATCTGCAAATTCACAGATTGGATGTGAAGTTATATGCTTTATAATCCTTCATGGAAGTTAACAAATACATTTGATAATTTCTAGAATTGCAGACTAGACTCTTAATATGAATGTATCCAGAATTGTCAATAACATGAAGGAAAAGTGTCTTATGCCTGTGATTAGAATTTTATATCATATGTTTTTCTGTTTTGTGATTTTTTTTAAGGTTTATTTATTTATTTTGAAAGAGATAGGGTAGGGGCAAAGAGAGAGAGAGGGAGGGAGGGAGGGAGAGAGAGAGAGAGAATCCCAAGCAGGCTGTGCACCATCAGCATGGAGCCTGATGCAGGGCTTGAGCCCACAAACCGTGAGATCATGACCTGAGCTGAAGTCAGATGCTTAACCAGTTGAGCCACCCAGGTGCCCTGTTTTGTGATTTCTGTATCTCACATTTTAATCACATAATTAAGTGTACCAGTGAAATTATGCCTAGGGAAATACTCATGGGAATAGAACACTGAATTTGTTAAAAACTCAAAATCTTGGGCCACCTAGGTGGCTCAGTCGGTTAAGCATCCAACTCTTTTTTTTTTTTTTTAATTTTTAAAAAATATTTATTTATTTTTGAGACAGTGCGAGAGACAGAGTGCAAGCAGTGGAGGGCAGACAGAGGGAGAGACAGAATCCGAAGCGGGCTCCAGGCTGTCAGCCCAGAGCCCGATGTGGGGCTTGAACTCACAAACTGTGAGATCATGATCTGAGCCGAAGTCAGACACTTAACCGACTGAGCCACTCAGGCACCCCTAAGCATCCAACTCTTGATTTCAGCTCAGATCATGATCTCAAGATTCATGGGATCGAGTCCCACTTGTCTCTCTCTCTGCCTCTATCCTGCTTGCTCATTCTCTCTCAAAATAATTAAATAACCAAAAGCTGTTTGCATAAGTTGGTTTAAAACTTTAATTTTTTTAACTTTATAGGATTTTTTATTTTTTAAAGATTTTTTTTAATGTTTATTTTTGAGAGAAGGAAGAGAGTACGAGTGTGGGAGGGCCAAAGAGAAGGAGACACGGAATTGGAAGGGGGCTCCAGCATAGAGCCCGATGCAGGGCTCGAACTCTTGAAGCTCAAGGTCATGACCTGAGCCCAAGTCAGATGCTTAACTAAGCCACCCAGGCGCCCTCCCAAAATTTTTTTGAAGTTTAGTTGACACACAATGTTACATTAGTTTCAGGTGTACAACACAGTGATTTGACAAGTCTGTATATTGTGCTGTGCTCACCACAAGTGTAGTTCCTGTCTGTCACCATAAGCACTATTACAATACCACTGACTGTATTTCCTGTGCTGTACCTTTCATCCCTGTGGCTTACTCATTCCATAACTGGAAGCCTGGATCTCCCACTCCCCTTCACTCATTTTGCCCGTCCCTCCCCACCCTCACTCCCTTCCCTTCCCCTCCCCTCTGGCCACCATCAATTTGTTCTTAAAAGAGAAAAAATTGTAACTCCAGTGATTGGTGAGTAACTTGTTGCTATAGCTCTTCTATCAGGTGACAGGTAGAAGTGACCTGCTTTTGATGAGTGAGTCCTTTAGAATCTAGTCCCTTACAGGAGTGCTGATGCATAGGGGCACATGTACCCCAATGTTTATAGCAGCACTTTCAACAATAGCCAAATTATGGAAAGAGCCTAAATGTCCATCAATTGAGGAATGGATAAAGAAGATGTGGTTTATATATACAATAGAATACTACTTGGCAATGAGAAAGGATGAAATCTGGCCATTTGCAGCAACGTGGATGGAAATGGAGGGTATTATGCTAAGTGAAATAAATCAGTCAGATTTCACTCATATGTGGATCTTGAGAAACTTAACAAAAGACTATGGGGGAGGGGAATGGTGAAAAAAAAGTAACGGAGAGGGAGGCAAACTATGAGAGACTCTTAAATACTGAGAACAAGCTGAGGGTTAATGGGGAGTGGGCAGAGGGGAAAGTGGGTGATGGGCATTGAGGAGGGCACTTGTTGGGATGAGCACTAGGTTTGTATGGAAACCAATTTGACAATAATTTATATTTAAAAGAAAAAATAGAATCTAGTCCCTGATTCTTTTAAGAGGCAATGAGAATAGCAGTACTAAACTTAATGTTGTAAGCATTTTATCATTTTAAATTATGGCGAAATATTTCATATATAAAGTTATGTTTTTGTCCTCATTGTGCTTAGCTGTTGGCCATATTTTCCTTTTATTCTTAGGCTTGCAAAAATTCAATCTGTCTTGATTTATCTACTAATTGTTTGCATGGAAGATTAACAGGAAACAAAGTAGTGAACTGGGACATTAAGGTAAGTTAATGATGAGCAACGTCTTATGTAAGTTTACAGATCCTTTTAAAGAATTTATCTTTTTAGCACCACCAGGTTGATCTGAATAATAAGTCTCAGTGAAAATGTTTGCAAGCAAGATATACAGTTTGAGGTATAAACAATTAAGTAGTTGAAGGACTAATTTGCTTGAAACTTAGTTACCTCCTTAAACTGTTTAACAGTTTCCTTAAGAAAAATAATACTACCTTAAAATCATTGCTCCACTTTTAAGGTATTTCATTCCTAAAACTATGTGACAGATTTCATCCCTTACCTTCTCAGAGACTTCATTGATTATCCCTTTTCTCCTGTATCACATGCTTCTGTCAACAGTCTCCCGTCTATTAGCTTTTAACGTACTTCGATCTTTCCTCCCTAAGGCTAAAGATAAGTGACTTTTCCTCTTCCCCACATCCCCCTCTGGAGCTGTCATATCTTGTCTGACTTTTGGATGTGCCTCATATATATGTGACAGTTGGACATAATGTCTTTGGTTCTATATAGAGGCCTCTGCTTATTTTCCAAGACTGAGTTAACTGCTCTTGTCATGAATACTTACAATAGTTTATCATTTCACTTAGTGTGATGAATAATAATTTGCTTGGTAATTTAGAGCTTGATTCTCCAGTAGTCCTTAAGAACTTTGAAAAGAGGTACCGCTGCTTTTTTCACCAGTGCCTGGTACGGGGATATGCAATAACATTTTGACTGAGTGACTAAATTAATAAAGGTTATTTAGATTACTGTGAAAGTCAAGTCAGAGATATCCTATTTCTAAAAGATATTTCTTCAATAGAAATTATAGCTTAAGTAAAATCAAAAGAAATATAAAAGATATTTTAAGGGGACTTGCTGATAAATTAGCAAAAAATCCGTTTTATCTTGTCCTCAGTTAACACCAATCAAATATGCTTATTGTTTCAATGGAACAGACATTATTAGGATAGTTCTGCCTGTATAAAAATGAATCCATTAATTAATGTTAGTCTCATGTTATGTGGTATAAAGCATTTTTCTCTTTGTGAGATAAGACCACTTAATCATATCTGTTAAAGTAGTAAGATATGTAGCATTTGCCCTTACATAAGTTAACTTTTGCTGTCACTTATGAGATTGGTTTTACAAGGCTAGTTCTCATGTATTACTTATATATAGAAAGCTGATTATTTGTGCCATACATTATACTTAAAAATCAAAGTAATTTTTGGTGCCTTGAGATACAGCTATGGGGAAATCATATGGGATCAGAGTTAACAAGAAAAGGATCATTGTATTTTTATACTGAAGCACAATCAAACACAAAAAAAGTTACATGACAACTGAAAAAAAAAATACTTGCCATCTAAAAACTTAATTTGCTTACTATACATAGTTTTTAAAAATCAGCATGAAAGGGGTGATTGAGTGTTTGACTTCAGCTCAAGTCATGATCTCGCAGTTTGTGAGTTCAAGCCCTGCATCAGGATCACCGTTGTCAGCATAGGGCTTGCTTCAGATCCTCTGTCCCCCTCTCTCTCTGCCCCTCCCCTGCTTGCGTGTGCGCACTCTCTCTCTCTCAGAGATAAAATACTTTTTTAAATGTTAAAAAAAATATCAGCATGAAGACAAAAAGTATGAAGAGGGTTGTGTAAAGAATGAAACTTTCTAGATGGCAGCTCAGAATATTTTAGCACTTAATAATGGCTAACCTTGGGTGGGTAGTACCAGTTCATTTTCATTTATTAGCTTACTTAATCCTGGTAACAACTTTACAAAGTGGGAATTATTATCCTCATTTTACAGATGAAGGAACTCAGGCCAGAGAGATTACTAACTTGTCAAAGAATATGGACTGTATTTTGTTAAGCTATTCAAAATAGTCATTTTGACATTCAGAGGCACCCACTTCAATTTCTTTGTTAACTAAAAGTAGAGGAGTCAGTCATATTTCTACCACCAAATGATTTTTTTCTTAATTTATTTTGTTTATTATACTTAATTGCCTTATGACAGTTGTTTCCTCATATCATTAGTGTTACATTATAAAGTCTACTTATGGGGTCAAGTTTGGATTGCTTGTGTTTGGAATCCCTAAACTTTGGAAAACAAAGGTGTGGTAAAAATGGTCTGTCATAGTGTTTCTTGAGTATTAATTATGGTGATCCCCCTAGCTACATTTTTTTTTTTTTAAGTAAGCTTCATGCCCAGCATGGAGCCCAACATGGGTCTTGAACTCACAACCCTGAATCAAGACTTGAGCTGAGATCAAGAGCAGGACGCTTAACCTACTGAGCCATCCAGGTGTCCCCCACCCTGTGCAACTTCCCACCCTGTGGCTACTCTTCAAAGCATCTCCCTGAATTAAGGTTCCTTTAGCTTAAGGCTATCTTGTACATTGCCTGAAAGTTCAGCACATTTTTAATGTCACACATGCTGTGCGGGTGTTAAATGACAAAATTGCTCTTGTTTTATAAGATTAAAAGATTGTAATTTTCTTTTTCAGGACATCATAAACTGTATAGGTGGATTAAATGTACTGTTTCCTCTGTTGGAACAAATCAGCCACTTTGGTGAAGGACAGATTTCTGAAGGAATGAATGAAAGTACAGTTTCTGAATTGGTAACACCTGTAGAAGGAGATTGGGTGGTATTGACCTCCACAAAGGCTTCAGGTATTAAGATGAAATTAACACACAATAGTCATTGAGAAATTTGAGAATTAATTGAAAAATAGGTTAAAATGTCTTGCCACCCTTAGGAAGAAATTTAACCATTTGTAGCTGAAGCAGCCCATCCCTAATTTTACTAATGTAATTCAGAAAGTTCATTAATACTTTAGTCAGAAAAATTAAGATGTTGGTTTTACTCTTGATTGTCCTCAGTTTCTCCTGTTAATGGAAATATAATAGCATTGCTAAACTTATGGTAGAAAAAAATGTTTCCACGTGTATGCAAGTATACAATATGCAGTTGCTGCTTTCTCTGATATTTGCATTCTGCAAGTGACCTTTGGAGGCAAATTGCTCAACCAAATTCTTGTTTGTTACTATATGCATTATGATATAGAAAATGTGTTATAAAAATGATTTAGAGTCATATGATCATTAATGACATGTTCACAATTCCTCAGAGTCAAGATTAGAGAGAAATCTAATTGCAACATTTATCTTGATTGTGAAACACTTTATTCAAAGACATCCCATCAACCAGGACAATCTTATTCACTCCCATGGAGTTGCCACTCTTGGTGCCTTACTTCAGAAGGTGAGCACAAATTTAACAAATTTGCAGATGTGGCTAATGATTGTAATTAGCAGTTTGTCTTTAGGGTTTTTTTTCCTACTAGGTAAATATTATTTTAAATTACACTACTATGGCTTCATTTATATTAGTGGATGTAATTTTATTTCACAAGCAGGTATTTTATCCTACTCTTAATCACATTTTTATAAGAATTAGTAATCTTACATAATAGTGTATAATCTTTGTATATAGGACTTTGTTAACATTGGTATTTGGGATCTTTGTTAAATATGATTTTAGGAATATGACATTAGGAAAATATGTTCTAGCAGACATTGGAAAAATTAAAGTTTAAGTTGTTTATATTTTTGTAACAGAGATTCTCATACTTAGTAGATATTCTGAATTAATCATTTGTAATTTAAATGTAGCTTAATGATAATTAAGCTGAAATTTACAGAGCCCTCATCTGTTTGGATTTCAGGTGCCAAGTGCCTTGATGGATGTTAATGTATTGATGGCAATTCAGTTACTAATTGAACAGGTATCATTAGAGAAAAATATGCAGCTCCTGCAACAAATGTATCAGTATTTACTCTTTGACTTTCGTATTTGGAACCGTGGAGATTTTCCCTTCCGAATTGGTGAGAGAGCAGGCTGTTGTATCAAATTTTACAATTGTTTTAGAAATTTATAACTATTTGTGGGATTTTATTTTAGGCATATCATTTAAGAGTGAACTTTGTATTTTAGGTCATATACAGTATCTTTCCACCATCATCAAAGACAGCAGGAGAGTTTTCCGAAAGAAGTACGGTGTGCAGTTTCTCCTAGATACACTTAGGATTTATTATGGGTATGATGTCCTTGTTCCTTCTCAGTTCGATACTGTTTTCTGCCTGCCACTGGGTTGGAATTTCTAGATTATTTATTTTCCAGAAATTCTAATATCCTTTAACTTCAGAGAGACAGGAAAATGTGGAGGTTAAAATGATGAACAATGTATCACATATATTGGGTTTGAATCTTATGTTTCATCAACTGGCTGTAGGTAACTTACTCAGATTTCTCTGCTTAAGTTGTGTCTGTGACAAGGAGATAATAAACCTGTGACACCCTATGGTTGTTTTGAGGATTAAACTAAAGAATTAAGAATGTGTAAAGCACTTACAACTGTGTCTTCTCCTTAGTATTGTTTAAATATATATAAACTATTTAGGGGCCCCTGAGTGGCTCAGTCGGTTGAGCGTCTGACTTGATTTTGGCTCAGGTCATGATCCCAGGGTCATAGGATCGCTCCCCGCATGAGGCTCCATTGAGTGTGGAGCCTGCTTGAGATTCTCTCTCTCTCCCTCTCCCCTGCTCATGTGTGCTCTATCTCTAAAATATAAATAAGTAAGTAAGTAAATAAATAAAAGAAGCTGTTTTAACTATTTTTATCTTTGTCATTGCAACTCCTAGCTTTAAAAGGTTTTCCTTAAAAAGAAAAAACAGATACCATGAAACATGGACACATCTTTTTTTATACTATGAATTCTTGTGTATAAAAAAGCACTAAACTATAAAAATTTTAAATTTCAATTCTCGCATTTTACTTTCTTTTCCAGGAGTGATTGTAAATACAGTGAGCTGTCTGTAGATGACATTCGAACAATAAGGACTTCTTTGTATGGACTAATTAAATATTTTCTGTGCAAAGGTGGAACTCATGAAGAGATACAAAGTATTATGGGTTACATAGCTGCTATCAATGAAGAAGAACAGGTATCATGCTCCAGATAACTTTTTTCCCCCACACTTAAGTTGCTACATCATCTTCTTTTAAAATTACATATATATTAAACATACGTTTAGGGGCACCTGGGTGGCTCAGTCGGTTAAGCGTCTGACTTCAGCTCAGGTCATGATCTCACACTCTGTGAGTTTGAGCCCCATGTCAGGCTCTGTGCTGACAGCTCAGAGCCTGGAGCCTGCTTTGGATTCTGTGTCTCCTTCTCTCTGCCCCTCCCCTGCTCATGCTCTGTCTCTCTCTGTTCAAAAATAAATAAAAACATTAAAAAAAATATTTGTAAACATACTTTAAGAGTAAAATGTTTATTAGATATAATACAATATTATGCAGTTGAAGAAGTAAATTTTATCTCCTAACTATAAGTTTAATAAAGTAGTTGGTAATGTAATAAAATATTTTAAGTAGCTAGAAAGTAGTATCTGGAAGTAGTTGCTTTGGCACTTCTGAAGACTATTTTTATAGGCCACATAATATACATTTACCTGTTATCAAAGATACTGGACAGATTTCTAACATGAATTTAACATAGGTTTATAAAAATCTTGCATAAAGAGTAAATTATATTTCTATTTTTAGGTACTTTTATATATACATTATTCATTTCATTTATACCTCAGAACTACTCTGTAAGACAGTGGTTCTCAGTGTATGGTTCCTGACCATGATTACCTGGGAACTTGTTAGAAATGCAAAACTGCTGAACCAAGTCTTCCAGGTGATTGTGGCGCATGGTAAAATTTGCAGACCACCGATATAAAATATACAGACAAGGGAGCGCCTGGGTGGCTCAGTTGGTTAAGCATCCAACTTTGGCTCAGGTCATGATCTCACAGTCTGTGAGTTCAAGCTCTGTGTCAGGCTCTGTGTTAGGCTCTGTGTTGACAGCTTGGAGCCCTGGAGCCTGTTTTGGATTCTGTGTCTCCGCCTCTCTCTCTCTCTCTCTCTCTCTGTCTCTCTCTCTCTCTCTCTCTCTCTCTCTCTCTCTCCACCCCCCCCCCTTCTCCTGCTTGTGCTCTGTCTCGTTCTCAAAAATAAATTTAAAAAACATTAAAAAAATTTTTTTAAATGTACGGACCAGGAAGTAACCTTCCCATTTGCACATTTGGAAGTATATATTCAGAAAGATTAGGTGACTTAAAAAGTCATACAGCTGACAAACCTAGGAATAGAACCCAAGTATATTTACTGCTATTTCTGTGCTCTTTCTCAACACCAAACTTGAGCAGCCTTAATTTATATCGACTCAAATATTTTGTGCTTTTCAATGAAGTATTCTTTGTGTACTCAGTGCTTACAGGACTTCATCATTAATATTATATAGATGAGTTAACTTATGCTGTTTCTCTGTAAGATTAGACTACTTCAGAAGCTTGTTTTTATTTAGAGTAATGATAGCTACCTTATTTCATAATAGCTGTATTGCCACCTGCTGTGATTCATTGCCAATGGTGTTTTCTTGGTCAGTTTAGTCAAAGAGTTATTTACTGAAAGCTTACTTACACAGAATCATAGTAAGATATTATAGGTATATAATAATGAGTTATATCATTCTTTTAGCCTAATGGAGGCAAGGGTAGGTAAGAGAGCTTTATAAATAATCTTGAAACAAACAAAAAAAGAATATAATAATATTTGTAAGAGAGATACAAAGTCCTATGAGGTTTGCGTATTACATGTTGAGGAGACCAGGAAAGGCTTTATGGAAGACATGGCTTTTCATGTGGTTATAGCACTATAGGTATATTCAGCAGGTGAATATGTGGGTTGAGAGGATTACACAAAAGGAAACAAGCCAAAAGCATAATGGAGGTAGGAGGCAGGGCTATTTCATAAGACATCAGATAGTCCAGTTAAGCTACAACATGAGGGTATATATGATTTAGATAAATAACTGTGGTTTATGACTGTATTTGTGCTTCCATGTATGAATGTGGTTGTTTGTTTTGTGTTGTTTAATTTTAAAAGCTCTTTGGAATTTTGGATATGCTCTTCAGTCTCCTGCGTACCAGCCCAACTAGAGGTCAGCTTTTCTTACTGCTGTTTGAACCAGGAAATGCTGACATACTTTATGCCTTGCTCTTAAATCAGAAGTACTCTGACAGACTAAGAGAAATCATTTTTAAGGTATAAACATTTCTTAAACATCTTTATATTTGGGGATATTTGTGAGTATATGAATTGTAAATATTCATTTTATGAATGTAAATTCTTTTTTCATACCTACTTCTATCTAATTTTAAACTGTTCAGTTTGTTTTGATACATATTTTTTGTGTTTTTATTGTTTGAATATTTAAAAACTGTATGGATATCTGATCAATTCTTTCAGTGGAAAATCCACTTGGTTATATCATTCTCTGTATAAAACTTATCATCTCCGTTTTTTGCCTTCTATAAAAAAAATTTTTTCAGCATAATTGACACAGTATTATAATAGTTTTAAGCATACAACGTAGTGATTCTACATGTTTATACATTATGCTTTGCTCACCTCAAGTCTAGCTGCCATTTGTCAGTATATAACGTATTACAATGCCATTGGCTATATTCCCTGTGCTGTACCTTTTATTCCTGTGAGCTAACTGGAAGCCTATACCTCCCACTCCCTTTCACTCGTTTTGTTCTGTCTCTTGACTTACCATGGGTCTTCATGGCAGGTCACACATTTTAGCAGTTAATAGTAATAACTGACTTTATGTATCACCACTATTTGTCAGGCAGTAATATATTCTTCATATATTAGCTATCTTAGTCCTTGCAAAAACCTTATGAAGTGAATATTATTATTCCCATTTTACAGATAAAGAAACTGAGGCCAGAGAGGTTGGTAACTTGTCAGAGGATATTGAATATTTTGTTAAGCTATCCAAAGTAGTCAGTTTGAGCTTCGGTTGAAGCTACACACTTAACCTTTTTTGTTAAAAAACAGAGGAATTGGTCCTATTTCTACTTTTCATGATTTATTCTACTCATTATGCCTAATTGCTTGTGGCAGTTGTTTCCTCTTATATCATTAGTGTTATGTTATAAAGTCTACTTATGGGGTCAAGTTTGGATTGACTGTGTTTGGAATCCCGAAACTTTGGAAAACAAGGGTGTAATAAAAATGATCTGGCATAGGCTCTTTTGAGTATCAATTATGGTGCCCCCCATGGCTGCTCTTCAAAGCATCTGCCCAAATAAGCTTTCCTTTATGGAGATTAAATGTTATTTCTCCAAAAATGACCTTATATGGGTTGTTCATGATACTCTGCCAAAATTACCCTGTACCTAGGGTTTCAGTGTCTCACTTTTAAATGTTGATCTCACTGCAAGAGGTATGGGATTATTAATTCATTCTCCCATTTTAGTATATGGTTGTTTTCCTTTACAAAATGTTTCCTTGTTCTCGAAAATTATTTTGATAACTGTTACATAAGTGTTATACAAATTATGAGATTGATCTAGAAGTATCTTTTTCTTCTTTCATAGCATATCTTTGTTCTTCTTGGAGACTGTAGGGTTTGTTTCCATCTAAGCCTTAGCCATTAAAAAGGAAATTTTAAATTATTTTAAATAGTGACAGACTGTCCTTAGTTCTCTGTGTTGAGAAAAATATATTACTGTTGTAACCAGGTTATGGAACAAATGTTGAAATGCACGAATGTTTATGAACGAAGTAAACAGCGCATTCGGCTCAGAGAAGTTGGCTATTCAGGATTGGGACTTCTTCTTAATGAAGCACCCGTTAATGCCAATCTCATTAAAAGCCTCACCAATCAAATTATAAATACAGGTATGACTAAGGCTGATAATACTGATATATTTAAGAAATGTTCTTCATAGTAGCATAATTGTATTTGATAGTCTCAGTTTTTTTCCTGAAGGTTTTTTTTCCCTTCCTTCCTCAGGTTACTTTTTAAATTACCTGTTATTTGATTCAGCAGGGCTTTATTAGGTACTATTTTTTATCTATCTTTTTTGTTATTATCTCCCCAGGGCATAGCATAGTGCCATAGGCCTTCAGTAGAAGTTTATTGATTGATTAGTAAATAATTGAGTTCTCTATAAGGAAAAGATGCTAGAGAAAATACATACAAAACATTTTATCTTTTTTTTTAGGGAGCGTAAATCCTTAATTTCAGATATTCTTTTTTGCTTCTCATTTTTTTTAATAAAATTTTTTAGTACTTACGACAAACTATAGTGTTTATGTCAGATGCTGGGGGTTTAAAAGGCATAAGATAAGGTTCTTCGCTTTGATTCGTTTACCTTCTCATTGATAAGAAAGTACATAAGATATAAGATATGTACATAAAAAGATAAATAATGTATATTATAACAGTATGGATAGTATTTTCAGGCAATAAAAGAAGAGAACAGTTAGGGCTTACTCAGGAGAATGTCAAATATTCTAAATCTATTTTCTTTGTAAGATTTAAACATATGTATAATCCTTATTTTAAATGAGAGTTATTTCAGCATTATGTAACTGTTACCCCCAGTTCATTCTTTGAGAGAGAACTTCAAAAAGAATGCAGCTGGAGGCATCATGGTTCTTGATTCCAAACTGTTAGAGTAATCGAAACATACATACACCATTGGAACAGAATTGAGAGCCCAGAAATAAAACAATGTATATCTGGTCAACTAATATTTGACAGGAGATCCAAGAATACTCAGTGGAGGAAAAATAGTCTATTCAATGAACGGTGTTGGGAAACTGGATATTCATATGCAAAGGAATGAAAATGGACCCCTATCTCACACTACTCACAAAAATTAACTTGAAATGGATTAAAGATTTAAATGTAAACCCTGAACCATATAACTCTTAGAAGAAAACATAAGGAAAAGCTCCTTGACATTTGTCTTGGCAATGACTTTTTGGATATGACCCCAAAAGCACTAGCAACAAAAGCAAAATAAATGAGGCAACATCAAACTAAAAAGCTTCTGCACAGTGAGAAAAACCACCAACAAAATGAAAAGGCAGTCTACAGGGTGGGAGAAAATACTTGTGAATCAAATATCTGAGAGGAGGTTAATATCTAAAATACGTAAGGAAATCATATAATATAATAGCAAAAAAAAATTCCAGTTAAAAATGAGCAAAAGGGGGTGCCTGGGTGGCTCACTCGGTTGAACATCTGACTCAGTTTCTGCTCAGGTCACACTCTCATGGTTTGTGGGATCCAACCCCACGCTGGGCTCTGCATTGACAGCTCAGAGTCTACTTGGGAGTCTTTCTCCCTCCCTTTCTGTCTTTCCCTCACTTGTGTGCACATGCACATGTGCACGCTCTCTCAAAAAATAAAAAAATGTTAAAAAAATGAGCAAAGGACCTGATGAGACTTATTTTAAGTTTTATTTATTTATTTTGAGAGAGAGAGAGCACAAGCAGGGAGGGGCAGAGAGACAGGGAGAGAGAATCCCAAGCAGGATCCACGGCAACAGCGCAGAGCCTGAGGGGGGCTCGATCCCACGAACTGTGAGATCATGACTGAGCCACCCAGCTGCCCCCTGAATAGACAGTTTTTGCATAGAAGACATACAAGTAGCCAGCAGGTAGATGACAAGGTGCTCCACATCTTTAATCATAAGGGAAATGTAAATCAGAACCAGAAGGAGATAGCAGGTCTTACATATTAAGATGGCTATTATCAAAAAGACGAAAGATAACAAGTGCTGGTGAAGTTATGGAGAAAGGGAAACCCTTGTCCATTGATGCTGGGAATGCAAATTAGTGCAGCCATTATAGAAAACAGTATGGAGGTTCCTCCAAACATTAAAAATAGAACTATCATATGATCTAGCAATCCATCTTCTGGGTATATATCCAAAGAAAATGAAATCACTATCTCAAAGAATTATCTGCATGTTCATTGTAGCATCGTTTATAATGGCTAAGACATGGAAATAGCCTAAGCGTCTGCTGATGGATGAGTGGATAAAGAATGTGTTATGTGTGTGTGTATATGTATATATAAAAGAATATTATTCAGCCACAACAAAGAAGGAAATCCTGCCATTTGTAACACATTAACCTGCAAGACATTATTATGTTAAGTGAAATTAAGTCAGAGAAGGACAAATACTGTACGGTCTCACGTATGTTGAGAAATTCAAAAAAACCAAACTCCTAGAAACAGAGAACAGATTGCTAGTTGCTGGGGTGGGGTGGGAGGTGGGGCAAATGAATGAGGTGGTCAAAGGGTACATGCTTCCAGTTATAAGATGAATAAGTTCTGGGATCTGATGTGCAGCATGGTGACTATAGTTAACAGTGCTGTATTATGGTCTTGAAAGCTGCTAAGAGCAGATCTTAAAAGTTAACCACCATGATAGGAAAATGGTAACTATGTGAGGTGATGGATGTTAATTAACCTTATTGTGGTAATTATTTTACAATATATACGAATATCAGATCATCATGTTTTACACCTTAAATTTATGCAGTTTTATGTCAGTTGTATCTTAGCAAAGCTAGAAAAAACCAAAGGCTGTCTATTGTTGACAGCAAGAAAAATAAAATAAAAATGAAAACAATTATTTCATTAACCATCACTCATAGTTCTTTGGCTATCTCTGGAATTCAATTTTAACTTTTTGTTTTTTCCCCACCGTAGATCCTGCTATTAATTTCAAAGATCTGTTGTCCATGGTATATATATCTCACAGGACACATATAAATGTCAGGGTGGTTATCTGCAGAAAGGTTAGTGAACTTTTAAAATATACTTTAAAGGGGTGCCTGGGTGGCTCAGTTGGTTAAGCGTCTGACTTCATCTCAGGTTATGATCTCGTGGTTCATGAGTTTAAGCCCCATGTCGGGCTCTGTGCTGACAGCTTGGAGCCTGGAGCCTGCTTCAGTTTCTTTCTCCCTCTCTCTCTGCCTCTCCCCCACTCGCACTCTCTCTCTCTCTCAAAAGTAAACGTTAAAAAAATTAAAATACACTTTAGAAGTAACAATATTGTCATACTGTGAATAGCTTTTATATTGAGTATTTTATACCAGGTATAAGTTTTAATATCTGTTATTTTATAAATGGCACGATTTTTAAATAGTTTACTTTTTTGAGGTGAATTAACTTCATGTAACCACAAAAATGTGTTCTTCTTAGCCTCATGTAGTCACCTGGAAATATGCCCTTGCCCCAGTAAAAGATTTATTACAAGAGAATAGTTTGTCAAGAACTTTCAAAGATAAAAACCATTTCTAATTCATATACCATATTTTAGAGTTAATCTTTTGAACTTCGTGGAAAAGCAAGAGTGACTTGCTTTCAAGTTACTCCTTTAACTTTTAACTAAGTCAAGAACTAGTTATCCTGTGTGCTTCTTCCTAATTATAACCTTCTGTCTTCCCTGCTGTTAACCTCTGACCACTATTTAATTTATTTTCTTGTTTTTCTTTTTAATTTTACTCCTTAGTTATGTTACAGTATTTTTCCATTATAAGTCTGTATATGTATCTTTCTCTTTACTGGCCTCATAGAGTTTTTCATTCTATGACTATTGTATGAAGTATTACCTGGTTCCCTGTACATGGACATTTAGATTGTCTCCTACATTTATATGTTAATAAACTTCCGTTAAGAACACTTTTTTACATATACTTTTACCTGTTTTTGGTAATATATCTGTAGGACCTAATCCATGAAATGGAATTGCTGTCTCAGAAGGTACTCACATTTTGCATTTTGATGGATTTTACCATATTGTCCTTGAAGCAGGCTATATAGATTGATCCTTTCCTTTCAGTTTGAAAACAACTTTTGGTGCAGCCTAGTTTTTATCCATTACATGTATATAAAATGAACATAAAATAAGTAATTTTATGGATATTTTAAGTTTTTTTTTTTTTTTAATTTTTTTTTTTAACGTTTATTTATTTTTTTGAGACAGAGAGAGACAGAGCATGAACAGGGGAGGGTCAGAGAGAGGGAAACACAGAATCTGAAACAGGCTCCAGGCTCTGAGCTGTCAGCACAGAACCCGACGCGGGGCTCAAACTCACGGACCGCGAGATCATGACCTGAGCCGAAGTCGGCCGCTTAACCGACTGAGCCACCCAGGCGCCCCTTAAGTTTATTTTTGAGAGAGACAGTGAAGGAGGAGGGGCAGAGAGAGAGAGGGAGAGAGAGAATCCCAAGTAGGCTCCATACTTTTAGTGCAGAGCCTGATGGGGGGCTCAAACCCACAAACTGTGAGGTCGTGACCTGACCTGAAATCAAGAGTTGGACACTTAACCAACTGAGCCACTCAGGCGCCCCTTATGGAAATTTTAAAATTATGAAATCACGAAAATTTCTTTGCTGTGGGGAAAAAATGGTATTTTCTATCACTAGAATAGTGGTAGCTCACCTATCACAACGAAGGAAAGGAAAACATCACATCATTGTGACTCATTGTGACTAATTGCTTTCTATATCAGCATCAGCATGCATTAGAGCCATTGATATTAAAGTCCCTATCAATATTATTCATCTCCTATGAAACTTGTCAGAGATAAAAGAGATTTTCTAAATACTGGGAGCAAAATTTCTTTTCATCTACATATAAGTTTATTGTCTTTGTGATAAAAATGTCTTAAGGGTCTTAACTGAATACCTGACAGTGTTTGAGAACCTGTTTTAATCCAAAAATGGGAAATGAGTTGGATAGTAGAGATTATACTCATTGACATTTCTGTGTGTATTCTTTAATTTCAGTTTCTTTTTCCAGCTAAATAGCAGTATCCATTTTATTGGAGTTAGTGTTTTCAAATTAAAATATAGTTTCTTTGGTGCCTGGGTGGCTCAGTTGGTTGAGTGTCTGACTCTTGATTTCGGCTCATGTCATGATCCCAGAGTTGTGGAATCAAGCCCCATTTTGGACTCCATGCTAAGTGTGGACCCTGCTTAAGATTCTCTCTCTCTCTTTTTCTCTCTCTCTTTCTCCTTCCCTCCCTCCCTCCCTCTCTCCCTCCCTCTCTCCCTCCCTCTCTCCCTCCCTCTCTCCCTCCCTCTCTCTCTTTTCCTCCCTCTTCCTTTCCCCCCTGCTTGCGTTCTCTCTCTTTCAAATAAATAAAGAAATAAAATACAGTTTTTATTTTGTTTGTTATTCAAGATAGAATTAATGGAAAAAAAAAAGTGTTTTTGCAAAAGTAGCCATTTACTATGCCCATAAAAATGAGATGGGGAAACATTCTTGGGATATCTAGGTTCTATTAAAGTATTTGTGTGTCATATTTACTCTGCTAACCTTAGGGCCAGAACAGGGCCTGGTACATAGTAGATATTCAGTATTTGCTAAAGAAATGCAGTAGGCTCATGGAAGGTATTTAGTTGAGAGGATATAACTATTACATTTTATATGTATCTTCATTCTATGTATATTTTCTCTCTTACCAAATTAAATTAATAACATGAGTGTTGACATGTGGAGGATCATTTTATTTTTTTTCTTTATCTTTCAGCAAATATTTAAGTACTCTGTACAATGAGTAATATGCAGATTAGCTAAAAACACAGTGTGTGCCCTCCAGATAATTTGTAATCCAGTTAAGAACATAATCTTTTGAAAGTGTATCTTCCCACAGTTTCTCATTAAATTACTTTGTCATTAAAATAACTGGGAAGAAACTGGTTTTGATGTGAAGTACTGTGTACTTTTTGACGAGTTTTGTATTCTTAATCTCTTCACAGATTTTACAGATTTTGCAGTCCCAGCCAGATGCAGCACATCAAATATCTCAACAAGTGGGTTGGCAAGACACTTTGGTTAGGCTCTTTTTAAAAACAAATTTTGAAAATGGAAATACTCTTCATAAGCACAGTAGAGCTCTTCCAATGAAAGACAATGATAAAAATGTGGTAGGTGAAGAAGATCTTAAGAGGAACTTCGATGAAAAGACTGATGAGGAAAAAATCAACTCTTTTGGCTCAGCTAATGTGTCTTCCGATCAGTGGAGTTTAGAGGATAGACACTCTCTAGACTCAAACACACCATTATTTCAAGAAGATAGTTCTGTGGGAGAATTAACTTTCAAATCAGAGAATCAAGAAGAATTCTGGAATAATAATCCTTCACATTTGAGTTTAGATTTCAGTGGAATAGACTCATGTGAACTGAGCGACAGTGGAAGTCACATGCCAGACAGCTTGCCTAGTACACCATCCCCAATAGAATCTACTAAATCATTTTCTGTGCCATCTGACAAAGAGAGCAGCATCACAAATGATACGGGGTTTAGTGATGACTTGTCGTTACTTGAAAGCCAAGAGGTAAAATTCCTTATTTGTCCAAAAGCTGTTTTCATTTTCATGCATCTATGATATATTTCTAGTCCTTAGAATTGTGTGATTGTTAACAATTTCGTATTATACTCATGTTCTAAGTCTCAAGATCTAAGATTTTGGAAGCCTAGAAGTCACTAAATTGTGTCTTGAGAGCAAAACCGGTGTTGTATTCATCCTTGTATTGCTAGGGCCTACCTAGCAAAGTTCCTGGTTCATAAGACACATTAAAAATATGTTAAATAATTACAGTCACTATATAGGATGGTTCTTTTAATGTGCTTTTAATACTTCCTCCTTCCAATAATTTAATATTACTTTATCTTTTTTTACAGAGATGTGAGGAGGAGCTTCTTCAATTACTGACAAATATTTTGAACTATGTAATGTGTAAGGGACTAGAAAAGTCAGACAATAATACTTGGATTGAACGAGGACAAGTGTTTTCAGCACTAACTAAACCAGGAATATCCAGTGAACTACTTCGACCATCAGATGAAATAAAATTAATGTAAGCACTCATTTGGTGATTTACCCTCTCCTTTTGGAGTGGTCTGGAGTCCAAGATAATATTATTTATTGAACATTTATTCAGGATTCAGTAGGTGTAGTGAGAGAAAAGGAGAAACTTTGTACTCAGCTCCTTTTCCTCTCTGTTGCCATTTTAGTGGAATCTAGAGAGAAGTCCAAAAGTAATTCCAATGTGAGGAGATTTAAAACTTTAGTTTGGGTTTAAGGGATTACATATTCCTTATTGTTTAAAATAGTTTTGATAATATCTAAGCACTCAGTACATTGTGTTCTACAGTCTCCAAATTTGAGGATTTCCATGCTAAAGGAAGCAAATAGTGTTTTCATAGATATTACTTCTCTAAAGCATTTAGAGTTCTCTGCAGGGCTAGACCCTCTGCAAGACATAATAAGCCGTTTCTTGCCTTCCCAATTTAGAGCTTTAAAGTAACTTTTAGTTATCTTATAGAAACTGGAATTTGAAATATTTTAATAGCTTTTTTATAGTCAAGTAGAACAGATAACTTTTACTTTGCCTTTGTATTATACTTATTGAGGGTAGATACTTCAGAGATTAAAAAGTTGCTTCATTGTTATTAGATACTATCTACAATGTCCTTGGATCCCTGCCTGTGATAGTGTATCTTTAGGAATACAGTCATATTAACAAATAATTGACTTTTTTCATGTTTTACTATTTTTCTAAGCTGAAAATGGTTTTAAGAGGATTTGTTTTGCACTTAGTTTGCTACAGAAGATGTTAGAATGGGCAGTCATGGAAAACAGAGAATCAAACACAAATCCAGTAACTGCTGAAAATGCCTTGCGGCTCATCCTGATCATACAGGACTTTCTGCAGTCAGAGGGGCTTGTTAATTCAAACATGTGGACTGAAAAGGTACAGAGATAAATAACACTTTGAAATTACTTTCTGTAGTCAAGCACTTTATTCAAGGAAAAAAACTTTTGTACCCCCTTTTTGGAGCATTAAAATTTAATTGGATTTAACAAACATGGATAAACAGTTAACCAATTTCATTAGCTATTACTAAGATAATTCTCTTGGCTTTTTCCATTTGTACATTAAACTAGTTTTGAAAACACTTATAATGTGTATTACTGTTGGGGAGAACTCATCAGTTGATTTTAAGATGGAATGTTTTTATTTCTCAATTTTTCTCTTGTGATAGCTTTTAGAGGATCTGATGCTGCTCTTCGATGGTCTGTCAGTTTGGTATTCTGAAAGTTCAGTATTGGCACAACTTTCTCAAGTTCAAATCCAGTTACTTCTAGGATTCATTGGAATGGGTAATGTGCAGGTTTGTCAATTCATTTGCATTATTTTTTGTACTTTGTATGCAGCATAGGAATTATTTGTGTAATAACTAAATGATAATATTTAATATATTAATATTTAATAATTTAATATTAAATGGTAATAATTTTCAGCATTTTAATTTTTTTATTAGTTCCAACAGCATATATGTTTCAGTTTTGTTAATCAGAAAGAAGCTTCAGAGGCAGCTGATTGATGGTTTCTTCCTGATTCAATATAATTTCAACGTTGCCTTTTAAAGGATTTATACATAGCTTATATTAGGAGGTATTATATCATCTGTAGTGTAGCTAGGAAGTACACAACCTGCTTAGACTATTTATACTTGTCACTCATACATATGAACTTTAGGGCTTATATTTTGAGGAAAATTGAGTTTTTTTTTTCTTTCAAATCTTTTTCTGTTACTTTACTAATCCACAGTTTTACACTATATCTCATTTTTTAATTAATCAAATGCTTACTGTGAATACCTACCAAGTTTGAGCATTGTGCTAGGTTTTCAAAACACAGATAAATAAAGTATGGACTCAAGGAATATTTATTATTTCTATCTTTAATTAAAAATTTTAAAGGTTGGGGAATGTGCCTGGGTGGCTCAGTTGGTTAGGCATCCATCTCTTGGTTTTGGCTCAGGTCATGATCCTCTGTTAAGCTCTGCCCTCATGATTTTCTCTCCCCTTCTCTTTCTGCCCCTCCCCCATTCATTCTCTCTCTCTCTCTCTCTCTCTCTCCGTCTCTCTGTCTCTCTGTCTCTCTCTCTCAAAATAAATAAACTTAAGAAAAAACTCTTTTAAAAAATGTTACAGGTTGGAAAATTTGCACATGAATTTTAGTCTGTCAACTTTCGGTTTATATTGGAGAACTTGAGTTGAGTTAATCATGACATGTATCTCATAACTACTTACCTGGCCCTTTTAATTTCCTTTTGATTTTGGAATTTCAAGTACTTGGGGCAAAGGGGTAGGGTTGGGGATGGTTTCTAATATATATAAACTTACTGTAATGTTGATAACATGGAGAGGTTAAAATTCCATAAGGTTGCCATATTTTTAAAAGGCCATATTTTCAATAGATATTTTTTCCTAATTGTAAAAGTAAAACATGATCATTATGGAAAATACACAAAAACATAAAGAGAAGAAAATAAATCCATCATCCCATAGCCCAAGAAGAAATAACTGTCAATATTTTTCTATGCATATATCTTTTTCAGATGATTGAAAACATCATATATTTTGATAATTTTATTTTCTTTTTTTCTTACAATTATATTGAATTCCTTTCCCCATATTACTAACTTTTTAAACATTGGGTTTTTTGGAGGGCTCCTGAGTGGTGGCTCAGTCAGTTGAGTGTTTGACTCTTGATTTCAGCTCAGGTAATGATCCCAGGGTCATGAGATCAAGCCCTGCATCAGGCTCTGCACTGAGTGTGGAGCCTGCTTGAGATTCATTCTCTCTCTCTCTCTCTCTCTCTCTCTCTCTCTCTCTCGTTCCTCCCTCCTCTCCCTCTCTCCTCCTCTCTCCCCTCCCCCAGTTGTGCGCTATTTTTATAAATAAAAATAAAATTAAAATCGCAAAAGAAATTTTTTAAAATAGTGGGTTTTTTTTCTTAATCATAAAAGTAACATATTCATTGTAGAAACATGGAAAACACAGAAAAGCTAAATAAATAAGATTTGCTTGCTGATACATGGATTGTGGAACCTTGAATTATGTATCCATTCAAATGTAATTTGAAAATATATGTATTTAAAAAAACAATCACACTCTTTGTCTAGTATTTCTAGTCTAAAAGTATATCCTAAAATAATAATGTAAAATACCAAACAGCCTTGATGGATGTTCATGGTGGTATTCTCGGGTTTTTTCTACCGAGAGATAGAATGAAAATAGTTTTTGGGGCCTTTTCATTAATATTAGCCTGATGGCTGTTAAAGCAATTGCAGCCAGCATGCCAGGTGGATATGAGAACTCTTGGTTTTGGGGTTGTTTTTTTCCCCCCACTTATAATTACTCTCAGTGTTTCTCTTTAATGAAATTTCCATAAATACCTATTTGTTTAATTTGTTCACCATTAAATATTTCAATGCCTGTCCCATAGTAGGCCTCTATAAATACTTGTTAAATAAAGAGTACAGAACCTATGGATTGTTTACCAGTAGTTAGTAACCTAAAACATTTTTTACTGGCTAGTTGTTTAATTTTATTCTCTCAGGAATAAAAACACATTTCTCTGAGGTTATTGTACATGTTAAAGGCTGGGAAAGCAACTTCTTCCCTTATAGGGGTTATAATAAAGGTTCTTTGCCATTCTGACTACAAACTTGTTTTGTGTGGCTCATACTTACTAGTTAATTGCCTGTGTGTATGTATTAGAAGATGTCACATAAATGTCAACGTTTCCTAGCTTGTCTCTAAAGTAAGACTAGGTGGTTGCTGATTTATTTAGATGCAGCATATGATCTCCATTTTGCTGGTTTCCTCTTCCCCCAGTTGTCTTACCTGAGCCAGTGATGAGAACATGAAATTACCTTGTGGGGCATCACCCATAGTAATTATATTAGAAAGGAGGAAATAGGGCATCAGTATTTTTTGTAGTTTCTCAAGTGACCCTCATGCAGTGCTCTTTATAATGGGGGTAGGGAGGATCATATGTATCTGTATGTGACATGTGTACGTATCCAAAATTAAGGCAGTGGTCAAGTAAATTATCTTGTATTCATTGAAATATCTTTATACTTCTAAATAAACATATGAACATTATTTAATACCATGATATTAAGTTAAAAGCAAAGCACTAGATGTTTAACTTTTTGTATAAACGGTATTTTACTTAAAAAGTTTTTTTAATGTTTATTCATTTTTTGAGAGACAGAGACAGAGCATGAGGAGGGGAGGGGCAGAGAGAGAGGGAGACACAGAATCCAAAGCAGGCGCCAGGGTCTGAGCTGTCAGCACAGAGCCCGATGTGGGGCACAAACCCGTGAACCGTGAGATCATGACCTGAGCCAAGTCAGACGCTTAACTGACTGAGCCACCCAGATACCCCAATATAAACAGTGTTTTAAAAAACACGTAGTAGGGGCGCCTGGGTGGCTCAGTCAGTTAAGCATCTGACTTTGGCTCAGGTCATGATCTCGCAGTTCATGGGTTCGTGCCCCGTGTCAGGCTCTGTGCTGACATCTCAGAGTCTGGCGCCTGCTTCAGATTCTCTGTCTCCCTCTCTCTCTGCCCCTCTCCTGCTTGCGCTCTGTCTCTCTCTGTCTCAAAAATAAACATTAAGAACAATTTTTTTTTTAAACACATAGCAAAAAAGCCCAGAATTATTAGTTCTGGTATTTCCTGGATGATGAAATTTTATGGCCTTTTTTCTTTTTTTTAATGTTTGTTTATTTTTGAGAGATAGTGCACGCTGGGGAGGGGCAGAGAGAGAGAGGGACAGAGGGTCTGAAGCGAACTCTGCACTGACAGCAGCGAGCCCGATGTGGGGCTTGAACTCATGAACCCAAAGATCATGACCCGAACCAAAGTCAGACACTCAGCTGACAGAGCCATCCAGGTGCCCCTATGGCCTTTTTTCTTATATTTGTTGGTCTCTATTAGAATTAAGCTGCTTTAGTCAGATTCAAAAACTAAAGTTAAAGATTTGGAAAGTCTGAGGAGAATGGAAAAGCTTCAGCAGTAGAACCTTAAGTTAAAAGTAGAAAAGTTAGGGTTGACTGGATGGCTCAGTTGAGTAAGCATCTGACTGCTGTTCAGGTCAAGATCTCAAGGTTGGTGGATTTGAGCCCTGCATCGGGCTCTGCGCTGACAGCTTGGAGCTTGAAGCCTGCTTCAGATTCTGTGTCTCCTCTCTGTCTCAAAAATAAATAGATAAACATTAAAAAAAAATTTAGTATAATTCCTCTGTCCTTGCACACTATTAGGAAGAGTGGAATAGACGTTTGGGTGATTAATTATCCACTATACCTTTTCTGTATATTCTGCTTTTATAATTGATTAAAAAAAACAAACAGGGACACCTGGGTGGCTCAGTCGATTAGGTGTCCAACTTCAGCTCAGGTCATGATCTCACAGTTCGTGGGTTCGAGCCCCGCGTCCGGCTCTGTGCTGGCAGCTCAGAGCCTGGAGCCTGTTTCAGATTCTGTGTCTCCCTCTCTCTCTGCCCCTCCCCTGTTCATGCTCTGTCTCTGTCTCAAAAATAAACAAACATTAAAAAAAATTATTAAACAAACAAAACTTGAAGAGCCAAAGATCTTTTGCTAAATGTCTGCTTTATTCTGTTCTTTCTCACCTGTACTATTTTCCTCAGGTTTGTGCAATGGCATCAGCTAAGCTAAACACCCTTCTTCAGACCAAAGTGATTGAAAATCAGGATGAAGCATGTTACATTTTAGGGAAGCTGGAACATGTTCTAAGTCAGTCAATCAAGGAACAGACTGAAATCTACTCATTTCTGATTCCCCTTGTCCGTACCCTGGTTTCCAAAATTTATGAGCTTCTCTTCATGAACTTGCACCTGCCTTCTTTACCTTTTACCAATGGTAGTTCTTCATTTTTTGAAGATTTTCAAGAATATTGCAGTTCAAATGAATGGCAAGTTTACATTGAAAAATATGTAAGTTTTATCTATTTTGAGTGAATTTTCTATTGTCATTTTTATTAGAAGTATGTATTAAATTTTGTGTATATATGTATATTTTTGTAAGATTGTGCCTTACATGAAGCAATATGAAACCCTTACATTTTATGGTGGTCATGAGAACATGGCACTTTATTGGAAGGATTGTTATGAAGCCTTAATGGTGAATATGCATAAACGAGACCGGGAAGGAGGAGAAAGCAAGCTTAAGTTCCAGGTAAAAATTATTAAATGTTTTTAGTGTCTAGTTTTTTATATTGATTTCAAGCATTTGATATTAAAATGAGAGTAATAAGTCAACTTTGAAAACAAATGCAGTTTCCTATTTGAAAATTATTTCAGAATTGAAAGAAAAAGACTAATCAGTAACAAAAAAGTTAATATCAAAATGTTCTATGCATAGTGGATACGTAAAAAGTCTATTAGGCTGATAGTTCATATCTCTAAGGAGGCTGAGTATATATCAGTGCTTAAAGAAAATTGATGGTACTAAATACTTGCTTTAGAAAAGAAGGCCTCAAATTAATAATTTATGTATCTACCTTAAACTAGAAAGAAAACTAGTTTCTAAATAAGAAACAAACAAAAATAAGAGCAGAAATCAATGAAACTGAAAGCAGGAAAATAATAGAGAAAATTAATAAAACCAAAATCTACTTCTTTAAAATGTTGATAAAATTGGTCAACTTCTAGCCAGATTAACAAAACAAAAAAAAGAAAGTGAAAAAGTACCATTACCAGAAATGACAGGGGAATATCACCACTCATTCACAGACATCAACACGATAATAAGGTACTACCACAAACCAATCTGTGCACATAAATAAGATGACTTAAATGTCTCAATTTCTTGACAAATACAGATTTCCAAAATTCAATAGTAAGTTGATAACCTAGTCTTTTACCTATTAAAGAAACTAAACTTACAGTTTAAATATGTTCCAAAAGGGAAGACTCCAGGCCCAAGTGGTTTCACTGGTGAATTCTGTTGAACATTTAATGGAGAAATAACACCAATTCCTCACAGTCTCTTTAGAAAACAGAAAAATGGAATCACTTCCAACTCATTATGTGAGGACAGTGTTATCCCCTTATTGAAACCATACAAAAATAGTGTAAGAATACACCTGAAGCTCATATAACACTGTATATTAATTATACTGGAATTAAAAAATCACAAAAATGGTACAGGAAAACTACAGATCAATATCTCTTAGGAACATTGATGGAAACCAGATCCAGCAATATATAAAAAAGTAATACATCACACCAGGTAGAGTTTATCCTAAGAATGCAAGATTGCTTTAGCATTTGATAGCCAATATGAGGGTAATGGACTAAATTCATATTTATTAAAAAGAAACTATATATGATATCAGATGTAGAAAAAGTATTTGACAAAACTCATCTGTTTTATGATCAAAGCTCTCAGAAAACTGGAAATAGAATCTCAACAAAAATCTTACAGCTAGCTTCATATTTGTTTTTAAAGTTTATTTATTTTGAGAGCATGCACATGTATGTGCATGTGAGGAGGGAGAGAGAAAATCCAAAGCAGGCTCCACGCTCTCATTGCAGAGCCTGTTTTACGGCTCTGGCTCAGGAACCATGAGATCATGACCCGAGCTGAAATCAAGAGTCTGATGCTTAACCAACTACATGGCTCAGGCACCCTGCTAGCTTTATATTTAAATATTTAAAGGTGGAAAACTGAGTGCTTTCCTTGTAAGCAGAGAACCGGCTGAGAATGTCCACTCTCACCACCCTTCTAGTCACTGTTGTACTATATATGCTAGCAAATGCATTAAGAATAGGGAAAGAAATAAAAGTAATTTACATTGGACAGGTAGAAATAAGACTGTTTGCAGATAATATTATTATGTAGATGATCCTAATGAATTTACCAAAAATCTCCTACAATTAATGAGTTTAGCAATACTGCAGGACATACAATATACAAAATTTAGTCATATTTCTATATACCAACAATGAGCAATTGTAAACTGAAATTTTGAAAAAGCACTACTTACAATATCTCTAAAAAGAATAAGATATTTAGATATCAATCTAATAAAATATGTACAGGCAAAACACTGATGAAACAAAGATGATCAAGTAAAAATACATTTATTCCTTAATAGGTATAAAAAGAAACATTTGTAATCCACCACTATTAACATTTTGGTATATCTCTTTCCTGTTTTTTTTAATGTATATAAAAATGGCACACTTTTCATTTACTGCTCCTTTTCTTATTGTGAGCATCTTTCCATGCCATTATATGACTGTGTAGTTTTCCATTATATTATGTATTAGAGCATAATTAAATTTATGTCCCAATTTTGGACCTAATTTATCAATGTTCATTTTAAGTAGCATTGATCATCCTTATAGTCATATTTTTATGCTTATTCAGGATGGCTTTACTAGGATAAGTGGAATTACTGGATGCAGCACTGCTTAAAATACTGTTCTATTGCTCTCATAGAAGTTCTTTTAGTTTCTATTCCAACCAGCACTTTCTTTGTAACTTCATCCTTAGCTTTTCTGGGTAAAACTAACTTTAGAATATTCTTATTGCTTGAACTTCACCAATTGTGAAATTGATGTTTAAATTATAATGGAGTTGTCATGACTTCTTCAATTTTCTTAGCATTGACCTGTTTTAAATATTTAATAATACCAAATCATTGATTTCACAAAGGTCTAGTAATTATAGTAACAATTATAGGAATAAGAGCTACAGTTTATTGAGAGCTTGCTACTTTTCTGGCACTGTATTAAGTACTTTAAATCTTAATCTTTTTTGATGACAAATATTGTCAGCCTCATCTTAGAGATGAAGATACTGGACCTCAGAGAATTAAGTGCCTAAGATTTGTACCAGGCCTAACTCTAAACTCTTAACTGCACTGTGCTGTATTGCCTCTCTAAAAGATGTCTTTTAAACCCACATCTAAATCCATGTCTTTAACTGTTCTTTTTAACATAATTCAGTATTGATTTTGTGAAACAAATACTGTTATTTTAGTTCCTGATAGATGAATATCTGTTTGAGTCAGTCTTAACTACTTTTCTTTTTGAAAACTATAAAACTTAATTTCAGGACTGAGTTATATCTTGATAGAACCTATTATCAGAGTGAATTTTATCCTGAAAACTGGAATAAGTTTGTGAATTCCATTTGCTGACTAGGATATTATTCAGAGAGCAGCAATTCAAATGATGAAGTTTTTCATTGTGAGAGATTTTCCCCTATGGATTTCTTTTGTCTTTGGCCTTGCCTTTTAGATCCCCAGTAGTAGCTATGGATGTGGTTACTCTTCCTTCTACTTTATTTAAGAATGAGTTTCATTCCAGCGCCTTAAAAACCAAAAGACTCCAAAGGAAGATCATTTTACTTGACAGTATAAGGTTAATAAATCTGAGTTTTAAAATTCTGTATTGAGGTACATCATTTTTGAAGCTCTTCACATATTTATTGTTGTTTAGATTTTTAAAGTTTTACAAAATACAGATTATAGAGTAGTATGCTTCATGAAAGAAAATTATTCTAATGAAATAAGAAAATACTGTTGGTTGTCCGCTTCTTTCTTTTCCATGATTGTATTGGAATAAATTTTTTAAATTATGGCATTAAAATTTAAATATACCTGTAAATACAAGATTCAAGGCTATTATTTATTGCTATCTCAGGAGTTTTTTGTGGAGCCATTTAATCGAAAAGCACGCCAAGAGAACTTGAGGTATAATAATATGCTTAAACAACTTAGCAGTCAACAGTTAGTCACTCTGAGACGCTGGAAGGCAATACAGCTCTATCTTACATCTGAAAGGGGACCTTGGGCTGAAAGGTAGGAGGATATCATTTATTAAATATTCTTTCTTCATTAGAACTTCTGTCTAGAACTTTTTGAGCCAGTGACCTCTCCAATTCAATTTTTAAAACATTCAACTTACAAAAAATTGCTTTTAATTAATTTGGTTGTCTTTTTGTGAATTACAGGTCTGGGATGTTCAGAGCTTCATATATGTGTTTTCACCATGGAGTTATTTCCCTTCTTTTTACACTGTGATATAGAGTTTAAGTCTTGAATCAGTTTATTTCTTTCTTCTTGATACTGCCTCTTTGAGCTGGAGTTAGTGATGTTATATGTTTGAATATTTTACAGTTTATTTACTTGATCCTAAGTCACTTCTATTTTGCTGATTCAGCAAAGTATGACTTAGGATCAAGTAAATAAACTGTTAAAATATTGTTGGCTGTCAGCTTCTTTCTTTTCCTACATGATTGTATTGGAACAAATTTTTTAAATTATGGCATTAAAATGTAAATATACCTGTAATATAATATACTATAAATTTAAATATTAAAATTTAAATATATATATATATATATATATACATACACACAGACACACACACACACCTTTCTTATTGTGGCAAAATACACATAATATAAACTTTACCATCTTAATCATTTAAAAATACACAATTTAGTGACATTAAGTACATTCATAATGTGCAATCATTACCACTGTCCAGCTTCAGAACATTTTCATTACTGCTGAAAGAAACCTGGGACCCATTAAGCAGTCACTCTCTATTGTTCCTTTACCCAGTCCCTGGCAACCACCAGCCTGTATTCTGTCTCTATGGATTTACCTATTCTTGATATTTTATATAGATAGAATCTTACAAATGTGGCCTTTTGTGTCCAACTTATTTCACTTGTGTAATGTTTTCACTTGCGTAATTGTATCATGTATCAGCACTTCTTCAATAGCCAAACCACATTTTGTCTATTCATTCATCAGATGGTAGACATTGGGATTTCTTCTTGTGGCTTTTGTAAACAGTACTGCTTTGAACATTTGTGAACACTGTTTGTTTCCAAACATCTGTTTTCAATTCTTTTAAGTGTATACCTATAAGGAAAATTACTAGGTCATGTGATAATCCAATGTCTTACTTACTAATTGCCAAACTGTTTTCCACAGCATCTGCATCATATAACATACCCATCAGCAATGTTTGCGGGTTCTAGTTTCTCCACAACCTTACCAGTATTTGTAAAATTTTTCAAATTTTTTTATTATGTGATGTGAAGGGCAAATGGATGTGAAGGGCTATGTTATGGTTTTGATTTGTATTTCTTTTTTTTAATTAAAAAAATTTTTTTAATGTTTATTTTTGAGAGAGAGACAGAGACAGAGACAGAGACAGAGCATGAGTGGGAGAGGGACAGAAAGAGAGGGAGACACAGAATCCGAAGCAGGCTCCAGGCTCTGAGCTGTCAGCCCAGAGCACAACGCTGGCTCGAGCTCACAAACCGTGAGATCATGACCTTAGTAAGTCAAAGTCGGACACTTAACCAACTAAGCCACCCAGGCACCCCGTTGATATGTACTTCTTAATGACCAGTGACATTGAGTATCTTTTCATTTGTTGGCTATTTGTATATCTTTTTTGGAGAAATGTCTAAGTTCTTTGCCCATTTTTAAATTGGATTGTTTGATGTTTTTTGGTTGAGTTGTAAGAGTTCTTTTTCTCAGCAATAGACCCTTATCAGATCTATGATTTGTAAATATGTAGATTGTCTTTTTCACTTTCTTGGTACTAGCATTTGTTACACAAAAAGTTTTTAATTTCAAAGTCCAGTTTGTCTTTTTTCTTTTGTTGATTGTGTTTTTGATATAATATCTAAGAAACCATACCCAAGTCCAAGGTCATGAAAATTTACTCCTATCTTTTCTTTTTTTTTTTTTTTAATTTTTAACGTTTATTTATTTTTGAAAGACAGAGTACAAGCCGGGGAGGGGCAGAGAGAGAGGGAGACACAGAATCCAAAGCAAGCTCCAGGCTTTGAGCTGTCAGCACAGAGCCTGATGCGGAACTCGAACCCACAAACTGTGAGATCATGACCTGAGCCGAAGTCAGATGCTTAACCGACTGAGCCACCCAGGCGCCCCTACTCCTATCTTTTCTTCAAAGAGTTTTAGCTCTTACATTTAGATTTGATCTATTTGCAATTATACTCTCTTTATTTGTACTAAAATTATTATTTTATTTTGAACAGTGCATTTGGAATAAACTCATTGTATACCTAGTTAAGAACTATCGTTGAACAGTTAAAAAGTAAAATCTATCAAGCTGTAAGGTGAAGATTTATGTTCAGTTCTTATTTCTGCTGCCTATAAACAACATAGCATTTCGGGCAAATAATTTAGCATGTCTTAGGTTCTTCATGTATAAACTGAAACTGCATATTCTCATTAGTTTTCTTTCAGGGTTGTTTGGGTCAAATGAGATAATGAATATGAATGTTTTTAATATGAATACTTTCTTTGTTTCAATCAATCAATCTTTGTAACTTTCTTACTTTCTTACTTTGTTTCAATCAGTCTTTGTAACTTCAAACTAAGTAATTTTACTTGTTTACTTATGAATATTCATAGGAAACAAAATCCAGTTCACTGGAAACTAGCTAATGTAGAAAATTATTCCCGCATGAGACTTAAATTGGTGCCAAATTATAACTTCAAAACTCATGAAGACGCTAGTGCTTTGAGAGATAATCTAGGTGAGTTCCAATGGCTGTTTAATTATTTCTTGAAGATAATGAGGGTATTGGTGGGTTGTTTATTGTTTTTATTGTTTCAGAATTGCTTACTCATGAAGGAAGGGGGACATTTTATAATTATTTCTTTTTCAGAATGTTGAAGTTTTATATACAAAGCTTTGTTGTACACAATATAGTTGATTTTTAAATGGTTGTGTATGTTAAATGCTGTTCTTTGGCCTAAATCTAAGATGATTCCTATTTTAATTAATTGTAATTTTTCAAAGAAAAGCATAATTTGCAATCATAAAATTATACTGTAGTTTATGTGCAGTGCATTGTCTCTTGTATCCATTATGGTACATTGAAACAGTACCTTAGTCTTTTGCTTTAGTTCTTTTCCCTTAGTCTTTTGCTTACCAAGACTAGGGCTAATATTAGATATATTTAGAATTCTTAGCAACCGTTTAAGTTTTTGTTTTATAACCTATTCTTCTTGGACCCTTAGGATCTTAGGCCAGTATCTTTTTCTAGAAAAAAAAAACCTCCCTTTCTGGCCACCTTTCTGACTTGGTATCTCCTTTTTTGAAGACAGGTCTGTGAAATACCCAATATAGTTGATTGTTGAGTCATTGGCAATCATGTGTATACTAAATTGTGATTGTTTTATCGTAGCCACCTGTTTTTAGTGGCTAAGTTTTAGATGGAATTCAAGTACCAGTTTTTAAATCTTTTTAAAGCTGCCTTAATATATTGGCCAATACATTTGATGCCGTAAATTAATCAAGAGTGCTATCTATGATACCTACCATTTATGGTCTTATATTCTAAAATAAATCAGACACAGTAACCAATTTTCCTTAAGGCAAAATAATGGTCCTACCCCCGAAAGAAACTCTGACTTTAAGAATATCTTATATAGGAATAGTCACTTACATATAGCTTATCCTCCCTGTACATATCTTGAAACCTATTATACTTTCTCTACTCATTGAAATTCGACTGTGCTTATTACTCAGCAAATATCTATTGGTGAATGACTTGACTCTAGTAATACTTAAAGAATGGTGTCCCCTGTTTTTTCTTTGTTTTTGCCAAGAAATCCCACTTCAGGAAATTCCCTGTTCCTCTTCCTTTCCTCACCCGTTTATACTTGTACATAGGTAGAAGTTTATGTCCCTTCTGCTTGGTTTTAGTTAAGTATAGGAAAACTAGTGCTCTTTCTTTTTTTCTTTTTTCTTTTTTTAAATTATTTAGTTAAGTAATCTCTACACCCCATGTGGGGCTCAAAACTCACAACTCTGAAATCAAGAGTCACACGCTTTCCATGGGCGCCTGGGTGGCTCAGTCAGTTAGTTGGGCATCCAACTTCGGCTCGGGTCATGATCTCACAGTTTGTGGGTTCGAGCCCCGTGTCGGGCTCTGTGCTGACAGCTCAGAGCCTGCAGCCTGCCTCAGATTCTGTCTCCCTCTCTCTCTGCTCTTCTCCCAGTCATGCTGTCTCTCTCATTCTCTCAAAAATAAAATAAAACATTTAAAAAAAAAAAAAAGTCACATGCTTTCTGGACTGAAGCCAGTCAGGTGCCCCTTCTTTCTTTTTTTCATCTCTCAGTTTTTCTCCTTACCCAATGTTCAAAAATAATCCAAGTATAATAGTGATAGTGAGATAGTACAGAAGAAAAAATTTTCATACATTTCAAAGTGAAACTGGAAATAGTATAAAACCAGTGGCATCAATCTCTAAAGCTCTTTAAAGTTCCCTGAAGTATCCTTCAGAATTAATTGTATAATGTTTTACCTACTCCTTTTTATGTCTGTAAGTATTTTCATTAGCTGCCAGAAATCATGGTATTCTAAAAAATATTTTGTTTTGTTTTGTTTCATTTACCCCAGTTCTGCTTTGTAACATCGCACTGCAAATTTACAGGATAGTTTTGACACTGTGGGCTAACCTAGAAACTTATCCATTATCTGTAACATTTTTTTGATGGAAAATTATTTGTGAATTCCAAACAAGTGATTTGTGAAGTATCTTTTGGAACACAACCACTTGTAAATTGTGGAATTTAAACAGTCAGAAATAAAGTGTATTCTTAAATATATTATTAAAAATACTTGGTTTTAGAGTTTTGTTATGTCTGCTTTTATTTTTTTTTTATTTGGTTTTATAAAAAATTTTTGTCCATACTTTTTCATTAGCAATACTCTTTTCTTGGGGCACCTGGGTGGCTCAGTTGGTTGAGTGTCCGACTTCAGCTCAGGTCATGATCTTGTGGTTCATGAGTTCGAGCCCCACATCGGGCTCTGGGCTGACAGCTCAGAGCCTGAGCCTGCTTTGGATTCTATGTCTTCCACTCTCTCTGCTCCTCCCCAGCTCATATTCTGTCTTTGTCTAAAAATAAATAAACATAAAAAATTTTTATATAAAAAAAGAAGTGGAACGTGCAATTCTATTTTTTTTTTTTTTAATTTACATCCAAGTTAGCATATGGTGCAACAATGATTTCAGAAGTAGATTTGAACATGGAATTCTTGATCTTGGGGTTGTAATATCGAGCCCCACATTGGGTGTAGAGATTGCTTAAAATCTTTTTTAAAAAAGTACTCTTTTCTGAGTATTTGCAACACCTTGTTTTTATTTCTTACAGTTTCTCTTGTCTTTGAACCATTTGGTAGTTATCCTCCTCTATAACTATATTTTTCTAACAATGCTGCTTAACCTCCTAGTTCTCTTACTAATATTTAGTCTTGTTCACCTTTTGAATGATTATATTCCCAGATCCATGCCTAGCCATCTTGCCTTTTGCCTATTCTTTCTATGAAGTGGTGATCTCATGACTTCACCACTGTTTGTATATGAAATGGTGCTTTCCCACATGTGTTTCTATTCTAACCTGCCTTTTGAAGATTTCCAGCTGCCTGTCTGTCTATTGGATACCTCCTCCACAGGGGGGCTTCCATGTAAAAATTCTGAAACTGAATTCATTATGTTTTCTCATTTGTCTACTCCTCGCCCTAGACTCTGCTTCTCTCACATTTTGTGTTGTAGTTTCATTTTCTTCATTTATTAGTTACTCAGATTAAAATAATATTAGCCATGAATCTGTCCTCATCCCTCTTAATCCCCTACATAATAATAGCTCTTTAGGTACAGTGTCCTCTTAATTCTCCCTTACATAGCTTTTGAATGGTTTTCCTTATTTTCATTCCCTTTCCTGTTGTCATGACTTAGTTTGGTGTGCTATCTTTTCCCAAAGTTACAGTAGTTTCCCAGCTGGCCTCTTTGCCGGAAGTGTTTCCCATTGTCAGTTTATTCTCCAGTCTTTCATCACATTTTGAACTTACACTCTTTTTTTTTTTAATGTTTATTTTATTTCTGAGACAGAGAGAGACAGAGCATGAGTGGGGGAGGGGCAGAGAGAGAGGGAGACAGAGAATCTGAAACAGGCTCCAGGCTCTGAGTTGTCAGCACAGAGCCCAATGCGGGGCTCGAACTCACAAACCGTGAGATCATGACCTGAGCCAAAGTCGGTCACCCAACTGACTGAACCACCCAGGCGCCCCTGAACTTACACTCTTAATGGAATAGTGTCATTCAGCTATGTAAAGTCTGTTTTCTCTTTGTATCACATTGTATAGATTCCTGATTTTCAGTTTCATTGCATTCTCATGTGCTTTAATTACATGCCGGACAATAAATACTGCCACCTGCAATAAATTAGAACATATGAAGAAACATATTCAGTAACTAGGAAAAGTGTGAGCCAGTACTTCCTATCTATAGACAAAGGTGTGATCAAAGCAGATTTACACAGAAAAATGCAGCTGTACATTAGGTTGATTCATTTTTTATGTCTGAGCAATGATACCATATGAAAAATTAAGGGAGGATTTGTCGTCTTTATAATGTTTTGTTAGTTGGTATGAATTATTTTTGTTTCCCACAACTGAAATGTCTTTATTCATAGTTACATACATAACTTTTTCCCAGTCCTACCTATAAACTATGCAGTTATTTTTATTACTACTCTTATACCACTCATATAATTGAGAAGTAAATGTACAATTATAATAGCTGCCATTTATTTTATACTTAATGTAATGTGAAGTATCTCCATTTCACAGTTAAAAAAACCAAGATTCAGAGGAGTTGTCTATTTAATAAATGGCAGAACCGAATTTGAATTTAAGTTCACCACCTCACAGCCTTTGTTCTTCCCGTTATATTAGCCCTGTCTTCTTACAAAATGTATATTTTATAAAATCCATTCATTTATTGTGTATATATGTATCTAGAATTACTTTTTAAATTCCATGTGCTCCAGAAAAGAACACTTCAGCTCTTGTATTATGTATTCTCTTCCAATTAAAGATAATTTGTCATATTCTTACTTAACATTTCTTTAGTACAAATACACAAAAATAGTTTTATTAATACAGTGAGAATAATTCTTTCTTTGACTTACTGGCATATGTTAGAATTAAATGAATTAAAGAGATGAGTTGACCCATTTTGAAACATAAATAGTACCATCATTAAAAATAAAGGACAGAGGCACCTGGGTGGCTGGCTCAGTTGGTTGGGAGTCCACCTTCACCTCAGATCATGCTGTCACGGTCCGTGAGTTCGAGCCCCTCATGGGGCTCTGTGCTGACAGCTCAGAGCCTAGAGCCTGCTTCAGATTCTGTGTCTTCCTCTGTCTCTGCCCCTTTCCCTCTTACACCCTGTCTGTCTCACCCTCAAAAATAAACATAAATAATAAAAAAATTATAGACATGTTTTAAAAACATTTATTCCTTTTTTTATACATGTAGTAGTTTTTAAAAATCACAAACAACCCAGATTACTCTAAATCATGTATTAAAAACTTTTCTGTAGTAAATATCTTTTCTATCTTAGAAAACTTTACCTCCCAAGGTTTTTTTCCAGTTTTATAAATATAATTAACATACAATACTATGTAAGATCTAGAACATAATGACTTGAGATATGTGCATATTGCAAAATAACTACCGTAATGTTTAGTTATCACCCATCATGTCGTGTAGTTAACAAAAATTTTTTCCTTATGATGAGAATTTTAGGATCTGCTCTTGTAGCAAGTATACCATATAGCATTGCTGACTATAGTCATCATTGCACATTATGTTCTCAATACTTATTTATAACTGGAAGTTTAGACCTTTTGAGTACCTTCACCCAATTCCCTTACTCTCTTCCTTTACTTAATATATATATGTATTATTATGTAATTAATAGCCAGAAGTTACAGGACTATAATAGGATTATTTTTTACTTTGTGTTTAATAGATATTTTGTATTTATTTTCAACAGGTATCCAACACTCACAGCCTTCTAGTGATTCATTGCTTTTGGAAGTAGTGAAACAAGTAAAAGTTAGCAATATGGAAGAGGATAAATTAGACCTTCCTGAAGAAGACATAACAGCCAGAGTAAATATGTATGTATAAGTATTTGAAAGGAGTGAACATTATTTTGTTCTGGGGGAGCGTGGGTGGCTCAGTCAGTTGAGCATCTGGCTCTTGATTTTGGTTCAGGTCATGATCTCAAGGTTCATGGGATTGAGCCCTGCACTGGGCTGTGCGCTGACAGTGTGGAGCCTGCTTAGGATTCTGTGTGTGTGTGTGTGTGTGTGTGTGTGTGTGTGTGTGTCTCAATATAAACATTATATTGTTGTATTTTAATAAACATTAAAAAATTTTGTTCTGAAAAACAGGATTATAAAATCATGGAAGGTATTTGCTTAAAATACTAAGTACAGTGACCCTTGAACAATAAAGGTTTAAACTGCATGGATCCACTTATATATGATTTTTGTCAATAAAAACAATATAGTACTGTAAATGTATTATATCTTCCTAATGATTTTCTTAAAACCTTTTTCTTTTTTCTAGCTTACTTTATTGTAAGAATACAGTATATAAGATATACAAAAGATTTATTCATCAACTGTGTATATTATTGGTTGGTAAGGCTTCTGGTCAACAGTAGGCTGTTAGTTAAATTTTTAGGGAGTCAATTTTATTTGTAGATTTTTACACCAGCTTCAGTGCCACTAACCCCTGTATTGTTTAAAAGTCAACTGTATTTGCAGGATCCATCAGTTACTGCTCTATCAGTTGTGAGTAGTCTATCAGTATTAACTGACATTATTGAGGAATGCTTTTTAGAACTGAGATAACTTTGAGCTGGACCTTGAAATTAGAAAATATTTTTAGCTGAATGATAATGAAAACATAACCTATCAAATTTGTGGGATACAGTTAAAGCTTAGATAGAATGTTTAGATAGTTAAAGTTTAGATAGAAAGTACAAAATAAAATATAAACTCTTAAGCAGAAGGAAGAAATTATAAAGATGAAAGCAGAAGTCATGAAAAGAAAATTGGAAAAGGAAAAAGACCAAAGAAAACAAAAGCTAGTTATTAAAAAAATTAAAAAAGAGCTAACAAAACATAAACTCCTTGCCAGACTGGTCAGGAAAGAAAGAAAGGCAACATAAATTATCAATATTGGGAATTAAAAAGGAGAGAACACTAAAAATATTAAAATGATTAAAAAGAAATACTAAATACAACTTTACCAATAAATTTTGACAACTTAAATGGACAAATTCCTTGAAAGATACAAATTAGCAAACCTCCCTCAAGAAGAAAATTTAAAATGAATAGCCTTAGATACATTTAAAAATTTTGAATTTGTAGTAGAAAATTTTCCTAAACATAAAAGATATTGATTTCCTTATCTGTCCTTTGTATTAATTATCATAAATACAGACTTTCATGTGTTTTAAGGCCAACAATACAATTTTGTAGTTACTATTGTATGCACTTGTCTAAATCAGTCAAGGGAAGAATAGAGAAAACTATATAACTGTACTTTTTATTTGCCTGCATAATTACCATACTTATATACTTTATTTGTGCACATTCAAATTTCCATCTGGTGTCTTCATCTTCTAGCCTGAAGGACTTCTTTTATTTTCATGTGAGGAATGTCTGACCACAGATTCTCTCAGGCTTTGTTATCTGTGGTAGTCTTTATTTTTGCCTTCATTTTTGGCTACTTTTTTAACAAAATTTTAGTTATATATCTTTTGAAAATTGAGATTCATATAATATAAAATTTACTCTTTTAAAGTGTAACATTCCATGGGTTTTAGTATGTTCACAGATCTAATTACAGAACATTTTCATCACTCTGAAAGGAAATCTTGTACTTTTTTAGTAGACACTCCCAATTTTCTCCTTCCTACATCCCCTGGAAATCACTCATCTGCTTTCTGTCTCTATTGGCTTTGTCTGTTTTTGACATTTCATTTATTTCTTACAATATGTGGCCTTTTATGTCTAGCTTATTTCATTCAGTATAATGTGTCCAAGGTTCATTCATGGAGTAGCATGTAACTTGACTTCATTCCATTTTATGGTTGAATAATATTCCATCATATGGATATACCACCTTTGTTTATCCGTTCATCAGTTGATGAACAGACAGTTGTTTCTACTTTTTGGTTTTTGTAATTTATACTTCCATGAATATTCATGTACAGAACTTTGTGTCGACATATGTTTTTAATTATATTGGGTATATACCTAGGAATGGATTTGTTAGTTATATGGTAAATCTATGTACAACCTTTTGAGGAATTGTAAAATTGTTTTCATACTGACTACACCATTTAACATTCCCTCAAGTGACATATAGGGGTTCAGATTTCTCCACATCTACCCCAATTTTTGACATTTTGTGTGTTTATTTATTACACTATTCTATAAGATTTGGAATGATACCTTGTGATTTTAATTTGCATTTTCCTAATGACTAATGAAGCTGAGCATCTTTTCACGGATTTGTTTACTATTTATATATCTCTTTTGGATAAATATTTATGTAAATCCTTTGCTCATTTTTTTTAATTGGGTTGTCTTTTAGTTATTAAGTTATAGTGATTCTTTATTCTAGATACAAATGCCTTATCAGATACATGATTTGCAAAAATGTTCTCCCATTGAATGTGTTTTCCTTCATTTTGTTGCACAAAAATTTAAAATTTTGAGGTCCCATTTATCTTTTTTTCCCCTAAGAGTTTTATATTTTATCTCCTACATTTAGGTCTTTGATCCATTTTCAGTTAATTTTTGTATATGGTATGATGTAGGAGTCCATATTCATTCTTCTGCATGTGACTATCCATTGCCTGAGGACCATTGCTTTCTTTTTTAAAGGATGGTTTTGTTGGATATACAGTTCTTAGTGGACAGTTGTTTTTTCTTTTCTTTTTTCTCTCTTTTCTCTTCTCTTCTCTTTTCTTTTCTTTTCTTTTCTTTTCTTTTCTTTTCTTTTCAGCATTTTGAATATGTCATCCCACTACATTTTAGCATCCTGTATTGTGGTGGTTTTTGTACTTGGCTTTCAGCACCTTGGCTTTATGTCCATGTGTGGATATCTTTGGATATTCATAAAATCTTCCTGGATGTGTGAATTATTATTATTTTTTTATTTGGGAAGTTCTCAGGCATTATTTCTTCAAATATGTATGTTTGGCTCTTTTTCTCTGTCCTCTTTGGAAGTCCTTTTACACATCTGTTGTTTCCCATGATGGTAACCCTCTGAGGTTTTTTCATCCTGCTTCTTTCTTCCTTTGTGTTCTTCAGGTTGGACAGTTTCTTTTGAACTGTCTTCAAGAGTCCTGCTTCTTTCCTCTGCAAGTTCAAATATGCTATTGAGAGGCAAGTTCAAATATGCTATTGAGGGGTGCCTGGGCTGGGTGGCTCAGTCGGTTAAGCATCCGACTTCAGCTCAGGTCATGATCTCCCAGTTCGTGGGTTCGAGCCTCGCTTCGGGCTCTGTGCTAACACTGCAGAGCCTGGAGCCTGCTTTAGATTCTGTGTCTCCCTCTCTCTCCGCCTACTCCCCTGCTTGTGCTCTGTCTCCCTCTGTCTCTCAAAAACAAATAAACACTAAAAACAATTTTTTAAATGCTATTGAGTCCTTCTGGTAAAATTTTCATTTAGTTATTATGCTTTTTGATTCCACGTTTTTCCATGTGGTTCCCTTTTTAAAGATTATGTAATTTCTGTCTCTTAATTGACAGTCTCTATTTGACTAGGCTTTGTTGCCATAATGAATGCACTTTAGTTCTTTAAACATAGTTTCCTGTAGTTCTTTTAATGTATTTACCATAGCTACTTTGATGTTTTTGTCTGCTAATGTGAACATCCGAAGTTCCCCAAAGACAGTTTCTTTTTACTGTGTTTTTCTTTATGGCTCATAATTTACTTTTTCTTTGCATTTTAGATAATAAATTGTAACCACTCTGGTTTCTGATCCCCTTCTTTGATGGTGGTTATTATGGTGGTATTTTTGCTTAGTGACTTTCCTGGATTAATTTTGTGGTGTATGTCTTACCTGCTCTGTGTTGCCAGTGATGTCTGTACTCATTGGGTTTATGTTTTACTCATTTTGTTTTTTTTTTAATTTATTTTTATTTTTTAAGTTTATTTATGTTGACAGAGAGAGAGCACAAGCAGGGAGGGGCAGAGAGAGAATCCCAAGCAGGTTCCATGCCATCAGTGCAGAGCCTGACATGGGCTCAATCCCAGAAACTGTGAGATCATGACCCCATCTGAAATCAGGAGTTGGATGCTTAACTGACTGAACCATTCAGGTGCCCTTACTTTGTTTTGTTTTTAAACAAAAAGCCTGTTTTTAAAAAAGTCTGGCCCTTTATAAAAAGTTAGTATAGGTTAGTGGTCAGGCAATAATTAGTATTTAAACCCCTTTTTCCAGAAGACTGCCATTCTTTGCCAGTAGATCTGTGTGTGTGCCTTAGGGAATGTGTTCAAATTTCATGATTTACACATTTGCCCTGACTTTTACTTTCTATGTTTGTAAAGCCTCAGCCAAAAATGAGTACTCAAGACCCAAATACATAATTTATTCTGGACATCACTTTTTTTTTTAGATTATAAACTACACATGGCAAGCATTTCTTTGGAACTTACTTTAATATTACAAATTGACCTGGTTCAGTAGTAATCTTCATTGGCATAAATAAGATTTTTGTTAATATAATTTTAATAATTTCTGAAGATTTATAATTTATAAATTATAGTTTATGTTATTTATAATTCTATTTAATTATAAATTATATAATTATGTTGTAATTACTGTTATAATTTATTTTTATTGGAGAAGATAACAGTCCTCTTAATACAAGATGACTTTATTTTAAGTAAGGTATTGCTATAGTAGCCCTTGTATTATCTCCAGTTCCATTGTAGAGACATTATGATGATGTTGTTGCTCTAGATTTAGTTGCTCTTGAAAAGTCTCATTTTACAGTTTAAGAATCAGTCATAATTAGTGCTTCTGATAATTATTCATAAAACATCACTAATGATGCATTCCTTTATTCACAGATTCATATATTCCCTAGGTCAACTCATCTCTCGCAAATATAACTAAAATGACATGACTAGTATTGCTGTATGTTCGAACTGTCCTCTGCCAGTAGTCTTAAAGATTCACTATATTTTGTTTTAATGGGCCACATACAATTAAAATATAAAACTTTGTGTTTTTTTTTTAACTGAGTTATTGGGAAATAACATTTTGGACAGTATTTAATTAGTTTAATATTCAGTGGAATATTTTTATAGGTAATTCAAATACTCTTTCTTGATATTCTTTTCCATTTACACAGAATACGTTGGATGGTTTTTGTTTGGTTGATTTTTGTTTTTACAGTGATGAAAAAGAAGAACAGGATCAAAAAGAAAAATTGGTGTTGTCAGAAGACTGTGAGCTCATTACAATAATTGACGTAATTCCTGGCAGATTAGAAATTACTACTCAACACATTTACTTCTATGATTGCAGCATTGAAAAAGAAGATGGTGAGGAGTTCTGGGGGAATAATTTCTGTTGTTCAATAGTTAAGTATCCAGCTTATTAATCATTAATGAGAAGAAAACAGTGACATAGGATTGTGGGATTGTGGTCTATCATGTAACAGGAGAAATGGAAAGTCAATATGGAATTAAATTTCAACAACGTATTGGAGGGAATGCTTTTTTGTTAATGTTTTTTAAAGATTTGGTAAGAGGGATTGCTGTAAACTTGTGTTATAAAATGCAGTCTTAATTTTATTTGCACATTTATTTCTATCAGCTTTTCACATAATTCATTATCTGAAAATTAAACGATATTTGAATCTAAAATGCCAACATAAAGAGAAAAGGAAAAATGTTTTTGAGATGTAATGATCAGGATTATTCTGTTTTCATGAGAAGAAAATAGAATAGCTATAGAATTTAAAAATACTTTTAAAAGAAACCATCTAAACGTCCACTAAATTTATCAAATGGTTTTTATGAAATAAATGTAATTCCTTTTCCCTAAGTGGTACTTTTGTTAGGAGCTAGGAGATATCTTCTGCATAATACAAGTAACTTCATATGGTACTCTGGTCACAAGATTTCTTCTGTTTTCAGGAGTAGGCTTTGATTTCAAGTGGCCTCATTCTCAGATTCGAGAGATTCACCTGCGGCGTTACAATTTAAGGAGGTCCGCCCTTGAGATTTTTCATGTTGACCAATCCAACTACTTTCTCAATTTCAAAAAGGAGGTATGTAAGATGCTGCCTTTCTGGAAGCCTCCAAGTATTAGCTTGAAATAATTTTCCACCTAGTGAGCTGTGTAAAACTTTGGACTCATTTGTAAAGTCAAAATATTAGAGGAAAAAAATCTCTGCCTTAGGGGCTAAGTAGTACATGAATTTTTGTTGGGATTTATGTTTGAGTATTTTTAGGTTGCTTGTTTTCAGTGTTTATTTATGAGTAGATAAATCAGTAGAATATTGAGTGTCAGCCAATAAGTGCCTCACAGTGTCCAGTTGTGAAATAATATGCAATGTATACTATATGACAAATTTATGAAATTGGGTTGGGTTCAGTTAAATAATAATGGGGCAGGTATTTTTTCCAGGAGTAGAGTATATTCTTTTTTTTCCCCCAAAAGTTAATTTATTTATTTTTGAGAGAGAATACAAGTTGGGGAGGGACAGAGAAAGAGAGACACAGAATCCAAAGCAGGCTCCAGGCTCTGAGCTGTCAGCATAGAACCCAATATGGGGCTCAAACCCATGAACTGCAAGATCACGACCTAAGCTGAAGTCAGATGCTTACGGACTCAGCCACCCAGGCGCCCCAGGAGTGGAGTATATTCTTGAATAGTGTAAGTGGTTAAGTGATTACCACTGAAGCCAGATTATCTAGGTCCAGGTACTAGCTCTGCCAATAGCTGTGTGTCTTCAGCATATTACTTAGGATTCTTACTCCCAACCTTCCTTCCCTCTTTTTTTCACAGTGATGGAGTCACACTTCTATCACTGTCTGGCAACTCTTGATCTTGCCTAGCTTTCTTTCCATTTTCTCTCACAGGCATCTTTCCTGATAAATTCCTTGAATGTTCAATTCAGTTTTGCTATAGTCAGTAACTAAGTTTCTGTTCATTTGTGGGATCCAGGTTTACTTGTAGATGATTTTATTCAGATGTTTAAAGGCATTTTGTATTTTTATAAAATAATACTTTTTTACTATTAAAAATAAATTTTCTCCATAGGAATATATAAAGCTTATGTTTTTAGGAAGGTGTGTCAAACCAAGCATGTTCTTGTTGAATACTGTACATTTGTATAACTTTAGAGGTTTTACTATTTTTTTGGTGTTTTTTTTTTTAATGTTTACTTATTTATTTTGAGAGACCAAGAGCACGAGTATGAGCTGGGGAGGGGCAGAGAGAGAGGAGAGAGAGAATTCCCAATCAGGCTCCACAGTCAGTGTGTGGAGCCTGATGTTGGGCTCAAACTCACAGACTATGAGATCATGACCTGAGCTGAAGTCTGATGCTTAACCGACTGAGCCACCCAGGCACTTTTAGAGGTTTTTTTATTTTTTTAAGTTTATTTATTTACTTTGAGAGAAAGAGAATGGGGAAGGGACAGAGAGAGGAAGAGGAGAGTGTGCAGGGGAGGGGCAGAGAGACAGGGAAAGAGAGAATCCCAAGCAGGCACCATACTGTCAGCATAGAGCCTGACATGGGGCTCCAATCCCACAAACTTGTGAGATCATGACCTGAGCCAAGATCAAGAATCGGACACGCAACCAACCAAGCCACCCAGGTGCTTCTAACTTTAGAGTTTTTAAAGCACATTTATATGCAGTATCTAATCTTCATAACAACCTTCAGATTAGATATGGCAAATTCCATTATTCCTTTTTTTTTATAGATGAGGAAACTGAAGTTCAAAGATGAATTTTAGTGCTACATTTGGGTAGCCCTGAAAAATTCAGAAAACTGTAAGGACAGAGACAAATGAGACTCAGTAAATTAATTGATTTGCCAGTATGATAAGTAAATGACAAAACTAAATTTGAACTGGACTTGAGCTAGTTTTATGATTTAGTGTCTGGTGATCCTTCCAGTATACACTGTAACCTTTTCAAAATTTATATGGCCTGACTTCACCAAACCTAGTATAGTAGAGGAGTTAAAACCATAATCCTCTATTTATGAGAACTGTCCAGAATAGGCAAATCTGTAGAGGCAGAAAGTAGGTTAGCAATTGTCGGGGGATGAGAGGGAGTGGGAACTGGGTGGGAGGTGATGGCTAGTGAGTGTAGAGTTTCTTTTGAGGATGATAAAAATGTTCCAGAGTTAGATCATGTTTGTGGTTGCACAGCTCTGTGAATATACAAAAAGACTCATTGAATTACATACTTCAAAGGGTAGATTTTGTGACATGTGAATTGTATCTCAGTAAAGCAATTACAAAAACCATAATCGCAGTTTGTTTTGATCAATTTTTAAACTATAAAATGCTGTTTGTTTGTGTTTTTTAGGTTAGAAACAAAGTATATAGCAGACTGTTGTCACTTCATTCTCCAAATAGTTACGGAACCAGATCACCACAGGAATTGTTCAAAGCATCAGGATTGACACAGGTAGGAAATTTTAACAGCCACTTTTTTTTTTATGTTTATTTTATTTATTTTGAGAGAGAAAGAGAGAATGCACGTTAGCAGGGGAGGTGCAGAGAGAGGGAGAGAGAGAATCTCAAGCAGGCTCTACACTGTCAGCCCTGAGTCTGACGTGGGGCTTGATTTCATGGTTCAGGAGTCTCCTGACCCACTTAACTGAAAGAGCCACCCAGGTGCCCCTAACAGTCACTATTTTTATGTTCATTTTATATCTCAGGCTTTTGCTTAAATGTAAAACTTTCTCTTCTGATTATTTTATTTTGATTATTATAACCATTCTTCCATTCAAATTGATGTTTTGAATTATCTTTGAATCTTCCTGTTTCACTAATGCATAGTACCCTGTCCTCCAGCTCCCATATCATTTGGTTCCCAGGCATATCTTACGAATTCTTCTAATAATTTTATCTTTTAAAAATATAGCAGGTGAATTTGCTGGGTTTTTTTCCTAATAATAAAAGTTATCCATACATGAAGTAAATAAAAAGTGGGAAAATACAAAAGACACTCTGGCAAAAAAGGCAAAAAATGGCCAATTCTTCTATCTGCCAAAGCTAATTAATGCTGTTTTTTATCCCCACCTATATTCCAACATCTCTCTTATATTTCTGCTACCAAAAACCAAGGAAAGGCCGTTGTTTTTTGCTCTCCAGGACTATCAGTAGTCTCCTAACTCAGGTCTCTGCCTCCTGGCTCTTTCCTTTCTCTTACATATGCATTAGTCTTAATCTTAAATGTGGTTCTTGTTCAAAAGCTATCATCAATCCCTTCTTGTTGCTTATGGAATAAGCTTTATTTAGTGCAGTACATTTCCTGTTTTTTTGGAATAAACTTTATTCATTAGAGTATTTCTCAGGTTAGCACTCAAGAATAATTATAATTGGGCTTTCTGTAAAATCTCTCTGTATATATATACATTCATTTCTCACCATTTCCCATAAGTGTATCTTTTGCTTAAGGCACTTAGTAAACTTAAAGGTGAAAGTTAATCTGTCAACAAAATTCTTGAGAATGCCCATACTGTGTAATTAACAGGTTAGGTACAATGAAGTGATTAAAAGAAAAAAGTGATTATGATTTTCTTTAGAAAATTTGTATCTAATGTAGCAAATTCTGATCTGCTGTTGCTCTGGCAAGACAGTTCTCTGAGAATAGTTAACATGAAATTTATTTAAAATTTGTAGATCATTTTAGTACATTAAGATGCTTTTTTTTAAATATGTACACTTACGAAAATTTCAATTTATAACAAAATTTTCTTTTTAAAAAAATTTATTTATTTATTTTGAGAGAAACAGAGACAGCACGAGTGGGGGAGGGGCAGAGAGAAGTGGGGGAGAGAGAGAGAATCCTAAGCAGACTCCATGATGCCTGACACAGGGCCCAAACTCATGAAACTGTGAGATCATGACCTGCATGGAAACCAAGAGTCAGATGCTTAACTGACTGAGCCACTCTTGCGCCCCTGTAACAAAATTTTCAATGTTGGACAATCCTTCAAAAATTGATCTTTTAAAGGTATTTAAATAAAATAATTTAATTCAAAAAAAGATTTAGTTCTTATGAAGTTTGACTATAATAAAAGATTTATGTTTAATTTTCTGTACCTTTTCTGAAGACTGATTTTTAAAAGGAAGTAAATTTAGGAAAAGATATATTGATTTTATTTCCCTGTTAAACTTTTTTAAAATCCCCATTCCTTTTATCAGAAAGACACCAAGATAATAGGAACAAAAGATTCTGTTAGTGGGTGCCTCGGTCGCTTATTTGGTTAAGTGTCCCAACTTGGGCTCAGGTCATGATCTCACGGTTTGTGGGTTCGAGCCCTGCATCAGGCTCTGTGCTGACGGGTCAGAGTCTGGAGCCTGCTTCGGATTCTGTCTCTCTCTCTCTTAAAAATAAATAAACATTGAAAAAAAAAAAAAAGATTACCTTAGTACTATCAGTAATACAAACTTCGAAGAGATATAGATTAATTTTGATTTTGTTCTTTTTTTGTGCTGTCTAGAAATGGGTGAACAGAGAGATAACAAATTTTGACTACCTCATTCAAATAAATACAATGGCAGGACGAACATATAATGACCTTGCACAGTATCCAGTGGTAAGTTTTATAGAAATCTCATAAATATGGAATAGCCTTTCAGTTCTATAATACATAGAAATGTATGTGTGTATTATGGTTATTTTTCATCTTTCAAAACATAAAAACTGTTTTTGCCTTTGTGTATATTTTCTCCCTTGCTATTTTCAGAAAGATTATAAACACAAAGAATAATTAAATAATTAAAGCTTTTTTTTCACTTCACTAAAAATATTCCAGTGGAATTATAGGAAGTAATGCTTCTGGTTATGGAACTGAAGCTGAATAAATATTTGCAACAAGGAAAATATTTCTAAAGACTATCCCTTTTTGTCTTAAATAAGCATTTGATATTATATATGGGGATAGTAGCTTCTCTGGTAAGGAATGTCTAAATTGTAAATTGTGGCTCTTTTAGTTTCCCTGGATTTTACAAGATTATACTTCGGAAGAGTTGGACCTTAATAATCCATCTGTATTTCGAGATCTTTCCAAACCAATTGGAGTAGTTAATGATAAAAATGCCAAAGCCATGCGAGAAAAGTAAGTGTCTTTTATCCCTTTTGAAAGACACCCATCACGTGCACCTGGGTGGCTCAGCTGGTTAAGCATCCAACTCTTGATTTTGGCTCAGGTCATGAATCATGAGATCGAGCCCTGCGTGGAGCCACGCACTGGGCGTGGAGTCTGCTTAAGATTTTCTGTCTCCCTTGCCCTGCCTTTGTCTCTCTCTGTCAAAAAAAAAAAAGATACCCATCATTTTTTATGGTGTTTTTGAATTTGTACTGATTTCTCTTATGGCCAATCAAGTGTTACTTTTTTTAAATGCACAACTACTTTTGATAATCAGAGTCTGATAATCCCTTCATGATATTTTTTTGAAAATATATCTCTTGTCCCTCAAGTATCTTAAATATATATAGGCTGTTTGTTTCCCTTTTTTGCCAAATTTAAGTTGATATTGTTTAGAATTTCTTTCACCTTGTCATATGTATGTGCCGAAAGATAATTTTTCTTCCCAGGTATTTTAGACTTAATAATTCTCTAACATGCAAAAACACACACTTAAGGGGCACCTGGGTGGCACAGTCGGTTGAGCAACTGACTCGACTTTGGCTCAGGTCATGATCTCGTGGTTTGTGGGTTTGAGCCCCATGGCTTAGGATTCTCTGTCTCTCTCCCCTCGTCTCTCTCTGCTGCTCCTGTGTGTTCTCTCTCTTCTCTCTGTCTCAAAATAATTAAACTTTTTAAAAAATCCAGCAAAAACATACCCACTTAATATAACATTTTTGTAGATACAAAATTAACACTATTATTTACAAATAATGTGAATAAAGAATAGTGAAATGTGTAGAAAGTTACTATTTTAATTAGGAAAGGAATTTTTATAATTCTGTATGTTTACAATTGACCCTGTAAATGTCTCACGTTTTTTTTCAAAGCAAGTTGCTGACAAGTGAAATAGTCTGATTTTAATTTCCCTTTTTCTCCACATGAAATTGTGGATGACTTGTCAGTTATGACTTCTAATAATAAGGGCAAAAACTGTTTTGCAAGCAAAATAGATTTATTTGAGAGTAGATTGTACATTTTTTTTCTTTGATTTGCAAATCTACCTTAGGACTTTTTGCAGTGTTTAATATTTGATCTGATCTACTAGTAGAATTCTGCCATGTGTTACCTCAGAGTTTTTCTGACAATAACAAAAGAACAAGGTTTTTTTGTTTGTTTTTTAACACTGTTCAAAAGGAAATAATTGTTTTAAATTTCAACAGTTGGGGCATCTGGGTGGCTCAGTCAGTTAAGTGTTTGACGTTTGATCTCAGTTCAGGTCTTGATATCAGGGTTGTGAGTTCAAGCCCCACATTGCGCTCCTTGCTGGGCATGAAGCCTACTTTAAAAATAAATTAATTAATTAATTAATTTAATTAAATACATTTCAGTGGTATATGTTTTTGCATTGGTACAGATGACTTTGACCTGAAAACTTTTATTCCCTTGAATATTGATTACTGTGTAAAAAGAAATTGGCCTCAGCTTGATGAATTAATTACTATTTTGGTTTGAAAGTTTAATGTTTATTTCCTCTAAAAAACTTCATTCTTATTCAGATTTTATACCCACTAATTCAGATGTTACTATTCAAACCACCATTCAGAAACGATTACACACTGGTAGTGCTTACAGAACCACTATATATATCCTTTGTTTATTTTCTGGGTTAGGTCGTCTTCCTACCCATAATCTTCCTTTCTTTTCTACCTTCTTCTCTTACCTTTAATTGTTAAGCATTCATTTTCACAATTCTTGACTGATCCTCCATATTTTTCTTCCATTACCTTGGCCACAAAGGGATGTCTCATCACATTGCTTACAACAGCAGAAAAATAGAAACAATCCTTAATATCTAAAAGTAAAGAAATAGTTAAATTGTCATACATTCATATATGTCACTGTTATAAATACCATGTGCCTGTTAAAATAGATTATTCAGTTATTTGGAAAGACATAAATAGAAAATGAAAGTCTAGGTTATGAACAATATATTATGTATAGCACTTTTATACTGAAATATATTTGTGTATTAACTTACACATTAAGGGTGGCAAATATTCATCAAAATGTTAATGTTGGGGGGACATGGGTGGCTCAGTTGGTTAAGCATCTGACTCTTGATTTCTGCTCAAGTCACAATCTCACAGTTTGTGGAATTGACCCCTGCCAGCAAGGAGCCTACTTGGGATTCTCTCTCTCCCTCTCTCTCTCTGCCCCCTCCTCAACTTTTGCATGCATTCCTACTCTCTCTCAAAATAAATTAATATTTTTTTTAATGTTAATGTTATCTCTGTGGTTGATTTTAAGTTTCTCCTTTTTTGGTTCTCTGTGTTTTCTTTCTGTCTTTTTTTTTTTTTTTTTTTTTAACTTTTTTTAACGTTTATTTTTACAGCACATGTGGGGGAGGGGCAGAGAGTGAGAGGGAGACACAGAATCCAAAGCAGACTCCAGGCTCTGAGCTGTCAGGACAGAGCCTGGCTCAGGGCTTGAACCCATGAATGGTGAGATCATGATCTGAGCTGAAGTTGTATGCTCAACCAACTAAGCCACTGAGGCGCCCCTTTGTGTGTGTGTGTGTGTGTGTGTGTGTGTGTGTGTGTGTGTGTTTTCTGATCTATCTATAGTGAATATGTATTATCGTATGAGACTGTTTCAGAATCCAGTTATTAGTGATACTACATTGTTCAAAAAGAAGTATCAATGGATAAAATTTTTTTATTTATTAACATGGTATGATGATATGAATACATACATAATGAATAATATTAATAAGGACTTCTTAAAAACTATGTTTCTAACAGTGCAATACAACCTTAATGTCCTCCTAATGTAATTTTACTGTTGTGGTTACAAAACTTTAGTTTATTTTTTTAGATATGAAAATTTTGAGGATCCTATGGGAACTATTGATAAATTTCATTATGGTACTCACTATTCAAATTCTGCTGGGGTTATGCATTATCTTATTCGCACAGAACCATTCACCACCCTTCATATCCAGCTTCAGAGTGGAAGGTATGTTTTGGATACATAAGCTGTTTTCTTGAGACTGCATGTTAGTGTTGAAAATTCTTTGCCTTCGTGTCATGTACTGTATAACAGAGCCTTATCTTTTTTATTCTCTGGTATTAGGTTTTGATTCATTTCATAGCCTCTAGATAAAAATAGCCAAACTAGTTTGAGAATGGATTAGTCCAATTGACTTACATAAGTAACCTTTAAGGAGAATTCCTTTTTACTGTTATCTAGCGTACCTTTGTGATTCTTACTGGTTTTAGGAACCTACCAGAGATTTAGAGTTTAAACTGATTTCAACCTAGATCCAAGATATCTGCCAGGAATTCAAACCTAACCAATGCTTATGTATTTCTCTTTAAAATACTTATTAATCACAAGGATTACATTATTAGCAATAACTGTCACAGGTTTGTAATGCCATTGTATTATATTACCTGTCAGAATTATAACTTACTATGTTTCACACTTTCCTAATAATTCTAAAGAAACAGGCTTCTTCATGAATCCTTGGTTTTCCAAAGTATCCTCTAGGTAGCTCCCTGTTTATTCACATTTTGTCTCCATGTTGCCTTATTCTTTAGCATTACTATTTTGCCTTTCCTACCCACCCAATCAAGCTATTTAAGCATTGCCTATTCTGCTTTCTTTGCTTACAGTTTTATCTCTCAAAATTAACTATTACTCCTATTTTTGTACAATAAACCTTGGCTTTCAAGAAGAGATTCTGTCCCCAATATCATATTAACCATCTCCAAATGTTACATTTACCATGATAGCAGGTAATTTTCCCCACATTAAAGTGTAAGTGGGTCTTTTCAGCTCTTAGTGACTTTATCAAATAATTTTATTACAAAGCTTCAAAAATAGATTCTGTGCTTCAAAAGACACCATCAAGAAAGGAAAAGGACAACACATTCAGGGCGAGAAGATATTTGTAGATTGTGTATCTGATAAGGGACTTGTATCTAGAAGTGTACAATGCAATAAGAAATAGACAAATGACCCAATTAAAAACTGAACAAAGGATCTGAATGGACATTTCTCCAAGGAAGATATACAAATGTCCAAGAAACATATGAAAACATGCTCAATATCATTAGTCATCAGGGAAATCCAAATCAAAACCAAATTGAGATAACGTCTCCAGACCTATAGTGATGGCTATAATAAAACAGACAGATAATACCTAGTGTTGATGAGCATTTTGAGAAATTGGAACCCTTATATACTGCCTGTGTTGGAAATGTAAGATGATGCAACCTCTGTGGAAAACAGTCTGACAGTTCTTCAAAGGGTTAAATACAGCATTATCATATGGCCTAGTAGTTCATCCCTAGCTATATAGTCAAAATACTTGAAGACATAATATTCACACAGAAACTTGTATACAAACGTACATAGCAGCATTATTTGTAATAGCCAAAAACTAGAAACAGTCTATCAGCTGATAAAGGAATAAATAAAATGTGATATATCCATACAATGGAATATTATTTGGCAACAAGTAGGTAAAAGGAATGAAAGATTGATACATGCTGCGACATGGATGAACCTTGAAAACAATATGCTGAATGAAATAAGCCAGACATAAAAAGTCATATGTCGTATGACTTACATGAGATGTCCCAAATAGGCAAATCCATAGAGACAGAAAGTAGATTAGTAGTTGCCAGGGAATGGAGATAGGGTGAATGGAGAGTGATTGTTAATAGATCCAGGGTTTCTTTTGGGAGTGATGAAAATATTCTAAAATTGTGGTGATTATAGCCCAACTCATTAATATACTGAAAACCACTGAATTGTGAATTATATGTAAATTTTATCTCAGTAAAGCTGTTCTCCCCCACCCAAACGAAAAATTCTACCATTGAAACTATATTTCCTTGAATTTGGATGCACCATCGTTAGACGTTATTGATGACCCAATCATTAGCCATAATTAAATTCAGAGTTCTGCCAAGTTCACCTGCACCTCAAAACAAGATTGGTAGGAATAAAAAGTGTCAAATTAGTCATCAGTGTCAGTAAGTCATTACTAAGTAAATCCAGGAAGATAATATCAAAGGAGATGAAACAGAAGATGCTTTTTGTGAATAGAGAAAGTATAATAAAATTGCAACATGACTACTTGAGCTTGTTTCAACTACTGTAGGCCTGTGATGGAACTTAAAAATAAAGTTAGCGGCACCTGGGTGGCTCAGTTGGTTGAGCGTCCAACTTTGGCTCAGGTCATGATCCCACAGTTCATGGGTTCGAGTTCTACTGTCACCTGTCAGCTCAGAGCCATTTAGGATCCTCTGTCCCCTCCTCTCTCTGCCCGTCCCCTACTCATGCACTTTCTCTCAAAAATAAACATTAAAACACATAAAATAAGTTAATGGTATATGTGAATAAAATATAAACGCTTTAGCCACAGAACTATTTCCCTAACTCACTCTCTGGTTTTTAGCAGAAGAGTTTGTAAAGGTATTTATACAGAGGGGATTAAACCAGCATTGCTATGGATGTTGTTAATCATGTATATTAATAATGATATTTAAACTCTGTGGTTTTAAAATATCCAAATAATGTTTATTCACTCTCTGTAATGAATTTACCTCAGCAAAAATTAGACCGTCCTTTAAAAGTCTCTTAGGTTAACATTTAATTTAATTATTTGAAAATTTTCTCTAGTGTTATTTGGTTTTCAGCTACTTTGACTAAGATGATACTTGTGATTAAAATTACAGTATCAGTTCTTGGCAACAAGACTTGAAAGATAGGCTATCATAAGAAGGAGAGAAAATTGTGTTTTTAGACATGAAGAGAAAAATTAATGAAAGAGAAGCTCTAACCGTTAGGAAACATGAGGAGAGTTTAAGGTTTGTTTCATGGTTGTTGTTGCTCTCCTTCAGTATTCATTCACTGTTCTCTTCCAATCTCCATGTGCAGGTTTGACTGTGCAGATCGACAATTCCATTCCATCCCTGCCACTTGGCAGGCTCTCATGGACAATCCATATGATGTGAAGGAACTTATTCCTGAATTCTTCTATTTCCCAGAGTTTTTGGAAAATCAAAATCGTAAGAAATAGATTAAAAATTTACCTCAACGGGTCCCAGTGGAGGATCCTGAAAAATACCTTTCTGGATATTTTTGTGAAATTCTGTAGATTATTTAAGGTTCATTCTGTCTGTACTATTTAGTAATAGGGTTTAACCAATGCCCAGTTGTAGTCTTACTTTTCCAGGAAAATGCTACACTGGCCTATGATGAATCAAATTTGAGTTGGTGAGAGAATTTATTAGAGTACAGTGTTTACTAGAAAGGAAAAATGCCATTGTTCTTTCAGCCATATAGCTAGCCACTTAGGTTAAAAATGTTTGAGTTAGATAAGATGAAAATTTAGATCAGGGGTTAGCAAACTATGGGTCCGTGGATTAAATCCACAGGCAGACTCATGTGTTTTTAAAGTTTTGTTGGAACACAGCCCAACCAGTTCATCTACATACAGATTGTGGCTGCTTTCATAACATAACAGCAGATTTGAGTAGTTGCAACAGAGACCATGGGGCTCACAAAGCAAAAAATATTCTTTGACACTTTATAGAACAAGTTTGCAGACTCCTGGTTTAAGGCAAATTGAAAATAATGACAGGGTGTAAATTACCACAATATTTGAAAAATCGTATTATGTTTTGAAGTAGAGAATTAAGGAGCCAATACGGTCTTTAAAAATACCCAAATACTTCCTCTGTGAAGTAGTTTGAGATTTATTTTTAAGCACAATAAGATAATGACAAGATTGTTACTACTGGTGTTCTTAAGGGAAGTTGCAGTGTCAAAGGACCATTTCCAACTTCTTTTTCCTCTCCTAGTGTGTAATGTTAATGTTTGACCCTTTGCTTTTTCAGCAGAGTTATTTGCCATGCTAGGGAGAGCATATCCAGGGCTTTCTGTCCTCTGATCATACATTCTGGGACATGATGTTGGCATCTGATTTCTCAGAGTAAGGCAGTTAAAATTGGTCACTTTCAGAAAATCAACTGAGTCTGTTAATGGATTCTGATCCTAGACTCTTACCCATAGGAGCCTCCAAAGCAGGATATCTGCACTAGGAGGGCTGAGGAGATTAAATTTGGATGTAGAAGTTATACTCTTAGCTTGACAATTTCTGATGTGCACTAGAGCAGTTTGCTGTCTCATACTACTGTCCTACTGGCCTCCTTTTCTAACTGTGAGTTGCTTCTTTGTTTGAAATGAGCTAGGTGGGAGAAAGCAAAGTACATTAATTAGTAAAACAAATATTAGTAAAGTCAATTCAGAATTGTACAGGCAAGAAAATTTTAGTATTTTCCATAATAAAACCCCCAAGTTATGATGGTGTTCAGGTAGTTTTTAACATCATCATCAAAGCCAAGTTCTTGTATTTTCATTCTGCTCTTCTAAGTGTTTTGACTTTGTCCTTGGCTAGTCGCTCTCATGGTTACAAATGACTGAAGCATTTCTAGGCATCATAGGCAGATACAATAGAAGTAGATTGTAATTTTTTGTGTCATTTCTTAAGAGTGAGAAATTCTTTCTCATAACTTCTCCCTATTGTCCAGAGCTGATTCGTATACCAACCCCTACACCAGTCAACTTGTTACAGGCATAAAACATAGGGCAAGGATGGATACTTGAATAAAATCAAGATTCTGTTACCAAATAAGGAGGAATGGTTAGCACATTGGCAACAATGTCTGCTACACAGTAGTGGGGTTAACAAAGCCACAGGCCCTGTGCATCCTGTCATTCTATGACATTCAAACCTCTCTCCAGCTTTGGAACACACTGATATTTTAAGGCAGCTTCTTTTATGAAGGTCTTTTGTCTTAACACTTTTCTTTCCTCATATAAACAAGAAAACCTCATCTTTGGGACACTTTTGTCAAAATACTGCATTTTAACTATATGAGCAAATCTTTATGATGTCAGTATCTACTTAGAATAGTGGTATGTAAGTATATTTTTCCATATGACAAATATAACACTTCCATTGAGTGAATTTAAAGTATAAGTTACACCAAAAAAGTTCTAAGGAGTTGTATTTTGTAAATTAACCACTAGAAGGACTATATTAATTAATTTAAATGTAAGAAGAATACTGAATATTCCATTTTTGTTTAGATTAAGTTTTTGGTCATATCTATAGTTTTCCCCACTTCTCAACCCCAAATCAATTAGTTTTCTGATTTACCTTATAATAACTAATTTAAAACTAATAATTACCTTGTACTAACTAATTTCATTTTATTTTCATTTACCTTTTTAATCAACTGATAAAATACATTTCCAATATGATAAGAATTGTTTTTACCTGTTAAATAAACTTAGATCAAGAGAAGGGAACTTGGTTCTCACATTTTACTCTTAATTAAAGAAAAAAAAAACCTAAAAATCCTTAGTTTTGCTAAGGATTGTGCCCTCATATTTGTTTTACTTGATTTATTTAAATCTAAATGATTTGATACATTTATTTTTTACTTGTCTTAGAATTTAACTTGGGTTGTCTACAAGTTTCCAAAGATGTAGTAAATGATGTCATTCTCCCCAAATGGGCTAAGTCAGCTGAAGATTTCATCTATAAACACAGGAAAGCTCTGGTAAGATTTTTGTGTTTAGTTATTAGACAGATTACTAAGATAGAGATGTATGTGTTTTCCGAAGAATGGACTAAAGAACAGTCTAACAGAGGAAGTATATCTGACAATTATTTTTCTAGATTAACTTGTCATCTGTTATATATGCTGTTGTAGAAAGTATAATGTAGTAATTTCTTTTGAGATAATGAATCTTCTGATATCGTGAGAATATAGTATAGTCCAATGGATGTATAGCAAAAAAAAAAAAAAAAAAGCAATTCAGTTTTATAAGGTATCTGCCTGTTATATTTTAAAGTATTCTAACGACCAAGGTGGTGTAGTTCAGTGTTTTTCAGTTCCCACATTTGTTTCAAATCTAACAAGAATGAGCACATTTTTGTGTCCTCTGAAGGATTTCAGTAAGTTTTTAATACAACTGCTAAATCCTAAATTCCACTTTAAAAAATAGTCGTTTTGGGGCGCCTGGGTGGCGCAGTCGGTTAAGCGTCCGACTTCAGCCAGGTCACGATCTCGCGGTCCGTGAGTTCGAGCCCCGCGTCAGGCTCTGGGCTGATGGCTCGGAGCCTGGAGCCTGTTTCCGATTCTGTGTCTCCCTCTCTCTCTGCCCCTCCCCCGTTCATGCTCTGTCTCTCTCTGTCCCAAAAATAAAAAAAAAAATAAAAAAAAACACGTTGAAAAAAAAATAGTCGTTTTTAGCTGAATTTCCAGCTTGGAATTAAAGGAGTAGTGAGAGTTAAGCACTGATAATTGTGTCATTTTGTAAATGATGTGTTTTTTTTTCCCTTTCAATAGTCCACTTAGTTCTCTTTCTAAACTGAAATGTTTCAGACTCTGAAACTAATTAGGCCAATACTTGGAAACACGCCTTGTCATTAATACATAGTATGTCAAATTTACAAAATTCAAGAACATTATATATGAATAAGGAGTTGGGAAAAAAACTAAGCAACTCTGAAAAATAATCTGTTACTTACTAGCTAGCCAGGAATTTCTCAGATGTATTCCTCTATAGTGTCTATGACACGAAATAAGGGTCCAGGATTTTAGGAAGACACGCTCCTTATTTTAAAATATTAGAAACCTGTGTTTCAGTTATGTATTGCTATATAAAAAAACTATCCAAAATTTAGAGGCTTAAAATAAACCCATTTTATTATCTCTCACAGTTCTGTGAGTTGGCTGGTTTCATTTGAACAAATCTCATCTTGTTGAGGTTCTCATAGCCTTGCAGGCATATAACAGCTGAGGTTGAGGTCATCTGGAGGTTGCATTGAGACACTGGAATGCTGGACTTTTCTCTTTCCATGTATTCTCAAGATATCTCCTCTTCATGTAGTCTCTCTAGCTAGGTAGCCAGATATCTACATGTCCACAGCTCAGAAAAGAGTACAAAATTGGAAGCTTCTACCCTTTCTTAAAGCTTAAGTCTGTGAACTGTCACAGCACTTCTGTCACCCTGTCAAACAGTAATAGGATCAGTACAGATTCAAGAGCAGAGAAAGTAGGGCCAACCCGTTAAGGATCTGACTTCGGCTCAGGTCATGATCTCATGGTTTATGAGTTTGAGTCCCTCATCAGGTGAGCACAAGCCCTACTCAGGTGAGCCCTGCTTCTCTCTCTCTCTCTCTCTCTCTCTCTCTCTCTCTCTCACTCTCTCTCTCTCTCTCTCTCTCTCTCTGCTCCCCGCTCACTTGCACCCTCTCTCTCTTAAAAAAAAAAAGCAAGCAAGGAAAGTAAACTCCATTTCACAATGGTGGGAGGGAAAAAGAATTTGCAACCATATTTAATCCACCAAACGCAGTCTGCCCTCTGACTACAAATTATTTACATTCCTCCTATGTGCAAAATGTACATACTTCCTCTTAAGATCCTCCCAAAGGCTCATGTCAGGGACTTTCAAGTCAGGTATCTACAATCTTTTTCTATAAAAAAGGACCAGATAGTAAATATTTTTGCTGGCTTTAAGGTCTGTGGCAAAATTCTGCCACTATAGTGCAAAAAAAAATTAGACGTGGCTGTGTTCTACTATTCTAGAAATTTTGAGCTAGTAAAACTTGGTCCACAAGCAGTAAGTAGTGTGCTGATCCCTGCATTAAAGCATGATGTCTGAAGTCCAGAATCTTCTTAATAATCTAAATCAAATCTATTTGTGCACAAAACTATACAGGTGTGTGTCTCCTCTTGCATCTGAAGATTGTGGAGTTAAAGAAACCGGTTATATGCCCCCACATAACAACAGTGGTGTGACCAGGACAGGAGAACTATAATAGACAGTCTCATTCAAAAGGGAGATTAAAAAGGGCACCTGGCTGACTCAGTTGGTAGAGCATGAGATTCTTGATCTTGGGGTCATGAGTTTCAGCCCCACGTTGGGCAAATAATTTAATTTCAAAAAGGGTGGGGGAGAGAAAAACAAGGGCTATGTAACAGTAATTGGTTTATAGCAATTCAGAATTCCAACAGGGACATGCTTTCAGTTCCTTTACCAGGGCCCAGTGCTATTCCAGTGGTTCTTTGTGGCTCTTTTGTTTTACCCTTTGGCTCTTAGCTTCCTATTTTGAGTCATTCTCTCTTTTACCTCAAAAAAAAAAAAAAAAAATTGCATGAGTATCTTTGTCAGCCTCTTACCTAACCACAGTAAATTGAATATCAAAGGTCTCTCATCTTTTTTTTTTTTTTTAACAGTTTCTACTTACTTCAGTCTGAACTAATATAATTTCTTTTAAAATTTAATGGGTTTCTTATGCATCAGTATTATCGGATAAAAACCATTTCACATTATTTTAGAATATGATCCATTATTTCCTTTGGGCCAAGCTGGAAGCTAATGTGGGAAAATACCTTTAGGATTCTTAAGATATTGGGGAGGCTGGTTGGCTGTTGGTTAAGCGTCCGACTTTGGCTCATGTCATGATCTCACGGTTCGCGAGTTCAAGTCCCGCTTCAGGCTCTGCTCACAGCTCAGAGCCTGGAGCCTGTTTCAGATTCTGTGTCTTCCTCTGTCTCTGACCTTTCTGGCTCAAAAATAAAATAAAGCGTTATAAAAAGCAAAAAAGATTCTTAAGATATTCTCTTTTCTAGTTGAGTGGGTCTGTGTGGCACAGCCTGAAATCTTTGAGGTGTGAACAGATTGCTTCACAGCTACACTCTTGAACTAAACATTCACCTGAGACCATATTTTACAGGTTACACACTGATTTCATCATTGACCTTGGCCATTTCTCACTTCAAGAGTCTTTGCTCTCTAGTATCCTGAAAATGAGAAATAATTTTATTTGGAACCCAGCAAGACCTGCTCCTTTATATTTTTCTTAAATTATGCTTAAAATCCAAATAGCTCTTTTTTTAAACTCATGTTACTCCTTCTACGCTTTATCACAGGCAGTTAAAAGCACAAATTATCAGTTAAAAACATTTTGCCTGAAAATCCCCATCCCCATACAATACCCAGGTACTCATCACAACAAGTGCACTCCTTAATTCCCATCACCTATTTAACCCGTCCCTCCACCCATTGTATGGAAGTGTTGAATCACTATATTGTATACCAGAAACTAGTATTATACTGTATGTTACCCAACTGGAGTTAAAATAGAAACTGAAAAAAAATCTCTACCCCAGATTCATGAGGTAATTAGGTACTCTTTCTCTCTTTGATAGAACTAAACTTGAATCCCCTTTTCTCCCGTCTCCAATAACAATTGTCATATTGTCTTTCAAACCATCACTAACAGGCTTCAGGAGGTCCTTCAAGCCTCTCTGCCTGCCACCCAGTCCACCTTTTTAGTGGGGTGGTATCAGGTTGGGTAGGTTGGAGGGGGTGATTTCAGCCATCTTTAATCTACCCCAACTGGTTTGTTTCTTTGAAGTGAGTTTCTAGATGGCTATGTGAATGGAAATTTAACAAGAAAGATGCATCCATAGCCATCATTAAGTTTTTTGTTGTTGATATTTGGGCTATTAGAATATTTGAGTTATTTTCTTTAGCCATTAGTTAAGAGATATTTTGTATTATTAAATATTAATAAATATGTTTATATTGTACTAGATAGAATATATGTAAAATATGTAGTAGATGCTGATCAAATGTTTAATATGATTTTGATATAATTTTCTTTATAGTTGTAACATTTTTGTGTAGAAATGCTTGATTTACTTTTTAAAAAGACTCATATTTACATTGTTGTTAGAAGGTATCTCTATTATTATTTGTTCTTTTTCTAGGAGTCTGAATATGTTTCTGCTCATCTTCATGAATGGATAGATCTGATTTTTGGCTATAAACAGAGGGGTCCAGCTGCAGTAGAAGCACTCAATGTTTTCTATTACTGTAGTTATGAAGGTATAGCCTATATACTTTTTATCTTGTATTCAATCAATGGGAAGTATTATTTAATAGGTGGTTATACGTGGTATTTTGGACATGAGAAAGACATTTAAAAATAGTTTAAATGATCTTTTTTATTTGAAAGGTTAAGAGATTGATGTGTGTGTGTGTTTTTTAATTTTTTTAATGTTTATTTATTTTTGAGAGACAGAGACAGAGCACGAGTAGGAGAGGGGCAGAGAGAGAAGGAGACAGAATCCAAAGCAAACTCCAGGCTCTGAGCTGTCAGCACAGAGCCTGACTTGGAGCTCGAACTCACAAACTGTGAGATCATGACCTGAGCTGAAGTTGGACGCTTAACTGACTGAGCCATCCGGGTGCCCCTGATGTGTGGTTGTTTTAAATAGTAGTTAGGAGTATATGTGCAGATCTTCACTTTGCAGAGCAAAGGAAGCCATCAATAAAACAAAAAGGCAACCTACGCAGTGGGAGAAGATATTTGCAAATTATATATCCGATAAGGGGTTAACATCCAAATATATAAAGAATTTATACAACTCAAGGCGCCTGGATGGCTCAGTTGGTTAAGCGTCCGACTCTTGATATTGGCTCAAGTTGTGATCTGCCAGTCATGGGATCAAGCCCCATGTAGGTCTTCACGCTGGGCATGGAGCTACTTGGTATTCTCTCTCCCCTTCCCCTGCTTGTTTGCTTGTGTGCACATTCTGTCTCTCAAATAAAATTGAAAAAAAAATTTATACAACTCAACACCAAAAAACAAATAATCCCATTTTTACAATGGGCAGAGGACCTGAACAGACCTGTTTCCAAAGACAACATACAGATAGCCAACAGACACATGAAAAGATGCTCAGCATCACTCATCATCAGGGAAATACAAATCAAAACCACAATGAGATATCGCCTTACACCTGTCAGAATGACTAAAATAAAAAAACATAAGGATAGCTGGGAAGATGGTGGTGTAGGAGGACTCTGGGCTCACCTTGTCCTGCTGATCGCTTAGATTCTACCCACATCTGTCTAAATAACCCAGAAGACCACCAGAAGGCTAGCAGAACAGACTCTCCAGAGCCAAGCATAGATAAGAGGCCCACGGAAGAAGGGCAAAGAGGCAGTGTGTGCTACACGGACTGGTAGGAGGGAGCCAGGACAGTAGAGGGACAGCCCACCAGGCAAGACAAAGCCCCTGAAGTCTGGCTTGCAAAAGTGGAAGGGCCGGACTCCGTGAGTTCTGACAGCCAGCGGGACTTAACATCTGGAATGTTAAAAGTCAATAGCTCTGCTCTCGGAGAGCAGGGAGAGAGTTGTTGTACCCTGAATGACAGAGCTCTGCAGGGGGAACAAAGGTGCTGGGAAGCGCCATTTCCCTCTCCCATCCCCCAGCTGAAATTCCAAAGGGAACCAGTTCCTCTCACCGAACTTGCTTGTACTGCGCAAACCCTCAACACTGATTCTGTGGGTCCATCCCTCCCACGGACCTGCCTCCCTCCTGGTGCTGCAGGGCCCCTCCCACAGCAAGGCTAGCTAAGCCTGCCCCTCCCACCCCTGTGCACCTTCAAGATCCACCCCATCTAATATGCCTTTGGTCAGATCCCATCAAAGCAGCACCACAACCCTGGCAGTGTGCAAGTAGCCCAGACAGGGACCACAGCACTCCACAGTGAGTCCTGCCCCTGGGAGAGGGGAAGATAAGGTACACACCAGTCTGACTGTGGTCCCAGCAGAGGGCTGGGGGCAGACATCAGGTCTGACTGCAGCCCTGCCCACCAACACAAGTTTCTCCAGATAGTACAGGGGAAGTGCCCTGCAGTTCCACACCACCCCAGGGACTACCCAAAATGACGAAATGGAAGAACTCTCCTCAAAAGAAACTCCAGGAAGTAGTGACAGCTAACGAATTGATCAAAACCGATTTAAGCAACATAACACAACAAGAATTTAGAATAATAGTCATAAAATTAACGCTGGGCTTGAAAAAAGCGTAGAGAACAGCAGAGAATCTAATGCTACAGAGAGCAAGAGACTAAAAAATAGTCATGAGGAACTAAAAAATGCTATAAATAGGGTGCAAAATAAAATGGAGGCGGCCATAGCTAGATTGAAGAGGAAGAGGAGAGAACAGGTGAATTAGAAGATAAAATTATGGAAAAAGAGGAAGCTGAGAAAAAGATTAAAAAAATCCAGGATATGAGGGGAGAATTAGAGAACTGAGTGATGCAATCAAATGGAATAATATCCATATCATAGGAATTCCAGAAGAAGAAGAGGGAGAGAAAGGGGCTGAAGGTATAGTTGAACAAATCATAGCTGAGAACTTCCCTGATCTGGGGAAGGAAAAAGGCACTGAAATCCAAGAGGCACGGAGAACTCCCTTCAGACGTAACTTGAATCAATCTTTTGCAAGACATATCATAGTGAAACTGGCAAAATACAAGGATAAAGAGAAAATTCTGAAAGCAGCTAGGGATAATCCGATCCTAACTTACAAAGGTAGACACATAAGAGTAGTAGCAGACCTATCTACTGAAACTTGGCAGGCCAGAAAGGAATGGCAGGAAATCTTCAATGTAATGAACAGAAAAAAATATGCAGCCGAGAATCCTTTATCCAGCAAGTCTGTCATTCAGAATAGAAGGAGATATAAAGGTTTTCCCAAACAAACAGAAACTGAAGGAATCATCACCACTAACCCAGTCCTACAGGAGATCCTAAGGGGGACTCTGTGAGTGAAATGTTGCAAGGACCACAAAGTACCAGAGACATCACTACAAGCATGAAATCTACAGACATCACAATGACTCTAAACCCATATCTTTCAATAATAACACTGAATATAAGTGGACTAAATGCTCCAACCAAAAAACATAGGGTATCAAAATGGATAAAAAAACAAGACCCATCTATTTGCTGTCTACAAGAAACTCATTTTAGACCTGAGGACACCTTCAGATTGAAAGTGAGGGGATGGAGAACTATCTATCATGCTACTACTAGAAGTCAAAAGGAAGCTGGAGTAGTCATACTTATATCAGACAAAGTAGACTTTAAATTAAAAGCTATAACAAGAGATGAAGAAGGGCATTATATAATAATTACAGGGTCTATCCATATGAAGAGCTAACAATTATAAATGTCTATGCGCTGAATATGGGAGCCCCCAAATATATAAAACAATCACAAACATAAGCAACCTTATTGATAAGAATGTGGTGATTGCAGGGGACGTTAACACCCCAGTTACAGAAATGGATAGATCATCTAGACACACAGTCAATAAAGAAACAAGGGCCCTGAATGATACATTGGATCAGATGGATTTGACAGATATATTTAGAACTCTGCATCCCAAAGAAACAGAATATACTTTCTTCTCGAGTGCACATGGAACATTCTCCAAGATAGATCACATACTGGGTCACAAAACAGCCCTTCATAAGTGTAAAAGAATTGAGATCATACCATGCATACTTTCAGACCACAATGCTATGAAGCTTGAAATCAACCACAGGAAAAAGTCTGGAAAACCTCCAAAAGCATGGAGGTTAAAGAACACCCTACTAAAGAATGAATGGGTCAACCAGGCAATTAGAGAAGAAATTAAAAAATACATGGAAACAAATGAAAATACAACAATCCAGACGCTTTGGGATGCAGCAAAGGCAGTCCTGAGAGGAAAATACATCGCAATCCAGGCCTATCTCAAGAAACAAGAAAAATCCCAAATACAGTATCTAACGGCACACCTAAAGGAAAGAGAAGCAGAACAGCAAAGACACCCCAAACCCAGCAGAAGAAGAGAAATAATAAAGATCAGAGCAGAAATAAACAATATAGAATCTAAAAAAACTGTAGAGCAGATCAATGAAACCAAGAGCTGGTTTTTTTGAAAAAGTAAACAAAATTGATAAACCTGTAGCCAGGCTTCTCAAAAAGAAAAGGGAGATGACCCAAATAGATAAAATCATGAATGAAAATGGAATTATTACAGCCAATCCCTCAGAAATACAAGCAATTATCAGGGGATACTATGAAATATTGTATGCCAACAAACTGGACAACCTGGAGGAAATGGACGAATTCCTAAGCACCCATGCGCTTCCAAAACTCAAACAAGAAGAAATAGAAAACTTGAACAGACCCATAACCAGTGAAGAAATTGAATCAGTTATCAAAAATCTCCCAACATTGTGTATATAACAGAAACCCATGGGGGCGGGGAAGGAAAAAAAAAAAAAAGAGGTTAGAGTGGGAGAGAGCCAAAGCATAAGAGACTCTTAAAAACTGAGAACAAACTGAGGGTTGATGGGGGTGGGAGGAAGGGGAGGGTAGGTGATGGCCATTGAAGAGGGCATTTTTTGGGATGATCACTGGGTGTTGTATGGAAACCAATTTGACAATAAATTTCATATATTAAAAAATAAAAAAATAAATCTCCCAATAAATAAGAGTCCAGGATCAGATGGCTTCCCAGGGGAATTCTACCAGACATTTAAAGCAGAGATAATACCTATCCTTCTCAAGCTATTCCAAAAAATAGAAAGGGAAGGAAAACTTCCAGACTCATTCTATGAAACCAGTATTACTTTGATTCCTATACCAGACAGACACCCAGCAGAAAAAGAAAACTACAGGCCAGTATCCCTGATGAATATGGATGCAAAAATTCTCAACAAGATACTAGCAAATCGAATCCAACAGTATATAAAAAGAATTATTCACCATGGTCAAGTGGCATTCATTCCTGGGGTGCAGGGCTGGTTCAGTATTCACAAATCAGTCAATGTGATACATCACATTAATAAAAGAAAAGATAAGAACCATATGATCCTGTCAATCGATGCGGAAAAAACATTGGGCAAAATTCAGCATCCTTTCTTAATGAAAACCGTCGGGATAGAAGGAACATACTTAAACATCATAAAAGCCATTTATGAAAAGCCTACAGCTAATGTCATCCTCAATGGGGAAAAACAGAGCTTTCCCCCTGAGATCAGGAACACAACAGGGATGTCCACTCTCACTGCTGTTGTTTAACATAGTGTTGGAAATTCTAGAATCAGCAGACAACAAAAGGAAATCAAAAGGCATCAATATTGGCAAAGATGAAGTCAAGCTTTCACTTTTTGCAGATGACATATTATACATGGAAATTGCGATAGACTCCAACCAAAGTCCACTAGAACTGATACACGAATTCAGCAAAGTCGCAGGATACAAAATCAGTGTACAGAAATCAGTTGCATTCTTATACACTAATAATGAAGTAACAGAAAGACAAATAAAGAAACTGATCCCATTTACAATTGCACCAAGAATCATAAAATACCTAGGAATAAACCTAACCAAAGATGTAAAATATCTGTATGCTGCAAACTATAGAAAGCTTATGAGGGAAATTGAAGAAGATACAAAGAAATGGAAAAACATTCCATGCTCATGGATTGGAAGAATAAATATTGTTAAAATGCCAATACTACCCAAAGCCGTCTACATATTCAATGCAATCCCAGTCAAAATTGCACCGTCATTCTTCTCAAAGCTAGAACAAGCACTCCTAAAATTCATATGGAACCACAAAAGACCCCGAATAGCCAAAGTAATATCAAAGAAGAAGACCAAAGCGGGAGGCATCACAATCCCAGACTTTAGCCTCTACTACAAAGCTGTCATCATCAAGACAGCAAGGTATTGGCACAAAAACCGACACATAGACCAATGGAATAGAATAGAGACTTCAGAATTGGACCCACAAACGTATGGCCAACTCATCTTTGACAAAGCAGGAAAGAAGAGCCAATGGAAAAAAGACAGTCTCTTTAACAAATGGTGCTAGGAGAACTGGACAGCAACATGTAGAAGAATGATATGAGACCACTTTCTTACACCATTCACAAAGATAAACTCAAAATGGATGAAGGACCTAAATGTGAGACAGGAAACCATCAAAACCCTAGAGGAGAAAGTGGAAAAAAAATCTCTCTGACCTCAGCCACAGCAATTTCGTACTTGACACATCTCCAAAGGCAAGGGAATTAAAAGCAAAAATGAACTATTGGGACCTCATGAAGATAAAAAGCTTCTGCACTGCAAAGGAAACAATCAACAAAACTAAAAGGCAACCAACAGAATGGGAAAAGATATTTGCAAATGACATATCAGAAAAGGCTAGTATCCAAAATCTATGAAGAACTCACCAAACTCCACACCTGGAAAACAATCCAGTGAAGAAATGGGCAGAAGATATGAATAGACACTTCTCTAAAGAAGACATCCAGATGGCCAACAGGCACATGAAAAGATGTTGAACGTCACTTCTCATCAGGGAAATACAAATCAAAACCACACTGAGATACCACCTCACGCGGGTCAGAGTGGCTAAAATGAACAAATCAGGAGACTATAGATGCTGGCGAGGATGCGGAGAAACGGGAACCCTCTTTCACTGTTGATGGGAATGCAAACTGGTACAGTCACTCCGGAAAACAGTGTGGAGGTTCCTCAAAAAATTAAAAATAGATCTACCCTGTGACCCAGCAATAGCACTGGTAAGAATTTACCCGAGCGGTACAGGTGTGCTGATGCATAGGGACACTTATACCTCAATGTTTATAGCAGCACTTCCAACAATAGCCAAATTATGGAAAGAGCCTAAATATCCATCAACTGATGAATGGATAAAGAAGTTGTAGTTTGTATGTACAATGGAATACTACTTGGCAATGAGTAAAAATGAAATATGCCCTTTTGTAGCAACGTGGATGGAACTGGAGAATGTTATGCTAAGTGAAATAAGTCAGGCAGAGAAAGACAGATACCATATGTTTTCACTCATATGTGTATCCTGAGAGACTTTACAGAAGATCATGAGGAAGGGGAGGGGGAAAAAAAAGTTAGAGAGTGAGGGAGGCAAACCATAAGAGACCCTTAAATACTGAGAATAAACTGAGGGTTGATGGGGGATGGGAGAAAGGGGAAAGTGGGTGATGGGCATTGAGGAGGGCACCTGTTGGGATGAGCACTTGGTGTGGTATGGAAACCAATTTGACAATAAATTTCATATTCAAAAATATATAAATAACATGTTAGGATGTAGAGAAAAAGGAACCCTTGTTCACTGTTGGTGGGAATGCAGACAAGTGCAGCCACTGTGAAAAATAGTATGGAAGTTCTTGAAAAAATTAAAAATAGAAGTACCCTTTGATCCAGTAATTCCACTAGTGGATATTTACCCAAAGAATAGGAAAATACTAATTTGAAAATATCTGTGCACCCCTGTGTTTATGGTAGCATCATTTATAATAGCCAAGATATGGAAGCAACTGGTGTCCATTGATAGATGAATGGATAAAGAAGATGTATATATTTTTATATGTACTGTATATGTACTATATGGTATATTACTCAGCCATAAAAATGAAATCTTGCCATTTGTAACAATATGGATGGACCTAGAGAATGTAATGCTAAGTGAAATAAGCCAATCAGAGAAAGATAAACACCATGATTTCATTCATGTCGAATTTAAGAAACAACACAAGCGAAGTGAGAGGCAAACCAAGATACATACTCTTAACTATAGAGAACAAACATAGTTACCAAAGGGGAGGTGTGTGTGGGAACGGGTGAAATAGGTGATGGGATTAAGAAGTGCACATGTCTTAGGGCGCCTGGGTGGCTCAGTCAGTTGGGCGTCTGACTTTGGCTCAGGTCATGATGTCATAGCTCATGAGTTCGAGCCCCACTTTTGGGCTCTGTGCTGACGGCTCGGAGCCTGGAGCCTGCTTTGGATTCTGTGTCTCCCTCTCTCTCTGCCCCTAACCCACTTGCATTGTGTCTGTCTCTCTTAAAAATAAATAAACATTAAAAAAAATTTTTTTAAAAACACAAGAGAGAAAACAAATGAACAAAGAAAAAAGACAAAAAGACTCTAAATACAAAGAACAAACTGGTGGTTGCCAAAGCAGGGAGGTAGGTGCAGGGAGGGGTGAAATAGATAAAGGGGATTAAAAAAAAAACAGTATGTATGGAAAATCTGATTGTAAATGTCAGTTATTGGTGTCATAAAAGTTTTTGATCTCTGACCATATGTGTCCTATTCAGTCAGGTCCTACAATAAGTATTTAGTGTTGAATTGTTAGCAGACTTTGAAAGAAGACCGTTAGTATTATAAATAACAAAGTCTTCAAATAATAGTAAGATGACATCATTCCAGTGTTTAGCTCAAGATGAAGAACATTTTCTGAAGGCTTTGAAATAGTGTTTTCAGGGCGACTGGGTGGCTCAGTCAGTTAAGTATTTGACTTCAGCTTAGGTCATGATCTCACTGTTCGTTCATGAGTTTGAGCCTGGCATTGGACTCCCTGCTGTCAGCACAGAGCCTGCCTCAGATCCTCTCTCTCCCTTGTCTCAGTGCCTCTCCCACTCATGCTTTCTCAAATCTCATTCTCTTCCAAAAATAAACATTAAAAAAAAAAGTAGTTTGTTTTCTTTTTTAATCATTCAGTAGATCTAATCCTAATAGTTCTAAAGATTGTGAATAGTATGAAGTTATGTAAATATGAGCAGAGTCCATATGCCTTTTGGTAAATAAACAAGCATGCTCTTGCTTTGCCATATTCATTTGATAATAGTTTTGTAGGGAGGTAGTATCCATTTTGGTTATGAGCATAGGCTTGATTTGAAATCAGACTTACCTAGTTTGGCCAATTACTAACCATATCAAGTATGGCTGGGTATAATCAGTTAACCAGAATGTTACCTTTCCTAGTATTTGTTAGATAAATGGTAATTTATAGTAGTATTTTGCGTGATTATTACATTTGTTTCAGCTTGATTATCATGAAGAAAACAATTAAGTATACCGTGAATAATTTGTACTTTTCCAAGAGAAATTTTTATGGACTTCCAGTTAACTTTTGTTTGAAACATTTTGTTCTAAATAATGGATGGAATTTTTTGTTTTTTAAGAGAGAGCAGAAGTGGGAGAGAGAGAGAGGGAATCATCTGGAGCAGGCTCCACACTGAGTGTGGAGTCCAGAGCAGGCCTTGATCCCATGACCCTGGGATCATGACCTGAGCAGAAATCAAGAGTTGGACACTCAAACTATTGAGCTACCCAGTTGCTACCCACCCCCCACTTTTTTTTTGTTGGAGAATAATAGATGGTACTTATTCTTATACATATTTAATGTTTGAAGTTTCGCTGTTTTTTTTTTTTTAAGTGACCTCTCACAATATTCTTATAAATTGAAGAACGGAATAATATTTTATTGAAAATATACTCATCAGTCCCCAGTATATTTATCAGTTGTGTGTCCTGCTGATTTGTTTTCACTCTGTAGTGAGTTGACTTTTCCTTGTTTTAGGAGCTGTGGATCTAGATGCCTTAACAGATGAAAAGGAAAGAAAAGCCTTAGAAGGGATGATTAATAATTTTGGGCAAACACCTTGTCAACTGTTAAAGGTAAATCATAAAAGTTATTGATTGCATCAGAAGTCTAGAATTTTAATTGCTGAGGAGCAGTATTACTGGTGTTTTTAAGTATTTTAATGATTTAACGCCTTATCTCAGAATTTAGAATTTGACAAAAATTATACTGTCATTATATTATTAAAAAATAAATAGATTTAAATGTTCCTATTTTGAAATAACAAAATATTGTAGTCAAAATCCACATATATAGTCAATAACTCTTAAGTCACAGAGGAGTTATATTTACTCAGGAAGCCAATCATTTTATTGTGTTTACATGACTAAAATGTGACTGGAGCAGGATTTGGATGCATGACTAGCTAACTCAAAAGCCTTTCTACCATGCCATGTCTCCTCTGAATATTAGCCATAATCCCCCTTATTGAACTACATCACTTTCCGTGTTCTATGGGCTATTATATATATCCTAATTATGATATTTTCTGCCTTAGTTTTATATTTATGCATTTGCCTTACTTTATTATAACTATGTTACAGGCAGCAACCTTTTCTTAATCATTTTATATCTTTCTTGCATATAGTATGTGTGCAGCAAATATTTGTGAATTGAAATCTCCACAGCTGTTATAGCAAGAGTGGATCTAAACTCTGGCTTATAGATGTTTTGTACTTCTGTTAAGTCAGTTATCACACCTAGCTTTGTAATTGCTACTATTCCTTAGAGTTTATTTAAAGCCTCCAACATGGGTTTTTTACAAAATAGTCATATTTAAAATCAGTGCTTTATCCCTATCTGCTGTGCAAAAGGAACAGAAGACAATAGAACACTTAAGTTTTGAAATAGATTCCATATAATTTTTGTACTGGCTGTACTTTTCTTTTTTTTATAAAACAAGTGCTAATTAGTTTTTATTACCATAAAAAATGATAGAGAAGTCAGCCTTTGATTTAAAATAAAGTGAATAAGAAATGCCTGGGTGGCTCAGTCAGTTAAGCATCTGTCTCTTGATTTTGGCTCAGTTCATGCATGATCTTGTGTTTTTTGAGTTCGAGCCCTGCATTGGGCTCTGTGCTGAAGGTGCAGGGCCTGCTTGGGATTCTCTCTTTCTTCCCCCTCTTTCTATCCCAACCCCACTTGCACCGTCTCTATCAAAATAAACATTAAAAACATTTTTTTAATAATAAAGTGACTAATATATGGATTGAGAGCTAATTGAGTACTATTGAAGTACTTATAGCTGTCATAGTATTTTCTATAATTGAATATTTTGTGATGGAGATAGAAAAATCCCCTATAGATGGAATTCTGTTCTGCATTTTAACTATGCCTTTTGCATGTTAATTTGATTTGCCGTTTACTTATTTATAAAGGTAACACTGTTCTATGTCTCTGACATTAAAGTTAAGGAAGAATAATTTATTTGAAAACAAATGCAGCAATATGTATAATAGGATTCTGATAGTATTGACATTTCTATCTTATTTCAGGAAATAAGGATTCACCCATGTAAATTTTGACTTCTGAGCAATTCATTTAATTTTACCAAATACTTATTAAGCCTCTGTCATACTCAATATAACAGGTATCGAAAATCCAAAAATGAGTAAGACTTGTTTTCTGACTTTAAGATGCCTACTGCTGGGGCACCTGGATGGCTCATTTGACTAAGTGTCTGACTTCAGCTCAGTCAGCATCTCACGATTCATGAGTTTGGGTCCTTCATCAGACTCTGCTGGCAGCACAGAGCCTGCTTCAGATCTATCCACCCCCCACCCCTCCCCGCCCCGACTCCTCCCTGCTGGTTCTCTCTCTGTCTCTTAAAAATAAATAAAATAAAAATAAAAATAAAAATAAAAATTTTTTTAAAGATACCTGTTGCCTAGGGGCCCCTGGCTGGCTCAGTCAGTATAGCATGCAACTCTTAATTTTGCTATTGTGAGTTTGAGCCCCACATTAAGTGTAGAGATTATTTTAAAAAATAAAATCTTAAAATTAAAAAAAAGATAGATACCTATTGCCTAGTTGGAAGAGATAGACCATAAACAAGTATGTAATCCAAATTAGAAATAAGTAACAAATAAAATACTAAACAAAGTAATATGCTGGTGAAGATAATCAAAGAGAATAATTAATTCTGGCTTAGAAATTCAAGATAGACATCAGTAAGAAAAACTTTAAAGTAGAAGTAGGGTTTCTTTAGAAATGAAAAGAGTAGGAATTCTGCTGAGGGGAGTACTCTGAAAAATGGCCTAGAATTGTCAACAGTGCATGGTATATAATCTGTTGTAACTAGAGCCCAGTATGTATGAAAGAATACAGTAAGATATGTCTTAATATAATTACGGAATTATTTTTCTTAAAATTATTTTGAAGGAACCACATCCTCCTAGGTTGTCAGCAGAGGAAGCAGTGCAGAAGCAGGCCAAAACAGACACTTCAACCCTGAACCTATTTCAGCACCTCTCCGAACTCAAGTCATTTTTTATAGAGGTAATATAAACTTGGTAATATCAAAGCATTTTCTCTATGAATTCTGTACACCTCAATGCTCCTTTTATTCTCCCTTGCGCAAGGGCCATGCTAATCTTCTCTGTATCGTTCCAATTTTAGTATATGTGCTGCCGAAGCGAGCACGCTCCTTTTATTCTCTATAGGGAGGGGCATCATAAATATTTAGTCCAAAGTCATAAATAATGTTGCAATAATATGTTCTTGGATTTTTAAAACAATTTTTTCTTTATTGATTATTTTTTTTAAATATATTTATTTTGAGAGAGAGAGAGAGAGAGAGAGAGAGAGAGAGAGAATCCCAAGCAGGCTTTGCACCATCAGTTCAGAGCCTGATGCAGGGCTCAAACTCAACAAACCATGAGATTATGACCTGAGCTGAAATCAAGAGTCAGATGCTTAACCAACTGAACCTCCTAGGCATCCAGGATTTTTAAAACAATCTTATTGGGAGTTTTGTTTGCCACTGAGTGGTAGTGTGAAATGTTTCTCTTAGCTTTCTTTTATTTTACATTTTCTTGACAAGGAAGAATAAATTGATTTAAATTCCTTTTTATGACAGCTGAGATGATAGGTAGAGGGTGTGTGAAATAACTCTTAATTACAGTGTCTGCATATTTATAAAATATGGCCCAGTAAGTCAAATTGTTAATTGCTAATATCAGAAGGAATAATGAACTAAACAAGGTAGTTAATGCTATAATTGAAAGAGTGCTTTAAATTCAAATGTTTATACATGTTGAATTACTTAGCATGGTTCAGAATATGAATGCATTTATACCTATGAATTTGGTTAGGACAGATAATATTAACTCTTGGCAAGAAGAAAAAATGATAATGAAATGTTATTAAGAAGGGGTGCCTGGGTGGCTCAGTCAGTTAAGCATCCAATCCTTGATTTCAGCTCAAGTTATGATCTCACAGTTGTGAGAGCAAGCCTCATGTCTGGCTCTGTGTTGGGCAGGGATCCTGCTTGGGATTCTCTCTGTCCCTCTTCTTCTGCTCCTCCCCCACGCATGCATCTCTTCTCTTCTCTTCTCTTCTCTCTCTCTCTCTCTCTCTCTCTCTCAAAAAAATGTTATTAAGAATAGTTTGGGGGGAAAAAAAGAATAGCTTGGAGATGTGTGGAACAAGCAGTAACTCATGCAATACAGTAGAGTTTGGTAAACTTTTCCTAATTTAACCAGATAGTAAATACTTTTGGACTTTGTAATCCATAGTCAAAATCAAGAATATTATGTAGGTACATAATTACCACTTAAAATATAACCATTTAAAAATTGGGGCGCCTGGGTGGCTCAGTCGGTTAAGCATCCAACTTCAGCTCAGGTCGTGATCTCACAGTGCGTGAGTTCGAGCCCCGCATCAGGCTCTGTGCTGAGAGCTCAGAGCCTGGAGCCTGTTTCAGATTCTGTGTCTCCCTCTCTCTGCCCCTTTCCCGCTCATGCCCTGTCTCTCTCTGTCTCTCAAAAATGAATAAACATTAAAAAAAAAGAAAAAGTAAAAATTAAAAACCATTCTCAACTTACAACCTATAAAACATGTGGTAGGCAGGACTTCAACCATAGGCCTAGTTTGTCAAACCCTGCACTAGAGCATCATTATAATGTGTTTCTTAGGTTCAGTACCATGGGAAGTCTTTAAAGAATTTTTTGATAATTTGGTATAAAAAATTTTAAGTTTGTTATAGTTAGCTTTAAACTGACTTTTACTCAAATGAACAATGTTGTAGTAAGCTCTACGGTATTTTAACGTAAATGTTTTCACATGTCTGTGAAAGCACTTCATAATTAATCTTTGTCACTCCTTTCTTAAATTCATGTTTAATGAGATAGTTTTTTAGTGTTTAATAATACAAACTCCCCAGAATCAGTTGTTTTCCCAAAGTATCTAAGTCAGTTGCCTGAAATTCAGCATAAATAGAAACAGTACTTAGAAATGATGACTAATTTGGGGCACCTGGCTGGCTCAGTTGGTGGGGCATGGGACTCTTGATCTTGGGGTCATGAGTTCAGGTCCCACGTTGGGCAAAGAGCTTAGTAAAAAAAAAAAAAAAAAAAAGATGATGACTAATTCCCAGATGTGTTCTGGGTCCCCAAGACCACCCTCAGGTTTGGTGATTTGCTAGAAAGACTCACAGGATTCAACCTATTATTATACTCACAGCTAAAATTTATTACAGTGAAAGGATACAAAACAACATCAACAAAGGGCAAAGGCACATCGGGTGGAGTGCAGGGGAAACCAGGTACAAGCATCCAAGAATTAATCCTATCCCAGTGGAGTCACATAAGATGTGCTTAATTCTACCGGTAATGAAATGTGAAAACAAATTTGTCTACCAGGAAAGCTCATTAAAGACTCACCACCCAGGGCAGGTGTTGTGTTTTGTTCTGTTTTGTTTTAGACTTTATTTTTAAGTAATCTCTACACCCATTGTGGGACTGGAACTGACAACTGTGAGATAAAGAGTCACATGTTCTACCAACTTAACCAGCCAGGCACCCCAACACCCAGGGTTTTTATTGGAGGCTGGTAACATGAGCAACCTCTGCTTAGCACATGCTAAAATTCTAGACCCCAAGTACAAAAGCGCATCTTCAGCACAAGCCATATTGTTTGCACAAATAATCTAGAAATAATGAGCCACTTTTATCATTGAAGACAAGTCTTATATCAGTGTAAGGAACTCTGCCCACCAAGTTCCCAGATACCAGCCAAGGGCCAACCTTACAAGAAGGCCTTTCTAAGGAGAGCTATCTCAGGATGCCTGGGTGGCTCAGTCAAAGTGTCCAACTCTGGCTCAGGTTCGTGAGTTTGAGCCCTGCATCAGGCTCTGTGCTGACAGCTTGGAGCCTGGAACCTACTTCAGATTCTGTGTCTCCCTCTTTCTCTGCCTCTCCCCCACTAGCGCTCTGTCTCTCTCACTCTCTCTCAAAAATAAACAAACATTTAAAAAAATAAAAAAAATTAAAAAGAGCTGTCTCAATCCTTCTGTGTTAACTCTCCACTGCACATAGGGCAACCCATAAAACCCTCTTTATCCCATAATCTGATGGACATGTAATACTATATTTATTATGCAATGGTGATAAAATGATTTCACCATGTCTAATCATTTGCAACTTTGTTTTTATAGAATAATACATTCCAAGTTCCATTTGCAACTGCAGTGACATCTGTCCCTCTCTGTACCCACTGTGTCACAGGGTAGCTATCCTCGGGACCAGTATCTGGAGCAGGATAAAAAACACAAGAAATATCCTTGGGTACTAATAATTTGTTAATCCCTTTACATCACCATAGGGGAAGGTATTTCCCCACTCATTCATATGAAAAAAGGTCTCTATAGGTCATCTCTTCCTAGTTAAAATGGTGAAGAAAACAGATAGCAGTGAAAGCAAGGGCCTAATAAATAGTTTTCTTCAGACACCATTTTCATTTATGCTTGTTCAAATGTAAGTTCTTTTCTTGATCTACAGAGTGAAGAGAAAAGATAGGCACTTTTTATAGTTTATCATTGATTATTCATATGAGGCTCTTAGAATAGCACCTGGTACATAGTATATACCCAATAATATTAAGTTATAATTTACCTAATAAATGTTAGGTATAATTTATGAACTACTCTCACAAAACTTAAAACAAATCATTGTTCTGTTTCACGTTATATAAGATAAATGCCAATTTTCTGAGAACTCTTTATTTTCTCGTCCTATTGTTATGGCTTACAGAGATTGCCTCAGTTAATGGGATAGATCTGTGTTTTGAAAGTTAAACCCAAAAGGAAATTCTATAGAATATAACCAGTTGTCTCATTTGACTTATTTGAGCAATGTACTCTTATATGGTCTATATTTTCTACTTTATATTAATGCCAGTATGGCAAGGGAAAAGGAAAGATTCTAAATCACTGGCTGTTTAAATGGTTGATACTCCTTGAAATCTGCATCTGTTTCACAGTGAAGTAGTAGAATACAAGAAAATGATGGGTTTGAGAAGTTTCAAGTATGCTATCCAAACATGGTATATAATTCCTTTCCTACATTTTTTAGCCTTTTTAAAGAATTAAAGTACATTTCACACACACTGTTATATTAGTTTCAAGAGTACAGCATAGTGATTCTCCTTTCCTACAATTTAATTAAATGATATGTTTTGATAGAGTAAAATGCTGTATTACCGGGTTCATTCTTGTTTAAAGAAATAGAAGTTTTCAATAACTTTTAACTAATAAAGATAAACAGAACCAGCCACTAAGCCTCCGTCTTTTATTTTATAGGGAATTAGTGATGGTATTCCACTAATAAAGGCCATTGTCCCCAAAAATCAGTCTCGCTCTTTTATGTCTCAAGGCAGTCCTGAGTTACTGGTAAGTAGATTTATGGCTTTTTCTCACTGCTATGTTTGTATACATTACAACTCATCAAAAAAATTGAGAAAATATGGGGCATCTGGGTGGCTCAGTCAGTTAAGTGTCCCAACTTCATCTCTCAGGTCGTGATCTCACGGCTCGTGAGTTGGAGCCCTTCAGATTCTGTGTCTCCCTTTCTCTCTGCCCCTCCCCCACTCACACTCTGTCTCTCTCTCTCTCCTTCAAAAATAAAAATAAATAGACGTTTTTAAAAAATGAGAAAATAAAAAAAAATTAAAGACTTTTTAAATAATAAAGACAATTTTTATGGAATTATTTTGACTGAGTATAAAAAATGTATCTTCTAGATACACAGCTTTTATTTCAAGTAGTTAACTGTAATACACTTCTTTTTTTTCTGTCAATGTGTCTTGATTTATTTTTTGCTTTTGGTCAATGTTTAGAGTCAAAAAATTTGTTTAAGTTTTCATTTAAATTCCAGTTAGTTAACATACAGTATACTACTAGTTTCAGGTGTATAATATAGTATTGTGTACATCACCCAGTGCTCATCACAATAAGTATACTCCTTAATCCCCATCACCTATTTCACTCATCTCCCCACTCATCTCCCTTCTGCTAACCATCAGTTTGGTCTCCATAGTTTCTTGGTTTGCCTCTCTCCCTCTATCTGTTTCTCCCCCTTTGCTCTTTGGTTTTTTAAATGCCACATATGAGTGAAATCATATGGTATTTGTCTTTCTCTGACTTATTTCACCTAGCATAATACTCTCTAGCTCCATCCATGTCTTTGTAGATGGCAAGATTGCATTCTTTTTTATGGCTGAATAATATTCCATCATTATCCATTCATCAGTTGATGGACAGTTAGGCTATTTCCATAATTTGGTTATGGTATGTAGATAATGCTGCTATAAACATCAGGGTGCTTGTATCCCTTTGTGTTAGTACTTTTGTATTCTTTGGATAAATACCTAGTAGTGTGGTTGCTGGATGGCAGGGTAGTCCTATTTTTATCTTTTTGAGGAAACTTCATACTGTTTTCAGAGTGGCCATACCAGTTTACATTCCCACCAACAGTGCAGGAGGGTCCCCCTTTTCCACATCTTCACCAACACCTCTTGTTTCTTGTGTTGTTGATTTTAGCCATTCTGACAAGTGTGAGGTAATAATTCATTGTAGTTTTGATTTGCATTTCCCTGATGATAAGTAATGTTGAGCATTTCATGTGTCTGTTGGCCATCTGTGTATCTTCTTTGGAAAAATGTCTATTCATGTCTTCTGCCCATTTTTTAATTGGTTTATTTGGTGTTTTGAGTGTTCCATTTTATTAAGTTCTTCATATATTTTGGATACTAACCTTTATGAGATATGTTCTTGGCAAATATCTTCTCCCATTCCATAGGTTGCCTTTTAGTTTTGTTGATTGTTTCCTTTGCTGTGCAGAAGCTTTTTATTTTGATAAAGTCCCAATAATTTATTTTTGCTTTTGTTCCCCTTGCCTCGGGAGACATATCTAGAAAGAAGTTGCTGTGGCCAATGTCAAAGAAGTTAGTGTCTGTGTTCTCCTGTGGGATTTTTATGGTTTCAGGTTTCACATTTAAGTCTTTAACCCATTTTGAATTTACTTTTGTGTATGCTATAAGAAGGTAGTCCCATTTTATTCTTTTGCATGTAACTGTCCAGTTTTCCCAATACCATTTGCTGAAGAGATATTCTTCTTCCCATTGGATATTCTTTCCTGCATTATCAAAGATGAGTTGACCATATAGTTGTGGGTTCATTTCTGGGTTTTCTGTTCTGTTCTATTGATCTGTGGGTCTATTTTGTACCAGTACCATACTATTTTGATTACTACAGCTTTGTAATATAACTTGAAGTCTGGAATTGTGATGACTCCAGCTTTGCTTTTCTCTTTTGTGTTTCCATAAAAATTTGAGGATTGTTTGTTCTAGTTCTGTGAAAACATGATGTTGACATTTTGATAGGGATTGCATTAAAACTGTAGGTTGCTTTGAGTAGTATGACTTTTTAAAAATATTTTTTCTTCTAATCCATGAGCATGGAGTATCTTTCCATTTATTTTTATCATAAATAGATGTTGTCCTTTGCCAAATGCTTTTCCTGCATCTATTGAAATGATCATATGGTTCTTTTCCTTTCTTTTATTAATGTGATGTATCATGTTGGTTGATTTGTGAATATTGAGCCACCTTTGCAACCCAAGAATATCCAGCTTGATTGTGGTGAATGTTTTTTTTTTTTAATGTTCTGTTGGATCTGGTTTGCTAGTATTTTTTAAAGAACTTTTGCATCTATGTTCATCAGGGATATTGGCTTATATTTCTCTTTTATATGGTATCTTTATTTGGTCTTGCGATTAGGATAATGCTGGCCTCATAGAATGAAATTAAGTTGTTCATCTTTTTCTGTTTTTTTAGAATAGTTTGAAAAGAATAGGTATTAACTCTTTTTTAAATATTTAGTAGAATTTGCCTGTGAAGCCATCTGGTCATGGGTTTTTTGTTTGTTGGGAGTTATTTTTGTTACTGATTCAGTTTCTTTGCTGGTTATTGGCCTGTTCAAATTTTCTGTTTCTTCCTGTTTCGGTTTTGGTAATTTATATGTTTCTATGAATTTATCTGTTTCTTCCAGATCATCCAGTTTGTTGGGGTATAGTTTTTTACAATATTCTCTTATAATTGTTTGTATTGCTGTGATGTTGGTTGTTATTTCTCCTCTCTCATTTGTGATTTTATTTATTTGAGTCCTTTCTCTTTTCTTTTTGAATAGTATGACTACAGGTTTATCAATTAATTTTTTCAAATAACCAGCTCCTGTTTTCATTGATCTGTTCTATTGTTTTTTTAGTTTCTATATCTTTTATTTCTGCTCTAATCTATTATTTCACCTCTTCTGCTTGCTTTAGGATTCATTTACTGTTCTTTTTCTAGCTCCTGTAGGTATAAGGTTAGATTCTTATTATTTATATAAATGATCTTGCTTCTTGAGGTGGGCCTGTATTACTTTGTACTTCCCTTTTAGGACCACTTTTGCTGGATCCCAGAGGTTTTGGACTGTTGTATTTTCATTTTCAGTTGTTTCCATGTATTTTTTAAATTTCTTCTTTTATTTCCTGGTTGACTCATTCATTGCCTAGTAGCACGTTATTTAGCTTTCATGTATTTGTGGTCTTTCCAGATGTTTTTCTTGTGGTTTTCTTCTAGTTTCATAGCAATGTTCAAGTAGTTAGCTGTAATTCTGATGTGAAAATACTAGAACATTTTATTATTTTTATTTTTTTAATCTTTTTTTCCACATTTATTCATTTTTGAGAGAGAGAGCACGCGCACGATTGGGGGAGGGGCAGAGAGAGAGGGAGATACAGAATCCCAAGCAGGCTCCAGGCTCTGAGCTGACAGCATAGAGCCCGATGCAGGGCTTGAACTCATGGACTGTGAGATCATGACCTGAGCCAAAATCAGACGTTCAACTGACTGAGCCATCCAGGTGTCCTAATACCAGAAAATTTTGTACCAGAAAAATAGGATGTAACATCTTATTAGATATTACAATATATCATAAGGCAGTATAAGTAATAAAAATGAGAAATAATACAGAATTGAGGAAGGTATAGATGCGGGAGATGTTAGTGAGTAGTTTACACGAAGTTTGTAATTTAATCCTGTTAGATGGGCACTAATAATCCTGTTAGATGGGCACCATTATTATTTCCTTCCTATAGTTTAGAAACTACAATTCATAGCTGATTTGCTCAGGGGCACCTGGGTGGCTCAGTCAGTTGAGCGTCAGACTTTGGTTGAGGTCATGATCTCATGGTTCGTGAATTCAAGCCCTGCATCAGGCTCACTGCTGTCAGCACAGGGCCCACTTAGGGTCTTCGGTCCCTCTCTATCTGGCCCTTCCCATTTGTGCTCGCTCTCTCAAATATAAATAAATCTTTTTGTTTTAATGTTTATTTTTGAGAGAGAGAGAGAGGGAGAACATGAGCAGGGGGGTGGGGGGCAGAGAGAGAGGCAGACACAGAATTGGAAGCAGGCTCCAAGCTCTGAGCTGTCAGCACAGAGCTCAACACAGGGTTTGAACCCACAGACCATGAGATCATGACCTGAGCTGAAGTTGGACACTCAACCAACTAAGCCACCCAGGCACCCCAAAAATAAATAAATCTTAAAAAAAGAAAGGTAATTTGCTCGAAGTCATAGAACTAGCTAGTAAAGGATCTTGGATCTGGGACAGGCACATGGACCAAACTTAGGTATGTCTTATTCTCATTTTGTCAGGTACAAATTATAAAAACAGAGTATAGCATAGTGAACAGTAGAGATTCCAGAATTAGACTTACCTTTCTAATTACGCATATTGTGTGTTTGTTTAGGAAAAACATCTAGAAAGATAAACAAAAGAAAATGAAAGTGCTTTTCAATGGTGGAATCCTTATGATTTCACCTTTAATACCTGCATTTCTTTAAGTTATCTTTTTTTTAATCTGTTTTATAATCAAGGGGGGGGAAGTTTTTCATTTTTCATTTTTTGTTTTTTTAATGTTTATTCATTTTTGAGACAGAGAGAGACAGAGCATGAACAGGGGAGGGTCAGAGAGAGGGAGACACAGAATATGAACCAGGCTCCAGGCTCCAAGCTGTCAGCACAGAGCCCGACACGGGGCTCGAACTCACGGACCACGAGATCATGACCTGAGCCAAAGTCGGCTGCTCAACTGACTGAGCCACCCAGGCGCCCCAGTTTTTCATTTTTAAAACAACGTTCACTCTTACTGTCACTAAGATGAGAGACCTTCTTAACAATTTGTCATAAATTGTACTTCTGATTTATGTTCTAAATTATATATAATATGTCGTATTTTTATGGTAAGACTTGACCCTTAATTTCTTCTGACTGCCAACTAAAATGCTAATACAGTTTGAGAAATGACAAAAATTCTCTCACTAAAAAAAGATTCATTGGACAGTTTTTCTTGCAATAACATAAAAAATAAAAATAAGAAATGACTTTTTCCATTTTAAGACTTTATTAGACTTAAGACTTTATTAGTATTAAGACTACTCTTTTTAAGAATTAAGATGTAATTAATGAGGGATGCCTGGCTGGCTCATTTGGCAAAGCATGTGACTCTTGATCTTGGGGCTGTGATTTCAAGCCCCACGTGGAGTTCAGAGATTACTTAAAAATAAATCTTAAAAAGGACTAATGAATTTTGTGTTTTAAGTACACAATCCCACATTACTCCCTAAATGATAAATGCTAACATCATGTGAGCATTTGGTTATTCTGTGCTGCTTTCTTTAATCTTTTATTTCATATTTGTCTTCATATGTTCTCTTCCAGATAACAGTAAGCATGAATTATGTTGTTGGAACCCATGGATGGCTGCCTTATGACAGAAACATTTCTAATTACTTTACATTCATCAAAGATCAAACTGTGACAAATCCAAAGTAAGTAAATGAACATTTAAAGCAAAACAGGTGCAGCTGGTACCTTATTGCCAGGAAAAACAACTAGATTGATTGGTGTCATTTTGATAGTAATACAGTAGACCTCCAGATTTTCTTCCCTCTCTCCTTCTCTCTTTTGTTCTTTCCCTCTTCCTGACTTGATACTGGTTTAAGGATAAAACAACTTATATAATATCATAGGGAAACAAATTATTAGCAATAATTTTGAGGCTTAATTTTATTTTTATTGTACAGTGTTGTTTATAAATAAGCCTTATGTGTTTTATATAAGAAGAATTTATTATTTACCTTAATTTGTTAAGTATCCAAAGGTTACATTTTAAGTTAAAGTGATGTTTCCCTTACTCAGAGTTATTTGAGCTGTTTATTAGGAGCAATGTCTTTTTTCCTTCTTATCCCACATAGGTCTTAGTACTCTTTGTGTTTGGCACAAAGCATACCTTCAGCATATTGATATTGAATAATAAAATTCTAGAGCTGAACTGTCAGAATTGGCCCTCATTCTCTGTATGCATGCTAAAGTGCAATCACTTCTTTGTATCTTTCTGCAAAATCTGGGTTGACTGAGTTCACAGTTAGTTCACTGGGAAACAGATAAAACCAACATGCTTGCTTTGGTTTGAGTGAAGAATTATCTTCATGAATATTGTTTGATACACATTTAACTGCTTATGAGGTAGATTTCTGGTTTGAGTTGATTTCCAGCTTTCCTCATCCTGTCATATCCTTCTTGTGCTTAATAGTTTGATACTACATTTTACAGAATCGACAATCTTACTAAATTGGCTTTGAAAGACAAGATTTAAATCTTTTTCACACCTTCACCAGTCTCAACTTCTTTAGTTTAACCCTTGAGATTATTATTATGTATATTTTTATTTGATGAAAAATATGAATAAGATTAATTTTTTCTGAAAATCTTTATCATTCACTAATGGTCATTTCAGTTGAACAGTTGAGATTTATTTTTATTTCTTTTTTAAAGAGATTTAAAAAAATAGTTGATATCAGTGTAAATGGTCTTTTATGGAAAAGTCTAATATTTAATTATGTTTACAGAACTCAGCGTAGTATGAATGGTCCTTTTGCTCCAGGGCTGGAAATAACTTCTAAGCTATTCATAGTATCACATGATGCAAAGTTGCTTTTCAGTGCTGGACACTGGGATAATAGCATTCAAGTGATGTCACTTACAAAAGGCAAAACTATCTCACACAATATTAGACACATGGGTAAGTGTTAACTTTTTTCTCCCAAAAAAGCAATGTTTCCCTGTGTCTTCTAACTACAAAAGTAGTACATCCTCCTTATAAAAAACATTAATATTTACCTTTGAAGCTGAGTGAACTTTTTTTTGATAGAGCAATGTTATGAACATTATATGCTTTCTTTAAGAGTATTTAATGTTTTGGGGTATACTAAATACCATATAAATTAAATACAGCTTCATAGTATCTGAAAGATGTTAGGCTAAGCCTTTTTTAAAAAAATTGGTTGATACAAGTAAGAATTTTAAGACAAAACTTAAAAAAAAAAATCTGTCGTTGTTGAAGAAGACATCACCTGCCCTATTACTTAGTTATAGTTAGGCATGAAAGAGGTAAATTATTGAATGTGGTTTAACCTGGTACTTCTTAGGCTGTTCATTTTAGTATAAGAATAAGACATGGTGTAGATTTCCTCCTGATAAACCTATTACAAAAGGGAAATGGGAGTCTGCTACTAATTCTGTACCAGTGGCTCCTGAGATGCCACTTAGCTCAGGTTTTTACCTTTTAGTAGAAATGTATTTTATATTGTGTGAATTTGCAGTGTAATATGTACTTTTTTGATTAGGGGCATATATTCCACAGGATTTCAGTTCTTAATGGGAGTAGAAGGTAAATGGGATGAGAGAGTAAGAGAGCAGAGAGGCCTATCAAAACTACCTGGGGATCCATTTCAAGCCTCCTAACCCACTAGCAGGACTCTGATGGACATTTCCCTGCCCCGTGTGTACTCTTAACTCTCAAAGCTGGGTGACCTCAAAGAAAGATTCTCTACATGAGTTTAGAAATGCTTGTTTCCTGTGTTATTCTTCCCCAGTGCTTTTCCATTGCCATTCCTACATTTCTCCTGATAGAACAACCAATTTAGTAATAGTTTGACCATGAACTAAAATTGCCCTTTTAGTTCTGTTCCAGCAAAACCATGCCATTTCATTTTTTTGTAATTCCTTTTTTCTTACAGATATTGTTACTTGTTTAGCTACAGATTATTGTGGAATACATTTGATTTCTGGTTCGAGAGACACTACATGTATGATATGGCAAATAATACAACAGGTTAGTTACACATTTAAATAATCTTCCTTTCTGGTGGGACTACTAGAAATTACAGATTTATAATTTTTATCAGCCATATTATACTCATTATGATGTTGCTTCAAGGAAGTAAAGTGTCTTTTTTATGGCTTTTAGATTTTCTACTTGACAGGCTTTCTTCTACTTCAAATTTATTAAAATAATTACCTAAAAATTTTCTTATAATATTTTTCTTAACTTTTTTTTTTTACATTTTAATCTTCAATCCTTTGGTAATTAATTTTTCTTTTTATAATAGAGAATATGAGTATTATATATATAATATATAGATATATATGATAGGGGCGCCTGGATGGTTCAGTCGGTTAAGCGTCCGACTTCAGCACAGGTCATGATCTCGCAGTTCGTGGGTTCAAGCCCCGCATCGGACTCTGTACTGACCACTCAGAGCCTGGAGCCTGCTTTAAATTCTGTGTCTCCCTCTCTTCTCTCTCTGCCCCTCCCCTGCTTGTGCTCTGTCTCTCTGTCAAAAATAAAGATAAACTAGAAAAAAATAGATATATATGATAGAATATATAGAGTATGTAATATATATTCTATAATAATATAGAATATTAAAATGTATTATTATGTTTACTTTCAGTGGAAAGTCATTTATGCCAGCATAAATGACTACCTACTGAATTGGATCTTCTTCTAGATTCGCCATTTTGTTTCTATAGCAACACCAAAATATTTTCATTTTAATATTTGGTAAAACAAATCTCCTCTCACTATGTTTCCTTACAAAAAATGTTCTCAGCTAGTCTTATATTAGTATTTATTCTTCCATATGAACTTAAAAAATATTTCAACCATATCTTCCTCACAAATCTCTTAGTCTTGATGAAATTATATTTAATTTATATATTAATTTGGTATGCATTGGCATTTTTATAATCATTCCTATCCAGAAATAGGACATGTCTTTCCATATTTGTTTCTGTTCTTTTTTTAATGTTTTTCAACAAAATCTTTTAATTATTTTTTTCCATTAGGTTCTGTACTTGTTTATGTTTATTTCTTTAAAAAAATTTTTTTTAAGTTTATTTTGACAGAGCGGGAGTGGGGTAGGGGCAGAGAGAGGGAGAGAGAATTTCAAGCAGGCTCTGTCTGCACTGTCAGTACAGAGCCCAATGTGAGGCTCAAGCTCACGAACCATGAGATCATGACCTGAGCTGAGGTCAAGAGTTAGACGCTTAACCAGTGTCTCCTACCCTAGCACCCCTATTTAAGTTTATTTCTGATTATCGTATTATTACTATTTTGAAGGGACTTTTTAAGTCACTTTTACTTCTTTTTGATTTTGAGAGAGAGCACACACAAGCTGGAGGAGGGGCAGAGAGAGACAAGAGAGGGAATCCCGAAACGGCTCTTCACTATCAGCACAGAGCCCAGTGCACAGGGCTCAGTCTCATGAACTGTGAGATCATGACTTGAGCTGAAATCAAGAGTCAGATGCTTAACCACCAACCTAGCCACCCAGGCACCCCTAAATCACTTTTACTCTAAATGATTATGGCTAGTGTAAAAAAAAGCTATTGATTTCTATACAGTTATCTAATTGGTTTACCAAATCTTCTTATCCAGCTCTTATAATTATTAGTATCTTTTAGGTTTTCTGATAACAAAGTAGATAAGATATATAATCATATGATCTGAAAGTAAAAGTGGATGTCTTTATCTTTTCCAATATAATGATTCCAATAAAATGATTTCATTTTATCTTATTACATTATTAGCTAGTGTAATAGAGTAAGAAAATTATACTGAGTATCCCTGTCTTATGTCTGATTTTGATGAAAGTGCCTTCACCATTGTGCCATTTAGTATACCATTTGCTGTTGCATTTCACCATACATTGCTGTTGGGTTGTGGGGTTTTTTTTGATATTTAAGTAGTTACTTTCCTTCTGATTTTTTTTTTCTTTTGGTAGCTTTTTAGTAGTTTACAGAAAAGTTACAAAAATAGTACATTTTTGCATTTGTCTTATTATTCTCTCCTAATGTCTTTTGCTCCCAGCATCTTTTTTTTTTTTTTTTTTTTTTTAACAATTTAAAAGTTGTAGATATTGGGGCCTCTGGATGGCTCAGTCAGTTAAGCTTCCGACTTTGGCTCAGGTCATGATCTTGTGGTTTGTGGGTTTGAGCCTCACATCAGCCTCTCTGCTCTCAGCACAGATCCTGTTTTGGATCCTTTGTCTTTCTCCCTTTGCCCTTGCCCTCTCTCTCTCTCAGTAAAGATGCTGTGTTCGTTTACCCCTAAACACTTTAGTGTATATTTTCTAAGAACAAGTCATTCTTACATATAATCAGTTCAGTTATCAAAATCAGAACACCTATACAATATATAATATATATAGTTATCTAATCCACAGTTCATGTTCTAATTTTGCTAGTAGTTCCCATAATGTCCTTTTTAGCTATTTTTCACAGTTTGTCTTATTTTTTTTGTAGTTTTTCTCTTATTTTCTCTTAATGTATTATGTTGAAAATTCTCCTAGGTTTGAACCATTCTGGAATTCCTATAATAAAACCATATAGGAACACCTTGGTGCCTCAGTCAGTTATGTGTCTGACTTCATCTGAGGTCATGATCTCACAGTTTGTGAGTTCAAACACCGTGTCAGGCTTTATGCCAACATCTCAGAGCCTGGGACCTGCTTAAGTTTTAGAGCCTCAAAAGGGGCTGAGAATTTGGGAATTCTCCAGGAATAATTTAGGAATCCAAGGAAAAACACAAGAATGAATATTACTATAAATAGATGCAGTAGTAAGAACTTGTTTTGCAATATTAGTTTGTGATTAGACAATTTAAATATAGTATAAGCCTTTTTGTAGAAAATAGCCGACTAGAAAATTACCTTTGTTTCTATGTTTTAACACTAGGGAGGTGTTCCCGTGGGCTTAGCATCGAAACCCTTTCAGATTCTGTATGGACACACTGATGAGGTATTGAGTGTTGGCATCAGCACTGAACTTGACATGGCAGTGTCAGGATCAAGGGTAAGATTTCACCTTTAAGAAATGCTAGTTTTTTCTACAAATTGTGAAACAATATTTAAATTTAAATTTTTTTCATGCTTGCTTTAGAAGCACATATGCTAAAATTGGAAAAATAATTTTTTTTCTAGAATTGGTAAAAGCATAGAAATTCTTTATTGTTTGTGTACGACTTGCAGAAGTAGGATTAATCCAGAAAGAAGAAACTTAAACAGACTGGATTCTATTTTGGGATTTTATTGGCCTTATAAGTTAAGGAAAGAGGGCATTTTATGAAATAAAAGACTATTTCAAATTTCAAGATTGAAATTTTTCCTAAGGTACATGTGCCTTGGTAGAATAATCATTTTCTAAGTTCCTTTCCTGTATTTATTTATCTGGCCCTCTTTCTTTTTTTGTTGTTCTGTTTCTTTTTCATATTCTAATACTTTCTGTGTAGGATGGCACTGTGATTATACATACCATTCAGAAAGGTCAGTACATGAGGACTTTACGACCACCTTGCGAGAGTTCTCTACTCCTCACTGTTCCTAATTTGGCGATATCTTGGGAAGGACATATTGTCATCTATTCCACCATTGAGGAAAAGACCAATCTCAAGGTATATAACAGTTTCATACAGTAGGGCTAGACTATCTATAAGCCCATCTTTTCCTTTCCATATTATACTGTATTTATGAGATATTATTTTGTTTTAGGGATTTATATGGACTTATATAATACATGATTTCAAAAAGAATTTCTGATTATGTGGGACTTCATAAACTTAAGTGGAAATTATAACCAAATTAAATTCTTTTTGTACAGCCTGGGTATGAAAAAACAAGCCATGAATCACGTTTATTTTTCTTTCCATGATAAAGCTATTTAAAAACTAAGAGAATCTTGGGGCACCTGGCTGGCTCAGTTGATAGAACATGAGACCCTTGATCTCAGGGATGTGAGTTTGAGCCCCACATTGGGTGTAGAGATTACTTAAAAGGTCAAAAAAAAAAAACAAAAAAACTTACAGGGGCACCCAGGTGGCTCGGTCAGTTAAGTGTCTGACTTCAGCTCGGGTCATGATCTCATGGTTTGTGAGCTTGAGCCCTGCATCAGGCTCTGTGCTGACAGCTCAGAGCCTGGAGCCTGCTTCAGATTCTCTGTCTACCTCTTTCTCTGCCCCTCCCCCACACATGCTCCCTCTATCTCCCTCTTTCTCAAAAAAAAAGGGAGGGGGGAGCACCTGGGTGGCTCAGTCAATTAAGCAACTGACTTTACCTCAGGTCATGATCTCACAGGTCATGGTTTCGAGCTCCATGTCAGTCTCTGTGCTGACAGCTGAGAGCCTGGAGTCTGCTTCAGATTCTATGTCTCCCTCTCTCTCTGCCCCTCCCCTGCTCGTTCTCTGTCTCTGTTTCTCAAAAATAAATAAACGTTAAATAAAAAAAAAAAAAAAACCTTATAGCTTTAAAAAAGTTAAGAGAATCTTTTTGTTTTATGTTAAGAATGCGGGGTTTTTTAGACTGGATGAGGTTTTAATTCTTTTGGAGGGGTGAGAGTTCTTGTTTAATATTGTTTACTTAGCAATTATTTAGTTATTAAATATTTTCTTAAAGTATGTAATTATTTCTGATTTAAAATCACTTTAGTAATATTGTCTACACGCTCTCTTTATACATAACTGTATGTTTATTTCAACATTAAATTTGAAATCATTAAATCATTAAATTTTGAGATCATTAAATTGTTTTCATCTAATCGTTATAGGATAAGAGTGCACTACATCTGTTTTCTGTAAATGGCAAGTATTTAGGGTCTCAAGTCCTGACAGAACAGATATCAGATCTGTGTATCACTGGAGAACACATTATCACGGGCAGTTTACAAGGTTTCCTGTCCATAAGAGATCTCCACAGGTAAATAAAAAGAATTGTTGAAACCTCGCTTAAGAAAAGGTGGTAATAGGGCACCTGGCTGGCTCACTTGATGGAGCATGTGACTCTTGATCTTGGGGTTGTGTGTTCAAGCCCTACATTGGTTGTATAGATTACTTAAAGAATAAAATCTTAAAAAAAAAAAAAAAAAGGAAAAGAAAAAGTAGTAATACTTTCAGCCTAGAGTGGAAATCAGGAATCAAAGATTTCTAATCTTTTGGTTTATCATTTATTATGAACATGTCTTTTTTTTTGGTAACTCTGAAAAAAATTGAGAAAGCTAAAGAATTTCTGGATTAGTAAGTGAAATATAGATGTACATTTTTAAAATGTAGGATATTTTATGTTACGTATATTTTACTACAAGTAAAATTTTTTAAAAAACAGAAAAAAAATTTCATAGTGCCAAGCCTCGATTATGGATTTGGAAATTTGTTCAATTATAGTTTGAATTTTTACAAACTAAAGTTAGGGTTTAATTTTTTTTTTAATTGGGGTAAAAAAAAACTAAGGTATTTTTAAGGCTAATGTATGTGTTCATGATTGTGTGTATGTGTGTGTAAAATGGGTGGGGAGTTTTGTTATTAAAGTGAAGGGAAAGGATGTTTAAATAGTGGATACGTTTTTGAGCTTTGTATTCTTCGTATTTACTAGTTTATGTATACAAAGCACTGTTATTTCCTGTATTTGTATTTGTTATGCCCAAATACATTCTTTTCTTCCATTTTTAAAAAATTTATTGTGGCTTATTTACACTACTGAGACTATCTTGGCCCCTCCCAAACCTTTCTTTTCTTTTCTTTTTTTTTCCCCCCAAACCTTTCTTATAAATCATTTCCTGATCCATTGTGCTCTACCACATTCATGTCAGAATCATTTCTGTACCAACACCCGTCCCTGTTTTTGTATTTCTCTTCTCATTTTTGTCATTCTTTCTCCTGTGGAAGAGCACTGAATCCCTATTTGAATCATATCTTTCCAACATTTTGTTTTACTCAGGGTATTATTAAGAGAATCTCAAATCAGGTCTTGTAGCAGGTTAGTCTAAACACAGTATGTACTTCAGAGGGTTCTTCATTCTGTAATCCTAAAAGCCATGGATATTTTCCATAGTTGAGTTATGTTTTTATATCATAACCATATATTTATGGTTTTAAATATTATGTATTATTTTATATTATATATTTATACATATATCTTCTAAGACAAGGCAAATAGACCGATTTTATTGACCTTACCCCCCAACACATGCACACTGTTTTAGCTTTTTAATCAACAAGATGAAAATCTTTTAGTGAGAAGATTTTGGTTAGAAGAGAAAATATATATATTTGGTTGTATATATAGTTAGAAGAAAAACAGATATTGAGAATGAGAAAAGATAGATTAAGTATTTTAAGTAATGCTATAATGTAGGCCCTTGTGTGAGCCGTTCAACCTTTCTGAATCTAAGTTACACATCTGTAAAATTAGAATGGAGAACCAGGTGATCATTAAATTATCTTCCAGGTATTAAATTCCATGAATACGTTATGTATCCATGTAATTATGTGTGTGTGTTTTCTTTCTTTTCTAGTTTGAATCTCAGCATGAATCCATTAGCCATGCGGATGCCTATCCACTGTGTTTGTGTAACCAAAGAATACAGCCATATTCTTGTAGGATTAGAAGATGGCAAATTGATTGTAGTGGGTGTTGGCAAGCCAGCTGAGGTAAAACATAGCATCAAGAACTTCTTTTCCCGTACTATTGGGGATTCCTTTGGTTCTCCTTTGTTCCAGCTGAATCAGAAGTCTCCATTATGGATGAACAAATTAACCAAGTTTGATTTTTCAAAGGGCAGTAAATGAAAAGGCGATAAAGCTAGTATTCAAGAGTGATGTTTATATTATGCTTCAATTGAAGGCATACATTTGACAGTTTCTGTCCTCTAAATGAATAAGAAAGTTCTTTTATCTTCTGTCTTTCCAAATCTAGATTCAAGACACGACTTGGATTTTTAATAAATAAGAGCCTTTATAAAAAATTAAATACAGGCTCAAACAATAAAACTATTTACTTTAATTTCAATAAATACCAGTATGACTGTATGTCAATTATCCTTTTGTAAAAGCATCATTTTTTTACTTGGAACTACAGATATCCCCATATAATATCCTAATTCTCGGTGAGTTTCCTGTAGTTACTGTAAATTTATTTGCCAGTGGTTTATCAATTACTGAACATTCAGATATCATACATCTGACACTGTTCCTTAAAAAACTTGGTGGCTATACTCCAAGTAATATAGTGATTCTGTTAGAAAGTTAATTGTATTACATAGAGTCAAATTAAGCATTATCAATTTTTATTGATACCATCAGTCTTTTCTGAGAAATCTAAAATATGGCATCTGTAGTAGTTGTTTCAAGGGGAGTCATTAGTGAATAACACAGTGTCACTGCTTTTAATAAATCTACCACGGATCATAGGAACCTTTTTGCTAAGTTTTCATCAGTTCTTATACCTGTTCAGGATATTATTATAACAAAAGAGAGGTCTTATTAAATTAAAGTGATAGCACCATTTACCTTCAGTTGTAACAGTCCCCCAAAGAATGTCAGCAAGTCTGTATCTTGGTATTTCACTTACATTTAAAACATTTTAGGCATTTTTTCTCTTTGAGTATGTTTCACTTTCTGTGGATTACTCAAGTGCCCTTTAAATTTGCCTGCATCTCCCCACCTTAAGTAATTTTTCAGTTTCTGATTTTACTGAATTTTTTTATATGAAGTGACCATTATGTGCACACACTTTTCTTTTAAAAATCGATTGGAACAAAAACGCCTAAGCAACTTCATTTTGTAGGCTTAAATCAGTGTTTTGTACTGTTTATTAAGTAAGTTTTTTGTCCTCCTTGAAAGTTTTATGTAGTCTACAACACATAGAATCTGAATTGTGTGCAGATTTGGAATAAAAGTATTTTTTATCTGTTTTACATCTTTGGATGTATCAGTTGAAGTATGGATCTACTTTAGTACATAATCAAATACTTAGAATCTTGCATAATTAAGATATAATTCCATATGACAGTATGATTAAAGCTTTAGTTATGAAAAGATCTTTATGTAAAGATCTAAATTTATCATAAAAGATCAAAGTCTTGATTAATGTGTACTTTAAGCCATGTATCAGTTTTGTATATTACACTGTCAGTATGAAATTCATGTTTATTAATCATATGGTAAAGTGATAATAGATTAATGGAAATCATGTTTCTGGAAATGAAAATGCAAAACAAGCATGCTAAAGTGTCTTTGCATGAGGCTTGGTTTTTTTTTTTTTTATCCCTTTAATAAATGTACCCTAGAGGAGGGTAACCATTAAAAAAGGCTGGCAGACAAATAAAAAATAGATTATACTTGGGAAAGTAATTCCAACAAGTCATATTGTTAGTTTGAGAAATGTGTCCCACATGGATTCTTTTTTGCCTTACCTAGAATTATAAGCACTTTTAGAGGGGCATTTATTTACCGATTGGATTAATATTTAATTAATAATTGTTATGTGCTGAGAAGCGTGCTAGGTGGTACAAATTTAATGGTGAACAAATGTGATTCTCACCTTCAGAGAGCTTATGCTATACTTGTTCTCTAAATTATATTTTATCATTTTGTTGCTAAATGTCATTTTTTGAAATTCTTATATCAAAATACTCTAAAATTATTTTGTTTCCATCAGAACATTATTGTACTTCCTTATTATCCTTGTGATTAGCATCAATAGTACTTTAAATATAAAAGGAGAAAATCCTCAAAATTATGTGTCTTATTAGCTAAAGTAAAATTCAGAAGATTATTTTAATGAACTGTGAAATATATTTCTTTAATTTATAAAGAAAAGGACTGATAATTTGGACAAACTGGGACATTTAATTTTAAAATTTACACATTGGCATTAGACCTTTCTCAGTTGAAAGACAATTGGTATAGAGAAGCCTTTCTTTAATTATTATTAATCAAGAATCATTAAAATGTTAATATGAATGATTCTGCTAACAAAACTTACATTCTTACATTCTGCATCCTACAAAATCAGTGTCTTATATATCAGTCTCACTTCTTTTTTTTCTTTCTTTTTTTCTTAATCACATCTGTTGTTCATTTCTCTGGATTACCTTAAACAGATGCGTTCAGGTCAGCTTTCTCGAAAATTGTGGGGATCTAGCAAGCGGCTCAGCCAGATTTCAGCTGGAGAAACTGAATATAATACTCAAGATTCCAAGTGATTACTATTTCCATCTTCTGTCATGGATAACTGAAACTTGATTTATTGCTTTGTCACTTTAACCGCATCTCTCAACTATCTGAATGTTTCAGGGCTTTTATCACTGAAAATCATTTAGGGATTATCAAAATTGAATATGCAATGTGTATAAAGGCATAGGTTGTATTATTAGCCACTTTAAAAATTTCTGGTTAATATTAAATCCAGTTGTATTGACTATTGGTCTACACTAAGGTGGATTTGAGAAAATACATTTGAATTAGATTTGTGGTTCATTCCTAAAGATCATTAGATCCATTAAAAAAAAAAACTTCTAAAAAATAAAGAAATACCATATGATTCCCTTATTATTCCAAACAACAAAATTTAAGGTATTTCTAATAAAATAGTACAGATGATGGGACAGTTGAGAGACATGGCTTTTAATATATTCTTTAGTTAATCATTTTCCTATTTACTGACCACCATATTTAAAAATATATCAGTTTATTTATGGAACTCCTGATTGGAGGTAATATTTTAAAGGCATCTGTTGCACACTTAGATTTTCAGAACTCAGTGTAAATTCCAGGTTTTCATGATAAGTTGACTATAAGACTATTGAAACCGGTACATTGGGTCATTCCACTACCGCTAGCATATTACTAATGAGAACTTATTGAAATGTATTATTATATGCTTAAATAATAAAGGTTGAGTAGGAATAAGAGAAGCTGAGATATATTTTGCAGGTGTATTTCATTAGTAATACAATTAAGGAAAAATGCTGATTATGATTTTGACAGTTGGATCCTTTAAGTAGCATAGTTTATTATCTGCAAAGTTCAAAATTTCTTGGTTTATTCTTTACTAAGCAAATACTGTGTTTCCCCAATAATTAGAAGTGTTAGCAATGATACCCAAATACATTAACATTTTTACCTAGAACTTCCATGTGATTGATACATGAATTAAAAAGATAATGCATCATTAAAGTAGTCACTTAGACATAGTAATTGTTAAAGACACGTTTCTATTTCATGTTATGTATAACTTTTAAGATTATAATTAATTTTACTATACATAGTTAAGTGTTACATTATGTTTTACTGTTCGAAATTTTAAAGTAAAATGCTGATAAATTTATTTTGGAATTCAAAGTGGTTGATAAGCCTAGTGCTTTTATAAGGTCATCCTTTTGAGTTAGGTCAGAGAGCTTTTACAACTACAAGTGTCCTTAATCTGAGATACCACGGGTTTGGGGTAATTTATGAATCCCCTGAAATTGTGTGGAAATTCTGTGTGTTAACTGCAGTTTTTTTTTCAGGAGTGAGTGAGTGTGTGGCTTTCATAAAGGGGTTTCTGATCAGAAGGGGGAAAAAAGATAATAATAGCTTCTTATAAAATAATATTCCTTTTTATTCCACAAATCACAGATTTCCTTACAGCCAATTCTCTTCTCCATGGAATCTTTGAGAACCTTTCCCTCTGCAATTCTTCTGTTGCCCCCAGTATCTATTACCCTTTTCTTTATAATTCTGTGAATGAGTAAAAAATTTATGAGAAGTAAAGGATTCTGTTTAGGGAAGCTTTTTGAATAGATATGATCTGTTCAAGTCAGGACTAATAAAAATTTGTAGAAGAATTTTCTTTACAATTATTTAAAATCCTCTGTTTTATTCAGTGAAAACAAAAACAAAAAACCATGTTTTAGATAAGTAACACTGAAACAAACTGGTGCAGCAAGTATAAAATAGAGCACATATAAATGTGAAGATTTCCTTTTTAAGGGTTTCAGGAATTTGTGATGAAAATGTCTCAAATCAGTAAAGATAATTATGATTTATTGAATTTATTGCTTCTATTTATTTCATTTTATTTTTTCTATTACATTTTTTAGAAGGCTTCAAGTCAGCAAAACCAACATGATTGATTTGGGGTATTTTAAATGTTAATTTTTAAAAAAACTTTTCTGAATCAAAACTTTGGAAATTTTTCTTTTGCTTACTTATCCATTGACTGTGGTATAGTGTTGCCTTCTTTATTTTAAGGTTACTTAATAATGGTTTTAGAATTATTTTGGAAAGTTACAAAGAAGTTTAACTGAAATTATTAGGGAAAAATTCCTAAATTTATGATGTTTTAAAATTACCAGGGAAAAATTCCTAAATTTATGGTGTTTTACTTTGCTGCTTTTTAGATTGAAGAACCAAACAAGCAGTATTCATTTTATATCACAAATAGAAGACCCTTTGTTCACAGTAAAATAAATATCCTACCTAGACTAACAATAGATGTTTAGAGCTATGGAATTCTTCCTTATATTACTTTTTCCAAAAAAGTGAAAACCAAAAATGTAGGATTTTGGGGAAAATCTGATAATACTAGCAACAGTCTAAAGGACTGGAAGTTAACTTTATCTATTAAACAAATAACGTAGAACCATTAGTTGAATAATATAAACCTCTTTTAAACAGTGTAGCCCACTGAATTAATTCAAAAAATGACCAGATAAAATCACTGAAAAGATATACTTTGGGGATTCTGGTGTATTTAGATGTTATCCATAGAAACGGTTTCTGCTTATATAATGGGAGAAGTGAACAACAGTGTGATGAAAATGGAATAACAAGTAGACATTTCAGTTGATAAATACAGTATCTCAACTTGGCTGCTATGAAGTTTGTTGTCTAAAGAAACTTTCATCTGCTTTTGTTTCTTGACACTGGTAATAATGATGGAAATAAAAATCTCAGCATCCTGTGATAGGAAGAGATTTATACTAAAATAATAATTTTACTTTTAGAAAGTGAGATTTAAAATATTAAAGCATATAATACCTGTGTTCATTTAGAAAATAAAGCAGATTTTCAACTCTCCAATCAGTATTCTGTCATTACTTAGATAAAATTGGAGGAGAGAAGGAAAAATAGATCAGGGCATGGGAATTAGAAAAGTATATAAAAATAAAGCTTGTCCAATTGGTTTAAAATCTTTTTTAAGCCTAGGAAGCTTGTGTCAGCTATTATTAAGTGTCTATCTATTAACTTCCATTAGGTCACAGTGGTTTTTTTTTTAGGTCACAGCCTTTTGTCAGAGAGAAAAATGCCAGATATTCATGTGTCATCAGCAAGAAACATCAGTGAGGCTTCCTTTTTTTCTGTTAGGCATACAACAATTATCCTTAAGAGACTGGTATTGAAAGTTACTTTTACATTTCTGAAGCAATAAGTGTACCCTCATAATTAATTAGAATTCAGATTTGAAAGTTAAATCTTAAGCTAAGATTTTTTTTTATATTTTACTTGAATAGGAGTAAGCAGAGAAAATTTTAACTTGAATACCAGATTTTTATTTAATGATGATCGACACATGGCCTTTGTCCTGAAGTGTATTTTATATTGTGACCAAAGAAATCACTCATGAAAATCTTCTAGTTAGATTTAAAGAGGTTAACTCCTTTTATATATTTACTTTCACGAAATGAGTAGCATTGTCTTTATCACCTTTCCAATGAAAAGATGCAAGTACATGGACTATATTAAACATAAATATTAGATAATATGTACCATCATAGGGTATGTGTACGAGTGAGTGAAGGTTGGTCTCTTCAAATACATCAGTAAATTTGTCTTCCATTAATTCTTAAACCTGTCTGTAGGATGTAATTTTTGATATAAGAAATGAAATAAATTATTTTTCTTTTCTAAATCTAATCCTTTGTTTTCCTCTATCAGCCAGACTCCTAGCTTGTCCTAATTTACTGTTCCTTTCATCCACTGACTCTGTTCTTTCCCAGTAAGTAGCCAGTCTTAAATATTTATCACTCTCAACAAATATCCACTCTCAGTATTCTTTTTTGCCTAATTCGTTTATCGTATGTACCCACCATTTGCTTTGCTTTAAATTTGATCCCATCCAGAACATTGTTCTGAAGAGTTTTTCTGTATCAGAGTCCTGGTGGTGCTTTTTCTGATGACATTGTTGCAACAACAGTACAGTGTTACCAGTCATCATTTCAATATTGTTAAAATGTTGGCCACAACTTTAGTTCTTTAATTTGAATCCAGCATTTTCTAAGCCAATGTTTCTTCATTGAGATTGTAGATCAGACTTGTCCATGAAGATAGATAGACACACACACACACACACACACACACACACACACACACAGAAGTTTAGGCACTGTTCTGGACTTTCTGAATCTCTTGGTACAAAAAAAAATTATCCCAGAATTTATATATTGTCTTAAAATATTTTCTGCTATAGAAATTATATCCATCCATTTTTAGGAATCATTGCATATTCACAGGCTTATATGAAACTAGGTTTAATCATTGTCCTTGGAAACATTTTGTCTAAAATTTGCTTGGAATGGCTTTCCTATCTTCATTTTGCTTGCCACCACAACAACCAAATTTCCTTTTCAGTTGCATCATTCTTATAATTTTCTTCAAACCTGTCATATTTGAATATTCTAACTAATAGTGGTTCCAACAAAAAAGATATGCTGTTTGCTTATATTAGTTCCTAGTGACTGTTAGTGAATATTTTTGCATATTTGAATTTGGTAACATTTTCAAGTATCAATAAAAAGCATGATTTACAAAATGCTAGGTTTAAAAATACAATTGGATCTCTTATAGCCTTAAAGGAAATGATATAATTTTTCTAATTAAAAAGCATTGGGTATATATATTCCCTAAGTACTTCTAATGACTTTATGGAAATAATCTTTAATTTTTTTCATATAAAAAGTCCTAGTATTTCAGAAAAGAAAGCATTGACATTTAAGATACTTAGGCATATATTGGAAACAATGCAATTTTCTACATTAAAAATATAAGGCCATCCTAGATATAGGAGTTACATGATTTTCTTCAGGATAAGAACCTGTGTAAAAGTGGCTATATTATACATTTTTTGGTTAGATTGTATAAATCATCAGACATATCTTAGGTTATCTCACTGATATTTGTTACATGTGGGTGATTCTAAACAGGATTTTGACCTATGAAGCAAATGGCTGTAGTAAAAAATAAAAGGACAGAAATCAACCGCGTTTACTTTTGTCTTAATGCCTATAATCTTAAGAACTGAAAATTCAAAGGAACAAGTAGAAAGTTACTAATCTAACATTTGTTTTCTGTGGTATAGTTTTAATGTTTCCTTGGAAACTTACTTTGTAAATATTACCATAATAACACTAACAACAGCACAGTTACGTCATTGAAAGAATTACCCATTCAGTTTTCAAAGTTGACTATTAATGGAGTTTGGGGTGTGTTTGTTTGTGTGTTTTCACTTATAATATAATGGCTGTCACATTATTTAAAATTTATAACTATTTTTGAACATACAAAATGATTATCTCCTTATTCCAATGTAGCATTGTAATTTGAGAACAAAAAACAAGTTAGGATTTAGGTAGGGTTGAAAAATAAAATTATATTTTGTTGTTTTAAATAAAAACTTTAAAAGTCTTATTCCAAGTGGACGTTTTAAAATTTTATTTTTGGCAATAATATCTTTCAACTTAATATGTATTAAAACCAGAGGTTCTCTGATAGCCAGTGTATTAACTAGGTAATATTAAAATGCTATTTTTTATGTTCCTTCCCTTGGAAATATTTCCCACACCATCCAAGCAATGTGTTTTAAGACTTAGGGGGCTCAACCTACAAATTCAACATATGCACATCTTGCATTTTGAAGGAAAAGAACTTATCTGTGATGGCCGCCATTTTGCTCTTCAGAATGCTAAAATTATATTAATCAATAAGTACTTCAGAAAATGGTTCTGGTAAGGAGATACCAGTTGTCACACTTAACTGAAAAAATTCAGCCTCTTAATTTTTTATATAGGGATTAAAGAGAATAACTATTTCTTCCTCTGGGGTTTTGATTGCTTTTTTAAATATTTATAATAGGTCTACCTTTTTCCAAAATTATGGCATATTACAGCAAAGATCTTACTATCAAAGATCTTTTACATTTTAGACTTTTTCTTCTATATTCTGCATTTTACTGTTTTCTGTGATTCAGAAATACTATCACCAAAAATATCTTTGGATACTGTTTATTTTATAGTTAGCTTTATGTAAGAAAAACTTACAAAACTGTATGGCTGCTCTGTTGTCTTCAGAAACTCTTGAGTATGGCTTTCTTTTCCCCAGTTGTACGCTTTTTATATAGTTGGAGTAAAACAATTAGCAAAAAGTAAGCAGAGATCTAGCTAGACAGTCCTTTTCTATCAGATGCTTTGCTACAGAAATGAATCGATTAAGACAGAAAACTATCAAACATATATGTTTGTCTCATGTCAGTTTTTCTGGAACCCAGATTAAACAGGAACATTTCAGTGTTATCACAGATGGTGACAGTGACTTGAATGCATATATATGCACATAAAGGAGGATAGCTGAAAATTCGGAATTGTTTAAAAAAAAAAACACTTGCAAATCGTGCTGCTACTTAAATATTTAAGGAATTCAGAAAGTTGTGTAGTTATCATAAAATGGTCCTTCTCATTTATATTACTGGAATTGACCATGAGAAAGAATATCAAGCCTTATTTATATCTAATTATTGACTGCAAACTGTGACTCAATATTTGTATGCCAAAAAAAGTGGTCTTAAAGTTGAGAAAATTTTAGATTTAATAAAAATGTGTAAATTTTGATTAGTCTTCTCATTAAAATGAAGTTACTGTTAATTTGGTGCAATACATTCTTTGCTTCCTCATCCTTTTAAGATTAAATATATAAGTTGTATATTTTATTTTGTTACATTGAGTGCTGTTTTAAAATTTTTCAGTGTGTATATATGAGCTAATATTTGTTTCTGTATAGCATGATTGAAGATAATTGAGAATTTTGCACTTTTTTTAGTCCTTTGGAAATTTGTATTCTAAAGCTTTTAAGAATGTACATTTATTTTGTACATAATACATTAGCTTTGTGTATTAAATGGGTTTAAATCAAATAAAAAAATGATGTTACTTTCTTCAGTTTATCTGTAATTGTCACTTCATGGTCTGATTAGAACTTAGCCATGGCTAAATTATTTGGGCAAGGGATTGAATACAGTTTTTGTTAAGCAGTAATCACTGCTTCTTTCGTTGAGAATCTCTTCTGTAGTCCTATGTGTACAAGATAAAGATTATGTTAATTGACCAGTTTTTGTCATACATAAAACAGATATTAAGCCTTTGGTTATAAATCTCCCTAGAAACATAGTTACGTTTTCCTCCCTCGGTTAATGATCATAAGAGATTTCCATTTGTAGTTAAATAATACATTGAGCTGAGTTTTTTAAAACTTTTATTTCCTTTCATATAATTAAAATCTTTTATTCATCAACTTTTGACAGTCTAAATGTTGACCTAATTCTCCTGTGTTTGTTAGGGTTAATAAAATTTAATCCATAATAAAACAGAATTCTAAGCTCTGTTCTAGTACTTTTTTAGTAGTTTAAGGTTTTTAGTACTTTTGTTTCTAGATCTAGAGTAACGACACAACAGAAATGAACATTAACCTTTTTGTAGCCTAATACCATCTTTGCATGATACTACACTTTTAGTCACAGGACAAAGCCATGTTATTTAAAGGCTTAATTAAGGCTGCCTTGGGACACCTGGGCCGCTCAGTCCATTGAGTCCAACTTCGGCTCAGGTCATGATCTCATGGTTCGTGGGTTCGAGCCCCGCCTCTGGCTTTTTGCTGACACCTTGGAGCCTGGAGCCTGCTTCAGATTCTGTGTCTCCCTCTCTCTCTGTCCCCTCCCCTGTTCATGCTCTCTCTCTCTCAAAAATAAATAAACATTAAAAAAAAATAGTAAGACTGCCTTGCTTCTCTGAAAGAAGTCAATAATGCCATACCAAGCATCAAACAGATGTATTTATTTTATGCAATTATACTGGAGTTATATTTTCTCACTATGTATCATTCATTTGATGAGAAATTAAACCATTTTTTGAAATGTTTATTTATTTTTGAGACAGAGACAGAGCATGAACGGGGGAGGGCCAGAGAGAGAGGGAGACACAGAATCCGAAGCAGGCTCCAGGCTCTGAGCTGTCAGCACAGAGCCCAATGCGGGGCTGGAACTCACAGACCACAAGATCATGACCTGAGCCGAAGTCGGACGCTCAACCGACTGAGCCACCCAGGCGCCCCTAAACCATTTTTTGAAACCTTTTATTATGAAATTTTTTTACTACTTTTTTCACTACTAAACATATTAGAATAATTTTGACAGTCTATTCAATACTTGTAAAACTCTTTACCTCACAGTATGTTTGGTGCATTTTCTAAAGTTGTGTCAGGGGCACCTAGCTGGCTCAGTTGGTTAAACATCTGACTGGCTCAGGTCATGATCTCATGGTTCATGGGGTCGAGCCCTGTGTCAGGCTCTTTGCTGACAGCTCTGAGCCTGGAGCCTGCTTCGGATTCTGGGTCTCCCTATCTCATTCAAAAATGAATAAACATTTTAAAATTAAAACAACAACAACAACAACAATAGAAAGTGTCCCTTCAAAAGTGGTTCAATTGTAACTTTGCAGAAATTGGAGAGTGAGAGGAAGGCCTCAAAAAATTTGTGAATTAGCATTTTTCATGATCTAGTGATAGAAACTTCTTTTTTGAAAGTAAGTGCCTTCTTACAGTATTCAACTTTAACTTATGTCCCAAATCATTTAACAAATCATGGATTCTCAAGTGTGCCTGGGTGGCTCAGTCAGTTAAGTGTCTGACTCTTGACTTCAGCTCAGGTCATGATCTCACAGTTTGTGGGTTTGAGCCCTGCGTTGGGCTCTGTGCTGACAGTGTGGAGCCTGCTTGGGATTCTCTCCCTCTCTCTCTTCCCCTCCCCTGTTGGCACACTCTGTCAGAATAAATTTTCAAAAAATCATGGATTCTCAGAAGAAAATAGTGTTCCAAGTCATTCCTATGCATATGGCATGATGATTAAAGAGAAGTAAAGATGGGTTTAGTTATTTAACCTAGAACAATAGTTGCAGAATCCTATTTAAGCATCTTTAGTCAGAATACTTAAAGCGACATCACAGAGGCATTTACATATGGGAAAACACATAAGAATGTGTTTAATGAGAACTTGAACAGTGTCAAACAGGTTGAAAATGGACATTGACAGCTTAAAAACTATCAGAATTTACATCTGAAAGGGAGTATGTGGGTCATCAGGAACTTTTATTTGAGAAGACAATCTAAATTTTCATTAAAACCCAAAATCATTTTGAGAGGTTGTGTTATATGCAAATACTTTTGTTTTCCCATACTGACTAAATGAATAGTGAGAATATTAACTAACAGTCTTATTAATTAGAGCCATAGTCACATGGGGAGATTTATCCAGGTACAGGCTTTCTCCAGATGGTGTTACCGTGATGAACTTGTGATGGTTTGGGAATCGGCGCTATCACTATCCTAAAGAAAATCAAACTTGGGAATGCTAATTGACACAAGTTCACAAGAGTGACCTATATAAGTTACAGTGCAAATTAATTTATAATGCAGTGTTTTCTAGTAGTTTCCTTCCTAAGACAACCTCATTTTTTTTTTATTTTTGAGAGAAAGATTGTGCGCCCAAGTGGTGGAGGGACAGAGAGAGAGGACTCAGAGGATCCCAAGCAGGCTTTCCAGCAATAGAGGTCAGCCCAATGAGGGGCTCGAACTCACAAGCCTTGAGATCATGACCCGAGCTGAAGTCGGATGCTCAACTAACTGAGCCACCCAGGCATCCCAAGACAACCCTCATTCTTTAATTTCTCATAGTTGTCTTACATACTGTTAACAGATCCTAATGTACTAAGGTCACTACTATTTTTTTAAGTATATTGAAATGGGAAATTTTGATCTACCCATCAATATTGGTCAAGATTCTCAGATATTATCATATGTCTTTAATAGAATGGGATCCAGTGAAAGAGCTCAGGTCTGGAACAAAAGATCTGGCTTCAATTTACATTTCTCCTATAAAGTACCTCTGTGACTTAGAGTAAGACACTTAAACCTATCTGGTTTTAGTTATTTCATGTGTAAAATAGAGTGTTAATGATGGTTAGGGATCAAATGAAATAACATTAAAGGATCAGAGGTAAGAAACACACTATTAGAGGGCACCGGGCTGGCTCAGTTGGAAGAGCTTGTAACTCATGGTCTTCGGGTCATGAGTTTGAGCCCCATATTTGGGTGTAGATATTACTAAAAAAGTAAATTAAAAAAAAGTCAGAACAAGAAAATAAGGGATCATTGACTGCCCTGTGAGTGTAAATTGTAAGTCCAGCACATCATTAATCAGAGCAGACACAGGCAATCATCTGAAGGATGTGTGATGAGATGTAGTAGGATGCTTGTTAGGTAAGCTGTGATTCATAACATCATAAACCAAAAAAATTTTTTTAAAGAAATACACTGTTGTAATACATAATTTTAATTTCACTTTAATGAAAGTAGGCCAAATGACATACTGGTTGTAGGGATCCAGATTATTGTGCTATATATGTTAAAGTGTTAGGTAACAAGCATGGAATTCTTCATAAAAATGTACCAAAAGATTAATAATAAGTTATACACTATTAAGGGAATATATGATACATATAATGTTATGGCAACACAGACTAAAATAAAGAGACAAATCTTATTCAAGGAGATCAGTTGCTTAGATAATCTGACACAAAAGAGAAATAACTTCCTTGGCAAGGAGTAACCTTTTTTTTTAGTAAGAGAGGCGAAGTAAGTTTCTTTGAAGTGAATAGCTAATACCCTGAATCTAATTACTATAAAATAGTACTTAACTGATAGATATTCTTTAAGTTGTGTCATTTTATTTAAAGGTCATTATACTACATTCCTGTTGGTGCTATAACAAATTGGCACAAATTTAGTGGTTTAAAACAACATAAATTCACTTTTACAATTCTGGAGGTCAGAAGTTAGAAATCAGTTTCAGTGATTCAGTTCAGTTTGTTTCTGACTTTTCTTGTGTCCTTCCTATTAGGACTATTGTGATTATGTTGAGCCCACATGAATAATCCAACTTGATCTTTCCATTTCAAGAGTTTTAGTTTAATCACCTCTGCAAAGTGTATTTTACCATGTAAAATAACATTTACAAATTCCAGAGATTAGGATGTGGACATATTTGGGTGCCATTATTCAGCCTGATACACTAATGAATGTGGAAAATAGTACACAGCAGTTATGCATTCTTTTCTTTTTTGCTACCTGAGCCAAATTATTCCCTACTCTCTGAACAAAGAAAATTTCTCCAATTGAAAAGAATTTAAAAATTATCCTTTATATGTATTATGCCTCAATAAACTTGAAAAAAAATTTTTTTAATTTTTATTTTTTGAGAGAGAGAGAGAGAGTGCGAGCAGGGGAGGGGCAGAGAAAGAGGGAGACACAGAATCCGAAGCAGGCTCCAGGCTCTGAGCTGTCGGCACAGAGCCTGACATGGGCCTGAACCCACGAACTGTGAGATCATGACCTGAACTGAAGTCGGACGCTTAACCGACTGAGCCACCCAGGTGCCCCTGAAAAGATTATATTTTTAAAAATCTATCCAAGAAATACTATGACCCAAGATAAGCTAATTTGGCATTACTGCCAGGAAAACACTGCCAGGAACAAAAGATGTGAAATCTTGATTATAAAAACAGAGATACTGCTGAAATGAAAAATTAACTTAATAAAACAAATAATTTCTGAATTATGTGTCTATATTTTATTTTGTATCCAAACACACTAGACCATTCTAGAATACCTAGGCATGTGCAATAACTAAGTTCACCTATCTTTGTTAGTTTATTGACTTTCAATCATAAAAACCATAGTTTACACATATTTTAAATTTGACATTATGAAGGTATAATTTTAGGGCAGAAAGATAGAATATCACTTATGTAACAGTTTGTTAACTTCCTTTGTGAGTTCTAAAGTATTTTGACATGTCAACAAAATCCATACCAACATTCCCATCTCCCTAAATCTGTAGATTTCTTTCCCCTACAGCAGGGACCCACAAGCTTTTTCTGTTAAAGGACCAGATAATATTTTAGGCTTTGAGAGCCATGTGGTCTCTATCACAACTATTCAGTTCTGCCATTGTGGCATGAAAGCAGCCATAGACAATACATAAATAAATGAGCATAGCTGTCTTCCCATAAAACTTTATTTACAAAAACAGATAGGGCCCCAATTCCTTAGTTTGCTGACTCCCTGCCAGGAAATATCTGGCATCTCAACTTGAATGACTGTTGGCCAGTATTCAATCCAGGCTTCAGTTAACCAAACAAGCACATTCAGATCCAATATCAGGTGCTCAATGTAACACTAAAATCTCAAAGCCTGAATGAATGAAACCATATAAGTATACTTGCCCTTCCTAGCCTTTATATTTTATTCTTTTTAAACAGACATGCCTAGAATCCACCTATGTTCTCTCTGACACAAATTAACAAGGACTTACTATTTGTTTGATGTAATGTTCTGCTCCAGGTTCAGACAAAAGGGGGTGCATTGTGTGTACAGAATTTTATTTTTATTATTTTTTAAAATATGCAACACTTCATGAATTTGCATGTCATCCTTGCTTAAGGGCCATGCTAATCTTCTCTATCATTCCAATTTTAGTATATGTGCTGAAGTGAGCACTGTGTGTAGAGAATTTTAAATAATAATAAACCAACTATATGTCTTCTTTTTATTATCACCATGTGCTGGGAATTATAAAAATGTCAGTAATAAATTCCTCCATTCTGCTGGGGGTGCTCCACCACTAGCCTCTTTTTGTTGAAATGCCACTGTTAGGTTATTTCCTCTAGGAACTGATTAGGCATTTCTCTTTGTGGGCCATGAGGAGTTTAACTCTCTCTATAAGCCTGGAGATAATGAGGGGATATGGGAGTTCCTCCGGATAAAAGGCAATCTCTTGTGATGTAACTGACCCAAGAGAAATTTCTAAAAGACTTTTATGTGATGAAAAGATGCTCAACATCACTCATCATCAGTGAAATACAAATCAAAACCACAATGAGATACCACCTCACACCAGTAAGAATGGCTAAAATTAACAACTCAGGCAACAACAGAGGCTGGTGAGGATGTGGAGAAAGAGGATCTGTTTTGCACTGCTGGTGGGAATGCAAACTGCTGCAGCCACTCTGGGAAACAGAATGGAGGTTCCTCAAAAAGTTAAAAATAGAGAGATTCCACCTACACCTGCCTAAATAACCCAGAAAACCGCCAGAGGATTAGCAGAACGGAGTCTTCGGAGCCAAGCGCAGACGAGAGGCCCACGGAAGAGGGTAGGAAGGGCGGCGAGGCGGTGCGCGCTCCACGGACTGGTGGGAGGGAGCCGGGGCGGAGGGGCGGCTTGCCAGCCAAGCAGAGCCCCCGAGTCTGGATGGCAAAAGCGGAGGGGCCGGACGGAGTATGTTCCTACAGCAAGCGCGACTTAGCGTCTGGGAGGTCATAAGTTAACAGCCCTGCTCGGAAAGCGGGAAGGCTGGAGGACAAAGGGAGGGAGAGCTGCTGAGCCCTCAGTTTGGTGGGGAACAAAGGCACTCGCCAGCGCCATCTCCCCCGCCCATCCCCCAGCCAAAATCCCAAAGGGAACCAGTTCCTGCCAGGGAACTTGCTCGCTCCGCGCAAACACCCAACTCTGTGCTTCTGCGGAGCCAAACCTCCGGCAGCGGATCTGACTCCCTCCGCTGCCACAGGGCCCCTCCTGAAGTGGATCACCTAAGGAGAAGCGAGCTAAGCCTGCCCCCCCTGCCCCCGTGCACCTTGCCTACCCACCCCAGCTAATACGCCAGATCCCCAGCACCACAAGCCTGGCAGTGTGCAAGTAGCCCAGACGGGCCACGCCACCCCACAGTGAATCCCGCCCCTAGGAGAGGGGAAGAGAAGGCACACGCCAGTCTGACTGTGGCCCCAGCAGTGGGCTGGGGGCAGACATCAGGTCAGACTGCAGCCCCGCCCACCAACTCCAGTTATACACCACAGCACAGGGGAAGTGCCCTGTAGGTCCTCACCACTCCAGGGACTATCCAAAATGACCAAACGGAAGAATTCCCCTCAGAAGAATCTCCAGGAAATACCAACAGCTAATGAACTGATCAAAAAGGATTTAAATAATATAACAGAAAGTGAATTTAGAATAATAGTCATAAAATTAATTGCTGGGCTTGAAAACAGTATAGAGGACAGCAGAGAATCTCTTGCTACAGAGATCAAGGGACTAAGGAACAGTCACGAGGAGCTGAAAAGCGCTTTAAACGAAATGCAAAACAAAATGGAAACAACAACAGCTCGGATTGAAGAGGCAGAGGAGAGAATAGGTCAACTAGAAGATAAAGTTATGGAAAAAGAGGAAGCTGAGAAAAAGAGAGATAAAAAAATCCAGGAGTATGAGGGGAAAATTAGAGAACTAAGTGATACACTAAAAAGAAATAATATACGCATAATTGGTATCCCAGAGGAGGAAGAGAAAGGGAAAGGTCCTGAAGGGGTACTTGAAGAAATAATAGCTGAGAACTTCCCTGAACTAGGGAAGGAAAAAGGCATTGAAATCCAAGAGGCACAGAGAACTCCCTTCAGACGTAACTTGAATCGATCTTCTGCACGACATATCATAGTGAAACTGGCAAAATACAAGGATAAAGAGAAAATTCTGAAAGCAGCAAGGGATAAACGTGCCCTCACATATAAAGGGAGACCTATAAGACTCGTGACTGATCTCTCTTTTGAAACTTGGCAGGCCAGAAAGGCTTGGCACGATATCTTCAGTGTGCTAAACAGAAAAAATATGCAGCCGAGAATCCTTTATCCAGCAAGTCTGTCATTTAGAATAGAAGGAGAGATAAAGGTCTTCCCAAACAAACAAAAACTGAAGGGATTTGTCACCACTAAACCAGCCCTACAAGAGATCCTAAGGGGGATCCTGTGAGACAAAGTATCAGAGACATCACTACAAGCATAAAACATACAGACATCACAATGACTCTAAACCCATATCTTTCTATAATAACACTGAATGTAAATAGATTAAATGCACCAACCAAAAGACATAGGGTATCAGAATGGATAAAAAAACAAGACCCATCTATTTGCTGTCTACAAGAGACTCATTTTAGATCTGAGGACACCTTTAGATTGAGAGTGAGGAGATGGAGAACTATTTATCATGCTACTGGAAGCCAAAAGAAAGCTGGAGTAGCCATACTTATATCAGACAAACTAGACTTTAAATTAAAGGCTGTAACAAGAGATGAAGAAGGGCATTATATAATAATTACAGGGTCTATCCATCAGGAAGAGCTAACAATTATAAATGTCTATGCGCCGAATACCGGAGCCCCCAAATATATAAAACAATTACTCATAAACATAAGCAACCTTATTGATAAGAATGTTATTGCAGGGGACTTTAACACTCCACTTACAGAAATGGATAGATCATCTAGACACATGGTCAATAAAGAAACAAGGGCCCTGAATGATATATTGGATCAGATGGACTTGACAGATATATTTAGAAATCTGCATCCCAAAGCAACAGAATACACTTTCTTCTCGAGTGCACATGGAACATTCTCTAAGATAGATCACATACTGGGTCACAAAACAGCCCTTCATAAGTTTACAAGAATTGAAATTATACCATGCATACTTTCAGACCACAATGCTATGAAGCTTGAAATCAACCACAGGAAAAAGTCTGGAAAACCTCCAAAAGCATGGAGGTTAAAGAACACCCTACTAAAGAATGAGTGGGTCAACCAGGCAATTAGAGAAGAAATTAAAAAATATATGGAAACAAATGAAAATGAAAATACAACAATCCAGACGCTTTGGGATGCAGCAAAGGCAGTCCTGAGAGGAAAATACATCGCAATCCAGGCCTATCTCAAGAAACAAGGAAAATCCCAAATACAAAATCTAACAGCACACCTAAAGGAAATAGAAGCAGAACAGCAAAGGCAGCCTAAACCCAGCAGAAGAAGAGAAATAATAAAGATCAGAGCAGAAATAAACAATATAGAGTCTAAAAAAACAGTAGAGCAGATCAACGAAACCAAGAGTTGGTTTTTTGAAAAAATAAACAAAATTGACAAACCTCTAGCCAGGCTTCTCAAAAAGAAAAGGGAGATGAACCCAAATAGATAAAATCATGAATGAAAATGGAATTATTACAACCAATCCCTCAGAGATACAAACAATTATCAGGGAATACTATGAAAAATTATATGCCAACAAATTGGACAACCTGGAAGAAATGGACAAATTTCTAAACACCCACACTCTTCCAAAACTCACTCAGGAGGAAATAGAAAGCTTGAACAGACCCATAACCAGAGAAGAAATTGAATTCAGTTATCAAAAATCTCCCAACAAATAAGAGTCCAGGACCAGATGGCTTCCCAGGGGAGTTCTACCAGACGTTTAAAGCAGAGATAATACCTATCCTTCTCAAGCTATTCCAAGAAATAGAAAGGGAAGGAAAACTTCCAGACTCATTCTATGAAGCCAGCATTACTTTGATTCCTAAGCCAGACAGAGACCCAGTAAAAAAAGAGAACTACAGGCCAATACCCCTGATGAATATGGATGCAAAAATTCTCAATAAGATACTAGCAAATCGAATTCAACAGCATATAAAAAGAATTATTCACCATGACCAAGTGGGATTCATTCCTGGGATGCAGGGCTGGTTCAACATTCGCAAATCAATCAACGTGATACATCACATTAACAAAAAAAAAGAGAAGAAACATATGATCCTGTCAATCGATGCAGAAAAGGCCTTTGACAAAATCCAGCACCCTTTCTTAATAAAAACCCTTGAGAAAGTCGGGATAGAAGGAACATACTTAAAGATCATAAAAGCCATTTATGAAAAGCCCACAGCTAACATCATCCTCAATGGGGAAAAACTGAGAGCTTTTTCCCTGAGATCAGGAACATGACAGGGATGCCCACTCTCACCGCTGTTGTTTAACATAGTGCTGGAAGTTCTAGCATCAGCAATCAGACAACAAAAGGAAATCAAAGGCATCAAAATTGGCAAAGATGAAGTCAAGCTTTCACTTTTTGCAGATGACATGATATTATGCATGGAAAATCTGACAGACTCCACCAAAAGTCTGCTAGAACTGATACATGAATTCAGCAAAGTTGCAGGATACAAAATCAATGTACAGAAATCAGTTGCATTCTTATACACTAACAATGAAGCAACAGAAAGACAAATAAAGAAACTGATCCCATTCACAATTGCACCCAGAAGCATAAAATACCTAGGAATAAATCTAACCAAAGATGTAAAAGATCTGTATGCTGAAAACTATAGAAAGCTTATGAAGGTAATTGAAGAAGATATAAAGAAATGGAAAGACATTCCCTGCTCATGGATTGGAAGAACAAATATTGTCAAAATGTCAATACTACCCAAAGCTATCTACACATTCAATGCAATCCCAATCAAAATTGCACCAGCATTCTTCTCGAAACCAGAACAAGCAATCCTAAAATTCATATGGAACCACAAAAGGCCCCGAATAGCCAAAGTAATTTTGAAGAAGAAGACCAAAGCAGGAGGCATCACAATCCCAGACTTTAGCCTCTACTACAAAGCTGTCATCATCAAGACAGCATGGTATTGGCACAAAAACAGACACATAGACCAATGGAATAGAATAGAAACCCCAGAACTAGACCCACAAACGTATGGCCAACTCATCTTTGACAAAGCAGGAAAGAACATCCAATGGAAAAAAGACAGTCTCTTTAACAAATGGTGCTGGGAGAACTGGACAGCAACATGCAGAAGGTTGAAACTAGACCACTTTCTCACACCATTCACAAAAATAAATTCAAAATGGATAAAGGACCTGAATGTGAGACAGGAAACCATCAAAACCTTAGAGGAGAAAGCAGGAAAAGACCTCTCTGACCTCAGCCGTAGCAATCTCTTACTCGACACATCCCCAAAGGCAAGGGAATTAAAAGCAAAAATGAATTACTGGGACCTTATGAAGATAAAAAGCTTCTGCACAGCAAAGGAAACAACCAACAAAACTAAAAGGCAACCAACGGAATGGGAAAAAATATTTGCAAATGACATATCGGACAAAGGGCTAGTATCCAAAATCTATAAAGAGCTCACCAAACTCCACACCCGAAAAACAAATAACCCAGTGAAGAAATGGGCAGAAAACATGAATAGACACTTCTCTAAAGAAGACATCCAGATGGCCAACAGGCACATGAAAAGATGTTCAACATCGCTCCTTATCAGGGAAATACAAATCAAAACCACACTCAGATATCACCTCACGCCAGTCAGAGTGGCCAAAATGAACAAATCAGGACACTATAGATGCTGGAGAGGATGTGGAGAAACAGGAACCCTCTTGCACTGTTGGTGGGAATGTAAACTGGTGCAGCCACTCTGGAAGGCAGTGTGGAGGTTCCTCAGAAAATTAATAATACACCTACCCTATGACCCAGCAATAGCACTGCTAGGAATTTACCCAAGGGATACAGGAGTACTGATGCATAGGGGCACTTGTACCCCAATGTTTATAGCAGCACTCTCAACAATAGCCAAATGATGGAAAGAGCCTAAATGTCCATCAACTGATGAATGGATAAAGAAATTGTGGTTTATATACACAATGGAATACTACGTGGCAATGAGAAAGAATGAAATATAGCCTTTTGTAGCAACGTGGATGGAACTGGAGAGTGTGATGCTAAGTGAAATAAGCCATACAGAGAAAGACAGATACCATATGGTTTCACTCTTATGTGGATCCTGAGAAACTTAACAGAAGCCCATGGGGGAGGTGAAGGAAAAAAAAAAGAAAGAGGTTAGAGTGGGAGAGAGCCAAACATAAGAGACTGTTAAAAACTGAGAACAAACTGAGGGTTGATGGGGGTGGGAGGGAGGGGAGGGTGGGTGATGGGTATTGAGGAGGGCACCTTTCGGGATGAGCACTGGGTGTTGTATGGAAACCAATTTGACAATAAACTTCATATATTGAGAAAAAAAAAAAAAAGTTAAAAATAGAACTACCCTATGACCCAGCAATTGCACTACTAGGTATTATCCAAGGAATATAGGTGTGCTGTTTCAAAGGGGCACATGCACCCCAATGTTTGTAGAGAGCTATTGATATAATAGCCAAAGTATGGAAAGATCCCACATGTCCATCAACAGATAATTAAAGATGTGGTATATATATACAATGGAGTATTACTCGGCAATCAAAAATAATGAAATCTTGCCATTTGCAACTACGTGGATGGGACTAGAGGGTATTATGCTAAGCGAAAATAGTTAGAGAAAGACAAATATATGACTTCAGACATATGGACTTTAAGATACAAAACAGATGGGGGAGCCTGGGTGGTTCAGTCAGTTCAGTGTCCGACTTTGGTTCAGGTCATGATCTCACCGTTCGTGGGCTCGAGCCCCGCATCAGACTCTGTGCTGACAGTTTGGAGCCTGGAGCCTGCTTCGGATTCTGTGTCTGCCTCTCTCTCTGCTCCTCCCCTGCTCATATGCTCTCTCTCAAAAATAAATAAAGATTAAAAAAATTTTTTTAAGATACAAAACAGATGAACATAAGGGAAGGGAGGCAAAATTAATATAAAAACGGAGGGGGACAAAACGTAAGAGACTCTTACATACAGAGAACAAACTGAGGGTTGCTGGAAGGGTTGTGTTTGGGGGGGATGGGCTAAATGGGGAAGGGGCATTAAGGAGGAGACTTGGTGGGATGAGCACTGGGTGCTATACATAGGGGATGAATCACTGGAATCTATTCCAGAAATCATTATTGCACTACATGCTAACTAACTTGGATGTAAATTTAAAAATAAATAAAAAATAAAAATAAATGCTCGGTGATAGTCATCACATCACTATGGTATTTAAATTCCTTTTCATACATTTAAAAGAGATACAATAATTTCAAATGTGAATATTTATAATACACTAAAAATTTAATCCTTTTAAGTCAAGATACAAATTTTAGATGTCAACATCAAAATGTGTGAAAGTATATACATGGTTTCATAAAATATTTTTAGGTAGGGGCACCTGGGTGGCTCAGTTGGTAAAGCCTCCGACTTCGGCTTAGGTTGGTGGGTTCCAGCCTCACGTCAGCTCTGGGCTGACAGCTCAGAGCCTGAGCCTACTTCGGACTCTGTGTCTCCCTCTCTCTCTGCCTGTCCCCCACTCGAGCTCTGTCTCTGTTTCAAAAATAAATAAAACATTAAAATAAATAAATACATACATACATACTTTTCTCTTTAAAAAAAGTACAATTTCTGCAAAATAAAATATCAAATAGCAACATTTATATTTGCTATAGATGCCAAAAGCCTTGGCATTTTCAATGAGATGTTTCATGCTTACTCGAGAAGTCATTTATCACAGATGTTCTAAAATGCAATCTCAAATGATTCCACTTACTGAATTGCTGCCTTTGTGTGTGAATGTATGTGTGTCTGTGTGTGTGTGAGAGGCACACTTTATACTATAAAAGCTATAAAAACCATACATACTTTGAGTGTGCATTCACTAAATGGAACACCAGTAAGTAATGGCCTTTGCCTTACATTATACATATCAAAACTTCTAAATCACGGCTTGGGTGGCTTGGTTGGTAAGGTGTGGGACTGTTGATTTCAGCTCAGGTCATAATCTCCCAGTACGTGGGACAGAACTCTGGGACTGGGTCCAGGCTGACAGTCTGGAGCCTGCTTAGGATTTTCTCGCTCTCTTTCTCTGCCTCTCTCCTGCTCAAGCGCTCTCTCAAAATTAATAAACAAACAAACAAACAAAGCCTTCTGAGTCCTGTGAAAAAGAAGAGGGATCCTAGGATATTTTTATGTTCAGAATAACTAGTGCTAAATACTAACGAGCATTTTGCCAGGAACTGTATTAAGTACTTTCCATAAAATACCTCATTTATTCCAGCAGGCAACTCTGTGTGGTATTATTTCCATTGCTTTATATATAAGGAAATGGAAGCTTAGAAAATTCAATTTTCTGAAACTCTAGCAGAGTCAGGAAATCTTACCATAACTGAACAGTTCGCTGCCTTCAATCACGAGAAAGTGTCAAGGAATCACATTTATTAGCACTTCAAATAAATTATTTTTCGAAACAAGGAACATCTAACGATGCTTGACTCTTAGACACTCCTGTCCAGGTTAGCTTGGGTCAGTGGTTCTCACGGTGTTTAACAGCTTTGTTAAATAAAGCACAGACTTGCGGAATCCCTCTCGCTCCCAGGGTGGGGTAGAGAATCAGAATTCCTAGCAAGTTTCCCGGTGCTGCTGCTGCTGCTCCGGAAGCTACGCCGTTAAGAATCTTTGGTTTATGAGTTTTAATCCTAAAACCATTGGGACAAATGTTGGTCTGGGCAGAGCGATGGTAACTCCTAACGTTTCAGAAGCCTAAACTCCACTTTCTCCTGCGACACGAACCCCCAAATCGTGGGCGTGCCCCGAGGCCTTGTCCGCCGCCAACTCCGCCCTGGGGTGTGGCTCCGGCCCCGCCGCGGGCCTCGGCGCTCCATTGCTCTCCCCGCCAGCCTCGCCTGGCTCCGGCCCCGCCCCCCGGTGGGCCCATTGGCTCGCAAGGTCCACAGGGCGCCTCTGCCCTCACGCCCATTCCGCAGAGCTGGCCAGGCTGAGGCGCTGCTGCCGGAGCGCGGGGTGTGAGACGTGGCTCGTTGGCGGAAGAGCCATGTTGGACTTTGCGATCTTCGCCGTTACCTTCCTGCTGGCGTTGGTGGCAGCGGTGCTCTACCTCTATCCGGTAATCGCCGTCTCGGCCTCGGGGTCTCTGACAGCCGCCCCAGCCTCTGTTGCCGCATCCGCGTCGCTCTGCGCGCAGTGGGCCGCAGGGAGCGGGCCTGAGAGGAGGGCTCCCGCTCTCGCTTGTGTTCCCGTTCCCGCATCGCGCAGCTGCAGCTCTCGGGCATGTGACGCCTCGCGGGGTGCGCGCGGGCTGCGCTGGGAGAAGAGCGGAGCGGGCGGCTCGAGGACCCCTCTGGCGCGCACGGCCAAGGACGCGTTGCCGCCTGAGGGCTTAGGGCCGTTCTTCTGGGTTCTGCCTACCTGCTCCCGGCACTTGCCACGCCTCTGTCATAGGCTGCGTGAGCAGTACTTTGGGGTGACTTTTGGGCAGTAATCCTGACAAACCCAAATTCCATTTTCCAGGGTGTCTGGGAGGAAACTTGAGGGTGCGAGAGTGCTCCACTCCTTTGTCCTTTTCTGAGGATTCTCCTGGATTTTTTTTTTTTTTTTTTTCCTCCTTCATGCCCTGCCTTTCGATCAGTCTTTCGGTCTGTTAACGAAATCCAAAGTCCTCACGGCCCAGATCGGTCTTGCTCTTCGCAGGGCCTCGGAAGCAAATGGAGCTGTGGAATGAGCGTTGTGGTGGGTTAGTTCCTGAGCTTGAAGTAGCGACTTTGCGTTAGCTCTGAATCTTGTTCTACTAGACTTACCTGCTTGCCTTTATCAGTCTCAGAGGGTGATTCTGAGAGGGAAAGGAGCTAGTAGATGAACAATCATCTCTTAACCTGTTTACAAAACACGGTGGTGTTTTCGTGGAAAAAGTTAAGTAGCTGAGCTCCCCAAAACCTCACTGATAATAATGAGGGAACACCTTCAATGTTCAGAGATGGTAAATGGATTAGATTGGAATATTGCAGCTACACAACCTGTAATGTCCTGTATCCTATTTATCTAGAAACTAAAGGTTTAATGACTCCAGATCCTGAGGGTTTTTTTTTTTTTTAATTTTTTAAATGTGTGTTTATTTTTGAGAGGGAGAGACAGCACAACGGGAAGGGCAGAGAGGGGGAAGGGCAGAGAGAGAGAGAGAGAAGAGAGGGAGACAGAATCCGAAGCAGGCTCCAGGCTCTGAACTGTCAGCACAGAGCTGGTTGCAGGGCTCGAACCCACCAGCCATGAGATCGTGACCTGAGCCGAAGTTGGACCCTCCAACAACTGAGCCACCCAGGTGCCTCTCCAGATCTTGAATTTTTGATAATCTTTAAATGAGATTGCCCTTTGATTAGTCTATAGGAAGGAGCACTGTTTAGTCTTTCAGCCAAATATGGTTCCATGTACTGGCTATACAGCAGTGAACAAACCAGGCAGAAAATTCATATTCTGGTGAGGGGGAACAGATAATATAAACAAATAACACTAAAATACTAGTATTAAGTATTATGGAGCAAAATAAAGTTGGGAACAGGTAGTGTTATTTTAAAGTAGGATGGTCAGTTTTTTTAAGGAAAAATATTCCAGAGTGGCTGCACCAATTTGCATTCCCACCAACAATGCAAGAGGATTTCTTTCTCTCTACATCCTTGCTAACAGTTGTTATTTCTTGAGTAGAACTATCCTACAATCCAGTAATTGTACTACTGAGTATGTAACAAAAAATGCAAAAACTCTAATTCAAAGGGATACATGCATCCCTATAGAGCATTATTTATAGCAGCCAAATTATGGAAGTAGTGCAAGTGTCCATCCATAGATGAATAAAGAAGATGTGGTGTATACTTACAATGGAATATTATTCAGCCATAAAAAAGAATGAGATCTTGCCATTTGTAGTGACATGGATAGAGCTAGAGAGTATAATGCTAAGTGAAATAAGTCAGAGAAAGACAAATACCCTATGATTTCATTCATTTTTGGCATTTAAGAAAGAATAAATGAGCAAAGGGGGGAAAAGAGACAAACTAAGAAACAGACTCTTAACTGTAGAGAACAAACTGATGGTTATGAGGAGAGGTAGTGGAAGGATGCGTGAAATAGGTGATGGGGTTTAAAGAGTGCACTTGTCACGGTGAGCCCCACATGTTGTGTGAAAGTGTTAAATCACTATATTGTACACCTGAAACTAACACGGTATATTAACTATACTGGAATTTAAAATTAAAAATATTAATAAAATAGGATGACCAAGAGGTAAGGAGAAATTGGAAGAGAGACCTGAAGGAGATGAGGGAGGGAGCAAGCCATTCAAGTATCTGAGAAAGCATTCCAGACAAAGAGAATAGCATATGCACATCTTCAGGGGGAAACATCCTAATGTGTTCCAGGAAAACAGAAGACTAGTGTGGCTGGAGTGGAGTAAGAAAGATAAAATCAGAATGATGGGGAGGAAAGGCAGGTTTTTGTTGTAGGCCAGTTTATGGACTTGGCATTCATTCTGAAGTAGGCCACTGGAGGGTTTCAACAGAAGAGTGACATTTTAAATTTAAGGGAGTTAAAAATTTAATATTATTAGTTAAATCTTAAGCAAATCATTTTGACGGATATGTTAAGAATAAACTTGTGGACCTAGGGTAAGGGTAGAAGTAGGCAGGGTAGTTAGGAAGCTGTTAAAATAATTTTGGTGAGATCTGGTGCTAGCTTGATAGCAGAGATGGTGTGGAGGGAAGAGGGGTATGTTTCATTTGGAGCATAGACAATTTAATAGGAGGGAAGGTGGAATATATCGGCATACATGTAGGCAGATGATAGTCATGGTGTGGAAATTATTTCCTGATTGCTTTCATTTTTTCAATGGAAAAGTAGCAAGATTATCAGTTACTGGTGGGGATAGGGGATTTAAAGAAAGAAAAGGAGCAGAAGAGCCATCTAGAAGATTACAGAATGATAGACTAGGGAAGTGTGTGATTTCCAGGCAGTTCACTGGAGGTTCATGAAATTAAAATAAGACTAGTCACCATGGTTGTGTTTCTCTTCAGCTGTGTGGATTCAGGGACAGTTTGTCAGATGTTGGATTTAATTAGAATTGGTGTTTTGCTGGGACACCAGGATATAGGGCAAAAGGATACAGGACAAAGGAATGTTTATAATGACCTACCATGGAATCTAAGCTGAGTAAAGTAGAAAATGAATATGTAAGTGGGTGTGTTAAAAGTACTTTTTGGGTTTTTGGAGTGAAGATAATAAAAATAGTTGAGAAGGAAAGATAGGAGGTGCTTGGAGATTTGGATGCTTAATGTTAAAATTCTGGAGATGTTGAAGTTTTTGGTCATGTAAAAATCTAATTTATGGGGACGCCTGGGTGGCTCTGTTGGTTGAGCGTCCAGCTTTGGTTCAGGGCATGATCTCGTGGTTTGTGAGTTCGAGCCCTGCGTTGGGCTCTGTGCTGACAGCTCAGAGCCTAGAGCCTGCTTCGGGTTCTGTGTCTCCCTCTCTCTCTCTGCCTCTCCTCCATTCACACACTCTCTATCAAAAATAAACGTTAAGAATTAAAAAAAAAAAATCTAATGTATGACCATGGGAATGAGTTGCTAAGATAGGGTGGAGGCTTGAATAGGGGAGAGATGGGTCAGGGAAAGAGGATAAACTTCTGTAGGTATAGGAGTCTGGGGATGAGAGAAGACCTAAGGTTGGTAGTCCTGGCCTTTGTGTGGTGTCTAAGTAAGGAAAAAGATCATAATAACACTCTGGATAGTCTCAAGGCCAATGGTAGTGGTGAGGCAGTGAAATGGGGAGATTGAAGTTTTGCAGGGTTTTGTCCAGGTGCATACCAATTTTGGGATCCCTCTCATCATTTTAGCTATTTGGGAGATGTGGATGTAGTAAAGAGTGGGAGAGCATTTTACCTGGCATTCTGAGGTTCACTCTTCATTTTTGCGGATGAAATGTGGCATTTGCTATAGGAACCATTTTATCCAGAGGATGCACAGACTTCTAATGCTACCTCTTCCTGTTTGCTGATGGAGTTGTGGAAGCCAGGATTAGGTTAGTGGAGAGGAATTGTACTTAGTATTTCCACATCGTTAGAGTTTATTCACCCCTGCGTAGTTTTTGCCAAATATTCAACATTTCTGTCATAACACTACTCTGTGAAGGTGTCCAAATATTCAAAGACATCAGTTGCATTTTCTTCAGCATGAAGATACACATTCTGGAGCCATCCATCTTCCTTCCCCAGCTGGTACTGGTTATAGTCTCCTTCAGTTTAGCTCTTGTTCTTTTACTATCACTGTGGGTATTCTCTTCACCTGTGTTATGTACCCTATTTCCTACATGCCTCACAATCCTTTCTTGTTTCACTTGCTATATATGCTGCAGTGCATCATTTTACAGTAGCTTCCTAAGAAAGTGTGCATGGAAAATACATTTTATGAAACCTAGCTTATTTGAAAGGTTCTGTTCTAGCTTTACACTTGAATAATAGTTTGGCTTCGTATTAGATTATAGAATATTTTCCCTTAGAATTATAGGTGCAACCACTCCGCCAGCCTGTTTTTCCTGAATTTGGAATCTTGAGGTTTACTTCCAGAAGGATGGTAATCAGAGGAATAAAGAATCTGTATGCCAACTTTTTAAGAATTGGTTAAGTCTGTGTCTTACCTTATGTCTTATCCAGGCTTTCTGGTTACTGAGTGCAAATCTGATTGCTTTTTTAGGAATCCTCCTTCTTCCTCTGCAGACTCCTAGAGGAGGCCTCTCAACTATGTCAATTAATCACTTCTCCAACAGCTTAACACTTTCAGAAATTTGTTGAATTGTTCATTCTGTTATTTCCTCTCCCTTTCTCTTTATTTTTGTTTTCTCCTTCTTTATTCACTTTCATTTAGTGGGATTTCAGAAGGAACAGATAATTGATGAATGTTATGGATCTACCATGTTTAAAGAGAAATCAAGAAGCTTGCTTTATGATTAATAATTTTATCCCAGGAAATTGAAAGTAGGATTTTTTATACCACTGGGTTTATCTTTTTTCTAATTTCCTCCCTATTTAAAATATTAAACTTGAAAGTTTCCATTATTGATGACTATAGGACAGAATTATACACTGTAGATTTCATTGTTATCAGCTAAATACAAGTGACACATACTATGCATACTATTACCTAGATAGCATTCTTGTAGTATTTAGCAGAAACTGAAAAACTCTATAGTTAGTACCGTTCAATCTAGTATTTCTCTTTTGGCATATATACCCCAAAGGAGGAAAAAAGTAAAGTTTTACAAAGATTTTTATAGCACTACTTATATTAATGAAAAAAGAAAAAAAAATAGCCAAGATGTTTTATAGCAGTATGGTAGGAAAATGATAAAGCAATTTCCTTTTTAAAAATTTTTTTAAATTCAATTAAAAAAATTTTTTTTAGTGTTTATTTATTTTTGAAGAAGAGAGAGACAGAGCATGAGCGAGGGAGGGGCAGAGAGAGAGAGGGAGACACAGAATCCGAAGCAGGCTCCAGGCTCTGAGCTGTCAGCACAGAACCCAATGCGGGGCTTGAACTCATGAGTTATGAGATCATGACCTGAGCCAAAGTCAGACGCTTAACCAACTGAGCCACTCAGGTGGCCCTCAATGTTTTTTTAGTTTTTAAAAATGTTTATTTATTTATTTTTGAGAGACAGGGAGAGTACACAAGCAGGGAAGGAGAAGAGAGACAGAAGGAGATACAGAATCTGAAGCAGGCTCCAGGCTCTGAGCTGTCTGCTCAGAGCCTGATGTGGGGCTTGCACCCAGGAACTGCAAGATCATGACTTGAGCTGAAGACGAATGCTTAACTGACTGAGCCACCCAGGTGCCCTAGGCAATTTCTACTACATGATGAACATAGTTTAGCCTTTAAATGTTCAAGTATGTTGAATCACTATGTTGTACACATGAAACTAATATAATACTGTATGTTAACTATATTAGAATTAAAAATAAAAAAGGAAACCTCTTCTTTTAATTAAGATATAAAACAATAAATGCTCAAGTAAAGAAATATTTATTCATTTACTTATGTAATGTTAATTAGGAAAAAGAAAGGGGGCAGAATGCTAGATAGATAAATGCTGACTAATATTAATCAAAATTGTTGACAAAATTCAGAATTGATCCTGGAGTAAATATTTCATGTTATTTTTTCTATAAATATTTAGTTTATTTAAAAATGATAAAAAGCTGGGGAGCCTAGGTGGCTCAGTCGGTTAAGCATCTGACTTCGGCTCAGGTTATGATCTCATGGTTTGTGACTTCGAGCCCCGCATCGGGCTCTGTGCTGACAGCTCGGAGCCTGGAGCCTGCTTTGGATTCTGTGTCTCTCTCTCTGTCTGCCCCTCCCCACACACACTCTGTCTCTCTCAAGAGTGAATACACATCAAAAGAAAATTATAAAAAGTCATATTAAAGAATAATATGCTTGTCATAAGATAAAAACTAAGAAAAAAATAACATTGATCCCAAAACATAGCAGCTGTAACCCCAGTATAAAATTGTAAATATTAAAATTTTACATACTTTTCCCCAGTTCATTTTAGAGGTTGTTACTTGAGCAATTTGCTATGAATTATTTTATTATTTGTATGCCACACACCTCAGTGACTGTATGACCCTGACAATGATGACTATATTTGGGCCGTCTGAATGGCTCAGTCAGTTAAGCATCTAATTCTTAATTTCAGCTCAGGTCATGATCTCGCAGTCATGAGATTGAGCCCCAAGTCAGGCTCTACACTGAGCATGGAACCTGCTTAAGATTCTCTCTCTCCCTCTGCCCCTCTCCCCTACTTGTGCATGCTTTCTCTAAAATAATTTAAGAACTGACTACATTAAAGCAAAAGATGAATATCATATTGTATTTTGGTAAATTCTTTGGCTAGAAAGAGAACAGTTTTAGGAATGAAACTCTTGTAAGCATGACATTGAATTTTTTTTATAAGCCAAGCCAGAAGGGACCATACGTAGACTCAGAACAACAACAAAAAAGGTACTTTGTTATATATTAGTTGATGTAGAATGGATATTAAAACTTTCAAACTTGTTAGTTTAATTGACACAGAGGAAGCATATTAAGATTATTCTTTTAAATACAAAGAACCCAGTTTTTGTATTTTAATACAAAAAGAATTCTTGATATTCAACCAAATTGGAAAGCCATCACTTAGTCATGCAGATGTCTTGGCAAAACATCTGACTTATGGGTTATGTGATTATACATTAAGTTATATGTTATACATTAAGTCATTATACTAAACTATTTTAAAATTTCTCCTTAAGGCTTCTAGACAAGCTGCAGGAATTCCAGGGATTACTCCAACTGAAGAAAAGTGAGTAGTTATTATTGTTATTATTTTTTGGAATTCAGTAGAGTTAACTCTTATTTAATTTTTGGTATCAAAACTAAACCATATTTGTAAATTACATAGTTTATTTAATTCCTTTATTTACTCTAAATTTATCTCTGGGCCTAAACCTGAACTTTGTTAAGAACAGAAAGGAGAGCTGTATAAACAAAAACTTTAATTGCTTTCAGGTATCTGGCTGGCTTATTCATTAGAACATCCAACTCTTGATCTCAGGGTTGTGAGTTCAAGCTTCACTTCGGGTGTAGAGTTTACTTTAAAAAATAAATAAGAAATAAAAAGTTACACACACAAAATCTGAAAAAAAAAAAAACCAAAACTTTAATTGCTTTCACTTTCTCTAGCCAGAGTATTGAAAATAAAAAACAATAATTAAGATAGAAGGAAATTAGAAAAAAATGCCAGAACTGATCTGATGATTTAAATCAGCCTATGATGATGTTCATTGCTATTTCAAAATGAGATGTTGCAAAAATGGGGTTATTTTCCATTGTGTAAGTCAGATGTTCCTTGTGTAGCTTTTTTCTTGGTTTGAATTGTTACAAATTCTCAAAATATCAGAAAAATCCATATCTAAATATAACTACAGAAAGTAAGGAGTCAAATTTAATTAAGTTTTAGATTTTGCAATAATTTGCATTTCATTCAACTCTGCTCTCATCTGTTGACACAGTTAATTCAGTATCAGTTATTGTTTTTCTGATTCTTCCAAGTTAAATTTCTTATTTTTCCAAGTTATTTTTTTCAAATGTTGTTCTTTTCTCAGAGATGGTAATCTTCCAGATATTGTGAAGAGTGGAAGTTTGCACGAGTTCCTGGTTAATTTGCATGAGGGATATGGGCCTGTGGTCTCTTTCTGGTTTGGCAGGCGCCTTGTGGTTAGTTTGGGCACTGTTGATGTCCTGAAGCAGCATATCAACCCCAATAAGACATGTAAGTTTATTTTTTTTCTAATTATCTGATCCTTATCTTTTACGAATAAACATCTATACATGAAGAGCCACACATTGTTCATGGGTAAGACTAGCTAACATTTGTTGAATGTTTTATACTATATGCCAGGCATTATGCTAAGGTCTGTATAATTAGTACCTCACTGAAGTTACAGTATTGTAAAATGATTATTTTTCTCCTCAGTTTATAGATATATACAGTAGAATCCCAATATAAATTCCAACAGGATTTTTTTGAAAAAAATAGATCCAGGGTGCATGTGGAATAGTAAAGGTACTTGAGCAGTCAGAAAGCATCTAGAAAAGAATATTCATGAGGGGAATACTTATACCATCTGATAGAGCAATGTGCTATAAATCTAGATTAATTTAAAGAATCTTGTATTATGATAAGACTAGACAGATTGATGGAGTAGGTAGTCTGGTAGACAAACCAAGTATACATGATAAGAGAGCATTTTATGATAAAGGGGAAAGGTGATAAACGGTTTTGGAAAACTGGTTAGCTATTTGGAAAAAATAAATCTGCATCCCTGCCTTGCTCTTTATAGCAAAATAAATTCCAAATGATTAAAATTTAAAGTCCTAAAAAGTATTAGAAGAAAACGTGGTTAAATATCAAATTGAGGATAGGTGTTGATAAACCTTTTCTTACCATGAGGTCTAGGAGCCATCAAGCACAAGATAGGTAAACTATCTTAAATTTTTATGTAAATCTATATAAAAATGAGAAACTTCAGTACAATAAAAAGCACAGATTACTACCCATGATGTGTAGTTGATTACTATATTTCTGTAAAATAAAAAGGCACCCTGAAAAAGTTTAAAAGAGATGGGGAAACTATTTACCATCCATATATATAAGTAAAAACTAGTAAGAAAATAAAAATAAAATGGAGATATAGAAAAATGGGCAAAAACAAGGTAATTAAGAAAAGAGGAAATAAAAATGGCCAATAAATAAATGAAGATTTCAACCTGTCTAATAATTAGTGGGATGCAAATACAAGTTTTACCTATCTTACTTGGAAGATATGAAAAATATTGGCAAAATGCATTGTTGCTAAGGGAATAGGCAAACATGGAATGTAAATATTTTATAAACTTGGGAGAGAGGGTTGGCAGGATCTTTGATTTAGCAATAATATCATAAAGAATTTATCATAAGTTGATATTCATATAATGAGAAAAGACATATTAATATTATTTACAATAAAAATTTGAAGCAAAGTTAAATGTTAGTGGCTGAATGAAAAAATATAATCAGGCCTTAATATGCTGATGTAGATTTATTTTGTTTACCAAATATCTATATGGCCTACTATATGCCAATACTATTATAAGCCATTTACAGATATTAACTCATTTAATCCTTAGAACAACCTTATGAAGTAGACATTAGAGAAAACTGAGGTGCAAAGAGGTTAGGTCATTGGCCCAAGATCACACAACTTATTAGTGATAGAAATGGGACTTGAAGGTAAGCAGTCTGGCCTGAGTTTGTGTTCTTAATCACTAAGCTTTCCATAACATGGAAGGATGGCTCTGTCAGGAAATGCAGAGATGAGTAAAACCAGACGTGGTCTCTGCTCCTGTGGAGCTTATGGTGTATTGGGGAGTAGGAGAACCATGTAAACATTGAAGTGATCATACTAATGAACTGGGAGAAGTGCTCTGAAAGAAGTGTTTGTATTTGTAAAATCTGACATTTTTGTTTCCTTCTGTTAAGTAATGTTAACAGCTATAAAAACAAAACAAAAGCAGTCTTATTGGGGCAGCTGCGTGGCTCAGTTGGTTGAGCAGCGACTCTTGACTTCGGCTCAGGTCATGATAGCACAGTCATGAGATTGAACCCTGTTTGGGGCTCTGAGCTGAGCGTAGAGCCTGCTTGGGATTCTCTCTCCCTCTGCCCCTCCTCTCTCTCTCTCTGTCAAAAAAAAAAAAAAAAATGCAGTCTCAAAAATGTTTAACATTATCTCTCTGATGAAATTTAGATGAATTTTCTTTTGTATTTTACTGTTGTTTTAATTGTTTACAATGACAATGTATTTTTTTGTATGAAACAATATAGTCATTAAAGAAACACTTAAAAAATGGATGAAAGAGAAAAAAGAAATTTCTGCACTCAGCCAAATAATTTTAACTGTAATACTTAACCTTTACACACCAATAACAATTTTGCTTTAAAACCAGTGGAATGAGCTTTTTTAAAAATCAAAGATATTGTTGTCATGTAGGTAGAATATTTATGTTAAGTATTAATTATTTATAGTGTAATTGCCAGTCAGGATATTGTATTCTTAACAGTTTTTATTGCCTCTTGAACTGTTCATATTTAGGAAAGATAATGAAGGGAGTTGGGAAAAAAGTTGGCATGCTGTTAGCTACAGTCCCCTACCTCCTTGATCTCTTTGTTTTGTGCTAGGTTTTTATAGTTGTTTTCTTTGTTTTCAGTTCTGTTGCCCACTTGGACTCAGAAATGCTTAATTTGTCTGTTTCAGCGGACCCTTTTGAAACCATGCTTAAGTCATTATTAAGGTATCAATCTGATGGTGGGAATGTGAATGAAAACCACATGAGGAAAAAATTATATGAAAGCGGTGTGACTAATTCTCTGCAGAGTAATTTTGCTCTCCTGCTAAAGGTAAGGTGATGAGAAGTATGGCCCAGAATTCTTTAATACAGATGATAGTATATTTTTGACTATTAGTGTGTCTTGTCTTTGCTACTTTTTTTCTTGTCTTTCTAAGCTGATTTTTATTCTCCTGAAATTCTAAAACAAAACAAACAACAATAAATAATCTTCACACCTGTACTCTTCTGTGTAAGCTGGAATAATGGGAATGGAGAGAACCTGAACAAATTTTCTGTGTCAATACATTTGTCCTTTGTGTTCAGGCCAGACTCTAAACTAGTCCCAAAACCTGATCTAAGCTCACTTAAAACACATTCTCTTGTTAAAACTGCAGATTTACTGGGCCTCTGCATAGACAAAACTAAATCATACTGCAGAGGGATCTGGCATTTTTTTTAAACAATTTTTTAAATTTATTTTTATTTTATTTACTTATTAAAGCATTTTTTTAGATGTTTTATTTTATATTTGAGAGAGACAGAGAGAGAGCATGGGCAGGTGAGGGGCAGAAAGATGGAGACACAATCTGAAGCAGGCTCCAGGCTCCGAGCTGTCAGCACAGAGCCCAATGTGGGGCTCAGACTCATGAGCAGTGAGAACACTACTTGAGCCACAATCAAACGCTTAACTGACTGAGCCACCCAGCAGCCCCAACAGTTTTTTTTTTTTAATTTTTTTTAATGTTTATTTATTTTTGAGATAGAAAGAGAGCACGCATGAGTGGGGGAGGGGAAGATAGAAGTGGAAACACAGAATCTGAAGCAGGCTCCAGGCTCTGAGCTGTCAGCACAGAACCTAACACAGGGCTCACTCAAACTCACAAACTGCAAGATCATACCTGAGCCGACGTCCGATGCTTAACCAACTGAGCCACCCAGGCGCTCCTTAATTTTTTTAATGTTTATTTATTTTTTGAGAGAGAGTACGAGTGGAGAAGGAGCAGAGAGAGAGGAAGACACAGAATCTGAAGCAGGCTCTAGGCTCTGAGTTGTTAGCACAGAGCCCGATGGAGGCTCAAACCCTCAAACTGTGAGATTGTGACCTGAGCCAAAGTTGGACACAACCAGCTGAGCCACCCAGGCACCCCTAGGGATCTGACATTTTTAAGATGTTCCACAAATGACTTATTTACAAAGTTTGAGAACAATAGTAATCCATACTATTTACTTTTTGTCCCTAAAGATCCTTAGCTGAGCCCTATGTGCTGACAGTTCTCTGTGTCCCAATAGCACTGTTCCAAACCTTCACCCTTATTCTACTATTGCTAACAAATCCCTTTGCTTGCTGTAGGTGTCTTTGCCTCCTGGTTTGCTGAGACCATAGTGTCCCTTACCTGTAAATTCCCTCAATATCCTATTTCCCCACAAACAAACTCTATCCATCTCAATCTTGTTCTTTCTTGTCATTTTAAATCTTAAAGAACCCTTTCTTCTGTACAAAACTAATCCATCCATTTGTGCTCTTTAAAAACAATGGAATTGGGGCACCTGGGTGGTTTAGTTGGTTGAGCGACCGACTTCGGCTCAGGTCATGATCTCACAGTTTCTGAGTTCAAGCCCCGCATGGGGCTCTGTGCTGACAGATTAGAGCCTGGAGCCTGCCTCAGATTCTGTCTCCCTCTCTCTTTGCCCCTCCCCCCCTCATATTCTGTCTCTCTCAAAAATAAATAAACATTAAAAAAATTTTTAATAATGGAATTTATAAAATTAACGTATGGTTGCTGTAGAAAACATTTTATTTTTTATTTTTTTTAATGTTTATTTTTGAGAGAGAGACAGAGACAGAGCACAAGTCGGGGAGGGGCAGAGAGAGGAGGAGACACATAATCCAAAGAAGGCTCCAGGCTCTGAGCTGTCAGCACAGAGTCTGACCCGGGGCTGGAACTCACAGACTATGAGATCATGGCCTGAGCTGAAGACGGATGCTCAACCAACTGAGCCACCCAGCCACCCCGGAAAACATTAACTTTATTATTATTTTTTTTATAATGTTTATTTTGAGAGAGAGAAAGTGGGGGAGCGGCAGAGAGAGAGAGAGAGAGAGAGAGAGGATCCCAAGCAGGCTCTGTGCCATCAGCTCAGAGCCCGATGTGGGGCTCAAACTCACAAATTAGTGAGATCATGAGCTGAGCTGAAGTCAAGAGTTGGACATTTAGCCAACTGAGCCACCCAGGTGCCCCAGAAAGCATTATTAACTTTAAATAAATCATTCATAATATCACTATAGATGTATGTGTGGTTGAGATCATACTGTATGTATAATTTTATATACTTTTCACCTTAAAATGTATCACAAACGTTTTTCCATGCCATTAGAATTTTCCCCCAAAATAACTAAAATTATGTTTACTTTTTTCTGATTCATTTTCTAAAATATGGAAAAATTTAGGAAATCCTAAGGAAAAAAAATAAACATTTTTAATGCTATCCATTACTCATTGATAACCATGTTCAACATTTTAAAATGCTTTCTATTATTTTTTCTGTACACATTAGAATTTTAATCAGCATCATACTATATTGATAGTTTTAGATTCTGAATTGTTTTTAAGATTTTATTTTTAAGTAATCTCTACATCCAAACTCACAACCCCAAGATCAAGAGTCACATGCTTTACTGACTGAGTCAACCAGGTGCCCCTAGATTCTGCATTTTTATTTCCATTTTATTATAAGCACTTATAACATTATTCTTTGATAATTACATTTGAAAAGAGTGTCTACTCTCAATTTTACCTTCCAAATATCTTTCAAATTGATCTTCTTTCAATCAGCACTGCCACCATCCTAGTTTAAGCTTCCATAATCTTACCTCGATTGCTTGTTTTTTTAACTTCTCTCTGCCCTTCTCCCCTAATCCGTTTTCTATCCTCTGCAGGGATTCTTAAACTCTTCTTATGACACATATCCCTTGTACCTTTAGTGAAACCTATGGAGTCCTTCTGAGAATAACATTTTAAAATGTGTACCTACAGGGCTGTCTGTGTGGCTCTCAGTTGGACATCTGACCCTTGATCTTGACTCAGATCATGATCTCTTTGTTCGTGAGTTTGAGCCCCACATTGGGGCTCAGTGCTGATGGCACAGAGCCTGCTTGGGATTCTGTCTCTCCTTCTCTCAGCCCCTCACCTGCTTTTATGCTCTCTCTCTTAAGATAAATAAATAAACTTAAAAATATGTGTAACTACAAGGGAAAACGATATACTAATAAGAATATTATTTTTTAAAAATTTGTGATATTTTAATGTATGTACCTCATCTTCATTATTTTTTTTAACGTTTTATTTATTTTTGAGAGCGCAAGTGGGGTAGGAGCAGAGAGAGTGGGGGACAGAGGATCCAAAGCAGCCTCTGTGCTGAGAACAGTGAGCCTGATGCGGGGCTCAAACTCTCATGTGAGAGCATAACCTGAGCCGAAATCGGATGCTCAACCGACTGAACCACCCAGGTGCCTCTATACATCATTATTAATTCATTAAATAACAAGATCTAGCAATGTTTCTAAAACTTCCATAATTTTAATTAAGTTTTTACATTTAATGGATTCTATTTTAATTTTTTATTTTTTTAAGTTTTTATTTAAATTTCAGTTAACATTAGTGTTATATTAGTTTCAGGTGTATAATATAATGATTCAGCAATTCCATAAATCACCTGGTAGTAATCACAAGTGCACTCCTTAATTCCCATCACCTATCTCCCTTCTGGTAACCATCAGTTTGTTCTGTACAGTTGAATCTGTTTCTTGGTTTGCCTCTCTCTCTCTCTCATTTTTTTCCCTCACTTTGCTTCTTTGTTTTGTGTTTTAAATTCCACATATGAGTGAAATCATATGGTATTTTCTGATGGAAAATACTGTCTTTTCTGACGGACTTATTTATCATAATACTCTCTCACTCTACCCATGTTGTTACAAATGGCAACAACAATGCAAAAGATTTCCTTCTTTTTATGGGTGATTAATATTCCGTTGTATACATATACACCACATCTTCTTTATTCATTTATCAATGGATGGACATGAGCTATTTCCATAATTTGGCTATTGTAAATAATGCTGCTTTAGGGCCGCCTGGGTGGATTAGTCAGTTAAGCATCCGACTTTGGCTCGGGTCGTGATCTCACGGTTTGAGCCCTGTGTCAGGCTCTGTGCTGACAGCTCAGAGCCTGGAGCCTGCTTTGGATTCTGTGTCTCCCTCTCTTTCTGTCCCTTCCCCACTTGCGCTCCTGTCTCCCTCTGTCTCAAAAATAAATAATAAACGTTTAAAAAATTTTAAAAACAAAAAATAATGCTACTTTAAACATCGAAGTGCATGTATCCTTTTGAATTAGTACTTTTGTATTCTTTAAATACCTAATAGTGTGATTGCTGGATCATAGGGTATAAAACTTTCATAAATTAACTAACTGATGGATTGGGGCATGGAGCCCAATACAGGGGTTGAACTCATAACCTTGAGATCAAGACCTGAGCTGAGATCAAGAGTTGGATGCTTAACCATCTGAACCACCCCGGTGCCCCAAAACTTCCATAATATTAAAGTAATGGCATTATGAGGGACAAAACCATTATTTTGAGAGTTTTGTAATAAGTGTCATATGATGTGTACATATTTGAAATTTGTATCGATGACAGAGTCAAAGGACCTATATTCACAATTAAAAGAAATGCTAAATTTCAATCAGGGGTGAGTAAAAAATAAAGATTTTTCTCCTTCATTCAATTTCATGAACTGCTGGATTCTAGGTAGAGACCCTTTTGTGTCTGTGGACTTGAGATTCAAAACCTGTGAGAATAGATATTTTCAAAATGCAATTCTTAGTTTAATTTTTTAAAAATGTTTTTATTTATTTATTTTTAATTTTTTTTAATGTTTATTTATTTTTGACAGAGAGAGACATAGTGCAAGCAGGGGACAGGCAGAGAGAGAGGGAGACACAGAATCCGAAGCAGCCTCCAGGCTCCGAGCTGTCAGCACAGAGCCTGATGTGGGGCTTGAACCCATGGACCATGAGATCATGACCTGAGCCGAAGTCAGACACTGAACCGACTGAGCCACCCAGGCACCCCTGTTTTTATTTATTTTTGAGAGAGAAAGAGAGACACAGAGTGTGAGTGAGGGAGGGGCAGAGAGAGAGGGAGACACAGAATCTGAAGCAGGCTCCAGGCTCTGAGCTGGCAGCACAGAGCCCAACGCAAGCCTCGAGCTTGTGAACCATGAGATCATGACCTGAGCCAAAGTTGGACACTTAACCAACTGAGCCACCCACGTGCCCCTGCAATTCTTATTTTATTATTTCCTTAATCAAAAACCTCCACTGGCTTCCCTTTGCTCTTGGGACAAATTCCAGAATATTTAATGTAAGTTTTAAAGGCCATTTGTGATTTAGCTTGCCTACTTTTCCACCCTCATTTCTCATTCTTATTTGTGCTTATACTCTAGCCACTTTGGTTTTCTTTTAGTTTTATACCTTGTTCTCTCCTGTCTCAAGGCCTCTGTATATGCTGTTCTCATCGCTTAGATTGTCTCCTCTAACTACTCACATACCTAGTAAATGCAAGTTCATCTTTTAGCTCTTAGTTTGAATGTCACTCCTCAGGGAAACCATCTCTAATTATTCCACTGTCCCCTTTTAGATGCTGTCATAACAGTCTGTACTTTTCCTTCACAACACTTTCCATTTTGTTAATTACATTTTGTGTAATTCTTTGAATGTCTGTGTCCTAAACTGTATGCTCTATGCAGGGAAGGACTATTCTGTATTAATTATGTCTGTATACTTGGCTCTTGGTGTAGAATAGACTCTTAGTAAACATTTATTAAAACTAACAAGGTTAGGGGCACCTGGGTGGCTCAGTTGGTTAAGTGTCCAGACTTCTAAAAAATTTAGCAAAAAAAAAACAAAAACAAAACCTGACCAGTTTAAAGTTTAGTCATTGTCTCTTTTGTTTTCTCTATGAGTCAAACTCATCTCTCTATTTAAAAAAATATGTATTTTTTTAATGTTTATTTTTGAGAGGGAGACAGAGTGCAAGTGGGGAGGGCAGAGAGAAAGAGGTAAACACAAATCCAAAGCAGGCTTCAGGCTCTGAGCTGTCAGCACAGAGCCCAACGCAGGGCTCAATGCGCTAACCCTGAGATCATGACCTGAGCTGAAGTCGGATGCTTAACTGACTTAGCCACCCAGGTGCCCCATCTTCTGTCTTAAGAAAGAGGCTTCTCATGTTGCCTGGCCAACTCCTACTCTAGTATCCAGTTTAGTTATGTACCCTTCTTCATGCACCTTCTTTAAACTACAGTAACAACCTGACATGACAAAATTAAATTGATTTTCTTATCTTTCTCCCTTCTTAGATTGTGTTTTCCATCTCCTTTTTTCTTACCTTTGTGCTTCAAAATGTAGTTATTTATTTTGTTGTATGTTTGATGTAGCTCCTTGGAAATAGGATTATCTTACAGTGTGAAGATTAAGCTTGGGCAAGAAGCTTTGAATCTTGCTTCTACCATTTAGTATCTGCATGATGGTTTGTATGTTACTGGGCCTTTCTGAGCTTTCATTTCCTTATCTTAATAACATCTACATTACAAATTTCCTGTGAGGATGATGTGAAATAATGATTTAAAATTCCCAACTACAGGTCTTAGGACACAGTAACTACTACTCAAGAAATAGCTCTCTTTTTTGTTTGTTTGTTTGAAAAGTAGATTTTCTTTCTTTCTTTTCTGAGGGATGGGGGACAGAGGGAGAGAGAGAATCTTAAGAGAGATGCACGGCTCCATCTCACAACCACCATGAGATCATGACCTGAGCAAAAATCAAGAGTCAGATGCTTAACTGACTGAGCCATCCAGGTGCCCCCACATGGGTCAGTTTTATTTTCTTTACCTTCTCATCTTCTATTACTTTGTTCATTCCTCCTAAAAATGTTCTTAAATGCACATTATAAGCCCTTCTGTAACTTTTTTGAGTTATAGAATACCTGAAAGCTGTTAAGAGGATGCATAATTGACTCTTAACTACTTTTTAAAAATAACATTTAATAAGTACTTAATGCCATTTTTTCCTTATCAGAGTTTTGTTTAAAACTAATACTTTCTATTCAAGACTTGAGGCTGAAAAAAAAAAAAAAAAAAAGACTTGAGGCTGGCTTGCTGAGTTTACTGGAAGCATTAATACATTGACTCCTCTGCACAGTTTTCCTCCTAAAAACAGACGAACCAAGGCCTTTATCCATGGCTGGATGTTGATTAGTCTCTCTCCTTCCAGTTCCTATTTCTACTGGCCCGTCAGGAGACTTATATACCAAATCTCCACCCTCTCATTGTTATCATTCCTGTTTGGTGTGTCAAACAAACCTTATTAGCTTTGTTCACATCATGTTCTCAAGGCCTATTAGGCTTCCTACTTGGGTTGTCACGCCTGTTTTGTCATCCCTCATCGTCCTCCCTGGAAGCAGTTAGGTTGCCTTTCTCTGAACATTCACAAGTCAGAATCTTCTTTTCTGTTCTGTTTAAATACCTAACATTTGCCAGTAACCAACATCTTTTCGTATTTAATTGTATAGCTCCAGGGAGTTTTGCCCATTTCTCCTTGCTTTGCTTTCAGTGGTGACAGAAATACCTTTTTTTTTTAAAGTAATATTTATTGTAAGCCTTAATTATTCTTTCTTCTGTGCTTCAAACTGAGTAATTCTAACTTTTTAATCTTTTATCATAGGCTCTATTTCCCAAACTTTCTTCTTTGCTTTTGTTCTGTATTCCAGATTTTTCTCCTCCTACCTGATTAAAGGCAAATCAAGATGGAAAATTATTTCCAAATTTTCATGTTTCTTGCCATCATAGTTTTAAGTTTTGGTTCATAGACTGGGTCCAAATGTGAGAAATATATTTTGAGTTTATATTGTCAATCCCGTAGTACAAGCAAGTTACTTAGTCATCAGAAATACTAGTTAAATGTTTAATCAGGAAGAATATGACTAGAGAGTGCTGCTGTCAGAACATCTTCCTTTTCCTTACCAATATTTTTCTTTGAGGGAAGAGTGCTGTTACCAGAGTTATTCCCCCCCCCCCAAATAAATGTTACTTTATATTCACATAATAATCTTTTTGCCTTTTTTTGTTTTTGTTTTTTTGTCCAGATCTGAGTTCTTTGTTCGGATTCTTCTCTAATCCTTTCAAACCTCATCCTTTGACTTCTGGTTCCTTCCTGTCCTGACCATCTTTGCTCCAAGGCTGTGTGTAAACCTCCACTTTAATTCTGTGAGTGTAACTTCTCTATTCTTTGTGCTGAAACCCCATATTCTCCTGTCACTTGTGGGAAAAATTCTGATTTAATAACTATTTCTGGATTTGTAATTTAGGACTATTATCCAGAATCTTCTTAATTGACAGCTTAGTAATAGTTAATAGTGAAAATTGTTGAGTTTGTTGGTCCAGTGGATTGTATGAACTCATTTAAGCCTCACAACAATTTTATAAATAGGTGTTGTTATTTACCCCTTTTTACAGATGAGGAACCATAGAGCGGTTAAATTAACCAGTCCAAGGTCATATAGCTCGTAAATAGTAGAATCAGGATATCATTCCAGTCTGGCACATTTCTTCTCTAGCTTGTTCTGCTACCCTAGGATGTAGTTTTGCTTGGCTAGGTTTTTTTTTTTCCACTTTTTTAAAAAATCTTTTTTAAGTTTGCAGTCACAATAATAACCTAATGCAAGGTGGAATTGAAAATCATTTGCTTCTCTGAAATTCTAATAATTTCACAATAATTACCTAAAGACTTTCTTTTTTTAAAGATTATTTATTTATTTTGAGTGAGAGAGAGAGTACAAACGAGGGAGACAGAGAGTGGGAGAGAGAGAATCCCAAGCAGGCTCCATGCTGTTGGTGCAGAGCCTGATGTGGGGCTTGATCCCATGAACCATGATATCATGACTTGAGCCAATGCTCAACTGACTGAGCCACACAGGAGCCCCACCCTGGATTTAATTTAAATGAAAGATCCCAGGATTCCCCTTTTTTTTTTAATGTTTATTTTTGAGATAGAGACACAGCACCAGTGGGGGAGAGGCAGAGAGAGAGAAGGCAACGCAGAATCTGAAGCTGGCACCAGGGTCTCAACCTGTCAGCACAGAGCTGGACGTGGGGCTCAAGCCCACAAACTGCGAGATCATGACCTGAGCCAAAGTCAAACATTCAACTGGCTGAGCCACCCAGGTGCCCCCTCGGATTTCATTTAAAAACCAACTACGTATAAAATCTTTTATACATTATTAGAAATATAAGCTCCAGGGGCACTTTCCCTCACTTTCTCTCTCTCTCTCAAAAATAAATAAACACTAAAATAAATTTAAAGAAATATAAGCTCCAAAAGAAAAATGGCTGAAGATGTGAACATGGAGTACATTGAAGAAAACATGTTAAATGGCCTCTAAATATTTGAAGCTTGTCTAAACCCTACCAGTAATTAGCAAAATAAGCCAATTAAAGCCATGTTGAGATATTTTTTACCTGTTAGGCTGACAGGGTCTTTTTTTTTAATGACAATACCTACTTATATCAGAGGTGTGGGAAATGGGTACTTTGATATTGCTGATAACAATATAAATTGATAAGTGCTTCTGCAAGGCAGCATGGCTATATATATCAAAAGCTTAAAAAATGATTACTATTTAACTCAGAAATTTCATATGTAAGGGAAGCCAAATGGAAATAGATGTATGTACAAAGATGATTACTGAAGCATTGTTTATTATAGCAGAAATTGGAAATACTTAAATGCCCAATAATAGAGGATTATTTAAATGATAGTGAATCCTTACAATGGATCAGAATAAAGACATTAAAAAGACGGCAGATGTTTATTTATTAATATATGGGGATTATTTTAAGATGGTGTTGTTTGGGCTGGCATAACAAAGTATCACAAACTTGATGGCTTAAAAAACAGAAATATATTGTCTCACAGCTCTGGAGGCTAGAAATCCAAGATCAAGGTGTCAGCAGGGTTGACTCCTTCTGAGGACTGTGAGGGAGAATCTGTCTTGTGTCTCTTCCTGGTTTCTGGTTTTGCTGGCAATCTTTGGTGTTCCTTGTCTGGTAAGATGTATCACTCCATTCTCTGCCTTCATGTTTATAAGGAGGTCTCCATGTGTGTATCCTTTTTTTATAAGGACGCAGTCATATTGTATCAAGATCCACCCTAATGTGCTCATCTTCCACATCTGTAGAGAGCCTCTTGCCAAAAAAGGTCTCATCCACAGGTACTGTGGGTTAGGACTGTAAGATTTTTTTGGGGGGATACAATTCAACCCATAACATAATGGTAGGTGAAAAAACCAGCATACAAAACAGTTTGTATAGTATTAGTATGTTTTCCAAAGTATATCTATATACACACATGTATGCACATTTATAGATGGATATTCATCCCATAGAAAAGCATATGAAAAGCTAGGTACAAAAATGTTGTAAGTAGGTATCTCCATCTGGGTTAAATTTAGGGTGATTTAGTTAATTTCTATATTTTCATTTATATTATTTTACTTTCTTTTCATTGATTTATACAATTCAGGAAAACTGAACTCAGCTATCAGGGATAGTCTGAATATTTGAATTTTCATTAGGAACAAAGCTTAATAATTCATTGAATAATTAAAACCAAAACTGAGTTTATTCTAAGAACAAAGCCTTTTATTTATGGACTTTTTAGGACTGTATATTTGGTTTCCTTTATTTTTCTGGAAACGGCTAATATGCAGGAGTTGATTTGGGAAGAATTATGTTCCTTGCTGGTTACTGTGTTGTTCAGTATTTTTCATCAGAGCTGTTTTTTGTTTTTTGTCTTTTGAAAAATTAAAAAAAAACTGTTCTTTGTAAAAAGCCAAATTTTATGAAATGAAAGATCTGATGATCAACGACTTTACATTTAGTTACATTTGCATATAGTTGGGACATATATTACTAGTAAGACAGACTTGAATATTTAAAGAAGTATCTATTAACTTCTGAGAGAGTTCTCTTAGTCTTGTCAGAAACATAACTTATTCTTTGTAGTAGATACAGGACAGTCATTTTGAAAAAGAGAGTTGGTTATATTCACTAAATATTTATTGAGCATCTAAGATTTGCCAGACACTGCTAGGTACTAGGATTGATTACCAGTATAAAAAGCTACCCTCAAGAAGGTTTATGTCTAATGGTTAAGTACTGGGTCTTTAAATAATATAGTGATGCTACGTAAATGCATTCCTTTTGTTAAATGTTGGAACCAGTCTCAAACTGAGTTTCTGACAGCAAACTTTTTACCACTTTCTATTTCTCTTACTCTTAAGTCTACTCTTGGCCTATATCCTGACCCTTAATCTCAAAACACCTTCTATTTTTGAAGTTCCAATTGTCTTCTGATTTTAGTTTCCCAACAAGAACATAATTGGTTAGTCTAAGAGTATATGTTCTTACCTTTTTTACTTATATAAAGAGAAGCATAATGGTTGACAGCTTGGACTCTTCATCACACTACCTAGGTTGGAATACGAATTCTTTGATTTTTGTTGTGTAGCCTTGGGCATGTTCCTTTTTTGTGTGATACATTTCCTCATTTATAAAATGAGGGTAATAACGGTTACTTGTCTCATAGTATTAAGGATTAAATGAATTCATACATTAGAAGATGCTTCCAAATAGTTTTCCAGAGTAGTTTTACCACTTACAGTCTCATGGCAGAGTATGAGCATTCTCCATTTTCTGCATCCTCACTGTTCCTTGGTATTGTTAGATGTATAGAGGTTTCTCATTGTGATTTTAATTTGTATTTTCCTGATAGCTAATAAAATTGAACATTTTTTTCATTTGTTAACTTTGAGGTAGTGTTACTTAAAATCTTTTCACCATTTTTCTTTGGGGTCTTCTCTATTTTTAATTTTTAAGAGGTCTTAAAAATTTCCAAGTTTAAGAACTTTATTGAAATATTAATTATCTTCCTCTGTGGCTTGGTTTTATATGCTCTTAACCTTGTCTTTTGATGAACAGATACTAATGTTAGTGTAGTCAACTTATTATTCTTTTGCCTTTTTTGTTACTGCATTTTGTGTCCTATGTAAGAAATTTTTTTTTAATTTCAAGCTTTTATTTAAATTTTGGTTAGTTAACATAGTAAAAAATGTTTATCCTAATGTTATGAAGATATTCGTCTGAGTTTTGTTTTGAGGCTTTTACTGTTTAATTTTTACACTTAGATCTATAATACATTTGGTGTTTATTGTATAAATAATGAGGAAGGGAGTTAACATTCATATTTTTCTAGGCAGTTATCCAGTTGGTCAGGCATAACCTATTGAAAAGATCATCCTTTCTTTATTATACTGTAATGTTACCTTTATCATAAACCAGGTGATTGTATAGGTCACTTGATTTATGTAAAGTTATCTTTACGTGTTATGGAATCTTCTACTCCATGAACATGGAAGAGTACACTTCCTCTTATTTTGGTCTTTAGTTTTTCTCAATATATATATTTTTTTACTTTTCAGTGTAAAGGTCATGTCTTTTATTAAAGTTACTTCTAGATATTTAGTGGGGCTTTGATGCTGTCGTAAATGGTACTGTTTTTAAATTTCTTTTTTTGCTGATACATACAACTGATTTTTTTGCATATTGACCTTGTAGTCATTAACCTTGCCAGATTTCCTTATTAACTCTAATGGTTTATCCTGGTATTTGAGATCAATGGACAGTTTTCTTTTCCATTTCTACTACCTTTTCTTTCTTTTCTTGTTTTCTTGCCAAACATTCTGTTATATTTTTAATGTCCTTAGGCTCTGTAGTACCTTCCCTCTCGTTTCTTTTAAAAAATTTTTTTTTTAAATGTTTATTTATTTTTGAAACAGAGACAGAGCTTGAGTGGGGGAGGGACAGAATCTAAAGCAGGCTCCAGGCCCTGAGCTGTCAGCACAGAGCCCAACATGAGGCTTGAACTCGTGAACCCCCTATCTTGTCCTATGCAATTCAATTCTTGATTAGTGTTTCTAATGGTCTTTATTTTATTTTATTTTTTAAAGATTTTTATTTATTTATTTCTTGAGGGAGAAAGAGACAGTGTGAGTAGGGAAGAGCAGAGATAGAGGGAGAGAATCCCAAGCAGGCTTCACAATGCTAGAGCAGAGCACTACGTGGGGCTCAAACTCAAGAACCATGAGACAATGACCGAAGCCGAAATCAAGAGTCAGCTTACCTGACTGAACCACTAAGTCTCCCCTAAAGATCTTTATTATTGTGGGTCCAGTCAGGAGAGAGAAAGCACACAATTATTTAAATAGGAAAAGTTTAATATAAAGAATTATTAGCTATAATGGGACTGCAGTAATGAGAGATTGGCTAGTCAGAAGTAAACAGAACTCTAAAGAATATAGGATAGAACTCAAAGAATATAGGAATCTAGTATTCTGCTCTAAAGAATATAGGGAGCAGTCACCAATTCTAGGGCTGAGACAGAGGGCCCATGCCCCAAGGACTGAGACCCAGACTCTGTTTCAAGGGGCACAGCTGTGAATGGGAACTCTTGAAATCAGATTCCTTTTTTTTTCTTTTTTTAAAAATTTATTCTCAGGTTAGTTAATACACCGCGTAGTCTTGGCTACGGGAGATTCATCACTTATATTTAACACCCAATGTTCATCCCAACAAGTGCCCTTCTTAATGCCCATCACACATTTTCCCCATCCCCATCAACCCTCAGTTCTCTGTATTTGAGAGTCTCTTACAGTTTGCCTCCGTCTCTGTTTTTATCTTTTTCTTCCCTTCCCCTATGATCATCTGTTAAGTTTCTCAGATTCCACATATGAGGGAAATCATATGATATCTTTCTTTCTCTGACTATTTTGCTTAGCATAATACTCTCCAGTTCCATTCATGTTGTTGCAAATGGCAAGATTTCATTCTTCTTTATCACTGAGTAATATTTCATTGTGTATATATCTTCTTCATCCATTCATCAGTTGATGGACTTTTGGGCTCTTTCCATAATTTGGCTATTGTTGATAGTGCTGCTATAAACATTGGGGTGCCTGTGCCCCTTCAAATCACCATTCCTGTATCCTTTGGATAAATACTTGGTAGTGCAATTGCTGGGTCGTAGGATAATTCTATTTTTAATTTTTTGAGGAACCTCTACATTCTTTTCCAGAGTGGCTGCACCAGTGTCCATTCCCATCAACAGTGCAAGAGGGTTTCCCTTTCTCCACATCCTCTCCCACGTCTGTAGTTTCCTGAGTTGTGAATTTTAGCCACTCAGAGCGGTGTGAGGTGGTATCTCATTGTGGTTTTGATTTATATTTCCTGATGATGAGTGATGTTGAGCATCTTTTCATATGTCTCTTGGCCATCTGGATGTCTTCTTTGGTAAAGTGTCTATTCATGTCTTCTGCCCATTTCTTCATTGGATTATTTGTTTTTTGGGTGTTGAGTTTGGTAGTTCTTTATAGATTTCTGATACTAACCCTTTATCTGATATGTGATTTGCAAATATCTTCTCCCATTCCATCAGTTGCCTTTTAGTTTTGTTGTTTCCCTTGCTGTGCAGAAGCTTTTTATTTTCATGAGGTCCCAGTGGTTCATTTTTGCTTTTGTTTCCCTTGCCTTCAGAGACATGTCAAGTAAGATGTTGCTGTAGCTGAGGTCAAAGAAGTTGCTGCCTCTTTTCTCCTTTAAGATTTTGATGATTTCATGTCTAACGTTTAGGTCTTTCATCCATTTTGAATTTATTTTTGTGTATGGTGTAAGAAAGTTGTCCAGTTTCATTCTTCTGCATGTCGCTGTCCAATTCTCCCAGCACCATTTGCTAAAGAGGCTGTCTTTTTTCCATTGGATACTCTTTCCTGCTTTGTCAGACATTAGTTGGCCATACATTTGTGGGTCCAATTCTGTGTTCTCTATTCTATTCCATTGGTTTATGTGTCTGTTTTTGTGCCAATACCATACTGTCTTGATGATTACAGCTTTGTAGTAGAGGCTAAAGTCGGATTGTGATGCCTCCCATTTTGGTTTTCTTTTTCAACATTACTTTGGCTATCTGGGGTCTTTTGTGGTTCCATACAAATTTTAGGATTGTTTGTTCTAACTTTGAGAAGAATGCCAGTGCAATTTTGATTGGGATTGCATTGAATGTGTAGATAGCTTTGGGTAGTATTGACATTTTAACAATATTTATTCTTCCAATCCATGAACACGGAATGTTTTTCTATTTCTTTTTGTCTTCTACAGTTTCCTTCATAAGTTTTCTATAGTTTTCAGCATACAGATCTTTTACATCTTTGGTTAGGTTTATTCCTAGGTATTTTATGGTTCTTGGGGCAATTGTAAATGGGATCAATTTCTTGATTTCTCTTTCTGTTGCTTCATTATTGGTGTATAGAAATGCAACCAATTTCTGCACATTGATTTTGTACCCTGCGACTTTGCTGAATTCATGTATCAGTTCTAGCAGGCTTTGGGTGGAGTTTTTTGGGTTTTCTATGTAGAATATCATGTCATCTGCAAAGAGTGAAGGTTTGACTTCTTTGTCAATTTGGATGTCTTTTATTTTGTTTTGTTGTCTGATTGCTGAGGCTAGAACTTCAAACACTATGTTAAACAACAGGGGTGAGAGTAGGCATCCCTGTTGTGTTCCTGATCTCAGGGGGAAAGCTCTCAGTTTTTCCCCATTGAGATGATATTAGGTTTGGGTCTTTCATATATGGCTTTTATGATGTGAAGGTATGTTCCTTATATCCTGACTTCCTTGAGGGTTTTTTTTTAATATGAAATTTATTGTCAGATTGGTTTCCATACAACACCCAGTGCTCATCCCAACAGGTGCCCTTCTCAATGCCCATCACCCACTTTCCCCTCCCTCCTACCCCCATCAACCCTCAGTTTATTTTCAGTTTTTAAGAGTCTCTTATGGTTTGCCTCCTCCCTCTCTGTAACTTTCTTTTGTTTTTCCCCTTCCCCTCCCCCATGGTCTTCGGTTAAGTTTCTCAGGATCCACGTAAGAGTGAAAACATGTGGTATCTGTCTTTCTCCGTATGACTTATTTCACTTAGCATAACACTCTCCAGTTCCATCCATGTTGCTACAAAAGGCCATATTAAGGGTTTTTGTTAAGAAAGGATGCTGTATTTTGTCAAATGCTTTTTCTGTATCTGTTGACAGGATCACATGGTTTGTATCCTTTCTTCTGTTAATGTGATGTATAATGTTGATTGATTTGTGAATATTCAACCAGCCCTGCAGTTCAGGAATGAATCCCACTTAATCATGGTAAATAATTCTTTTAATGTACTGTTGAATTCAATTTGCTAGTATCTTGTTGAGAATTTTTGCATCCATGTTCATCAGGGATATTGGCCTTTAATTCTCCTTTTTAGTGGGATCTGTGTCTGCTTTTGGAATCAAGGTAATGCTGGCTTTATAGAATGAGTCTGGAAGCTTTCCTTCTTTTTATATTTTTTGGAACAGTTTGAAAAGAATAGGTATTGACTGTGCTTTAAATGCCTGGTAGAATTCCCCTGGGAAGCCATCTGGCCCAGGACTCTGATTTGTTGGGAGGTTTTTGATAACCAATTCAATTTCTTCACTGGTTATGGGTCTGTTCAAATTTTCTATTTTTTCCTGTTTGAGTTTTGGTAGTAAGTGAGTATCTAGGAAATTGTCTTTCTTTTAGATTGTCCAGTTTGTTGGCATATAATTTTTCATAATATTATCTAATAATTGTTTGTATTTCTGTGGTGTTGGTTGTAATCTCTCCTCTCTTTCATTTGTGATTTTATTTATTTGGGTCCTCTCTTTTATTTTTGAGAAGTTTGGCTAGGGGTTTATCAATTTTGTTTATTTTTTCAAAACACTGACTCTTAGATTCATTGATCTGTTGTACTGGGTTTTTTTTTTTTTTTTTTGATTCTATATTGTTTATTTCTGCTGTAATCATTACTGTTTCTCTTCTTCTGTTGGCTTTGGGCTTTCTTTGCTGCTGCCTTTTCTAGCTCCTTTAGATGTAAGGTTAAGCTGTGTATTTGGGATCTTTCTTGCTTCTTGAGATAGGCCTGAATTGCAATGTATTTTCCTCTTAGGACTGCCTTTGCTCCATTCCAAAGGATTTGGACTGTTGTGTTTTCATTTTCATTTGCTTCCATATATTTTTAAGTTCTTCTTTAATTTCCTGGTGACCCATTCATTCTTTAATAGGATATTCTTCAACCTCCCTGTATATGGGGGCTTTCCAAATTTTTTATTGTGGTTGATTTCAAGTTTGATAGTGTTGTGATCTGAAAAATATGCATGATGTGATGTCAATCCTTTTATAGTTGTTGAGGGCTGTTTTGTGACCTAGTACGTGATCTCTTTTGGAGAATGTTCCATGTGCACTCAAGAAGAATGTGTATTTTGCTGCTTTAGGATGAAAAGTTCTGAATATACCTGTTAAGTCCTTCTGGTCCAGTGTGTAATTCAAAGCTATTGTTTCCTTATTGATTTTCTACCTAGATGATATGTCCATTGCTATAAGTGGAGCATTAAAGTCCCCTACAATCACAGTATTATCTATACATTTGTTTATGTTTGTGACTAATTGATTTATATATATGGGTGCCTCCACATTGGGGGCATAAACATTTACAATTGTTAACTCTTCTTGATGGATAGACCAATTAATTATATGTATAATTTTATATATATGTAATAATGCCATTCTTCATGTCTTGTTATAGTCTTTGTTTTAAAATCTAGTTTGTCTGATACAAGTATGGCTACTCTGGCTTTCTTTTGACGTCAGTAGCATGATAGACAGTTCTCCATCCCCTCACTTTCTTTCCTTCTTCTTCTTCTTTTTTTTTTTTAATGTTTATTTCTGAGAGACAGAGACAGAGACAGAGCATGAGTGGTGGAGGGGGAGAGAGAGAAGGAGACACAGAACTCCAGGCTCTGTGCTGACAGCACAGAGCCCATTGCAGGGCTTGAACCCATGAACCATGAGATCATGGCCTGAGCTGAAGTCTAACACTTAACCAACTGAGCCGCCCAGGTGTCCCATCCATCCCCTCACTTTCAATCTGTGGTGTCCTCAGGTGTAAAATGAGTCTCTTGTAGGCAGCATATAGATGGATCTTGTTTTTTATCCATTCTGATACTCTTTGACTTTTGATTGGGTCATTTAGTCCATTTACATTCAGAATGATTATTGAAAGTTATGGATTTAGTGCTATTGTGTTATCTGTAGGTTTCATGTTTGTGGTGATGTCTCTGGTCCTTTGTAGTCTTTGCTGCTTTCCACTCACAGACTCCCTGTTCAGATCACCTGCAGGGCTGGTTTAGTGGTCATGAACTCCTTTAGTTTTTGTTTGTCTGGGAAAGCCTTTCTCTCTCTCTCCTATTCTGAGTGACGGCCTTCCTGGATAAAGGATTCTTAGCTGCATGTTTTTCCTTTTCATCACATTGAATATTTCCTGCCACTCCCTTCTGGTCTGCCAAGTTTCAGTGGACAGGTCTGCTACCATCCTTATGTGTCTACCCCTGTAAGTTAAGGACCATTTTTCCCTAGCTACTTTCAGAATCCTCTCTTTATCTTTGTGTTTTGCCAGTTTCACTATAATATGTCGTGGTGTTGATGTGTTGTTTTTGTTTTGTTGATTTTGAAGGGAGTTCAGTGTGCCTCATGGACTTGGATGCCTGTTTCCTTCCGCAGATTAGGGAAGTTCTCAGGTATAATTTGTTCAAATAAACCTTCTGCCCCTTTCTCTTGCCCTTCTTCTTCTGGAACTCCTATGATACAGACACTTTCATTTCATAGAATCACTTTGCTCTCTAATTCTCCCCCTTGTGATCTAGAAATTTCCTTTCCCTCTTTTTTCAGCTTCATCATTTTCCATAATTTTGTCTTTTGTTTCACCTGTTTTCTGCTCTCCTTCTTCTTTACTTGCTGTCACTGTATCTAGTTTATTTTGCATCTCATTTGTAGCATTTCTTAATTCATTGTGACTAGTTCGTAGATCTTTAACCTCTGCAGATATAATTTCTCTGCTGTCTTCTATGCTTTTCTCAAGCCCACCTATTAGTCTTATGACTGTTATTCTAAATTCTTGTTCAGAAATATTGTTTATATTTGTTTTGAGCAATTCTCTGGCTGCCATTTCTTCCTGAATTTTCTTCTTTTAAGGAGAGTTCTTCCATTTCGTCATTTTGGTTAGGTTTCTGTCTTTTATGTGTTTTCATAGCTTGTTATGTGTCCTGCACCTGCAAGTACCACTATATTAAAAAGGGGTCATACACTGTCCAGGGCCTGGCACTTCAGAAATGTTTCTGGAGTGTGTTGCGTGCACTCTGTTGTGTTTTGGCTGCTCTATCGCACTGGTCAGTCCTCTGCAAAGCTCCTCCTTGCTTGTAGTAGTGGAGTGTTTGGACCTTCAACCAAGGGCACTTTGATTTGTTAATTGAAGTAACCCTTTAAAAAAAACGGAAAAGGGTGGTGGGGGAACTGGTGGTTGCGCTTGTCTGGAGGAGATGCCTGCTGCCTTGGGTCAGTTAGTCATCCTCTAGTGGATAAGCTGTTGCCAGGCATGGAGGGGTGGGGTTTGGTGTAAGTAGGTCCTGCCTCCACTGGGGGTTGCTGTGATGCTCTCCAAAGTCCCACTGTATTGGTATTGGGGAGAAAAATGGAGACACATCCCAGTCTCTCTTCCCTGGACTGGATGTCTCAAACCACACTGTTCAAGCAGCCCTCAAAGAATAGCACGGGTTCAGTTTGCCCTGCTCCACAGTAATCCCGTGTCTTCTAGGTGCTCAGCCTGGGATTCAAAACCCGTTGTCTTAAAGGGCCCTGTACCACTCAGACCATGTTCTGGTGTAGCACCCCTCAGTCAGCTGATAAAAGGCCTCTTTTGTCCTTGGGGAGGCAATAAACCTTCTTCCCACAGTACTTGAGGAAGGGGACTGTTCTCTCCCAGTGTGCCCCTGAGATCGCTACAGAGCCCAGGGGCTGGCTCTCTACCCACCCAGGCACGCGCATAGGGTAGCAGATTCCATCTGGAGAAAGTCGGAAGAAAGTCGCACATTTTGCTACCTCTGAGTTTCAGCTCCTAAGGCTGTTTGCAAAATAGAAACTGGCACTCTATGTATTTCTCATTCCCCAGTCCGTGGTCTGGAGAGGTTTTCCTCTTGTGCTAAGTTGATACCAAAACCCTCTCACTTTCTCTCCCTTTTGTCTCTCCACAGAAGGGGTTCCCTCCCTTCCCTGCCTACTCCGTTTTATCTCTGCCAGTTCATACACACATACACACACACACACACACACACGCACGTTGATCCTGCCAAGCTGTCTCCCTCCACCTGCAGAGATCCTTGTGCAACTCCACAAATTGATTTCCTGGGTGTTCGAAGTGATCTGACCTCATTACAGCTGTGTTTGAGGGACAAGGGAATCCCAGTCCCCTTACTTCACCATCTTAACTCCTCCCTCAAAATCAGATTCTTTTTTTTTTTTTTTTAAACATTTATTTATTTTTGAGACAGAGAGAGACAGAGCATGAACGGGAGAGGGTCACAGAGAGAGGGAGACACAGAATCTGAAACGGGCTCCAGGCTCTGAGCTGTCAGCACAGAGCCCGATGCGGGGCTCGAACTCATGGACTGCGAGATCATGACCTGAGCCAAAGTCGGACGATTAACCGACCAAGCCACCCAGGCGCCCCTCAAAATCAGATTCTTTACCTTCCTCAGAGGTTCTTCTTGCTGTTTGTTGTGCAGTGTTTCTGTTTGCTTATTTAGTGCCTTTCCTGTTTTTGTAAGGTCTGTATTCTTCTCATGTATGGCCACTGGAAGCATCTGTTCTGTTAGCTTAATGGTCAGCTCGTATTGACAGATTTACCTTAAACACTTGACAAAAGAAAAGAAGAAAAGTAAAAAGAAAAAAACTCTTGGGGCACTGGGGTGCCTCAGTTGGTATAGCATCAGACTCTTGATCTCAGCTCAGGTCTTGATCCCATGGTCATTAGTTCAAGCCTCAAGACAGGTGCCACACTGGGCATGAAGCCATTTAAAAACAAAACAGAAACAAAAAGTCTTCCAGTATTTGTAGACTGGCTTTGCATTTGGGCCCTCCTTTAACATTTATCTGGGCCTTTTATAAATCCACTTCAGCTTTCACTTCCTACTTGTATGGAGCCAAAAGACCTGTCAGCTGTGAAAGTTTACTCTTCTCCAGCCTTCTCTGAGCATATATCCTGCTCTTTGGCATGTGCATGGCTTTCTTAATAATCCTGGTATATGCAGAAACTTTCAAAAGATCTTATTCCCACATTTATCTCCTCTCCTAACCACTTCCTTCCCAGGCTTCTTAGTCTGTTATTTGCTTGTCTCAAATGTGGTTTCTTGCTCCAGCTGTTGTGGCCAATACCTGTGCCTTTAAATGTTTTCAGCACAAGCTACCCAAGAATGTGTCCTAGGAACACTCTGAGAATGTAGAGTTGTGAAAAATAAAAGAAAGCGTTTTCGCCAGTCCTTGATGGGAGCTGCCAGGCAGATTGAGACTCACAACTACAGTTCTTTGAGAATAATGCCTGTATTGCTTCCTAGCACTCTGTAGCAGGAATGTGGACTGCTATTGTCATAGCTGTTGCCTGTCTGGGGTTTGGAGATGGTAGGAAGGTTGTTTAAAATGCCACAGTGTTTACTGCAAAGTAGCAGCTTCTTTCTTCACTAGGCTTTCCCCTGGCTGCTGTAAGTTTTTGACTGTGTTATAGAGTTTTTTGGAAGCTGATTCTGAGTTTGGGCCAGCCCATTACTTGCTTTTGGAGAAGGAGAGAGTCTTGGGATTCCCTACCCCATTTTCAGTGACCATGTGATAACCAGTGGTGATCACGCTTTAATAACACTCCAAAGATGTCAGGTTTCTGTGTTGTCTGCAATGCTGTTGGCTTTTGGCTACCATGCTACTACTGAGCTGGAGAGAAAAGGGAGATGGAAATAACCTTAAGTTAAAACATCACAGGGGCAGCTGGGTAGCTCAGTCCGTTAAGTGTCTGACTTTAGCTCAGCTCATGATCTCTCGTTCCGTGAGTTCGAGCCCCACATCAGGCTCTGTGCTGCAGCTTGGAGCCTGGAGCCTGCTTCAGATTCTGTGTCTCCCTCTCTCTTTACCCATCCCCCGCTCATGCTCTATCTCTCTCAAAAATGAATAAACGTTAATTTTTTTTTTTTTTTTTAAGCATCACAGACCCCACTGTCCTACTGAGGTTCTGTAGTTTTTGTTGACTAGATACTTCTCAGTGGGCACTGGATTCTGGTTAATTGCCACCATGCTGAAATGATTGATTTTCATTGTTTCATTGGTGTGCATGTGTTAGCATTGTTTTAGAGGAAGAACAATATCAACAAGGCCCTCACTCCACCATTCTGGAAGTCATTCTTCTGGAACATTTTGAAAGAAAATAATAATAGGACACATTATAAACATAAAATAAATTTTCGAAGGTATGATAGTGGCATATGTGTAGTCAACAAAATAGACAATGTCCAGAAAAAGTCCCAAGTTCATGTGTGAATCCAGTATATAAGGAGTGAGTGGCATTTCAAATTAGTGGAAAAAAGACATACTTAATGGTTAAACAGAGTGTAAGCATTTTCAAAAATGAAAAAATAAATAAATGGAATTCACTGTTAATACCAAAGTAAATTCTACTTTATTATGATTTAAGAGTTTGGAATCCTACTCGTGGCTTTTTTTTCTTTTTAATGTTTTTTATTTATTTTTGAGAGAGTGAGCGCAAGCAAGGTAGGGACAAAGAGGGAGGGACAGAAGATCTGAAGCAGACTCTGTGCTGACCACAGAGAGAGGATTCGAGGGTTGAACTCATGAGCCGTTAGATCATGACCTGAGCCAAAGTCGATACTGAACCAACTGAGCCACCCAGGCGCCCTGTAAATTCTTTAAATGCAAGGATCGGGGTGCCTGGGTGGCTCAGTCGGTTAAGCATCAGATTCTTGATTTTGGCTCTGGTCATGATCTTGCAGTTTGTGAGTTTGAACCCCGCATCAGGCTCTGCAGTAACAGTGCAGAGCCTCCTTGGGATTCTCTCTTTCTCCCTTTCTGCCCTTCCCACACTCATGCTCACTTGCTTTCGCTCTCTTTCCTTCAAAATAAATAAATACATTTTATTAAAAAATTAAAATAAATGTAAGAATCAAGGTAAAGGCTCAGCATTGACATATGATACTTGGAATAAATTCAAACAAATACCTCAACACTAAGATTGTAAATGATGAGGTTGTAGTTTTGTCACATGGCATTGGGCCTGATGACTTACTTAAAAAAGGATTAGATATTTAGGAGTAAATGGAGTGATGAAAAAGGTGCAGTCTGGCATTGTAGTCTGAGTGGGTGAACACTTAACACACAGTTAGGTTTCCCAGTTCTGTGCATGAAGCTGAGATGGTTGCAAGTTACATAGTTGTACTAGAATTGTTTTGAGACAAAATCTCATGCATACTAAGGAAAATAATGTTTTCTGAAGGAAAAAAACTTTCATGTTTAGACAAAGGAAATCTTACTGGTTTATCTTATATCTATTAATATGTTTTATTTTTTCCACAAAACTTTAAAAAAAATGTTTTTATGTTTATTTATTTTGTGAGAGAGAGAGCGCACAAGCAGGGGAGAGTCAGAGAGAGAGAGAGAGAGAGAGAGAGAAACCCAAGCAGGCTCCGATCTGTCAGCACAGAGGCTGACATGGGTCTCGATCCCAGAAACTGTAAGATCATGACCTGAGCTGAAACCAAGAGCTAGACTGAGCCACCCAGGCACTCAATCTATAAGAAAGCTTTTTTACCCCTAATATTTAGTTTTCACATTTGAAACTTCTATAATTACCCATAAGTCAAACTTACATTAGCTCTTCCAGTTTTACCTAGAAATATTGTCACTTTAATGGTTTGTTTCCAAAATCTTTTTTCATCTTTTATTTATTTTTTTAATTTTTAAAATGTTTATTTATTTTTGAGAGAGAGAAAGAGAGATCAAATGTGAATGGGGGAGGGACAGAGAAGGAGAGGGAGACACAGAATCTGAAGCAGGCTCCAGGCTCTGAGCTGTCAGCGCAGAGCCCGATGAAGGGCTCGAACTCACAGACTGTACGATCATGACCTGAGCTGAATTTGGACCTTTGACCAGTTGAGCCACCCAGGTGCCCCTTTTTTCATCTTTTAGTATGAAGTTATGTAAACTTGAGTAATAACTGTAGAATTCTAAGTTTTTAAAGTATCTGAGATTATTTTGTCCATAACATGAAATTAATTTTAAAAAATTTTTAAGTTTTTATTTATTTTGAGAGAGAGAAAAGACATAAGCAAGGGAGGGGCAGAGGGGTGGGGGGAGAATGAGAATCCCAAGCAGGCTGTGCATTGACAGCAGTGAGCCTGATGTGAGGTTCCAACTAATGCACCATGAGATCACAACCTGAGCTGAAGTTGGACACTTAACTGAGCCACCCAGGCACCCCTGAAATTTATTTTTTAATAATGTAGCTCTGTTTTAATAATTATCTTCCTGTTTTCTTCATCTTCACCCATCTCAAAGAGATTTTTAAAGTATATTTGGGGCACCCAGTTGGCTCAGTCAGTTGAGTTTGATCTTAATTTAGGCTCAGGTTATGATCTCGTGGTTTGTGGGATTGAGCCCCGAGTTGGGTTCTGCACTAATAGTGTGGATCCTGCTTGGGATTCTCTCCCTCTCTCTCTCTGCCCCTCCCCTGCTTTCACATACATGTGTGCTTTCTCAAAGTAAACTTTAAAAAAGGTATATTTGTTAATCTTGATACTATGGAATCATTAAAGCTTCCCTTCCCTTTCTCAAAAAAAAAAGTACTCCAGATATGTTACTTTAAGTTGGTATAAACCTACGTAGTGCTAATCTTTTCATTTTAAACATTTATTCTATTTCTCACATTTAATTTTAATCCTTTATACTGTGACAAAACTTTCATGAATTTCATGTGGGAAAGGAACTTAAAATCATGTATATTACCTTACAAAAACTCTTCCTGCATTATATGATGTGGTTATAATTACCATATCACAGCAGCCATTCAAGGTAGATGTCATCCATATATAATGGTTGAGACACCTGAACCTTGGAAGAGTTAAGAAAATTGCTCAAAGCCACAATGCTTCTAAGAGATAGAGCCTGAAGTAACACCAAGGTTTTTCTACTCCAAAGCTTTTGATCTATTTACTACCCATTGTTTTTATTCCACAAGGGATTTAATAAATATTTGTTGAATGAAGGAATGACAAAGAGACTATGAGAGGTTTCTGTCACTGGAGCTTGTCTAAGGTTTTACATATTCATATATTTATCATAGGCATTCTGTGATGAACCTTTACTACTTTTAATTAGAGACTAAGATTAGGCTTAAGGTTCTACCAGCTCTTGAATTTGTAATTTATATTTTCTCTTTTTATTATTGTGGTGGTTGTTTTGTTTTGTTTTGTTTTGCAAATCAACCCTTTGACAGAATCTGAACCTGAATCCTTGAAGATATAATTACAGGTGGAGCCAAAGTTGCCTGACAGTTGAAATAAACACTTGAATGTTTACTTTGATTACAGAGTTGCACTGTGAAATTAATCTACTTGCTGAATTTTTCTAGCAAGAAGAAATAGTAAATCATTGTGGTTTTCTGTTCTCTTCCAGCTTTCAGAAGAATTATTAGATAAATGGCTCTCCTACCCAGATTCGCAGCATGTACCCCTCTGCCAGCATATGCTTGGTTTTGCTATGAAGTCTGTTACACAGATGGTGATGGGTAGTACATTTGAAGATGACCAGGAAGTCATTCACTTTCAGAAGAATCATGGCACAGTAAGTCTAGGGCCAAATTTAAAATTATTCTTTCAATCAAATTGGATAGTTGAATAATGTAGACTTTGCCTCTCAAGAAAAAGATGTCACATCCTGTAGTATAGAATTTCCGTTTGGGGCTAAATCAACAATGCAAGCAAAGATAATTGTATTTTTCAAAAATGTAAAAATTACTTTTTTATGATACTGAATTCTAGAATAAAGAGAAAAACTTTAATAGAACTAGACTATGTCCCATATAGAAAGAAATTAAAGCCAGTAGAGCATTAAAATGAAATGAATATGATTTGAAGAAAGACTAATTCAGTCTAAAAATGATTTATTTTCTGTTTTTTTCTAGATTCACATATGGAATTTATTTTCTTCTGTATTTTTATCAATTTCAGCATTCATGTGTTTAATCCCAGTATTAAATTAATTTATTCAATTCAAATCATACTTAGGTCATTGGCCACATTTTGGGTCTCTGAGAAATTAATTATTCCTTATTTTATTCAAATCTATAAAAACATTTTGGTTAAATAATTGGGATAATGTGTTTAAAACAAAAATCACTAGAGGGGCACCTGGGTCGCTCAGTCGGTTGAGCATCTGACTTCAGCTCAGGTCATGATCTCGCGGTTCATGGGTTCAAGCCCCCATCGGGCTCTGTGCTGACAGCTCAGAGCCTGAAGCCTGCTTCGGATTCTGTGTCTCCCTCTCTCTGCCCCTTCCCCGATCACACTCTGTCTCTTCAAAAGTAAATAAACATTTAAAAAAATTTTTTTAAACAAAAATCACTAGGAACTGTGGTTTGATTCCCTGTTATTTATATGCTTTTTCCCATTAAAATGGTTTAATTTTTATGCCTGATGACTAAAAAATGTATGTTTCTTAGGGCGCCTGGTTCAGTTGGTTGAGCATCCGACCCTTGATTTCACCTCATGTCATGATCCCAGGGTCATGGGATTGAACCCCACATCGGGCTCCATGTTGAGCTTGGAGCATGTTTAGGTTCCTCTCTCTCTCTCTCTCTCTCCCTCTGCCCCTCTCCCCTGCTCGCAATTGCTTTCTCTCTCTCAAAAGGAAAAATATATGTGTATATTATATATATACATATATATATATGTATATATATAATATACACATTTTTATCAAACATCCACATACTCAGGAGTGTAAAAATAAAAGTAGAAAAATCACTCTAAATTCCACTTCCTGGAGTAAACTAGTTTGTATATCCAGTCAAAATAAATTGATTAAGGAATTCCTAAAATGTTTTCATATTTTAATGAAGAAACAATTTTTGACTCAGTTATTTTTGTCTGATTTTTTTTCATATTGACAAGACAACATTTTTTAAAAAATTTTTTTCTTTTAATGTTAATTTATTTTTGATAGAGAGACAGAGCATGAGCACAGGGTGGGCAGAGAGATGGAGACACAGAATTCGAAGCAGGCTCCAGGCTCCGAGCTGCCAGCACAGAGCCTGATGCGGGGCTCAAACCCACGAACTGCAAGATCATGACCTGAGCTTAGGTCAGTATCCCAATGACTACCCCATATAAGACAACAGTTTTTAAGAGACCTCCACTGTTATTTATAGGATGACCTGTTATTTCTAGGATGTTTTCATGCTGATATTTTCTTTTTCTTCCTTTTTCATTCTTTCCTTATAACTTTAAAATAGAAATAATTTAAAACTTACAGAAACTAGTTGCAACTAGTGTAAGGAATTCCCATATATCTTTTACCCAGGTTCACCAGTTGTTTACATTTTGCCCCATTTGCTTTTGTAATTCATTACCTACCTCTTTCGAACCATTACTGAAACCATTTGAGAAAAAAAGTGGACATTTTGTCTTTTTTCCCCCTAAATACTCCAGTCTGTATTTCCTAAACACAAGGATATTCTCTTATATAGCAACAACATAGTTTTCAAACTTGGGAAATTGAACATTCATACAATACTGTTCTCCACAGCCCATATTCAAATTTCTCTTTTTTTTTTTTATGTTTATTTATTTTTGAGAGAGGGAGAGTGTGTGTGAGCTAGGAGAGGGGCAGAGAGAGAGGGAGACACAGAATCCGAAGCAGGGTCCAGGCTCTGAGCTGTCAGCACAGAGCCCGATGTGGGGTAGAACCCACGAACTGTGAGATCATGACCTGAGCCAAAGTCAGACACTTAACCACCCAGGTGCCCCTCAAATTTCTTAACTTTCAGTGGCCAGACCTCTTTTTTTATTTAAAAAAAAAAAATTTTTTTTTTTTAACGTTTATTTATTTCTGAGACAGAGAGAGACAGAGCATGAACGGGGGAGGGGCAGAGAGAGAGAGGGAGACACAGAACTGGAAGCAGGCTCCAGGCTCTGAGCCATCAGCCCAGAGCCCAACGCGGGGCTCGAAATCACGGTCCGTGAGATCGTGACCTGAGCTGAAGTCGGACGCTACTGAGCGAACCGACTGAGCTACCCAGGCGCCCCGTGGCCAGAGCTCTGTAATGTGGAATAGTTCCTCACCTTTGCTTTGTTTTTTGACATTATATTTTTTTATTTTACTTAATTATTTTTTTAATATTTATTTATTTTTGAGAGAGAGAGAATGAGAGTGAGTGCAATCAAGGAAAGGGCAGAGAGACAGAGAGAGACAGAGAATCCCAAGCTGGCTCCAGGCTCCACACTGACAGCATAGAGCCCAGCATGGGGCTCAAACCCATGAACTGTGAGATCATGACCTGAGCTGAAATTAAGACTTTAATTAACCGACTGAGCCACCCAGGAGCCCCAACGAACTTTGACTTCTTAATTGTAATTAGTTTTAAAGTGCTTGACTGAAATTATTAAAATATATTTGAACTCTATCTTCAGAGACTCTGGAGTGAATGACTGGCCCACTTTTATTTAAAAAAACAAAATTTTTTTTTTATGTGTATATTTATTTTGAGAGAGAGGGAGAGGCAGAGAGTGAGAGGATCCCAAACAGGCTCCGCATTGTCAGCACAGAGCCGGATGCAGGGTTCAAACTCATAAACCGTGAGATCATGACCTGAGCCAAGATCCAGAGTTGCATGCTTAACTGACTAGGCCACCCAGGTGCCCCGATTAGCCCAATTTTAAAAGGGAGAGCTTAATTATCAGATCTGTTGGTAAGATACGAAATCCTCAATTATTAGCTTAGATTGCATGTCATTCTTTAGAAAATGTACTTTATTAAGATAATAGGTATGTTTTTCTATTTTCAGGTTTGGTCTGAAATTGGAAAAGGCTTTTTAGATGGATCACTTGATAAAAGTATAACTCGGAAAAAACAATATGAAGATGGTAAGTTTTACTACTCTTAAATTATAGTAAGGACAAAAGGATATGTGCCCCAATTTTAATAAGGTTGTCTCTGAATCATGAGATTATAGGTCATTTATATTTTCTCTCTTTATATTTTTCTCCTGTGTTTCCTATATTTAAGGTTTTTCTTTAACAAAAGAGGAAAAAGCAGTGAATCAGTAAACAAAGCTCTAGTACTCACTGTAGAATGAGGTTGGTATAGCCTATAGGAAAATGTAAGGTACAGTCCTGGGAAAGCAATTTGATAATACATATTAAAGTCATAAATAATAAATGAAATTATCTAAAAGAAGAAAAAAATCATGAATATTTTTTTGTAGTGCTTTGTAGTGCTAAGTAGAAAACGAGAAGCAATCTAGATGTCCAACAATGTAGGAATTACTAAGGAAATATTATCAACTTAAATGTTGTATAGATTTTTGTAAAAAATGTAGCTATGTAAAAAGTCTTGCTATTATAACGTTGAGTAAAAATATTTTCAAAATTGTTGGGCATTGGTTATAACTTTATAAAATTTGCACAGGAAAATAACAATTTTAATTTATGAAAGCTGCACAAAATTATTCTCCCTTTTATTTTCTGTCAGTAATTTTATGATTGTAATACTTAAAAAAATTTTTTTTAATGTTTACTTATCTTTGAGAGACAGAGCACGAGCAGGGGAGGGGCAGAGCGAGAGGGAGACACAGAATCTGAAGCAGGCTCCAGGCTCTGAGCTGTCAGTACAGAGCCTGATGCAGGGTTTGAACTCACAAACCGTGAGATCATGACCTGAGCCGAAGCTGGACGCTCAACCGACTGAGCCACCCAGGTGCCCCTGTGATTGTAATACTTTAATGCCTTTATTTTCAGCTGCTTTGGTTCTTTTTTTGAAAGTAGGGTAAATTAAAGTACATGGGCTGTATTGAAAAAATGGATTATTTTCCATATATAATAGTGTTGCTTCCCAGTAGTCTCTTCCTACCTTCTCTTTCTTTCTTTTATTTCTAAAGATTTTATTTTTTAAGCAATCTCTACACCCAACATGGGGCTTGAACTCATAACCCTGAGATCAAGAGTCCCACGCTCCGCTGACTGAGCCAGCTAAGTGCCTCTCTTCCTTCATTCTTTTCAACAAATGTTATTGAGGCATTATTTTGTGTGAAGGAGACAAAAATCCCTGCCCTCATGGGGCTTACCATTCTAGTGATTCCTTTGAGGTCCAATGTAAGCCCCCAAAAGCCAATTTAACAGACATATTTTCTATACTCTGGTTTTCAGTATCATTGTGATTATCTTGATGGATGCATTAGGATTCATACCCTTTAATAAAAAAAGTATTTCACAAATATTGGTTCAATTTATACAAAATTAAAATAATTTACATTCTTTGATTCTAAATAAAAGTAGATTGTCTAACATGATGCGTTATTTGGGTTGTAACATTGGCATAAATAAAATTTGAGCTTTTATTGAAAATGAGTCTGTGTTGGTTTATGTGACTGGGATCCCATGGCTGGATCAGTGCATCCTTTGTTCAAGTGAGTAATTTCCAACCTGGTCTATACATTAAAATCACTTTGGGAACTTAAGACAAAAAAGTGAAGATCAGGCCCTACCCTAAGCCAGTTTATTTGGAGTCTGAGAGAGAGGTGCCCTGGGCATCAGATATTTTTATGAAAGCTTTCTGGGTTATTTTGATGTACCTGTAGGTTTGAGAACGTACCGAAATAGTTCCCAAACTTTGCTAAACATTGAATCTTTAAAAAAATATAAGGGGTGCTGGCTCAGTCGGCAGAGATATGGCTCTTGATCTTGAGGTCATGAGTTCCAGCCCCACACTGTGTGTAGAGATCACTAAAAACAAACAAACAACTATTTAAAAAAAAAAAAAAAAAAAAAAAAATATATATATATATATATATATATATATATATATATATATATATATATATATATAGAAGCCAGGCTTCCATTCCTAAACATTCGGATTTAATTGGTATGAGGTGTGACTTGTACTTTACGATTTTTTAGAAAAAGCTTCCTAGGTGATTCTTATCTGTAGCAAAGTTGGGAACCATTGCAGTACAGTATTAATAATTTCTCATATTAATCACTAATGTGTTACATTCATGTCACTCTATAACTATTTAGTGAGTATCTGTAATATTCTGGTATGATTTTGGTGCTGGAGAGATGTCCATGAACAGAACAAACAATTCCTGTCCTTGTGGCTCCACATTCTAGTGGGAAGAGGCAGCAAATTATTTTATTTCATTTTATTTTATTTTACTTTATTTTATTTTATTTTACTTTATGTATTTAAAACATTTTTCTTTTAACGTTTATTTATTTTTGAGAGAGAGCGGGGCAGGGTCAGGGAGAGAGGGAGACACAGAATCTGAACCAGTCTCCAGGCTCCACGCTGTCAACACGGATCCCAATGCAGGGCTTGAACTCACGAACCATGAGTGAGGTCATGACTTGAACTGAAGTTCAGACGCTTAACTGACTGAGCCACCCAGGCGCCCCCAATAATTTTAAATAAGTAAACCGAATAGTGTGTTAAAAGATGAAAAGTGCTATGGAGACAATTAAATCAGGAGGGGGAATAGGGCGTGCCAGGGATGAGAAGGTTGCAATTTTGAATAGGGTTAGTTATTAGGAAAGGCCTCACTGAGATTAGGTAACTTATGAGCTAACACTGGAAACCAGGCAATGCAGATCATGTGAATATCTCCATATCCAAAGGAAGGAGATTCCATGTAGAGGGAAAGTAATTACAAAGTCCTTGAGGTGGGATTCTGGTTTATTTGGTGTACAGGGAACTTTGTGGCTGGAGAGGAGACAGTCAGAAAAGGAATAGAAGGAGATGAGACCGGAAAGATTGGGGAGAGGGACAGGTTTTGTCAGAGATATAGATCATTGTAAACTAGGTTGTTCTATGAGATAGGAAGCCACTGGAAGGTTTTGAACAGTTATAATCTGAGTTATGTTTGCTTTTTTTCCTTAAAGATCTTATTTTATTTTATTTTATTGAAGATCTTACTTTATTTTACTATTTCTTAATGTTTATTTATTTTGAGAGAGAGAGAAAGAGAGAGAATCCCAAGCAGGCTCTGCACTGTCAGCACAGAGCCTAATGTGAGGCTCATTCCCATGAACCATGAGATTATGACCTGAGCTGAAATTAAGAGTCAGACAGTTAACCAACTGAGCCACCCAGGGGCACCCAAAGATTTTATTTTAAGTAATCTCCACATCCAACGTGGAGCTTGAGTTTATAACTCTAAAATCAAGTGTTGCATGCTCTACCACCTAAGCCAGCCAGTCACCCCAATCTGGGTTATGTTTTTAAAGGGTCATTCTGGCTGCTGTGATGGATTATAGGCACCTAGAGCAGAAGCAGAGACTAATTCAGGGGCTATTGCAATGAAACAGGCAAGAGAAATAATGTGGATTGGACTAGGTGGCAGGCAACAGAAAATATAGAATTAAAAAAAATAGTAAGGGAGAATAATTCTGTATTTTGGAGATAGAACAGCAACATTAACTGACAGATTAGTTGTGTGGTATAAGAGAGAAGGTGACACCAAGGTTTTAGGCCTGAGTAGTTGGAGAATGAAGTAGTTGGAGAATGAAGGAGAGGGGGCAGACTGTAGGACGATCGAGTTTTGGTGGAGAAAAATCAAGAGTTCATTTGTGTATATGTTATGTTTAATATGCTTCAGACATCTAAGTGGAGAGGTTAATAAGTTGGTTGTTAGATACGTGAGTCTGGAGTTAAGGGGAAAGAGTTCCTGACTATAAATATAAATTTGGGAGTGTTCAGTCAATAGCTTGTATTTAAAGCCTTGAGACTAGTGACCATCAAGGTAAAGAATGTAATAGTAAAAGAGAAGAGGTTCAAAAACTCGGTCCTGACCTTGGACATTATATCATTAAGAAATTCAAGAGAAGGAATCAACAAAAGGAGACAGAATGAGCAGGCAGCAAAGTAGGGTAAGTATGGAGTCCAGGAGAACATTGGAACCCCAAGATTCAAATGAAAATTTTACACCTGGAGGCTATGTGATCAACATCATCAAATCCTGTGATGGGTCAAGTAAGATGGAGACTGAGCAGTGACTTCGGGATAATTTTGACTGTTGGATATCAGTTATTTATTCTGTATCCTTCTGGTTTCATAAATCTACTTTTCTGATTATTTTACATCTGTTTCTGTTCCTAAATGCCTGATGTGGGAGAGGAATGGAGTTAAAAAGACAGAATTTAGAAGGAAAGTAGATAATATCATAGGAGAGGTTTATGTGTGTGGAGGCCTCCCAGGTGCTGGCATTAGTTCTACTTCTTGATGTAGGTGGTGCTGTTATGGGTGTTTGCTTTATAATTATTCCTTAAATTGTACCTACATGCTTTAAACAGCTTTTTATATGTAAAATTTAGCAAAAAAGAAGGAAAAGAAAGTTCATGAATTTAAGCATAAATTAGCTTTTTAAAAATTGCTGGTTACACCTCTTTTACTTTTGCAAGCTTTGTTCTGCACATAGCAACAGTGTACAAAAATATTAAAAAATATTCAGTCTTTACAAATGTTTATATTCTAAATTTTTTTGGATTTCTTCTCTAAGCTCTTATGCAACTGGAATATATCTTAAAGAAAATCATAAAAGAACGAAAAGGAAGGAACTTCAGTCAACATATTTTCATTGACTCCTTAGTACAAGGGAACCTTAATGACCAGCAGGTGATGTAATTGTTCAGTGTTTATCAAATAAATGATAATCACACATGTATAGTGTGTTTTTTATTCACTTTAATCCAGATTCCCTCCTAAAATTTAGTGGCTTCTCTTTTATTGTACATCATCTATAAATAGTATAGGTATTTTAGTCTCATGTTAGTACAGGTATTTAGATCTTTGAATCAGCTGTATATTAATTAATATTGAGTAAGCAAATACTGAACCAAATTCTTCTATCATAAAAGAGGAGGACTTGTATAAGTCTTTTTTTTTTTAAGTTTATTTTTGAGAGAGAGAGAAGAGCACAAGTAGGGGAGGGGCAGAGAGAGAGGAAGACACAGAATCCAAATCAGGCTCCAGGCCACGAGCTGTCAGCACATAGCCTGATGCGGGGCTCGAACTCATGGTCTGTGAGGTCATGACCTGAGCTGAAGTTGGATACCCAACCAACTGAGCCACACAGGTGCCCCTGTGGACTTATAGAAGTCTTTATCAGCCAAGCTGCTCTACCTAAATGACTAGATATAGCAGCTTGGCTTGTTCCCAGGGTGCCTCTGTTACCCCCAGCATACCACTGTGTGGTGTTGTCAGGCAAAGAACAAGAGTCCACACCTGTTCTTTATAGGAATCTTCTGCCCACAATATGCATGCAAATTTCAGAGATAGAATGGTTTGCTGGGTATGTGTATGGGTGCAGAAATTGAATAAGGCTCCAAGGACAATGGCAGCTTCTTCTCCATTGTTCTTGAGGCTTTGCTGCTGCATCGGGCCAAGCCAGAAAGATAGGATTGAGCCAGTGATATTTGCAAAAAAACATATCATGAGCCGGTGATATTACTGATAAATGTTTATTGCATCAAAAAATCAATACAGTATTTAGATTGGTTTTTACATTAGACTTTTTTTAAGTGAAAACATTGTAAAGAAATAATAGACTTTTTTTCCTTTCCTTGACCCTAATTCTATACTACACATTATTTTAATAGGATCTAATAGAGGCCACCTTAAACATTTTACACTTTCTAAACTTAGTTTTCTTTCCTAGATCCTTGAAGACAGTATGATATTTTCTCTGGCCAGTTGCATAATAACTGCAAAATGTAAGTATAAACTGATTTATTTTGAGAGATATTATAAAATACATAGGGATAAAACAAAAGAAACATTGTTTGCAAGACTTCTTTATAATTTCCTGTCTCTTTTCTTCTTTATTCTTGTTTAAAAGGCTTGATTCACACAGCTGCCTTTTTTTTTTTTTAACCCCAGGTGCTCTATGCCACCTCTGAACATTGCCATAAATTTCTTGACACAGTTTATGGATTGTGAATTCTAGTTAGTGCCTTTAAAATGAACTGCTATTGACACTTTTCCAACCAGAGCAGTGAGATTTTCAATTTCCTGCTGCGGCTTTTCTCTTTGACTCCAATCCAGTTTGCTCTTATTAAGGTCTACCAACAGAGGATATAGGCCACAGAGATCACAATTTAAAAGAACTCCTCTCTTGGTAGAATTGAAGGTGATTTTTACTTAAAATTCTAAAATGTGTGATATGTTTCTATGTTTCCTTACTGTATTTTAGTTTAGCAGAGTGCCATTAATTCATATGGTGTTTATAAAAATCTGTGTATGTTTCTAAAAATATACTAGTATAAAATGTTAAAGGAAATACTAAAATAACAGTGTGAAATAGAAAAAAAATTATTCATTTGAAGGATTTCACTTACAACTTTGTTTAAAAACAATGATTCAAAATGTAAACTTCCCATACATTTTTCTTCCTTATAAAATTTTTGACATCTAGAGTTGTGGAATTTAGGTCAAATGTGTCAAAAATAATGTATTGAACTTTTTTTAGAAGTACTTAACTTGTTTTAAAAATTTACTGCATTAGGGGCACCTGGGTGGCTTAGTCGGTTAAGCATCTGACCTCAGGCCATGATCTCAGGGTTCCTGGGTTCCAGCCTGAGCCCTACATCCTTAGCCCCCCTGGGGCTCTCTGCCCTCAGCATGGAGCCTGCTTTGGATCCTCTGCCCCTCCCCGCTCCCTGCCTCTACCTTTCTCTCTTCCCTTCTGTTCATGAGTTCTCTCTCTCTACTCACACTTTCTCTCAAAACTAAAAATAAACATTAAAAAAATTTACTATATTAAAATATATCTTTGCTAAAGACCTTCAAAAAAATCTAAATTGGTTGTGCTCTGGATACAGAACACAATAAGTGACAATTTCCAAAGTCAAGTTAATGTTTTAATGGTATTGCAGTTTTTAGGGGGGATTTTAGCCTATCACTCACAGTTTCTTTGCACATGGGTTGGTTATTTTTTAAGGTATCTCTAAAGTTTTTGAGAGTCAAGATAGTAGGAAACTTTAAAGTCCTTCCTCTACTACTAATTAGCTTTGAGCAAGATACTTGCTTTACATTTTTCCCTTTTCTAAAATAAGAGTTTAGCTCTAGATGACCTCCTAGGTATCTCTCAAATATACAGTTGTGTCTTTGGTTCAGTATCATAATTAAAGAACATTCAGTGACTTAAAATCTTACATTTAAGTTGTGTTCAGTCATACTTTTTGATGGAGTTCTACAAAAGAACCAATGTTTGAGATTATTAAGCTTATATAATTATATTTTAAGTGATGATACAGTAAGGTGGGGTATATGAGTACCTACTGTGTGCATATCCTTGTACTCTTTTAGTGTTGTATATTACTATATATTGTAAAATTGCGTACATATTATGCACTGTCTATACAAGTTTTCATGTCACTTGTGAAATACAAATTCTGTAGTTCACTCAAAAACCCTAATAAAGAAGTTTTTGTAGGAAAAAGCTAAGGACAGGCAGTTACTCATGTGCCTTTTATAAACTCTGGATGTGAGTAAAAAAAAAAAATAATTGAGTACCAGGCAGCTATAAATTTTAATGGTAATAACACTTAGAAAGTGAATTATGTCCTTTCCAGGAATCGGAATTGAATAATATGTGAATAAAGCAAACATTTAAAAAAAAGTAACTTTGAAACAAATTTAAGACAGCCCTTAGTTCAAGAAAGAGATAATTAATAAGTGGAGGTAGAAACTACTTAATGCATTTTTTAAAGTACTTGACATAGAAAAAGTAGTATAGATAGAGTCATCTCAAGCATAATCTAGGGCAAAAGGTACTATGTATCTGAATGGTTCCATTCTCTGAATAGTTTGCAATCCCAGTGGATTTCTAAAGGAAATATAACTACTCTTATTACCTCTGTTTTACGTTCATCATGTAATTTTCTTATCTTCTCATTTTCTCAGTGAATAATCTATAAACCATTTTAAGCAAAAATAAGTCCATAAGTTTAATAATCTTCCAATCTTGGTGTTCATCAAAATAATTGTTATTTGTTGGAAGTATAGATGTGTGGACTTTCCTAAACCTGTTGAATCAGAATCTGCGAAATGTGGGGTTGTGCTATCAATCAATTCCCAGGCGGTTTTTGAGAACCTTGAGAACCAACCACTGTCCTAAGCAATAACTGGTACCAATTCTTGAGCCATTGTATCTACCATTACAAGTAAAAATTTAGAGTATTGATTTATAGGTAAATCTCCTGCTACTTTGATTTGTATGAATCATTTCATTAGGGTTCCTGAGTGAACTGATAAATCAGTATTTTTATTACACAAAATTGGATGAACCAGACAGTCCGTTACAGTTGTCAGCATTTAACACTCCTTCAGATGTGAAGTTTATTTATTATCATTACTATTTTTACTTAAGTTAAAATGCATTTTTGGCTTCAGTTACTTGCCAGTTTTTAAGAAAGAAATTTTCCAGATTGTACTGTCTCTTTAGGAATGTTCTATAAATATTTGTGTTCTGTTCAATGAAGTACAAATCCTGTGAATAATCTTGTTTTATTTTTTGGTAGCATTTAGGTATCTTGCCTATCAGAAAAAAAGGAAAATACAGGAACAAAATAATAATAGTACCCAAACTATGAGTTAGCTATTTTCATTGTTATTAATATAAATTTTTACTTAGTGTGCACCTGGGCAATCTGTTTTTTAACCACCTCTGAAGAGGTTCAGAAAAAACTTTATGAAGAGATAGACCAAGTTTTGGGGAAGGATCCCATTACTCCAGAGAAAATTGAGCAGCTCAGGTAAGAATACAATAAAAAGAAGAAGAGATGATTAAAAGGTAAATTTGAATTGGTTTAACTATCTTTTTTTTTTTAATTTTTTAATTTTTTTAATGTTTATTATTTTTGAGAGAGAGAGTGTGTGAGTGTAAGCTGAGAAGGGGCACAGAGAGAGGGAGACACAGAATCTGAAGCAGGCTCCAGGCTCTGAGCTGTCAGCACAAGGCAACGCAGAGCTTGAACTCACGAACTTCTTATTCTCACTAATAAGTTTAACCAGCTTATTTAAAGCTAATGATAATATCTGGGAAAGGTATATATTTTTATAGGACTTAGATAATTTAATTTGCTCTTTAAAATCATAAGATAGGGGTGCCTGGGTGGCTCAGTCGAGCATCCAACTTTTGATTTTGGCTCAACACTCGGTGTGGAGCCCACTTGTGATTCTCTCTCTTTCCCTTTGCCTCTCTCCCCCGCTCACACTCTCTCTCATAAATAAAACAAAAACAAAAACCATAAGGTAGTTCTGGGAAACCTTTACATTAAACTGTATAAAATAGTATCATTGATGTTCAAATAAGTGGAACCTTAGTGATGGGAATGCAAAATGGTACAGTCCTGTTGGAAAACAATGTGGCAGTTAAACATACACTTAACCATATAGCCCCAAAATTCTCCAAGGCATTTACCCAAGAGAAATGAAAAAATATGTCCACACAGAGAACTTTATGCCAATTTAACAGCAATATTATTCATGATAGCAAAAAGTAGAAGCAGTCCAGATGTTGATCAACTGGTGAATAGACAAATTGTGTTATCTTGAAATATTACCAAGTAGTAAAAAAAAAATATGATAATATATATACAACAATGTGGATAAATGTCATTCTATTAAGTGAAAGAAGTCAAACACATACAATGTGCATACAATATGATTTCATTAAGGTGAAATTCTAGGAAAAGGAAAAAAACTGTAGTGATAGAAAGTAGATCAGTGGTTGTCTGGGGCCAGGAATAGGGAGGGGATCAACTAGGAGGGAGAATGAGAAAAGTTTTTAGGGTGAGGGAACTGTTCTGTATTTTGCTTGTGGTTGTGGTTAGACAGTTATACACAATGACTAAAGTTCATTAAATTGTACAGGTGAGATAGATGAATTTTTATATGTAAATAATACCTTAATTAAAAAGATTAAAAAAAATTTTTTTTAATGTTTATTTATTTTTGAGAGAGACAGAGACAGAATGTGAGTGGGTTAGGGGCAGAGAGAGAGGGAGACACAGAAACAGAAGCAGGCTCCAGGCTCTGAGCTGTCAGCATAGAGCCCAACACGGGCTCGAACTCATGAACTGTGAGATCATGACCTGAGCCAAAGTCGGTCGCTCAACTGACTGAGCCACCCACGCGCCCCTAAAAAGATTTTTTTTTTAATAACAACTGTGACTGCTTGAGGTGTTGAAGTCTGAGTCTGGATAGCAGGTGACCAACCCTACCTTTGTATTTACCTCTTTTAACTATAGAAAAGAAGATAGGGAGACTTATCTTACAAATTCCTCAAAATGTTGGAAGTTTTATTCATTACCTTAAATTTAACCCTTTCATTTTATTTTTTTAAATTTTTTAATGTTTATTTATTTCTGAGGGAGTAAGAGAGAGAGTGTAAGGGGAGAAGGGGCAGAGAGAGGGAGAGACCCAGAATCCAAAGGAGGCTCCAGGCTCTGAGCTGTCGGCCCAGAGCCCAATGTGGGGCTCGAACTCACGAACCATGAGATCATGACCTGAGCTGAAGTCACACACTTAACTTACTGAGCCATCTAGGCTCCTCATAACCTTTCATTTTGAAAGTAATACATAATTGTCTTTTGAAGTTTTTATAATACAGAAGTGTATGAAGTAGAAGGTGAAGGTTTTTTGTAAGTGTACCCTTAAGAGATAACAACTCTTAACTATTTTTACTATTTTTCCAGCTTTTTCTGTGCATATATACATATATATTTAAAATAAAAAATTTCAAAATATTTTAAAATATAAAAATATAAATCTTCTGTAAATTTAATTTTTTCTCTAAATATTTTATGGACTGTTTTTATATATGTATAACTCCACCACATCCAATCAGTTATTAGGTTTGTTGTTTGTACTTTCCAAACACATTTTAGTTGGAAGTTTGATTTTAATTCTTTTCATCGCCCTCACTCTATTCAGACCACCATCAACTTGCATGGGATATTTCAACAGCCTTGGATCTTGGTCCCCTCCAGTCCATTTTCCAAATTGCTACTGGAGGCTGTGACTACACACTGTAAACACTGGGTGCTTTAAACATACAGATAACCTAGGACCAATTCCATACCAACAATCTCCAGGCATCAGTTTTCAAAAGCTCCTCAGATAATTCTAATGTTGAGAATTACTGTGCTAGTGATTTTTCTATACCTAGGGAGTCAGCATCTGGGCAGATGACTCCCTAATTTAAAAGCCTTCAGTGACTTCTGGTTGCCCCTAAGATAACATTTAAACTCACCAGTGTAGCTTATGAGGCATTCCAAGAGCTGGGCTTTGTATTCTTCTCCCATCTTTTCTCTTTTTATTTGTACCTTTTCATATCTAGGATTTAGATATACTAAAATTCTTTTGTTTCTGCAAAGCTGCAGTAGTCTTTCTTATCTTCTGGCTTTTGCAGACTACTCTTTTGTCTAGATTCTCTCTTCCTTTGTCTTCTAGCTAACGCCTTTTTTTTTTTTTTTTTTTTTTTTTTTTTTTTTTCCAGCAGGTCTCAGCCTAAAATGCTTATTTCTCTGCAAAGTCCTTTCTTTAGTTAGGTGCTCCTGCTATGCCATGTGTTACCCAAATCCCTGAACTTCCTTTATCATAACCATTAGTATGCTTTTTAAATTGTCATCCTTGATGTCCCTACCTCCTTCTCTTTCCCTACCAACTAGACTTTGAGTCCCTTTGTGGGTATCTGTCTTGTTCACTGTTGTAGTTCAGTATCTAACATGGTGCTTCTAATGTAGTAGGTACCTAATAAATACTTGTTCAAAGAGGAAAGGAAGGATTTGCCTCCTTTGTTTTTGTTGTTTTTAGATATTATAAACAGCCAACTTTCCTACACTTGTATTTTTGTTAATATTTCCAATTGTTTCTATTAATAAAGTCCTAGAAGTGAGATTATTATTGAAGGATATATACAGTAACTTAGTATTTACGATAAGGGGGTGTGGACTAAGACAGACCTAGGTTTGAATTCTGTTGACACCACTTCCCTGCTGTGTTGATCTTAAATAATTGCCTCATTTTATGGGTCGCCTGGGTGGCTCAGTCTGTTGGGCATCCGACTTTGGCTCAGGTCATGATCTTGTGGTTTATGGGTTCCAGCCCCACATTGCGCTCTTTGCTGACAGCTCAGAGCCTGGAGCCTGCTTTGCATTCTGTGTCTCCCTCTCTCTCTGCCCCTCCCTTGCACTCTCTCTCTCTCTCTCTCTCTCTCTCTCAATAAAAAAAAATCGAAAAAAATTTTTAAAAAATTGCCTCATTTCTAAAAATCTGTAAAATTAAAATAATAATAGCATCCATGAGGTTTAAATAAGGATTAAGTGAGATAGTGCATAGAGAATATATAATAGAACTGGCTTATGATAACATTTCAATACATTTTAGCTTTTATTCTAATTGTGTTGTACACTTAATATTTTTATACATTGCCAAATTATCCTTCAGAAAGGGTGTACCAATTTATATTTCCAACAACTGGATATAAATGTCTTTTCCCCATTTAAAAAACATATTTATTTTTGAGAGAGAGCGCAAGCTGGGGAGGGGCAGAGAGAGAGAGGAAGAAAGATGATCCTGAGCAGGCTCTGCACTCATAGTTGTGAGCCTGATATGGGGCTTGAACTCATGAACCCTGAGATCATGACCTGAGCGAAAGTCAACCCACTGAGCCACCCAGACACCCCTCTTTTCCCCATTTTTTATTAGTATTGTCTAATGTCATTCTATTTCATCTTTGCTGATCTGTCAAGTAAGAAAAAAGTTGCTATAGGGGTGCCTGGGTGGCTCAGTTGGTTAAGCGTCCGACTTTGGCTCAGGTCATGATCTCATGGTCTGTGAGTTCGAGCCCCACGTCAGGCTCTGTGCTGGCAGCCCAAAGCCTGGAGCCTGCTTTGGATTCTGTGTCTCCCTCTCTCTCTCTCTCTCTCTCTCTCTCTCTCTCTACCCCTCCCCCACTCATGCTCTGTCTCTGTGTCTCGAAAATGAATAAACGTTAAAAACTTTTTTTAATTTGCTATAATTGGCAATTTTTCCACCATTAAAGAGGTTGAGTATCACTTCATATGTTTGCAGGACATTTGTATTTTGTTGTATGTGAATTACTTTTTTATGTTTGTCCATATTTCCGTCAGGGTGTTTGATGATTTTCATTATCTATTTTTATTTTTATTTTTATTTTATAAATTTTTGTTTCTTTTTTAGGGAGAAAGAGATAGAGAGCGAGCGAGCACGAGCTGGGGTGGGGCAGAGGGAGAGAAAGAATCTCAAGCAGGCTCCATGCCCAGTGCAGAGCCCCACTTGGGGCTCTATCTCATGACCATGAGATCATGACTCCAGCTGAAGTCAGGCATCGGACACTTAACTGAGTGAGCCACCTAGACGCCCCAATAATTATGGATTTTTAAAGAGCTGTTACACATTGTGATAATATTTTTCCTAGTTGTTTTTCAGTTGTACTTACAATTGCAAATATGTTACATTTTCATACTTGGATTATTTGTATTTTTCTTTATGATTTCTGTCGTGTCAATATTTTTATTTTTATTTTATTTTAAAAATAAAGGATTTTTGCACTCAAATATAAAAATAACTGTTTTGAGTTTTCTTCTGGTACTTTTAAAGTTGTTTTCATTTGTTTAAATTTATACCTACCTGGACTTTATATACCTCTAATACATAACTTATTTTAAAACACATTAGAATTGGGGCGCCTGGGTGGCTCGGTCGGTTAAGCGTCCGACTTCAGCTCAGGTCACGATCTCGCGGTCCATGAGTTCGAGCCCCGCGTTGTGCTCTGTGCCGACAGCTCAGAGCCTGGAGCCTGTTTCAGATTCTGTGTCTCCCTCTCTCTGTGACCCTCCCCCGTTCATGCTCTGTCTCTCTCTGTCTCAAAAATAAATAAACGTTAAAAAAAAAAATTAAAAAAAAAAACACATTAGAATTATGATGTGACTATTTCAAATTAGGAAGATTATTAAAGTTGTTGAATGACATTTTAAAATGTATGTACATTTCAAACTGCCTCTCCCAGAGTAAAAATCTGTAAAAATGTTTTTTTTAAACAGATATTGTCGGCAAGTACTTTGTGAAACAGTTCGGACTGCCAAACTGACTCCAGTTTCTGCCCGGCTTCAAGATATTGAAGGAAAGGTTGACAAATTTATTATTCCTAGAGAGGTAGGAAATATTTGTTATACTTACTAACTCATCTAGTTGTTCTTTTCAACTCTTTTAGTGTGTATTTTTAAATTGTATTGTCTAAAATGTCCAATAAATTATACCTGTTATTAAATCAAAGACACGGGGTACCTGGGTGGCTCAGTTGGTTAAGTGTCTGACTTTGGTTCAGGTCATGATCTCATGGTTCGTGGGTTCAAGCCCCATGTTGGGCTCTGCACTCACAGTGTTAACTCTGCTTGGGATTCTTTCTCTCTGTCCTACTCTCTGCTCTTCCCCCACTTGTGCTCACTCACTCTCACTCTCTCAAAATAAATAAACAAATAAAATAAATGAAGGACACAGTTATTTTAAATGATAATAACATATGCTGTTTTAAAGTCTAAATAATAGAAAGGCTTCCTTCCTCATGTGTGCTACTAGTAATACTAAAGTATTTTTGTAGATCTTTTTCTATGTATGTATATTACTCTGTGTGTGTAATATACATATATGTATGTATTTTATTTTATTTTTTTAATTTTTTTTTAACGTTTATTTATTTTTGAGACAGAGAGAGACAGAGCATGAACGGGGGAGGGTCAGAGAGAGAGAGGGAGACACAGAATATGAAACAGGCTCCAGGCTCTGAGCTGTCAGCACAGAGCCCAACGCAGGGCTTGAACTCACGAACCGCGAGATCATGACCTGAGCCGAAGTCGGACGCTTAACCGACTGAGCCACCCAGGCGCCCCATATGTATGTATTTTAAAAACTGAATTTATATGTGAAAGGTTGTTTTTCATATATCCTTCATTAATTTGCTTCTTTAATTAAGTGTATCATGACTATTAGTACAACTGGTATTTAATACAGATCCAACTCATTACTTTTAATGGATGTAGAGTATTCCATTGTATGAGTGTGTTGTGTAGTTTATTTAAGCAGTCTCCATTGGTTGAAATTTAGATTGACATCATTTGTTTTGTTATTACAGACTGTATACTTGTATAGGTATTGAGTAGAGAGAGCCTTAGAAATAAGAGCTTTGGGGTCAAACTGCTTATGTATATTAAATTTAAGTTGCCCTCTAAAAAAGTTTATATTTTTAGCAACAGTGTATGAGAATGCTTTTTCTCTCCATATCCTTACCACTTCAGGATTTATGAACTTTTTACACATTTCTTATATGACATACTATATCATTATTTTAATTTGCTTTTCCCTGATCATTGGAATGATTGAGCAGCTTTTCATACATATTTAAAAGTTTGTATTTATTCTTTTGTGAATTACGTGCTTCTAACTTACTCTTTCTTCTAGTAAGCTTAAATGTCTTTTTGTGTATTGTACATACTAACTATCAATTATATGGGAAATGTGTTTTTCTTATTATTTTATTTATTAAACACTTATGTGTTTCTTATTATTTATCTTTCACTGGTGATTTTGGTCTGGTTTGTTTTGTTTTAACTGGATGCAGGTTTTAAATTTTCATAGTTAAATCTGTTATTCCTTTATGACTTCCAGATTTTGACAAACTTAGGGAGGCCTTCCCCACTATAAAATCATCAAAATAATGGCCTGTGTTTTCTTCTTTTACTTTCTATTTTTATTCTGTATTCATTATCTGTATTAAAAGAGCATTTAGGATGAGTCGGCTTTCTGGCAGTCACTTCATCTCTGTTAGACCTTTACTAACTAGAGTAATTTTTTTTTGCAGACTCTTGTTCTTTATGCCCTTGGTGTGGTACTTCAGGATCCCAGTACTTGGCCGTTACCACACAAGTATGAAATATCTTTTTTTATCCTTGTGATTATTGATTTTCATGTGTTTGTATGTTTTGCATTCCTTTTCTAAATTTTGAGGAGAAAATTTAATATGTGACAGTGATATAACATAAGAAAGCCACTGCTTTCTCTTTATATCTTCTGTTCACTATTTCATTCATGAATCTGCTATCTGTTTCTCTTTGTCTCTCCTATTATCACTTTTTTTTAAGGTTTATTTATTTATTGAGAGAGAAAGAGAACGCTAGTGTGAGCAGGAGGAAGGGCAAAGAGAGAGGAGGGAGAGAATCTTAAGCGATCTCCGTGATCAGCATGGAGTCTGACACGGGGCTTGGTTCCACAACCCTGGGATCGTGACCTAAGCGAATTTATTTATTTATTTATTTATTTAATGTTTATTTATTTTTGAGACAGAGAGACAGAGCATTTATTTATTTATTTATTTATTTATTTATTTATTTATTTATTTAATGTTTATTTATTTTTGAGAAAGAGAGACAGAGCATGAACGGGGGAGGGTCAGGGAGAGGGAGACACAGAATCTGAAACAGGCTCCAGGCTCTGAGCTGTCAGCACAGAGCCCGACGCGGGGCTTGAACTCACTGACTGCGAGATCATGACCTGAGCCAAAGTCGGCCACTTAACCGACTGAGCCACCCAGGCGCCCCTCTAAGCGAATTTAAAGAGTTGGACACTTAAGTGACCGAGCCACCCAGGTGTCCCTAAATCTAATGCTCTTGAGGTCAACGTAATATGTTTCCTATTGTTTTAGAACTGCATAGTATTCTATTATATGGATATACCAGAGTTGTTCAACCTTTCACCCACTGGAGAACATTTGGGTTGTTTTGGTAATGAAGCTGCTTTGAACATTCATGTAAGGGTTTTTGTGTGAACATAAGGCTTCATTTCCTTGGGATAAATGCCCAAGAGTGCAATTGCTGGGTCATATGGCTAGTGCATGTTTAGTTTTGTAAGAAACTGCCAGGCTGTTTTTCAGGGATTCTCAGTAGTTCATTATGGTTTTTAGAAGTTTTCTTTTTGAGTAACTGATGTTAACACATTCTCCCTATAGAAAAATGTCTGGATATGATTTATTTATAAAAAGAAATGCATAGAAATATTACTATTACCATATTGGCAATATGTCAGAGCAAGAAAATCCGGGTCAAATTCTATGATTTTAATGGACAATAATGTAAATACTACTCTATAGTAAAGGATGAAATATTATCAACTTTAAAAACCAGACTAATACAAAATTCTCAGCTGAAAAGAATGAAGACAAATGTCAAAACCTCAGTGTGGACTGGGACCAAATGGTGACATAGCAGGCTCCTGAATTTCCCTCCGGAAACATGGCAGCACTCAATGTTGCCATGCATGGAGCAAATCCCTCTGAGAGAAATCCAGAAACTAGCTTAGTGACTCCAAAACAATGGGGCAAATGAGAAAATATCCACATTAAAATGTGTAGGAAAGGATGAGGCACACTCTTACCATAAACCTACCCCCAGCACAGTGCCATATAATTGGGAGGGAACCCCCAACTGCCAGCTTCTCCCTGAGGATCAAAGGGTTTGGACTGTACTCTTACTGCCCCAAATTGAAGACTCTCACCTGAGATTTGGGTTTCCAAAGCATGTAGCTCTAAAAGCCACCAGGGCTTGTGTTGATGAGTCCCACAGGCTTATACCACAGAAGCAGGCTCCCCCCCACCTCCAAGAAACAATTCTTAATGGTGCACAATGGGAGCATAGCACTTGCTGTGGCTTTTCCTCTAGGGCTCAGCACAGAGGAAGGAGTTTGACTGGAAATTTTAGAAGCTGCTGCCTGAGGGTCTAGCACACATCTCCCTGTAATGGCCATGATCCTTCCTGAAACCTAGGGGAGCAAGTGGGCATGACCTAACCCCACTTCCAATTCACCCCAACAATAAAACCATGTCAGAGGACTCTCCCTTAGCACACATTTAGTGGCCTAACTTTTACAGCTGCTATCTGAGGGATATGCCCCAAATTACCTGTGATAGCTTGGGTTCTCGTATTCATAATTTCCATAGGATAATAGCAAACAAAGAAGTAGTTGTTAATAGGCATGCAGGTACTTACTGTGGCTAGCCCCCAGAGTTCAATCCAAAGGAGGCGGGCAAATGCCCATATTTCAGTCTTTATCTGGAAGGGGTTTGACTGCTTTCACATTGACAAAGTGCGATCCATAATCAAAATACCAATATTATTTTACACAGAACTAGAACAAGTAATCTTAAAACTTGTATGAAATGACAAAAGGCCTCGAGTAGCCAAAGAATATAATTCAACATAATAAAGTCCATATAGGACAGACCCACAGCCCACATCATCCTCAGTGGTGAAGAACAGAAAGCTTTCCCTCTAAGATCAAGAACAAGACAGGGGCACCTGGGTGGCTCAGTCGGTTAAGCATCCGACTTCAGGTCACATCATGATCTCATGGCTCATGAGTTCGAGCCCCACATCAGACTCTGTGCTGACAGCTCAGAGCCTGAGCCTGCTTCATAGTCTGTGTCTCCCTCTCTCTGCCTCTTTCCCACTCATGCTCTGTCTCTTTCTCTCAAAAATAAATAAACATTAAAAAAACAAAGCAAACAGAGATGTTCAGTCTCACCACTTATATTCAACATAGTACTGGAAGCCCTAGCCACAGCAGTCAGACAAGAAAAATAAATAAAAGGCATCCAAATTGGTAAGGAAGAAATAAAACTGTTGCTATTTGCACATCTCATGATATTATATATAGAAAACCCTAAACACTCCATCAAAAAACTACTAGAACTAATAAATTCAGTAAAGCTTCAGGATACAAAATTAATATACAGAAATCTGTAGCATTTCTGTACACTAATAATGAACTACCAGAAAGAGAAATTAAGAAAACAATCCGATTTACAATTACATTAAAAAAAACAAAAAACAAAACTAAAACCTAGGGATAAATTTAACCAAGGATTGAAGAACCTATGCTCTGAAAACTATAAGACACTAACGAAGGAAATTGAAGATATATATAAATAGAAAGGTGTATCATGCCCATGGACTGGAAGAATACTGTTAAAATGCCTATACTACCCAAAGCAATCTAATTCAATTCAATACCTATCAAAATACCAGTAGTGGGACACCTGGCTGGCTTGGTCAGTGGTGTGTGTGGCTCTTAATCTCGTGGTTGTGAGTTCAATCCCCATGTAGGGTGTGGAGATTACTTTAAAAAAATCTTTACAAAACGGGGTGCCTAGGTGGCTTTCTGGGTTGCGCATCCGACTTCAGCTCAGGTCATGATATCATGGTCTGTGGGTTTGAGCCTCCTTTTGGGCTCTGTGCTAGCAGCTCAGAGCCTATAGCCTGCTTTGGATTCTGTGTCTCCCTCTTTCTTTCTGCTCCTTCTCCACTCACAGTCTCTCTTGCTCTCTCAAAAAATAAATAAACATTAAAAAAAATTTTTTTTTATTCTTGAAAAAAATACCAGTAGTGTTTTTCACAGAACTAGAATAGATAATCCTAAAAGTTGTATGGAATAATGAGTAGCCAAAATAGCCAAAGCAGTCTTAAGAAAGAAGACGAAGCTATAGGTATTACAATCCCAGATTTGAAGTTACAACAAAGTTGTAATAATCAACAGTATGATACTGGCACAAAAATAGGCACATTGATCAATGGAACAAAATTGGAGGTAGAAATAAACTCATACTTATGTGGTCAATTAATCTACAATAAAGGAGGTAAGAATACCCACAGTGGGGAAAGACAGTCTCTTCAATAAATGATGTTGGGAAAACTGGACAGCTATATGCAAAACAATGAAACCGGACCACTTTCTAACATTTTTTTTAACATTTATTCATTTTTGAGAGACAGAGCGTGAGTGCGGGAAGGACAGAGAGAGAGGGAGACACAGAACCTGAAGCAGGCTCTAGCCTCTGAGCTGTCAGCACAGAGCCTGATGCGGGGCTCAAACTCGTGAATGGCAAGATCATGACCTGAGCCGAAGTAGGACCCTTAGCTGACTGAGCCACCCAGGTGTCCTAAAACTGGACCACTTTCTTACACCATACACAAAAATAACTCAAAATGGATTAAGGAACTAAATATGAGACCTGAAACCATAAAAGTTCTAGAAGAGAGACAGTAATTTCTCTGAAGTTGGTTGTAGCAACTCCTCCTAGATATGTCTTCTGAGGTGAGGGAAACAAAAACAAAATAAAATATTGGGACTACATCAAAATAAAAAACTTCTGCACAGCAAAGGAAACAACCAACAAACTAAAAGACAGCCTACTGAATGGGAGAAGATATTTGCCAATAACATATCTGATAAAGAGTTAGTATCCAAAATATGTAAAGAACTTCTACAACTCAACACTCAAAACCCAAATAACCAACAAATGGGCAGAAGGGGCACTTGGGTGACTCAGTTGGTTAAGTATGCAACTCTTGATTTCGGTTCAGGACATGACCTCAACGGTTTGTGAGACCAAGTCCCATGTCAGTCTCCTGTGCTGTCAGTGCAGAGCCTGCTTGGGATTCTGTCCCTCTCTCTCTCTCTGCCCCTCCCCCACTCACACTCTCTGTCTCTCAATATAAACATTAAAAAAATAATTTAAAAAAAAAATTAAAAATGGGCAGAAGAAATGAACAGATATTTCCCCAACAAGACATACAGATGACCAACAGACACATGAAAAGATGTTTAACATTACTCATCCTAAGGAAATGCAAATCAAAACCCACAATGAGATATCACCTTACACCTGTCAGGATGGTGGAAACCAAAAACTCAAGAAACATCATGTGTTGGCAAGGATGTGGAGAAGAAAAAAAACCCTCTTGCACTGTTGTTGGTACTGTAAACTGGTACAGCCATTGTGGAAGACAACATGGAGGTTCCTCAAAAGATTAAAAAAGGAACTAAATACCCTATGATCCAGTAATTCCACTACTAGGTACTTACCCAAAGAATACAAACATACTAATTCAGAGGGATATATGTATTCCTGTGTTTATAGCAGCATTATTTACAATAACCAATGTATGGAAGCAGCACAAGTGTCCATCAATAGATGAATAGATAAAGAAGATGTGGTATAGATTGGAGGAGCCAAGATGGTGGAACAGCATGGAAGTTTTTTGTGTGTCTTGTGTCCATGAAATACAGACAGACCAACACTAAACCATCCTGCACACCTAGAAAACTGATTGGATGATTAACACAACAATCTGCACAACCTGAAGCACAGAATTCAGCAGGAATTCACCCCAAAGGAGCACAAAGAAACGACAGCCAGGGATTTAACCAACACAGGTATAAGCAAGATGTCTGAACCAGAATTTAGAATCAAGATAATAAGAATACTAGCCGGAGTCAAAAATAGATTAGAATCCCTTTCTGCAGAGATAAAAGAAGTAAAAACTAGTCAGAATGAAATAAAAAATGCTATAACTGAGCTGCAGTCACAGATGGATGCCACAGCGGCAAGGCTGGATGAGGCAGAACAGAGACTCAGCTATATAGAGGACAAACTTACAGAGAATAATGAAGCAGAAAAAAAAGGGAGGTTAAGGCAAAAGAGCACGATTTAAGAATCAGAGAAATCAGTGACTCATTAAAAAGGAACAACATCAAAATCATAGGGGTCCCAGAAGAGGAAGAGACAGAAATGAGGGTAGAAGGGTTATGTGAGCAAATCATAGCAGAAAACTTTCCTAACCTGGGGAAAGACACAGACATCAAAATCCAGGAAGCACAGAGGACCCCCATTAGATTCAACAAAAATCGACCATCAACAAGGCATATCACAAAATACCATATCACAAAAGTCAGATTCACAAAATACTCAGGCAAGGAGAGAATCATGAAAGCAGTAAGGGAAAAAAATTCCCTAACCTACAAGGGAAGACAGATCAGGTTTGCAGCAGACCTACCCACAGAAACTTGGCAGGCCAGAAAGGAGTGGCAGGATATATTCAATGTGCTGAGTCAGAAAAATATGCAGCCAAGAATTCTTTATCCAGCAAGGCTGTTATTCAAAATAGAAGAGATAAAAAGTTTCCCGGACAAAAATTAAAGGAGTTTGTGACCACTAAACCAGCCCTGCAAGAAATTTTAAGGGGGACTCTCTGAGGGGAGAAAAGATGAAAAGATAAATACATACATGCATGCATGCATACATACATACATACCAAAAGCAACAAAGATTAGAAAGGACCAGAAAACACCACCAGAAACTCCAACTCTACAAGCATCATAAATGGCAATAAATTCATATCTTTCAGTAGTCACTGTAAACATCAATGGACTCAATGGTCCAATCAAAAGACATAGGGTAACAGAATGGATAAAACAAGATCCATCTATTTGCAGTTTACAAGAGACCCACTTTAGACCTAAAGACACCTTCATATTGAAGATAAGGGGATGGAGAAGCTAATAGTCAACAAAAGAAAACCGGAGTAGCCATACTTATATCAGACAATCTAGACGTTAAAATAAAGACTGTATCAAGAGATGCAGAAGGGCATTATGTCATAATTAAGGGGTCTATCCACCAAGAAGACCTAACAATTGTAAACATTTATGTGCCTAATGTGGAAGTACCCAAATATATAAATCAATCACAAACATAAAGAAACTCATCAATAGTAATACCATAAAAGTAGGAGACTTCAACACCCCACTCACAGCAGTGGACAGATCATCTAATCAAAAAATCAACAAGGAAACAATTTCTTTGAATGACACACTGGACCAGATGGACTTAACAGATATATTCAGAACATTTCATCCTAAAGCAGCAGAATATACATTCTTCTCCTGTGCACATGGAACATTCTCCAGAATAGAACATATACTGGAACACAAATCAGCCCTAAGTAAGTACAAAAAGATCAAGATCATACCATGCATATTTTCAGACCACAACGCTATGAAACTCGAAATCAACCACAAGAAAAAATTTGGAAAGGTAACAAATAATTGGAGTCTGAAGAACATGCTACTAAAGAATGAATGGGCTAACCAAAGCAGTTAAAGAGGAAATTAAAAAGTACATGGAAATCAATGAAAATGATAACACTACAACCCAAAACCTCTGGTACGCAGCAAAGGCGGTCATAAGAGGAAAGTATATAGCAATCCAGGCCTTCCTAAAGATGGAAGAAAGATCTCAAATTCACAACCTAACCTTATGCCTTAAGGAGCTGGAAAAAGAACAGTAAATAAAACCCAAAACCAGTAGAAGACAGGAAATAAACATTAGAGCAAAAATTAATGTCATCGAAACCAAAAAACCAGTAGAACAGATCAATGAAACCAGAAGCTGGTTCTTGGAAAGAATTAATAAAATTGATAAACCACTAGCCAGTTTGTTCAAAAACAAAAAGGAAAGGACCCAAATAAAATCAGGAATGGAAGAGGAGAGATCACAGCCAACACAGCAGAAATACAAACAATAATAAGAGAATATTATGAGCAATTATATGCCAATAAATGGGCAATCTGGAAGAAATGGATAAATTCCTAGAAACATATACACTACCAAAACTGAAACAGGAAGAAATCGCAAATTTGAACAGACCCATAACCAGTAAGGAAATCGAATCAGTAATCAAAAATCTGCCAAAAAACAAGAGTCCAGGGCCAGATGGCTTTCCAGGGGAATTCTACCAAACATTTAAGGAAGAGTTAACACCTACTCTCTTGAAGGCGTTCCAAAAAATAGAAATGGAAGGAAAACTTCCAAGCTCTTTCTATGAAGCCAGCATTACCTTGATTCCAAAAGCAGACAGAGACCCCACTAAAAAGGAGAACTATAGACTAATTTCCCTGATGAACATGGATGCAGAAATCCTCAACAAGATATTAGCCAACCGGATCCAACACTACATTAAAAAAATTATCCACCACGAGCAAGTGGGATATACCTGGGATGCAGGGCTGGTTCAATATCTGCAAAACAATTAACGTGATTCATCACATCAATAAAAGAAAGGACAAGAACCACATGATCCTCTCAATAGATGCAAGGAAGCATTTGACAAAATACAGCATCCTTTCTTGATAAGGACCCTCAAGAAAGTAGGGATAGAAGGAGCATACCTCAAGATCATAGAAGCCATATATGAAAGACCCAAACACTAATATCATCCTCAATGGGGAAAGAGGGAGAGCTTTCCCCCTAAGGTCAGGAACAAGACAGGGATGTCCACTCTCGCCACTGTTATCCAACATAGTATTGGAAGTCTTAGCCTCTGCAATCACACAACACAAAGAAATAAAAGGCGTCCAAACTGGCCAGGAGGAGGTCAAACTTTGACTCTTCGCAGATGACATGATACTCTATACGGGAAACCCTAAAGATTCCACTGAAAAACTGCTAGAACTGATTTGTGAATTCAGTAAAGTTGCAGGATATAAAATCAATGCACAGAAATCAGTTGCATTCCTATATACCAACAGTGAAGCGACAGAGAAATCAAGAAATCGATCCCATGTACAGTTACACCAAAAACCATAAAATACCTAGGAATAAATCTAACCAAAGAGGTGAAAAATCTATGCACTGAAAACTATAGAAAGCCTAGGAAAGAAATTGAAGAAGACAAAAAAAAAAAAAAAATGGAAAGAGATTCCATGCTCCTGGATAGGAAGAACAAATGTTAAAATGTCGATACTACCCAAAGCAATCTACATATTCAACGCAATCCCTATCAAAATAACACCAGCATTCTTCACAGAGCTAGAACAAATGATCCTAAAATTTGTATGGAACCAGAAAAGACCCCGAATAGCCAATCTTGAAAAAGGAAACCAAAGCAGGAGGCATCACGATCCCGGACTTCAGGCTATACTACAAAGCTGTAATCAAGACAGTATGGTACCGGCACAAGAACACACTCAGATCAATGGAACAGAATGGAGAATCCAGAAATGGACTCACAAATGTATGGCCAACTAATCTTTGACAAAGCAGGAAAGAATATCCAATGGAATAAAGACAGCCTCTTCAGCAAGAGGTGCTGGGAAAACTGGACAGCGACATGCAGAAGAATGAACCTGGACCACTTTCTTACACCATACACAAAAATAAACTCAAAATGGATGAAAGACCTCAATGGAAGACAGGAAGCCATCAAAATCCTCGAGGAGAAAGCAGGCAAAAACCTCTTTGATCTTGCCCGCAGCAACTTCTTACTCAACACGTCTCCAGAACCAAGAGAAACAAAAGCAAAAATGAACTACTGGGATCTCATCAAAATAAAAAGCTTCTTTCTGCACAGCAAAGGAAACAATCAGCAAAACTAAAAGGCAACTGACAGAATGGGAGAAGATATTTGCAAATGACCTGTCAGATAAAAGGTTAGTATCCAAAATCTACAAAGAACTTATCAAACTCAACACCCAAAAAACAAATAATCCAGTGAAGAAATGGGCAAAGGACATGAATAGACACTTCTCCAAAGAAGACAACCAGATGGCCAACCAACACATGAAAAAATGCTCAACATCACTCATCATCAGGGAAATACAAATCAAAACCACAATGAGATACCACCTTACACCTGTCAGAATGACTAAGATCAACAACTCAGGCAACAACAGATGTTGGCAAGGATGCGGACAAAGAGGATCTCTTTTGCACTGTTGGTGGCAGTGCAAGCTGGTGCAGCCACTCTGGAAAACAGTATGGAGGTTCCTCAAAAAATGAAAAATAGAACTCCCCTAGGACCCAGCAATTGCACTACTAGGCATTTATCCAAGGGATACAGGTGTGCTGTTTCAGAAGGATACATGCACCCCCATGTTTATAGCAGCACTATCAACAATAGCCAAAGTATGGAAAGAGCCCAAATGTCCCTTGATGGATGAATGGACAAAGAAAATGTGTTATATATATATATACAATGGATTATTACTCGGCAATCAAAAAGAATGAAATCTTGCCGTTTGCAACTACGTGGTTGGAACTCCAGGGTATTATGCTAAGTGAAATTAGTCAGAGAAAGACAAAAATCATATGACTTCACTCATGTGAGGACTTTAAGAAACAAAACAGATGAACATAAGGGAAGGGAAACAAAAATAATATAAAAACAGGGAGGGGGACAAAACAGAAGAGACTCATAAATATGGAGAACAAACTCAGGGTTACTGGAGGAGTTGTGGGAAGAGGGGTGGGCTAAATGCATAAGGGTCACTAAGAAATCTACTCTTGAAATCGTTGGTGCACTATATGTAACTAATGTGGATGTAAGTTAAAAAAAAAAAAGAAAAAGAGGGCGCCTGGGTGGCGCAGTCGGTTAAGCGTCCGACTTCAGCCAGGTCACGATCTCACGGTCCGTGAGTTCGAGCCCCGCGTCAGGCTCTGGGCTGATGGCTCGGAGCCTGGAGCCTGTTTCCGATTCTGTGTCTCCCTCTCTCTCTGCCCCTCCCCCGTTCATGCTCTGTCTCTCTCTGTCCCAAAAAAAAAAAAAAGAAGAAGAAGATGTGATAATACCCAACCATAAAAAGAACAAAATCTTGCCATTTGCAACAACGTGGATGGATCTAGGAAGTATAATGCTAAGTGAAATAAGTCAGCCAGAGGGAGACATACAGTATACACTCATATGTGGAATTTAAGAAACAAAACGAACAAAGGAGAAGAAAAAGAGACAAACCAAAAACTAGAGTTTTCTTTTTTGTTTTTTTGTTTTGTTTTGTTTTGTTTTTTTGAGAGACACAGAGTGTGAGCAGGGGAAGGGAAGACAGGCAGACACAGAATCTGAAGCAGGCTTCAGGCTCTGAGCTGTCAGCACAGAGCCGGATGCAGGGATCGAACTCAGGAACTGTGAGATCATGACCTGAGTTGAAGTCAGACACTCAACCGAGCCACCCAGCCACCCTCAATACCTAGACTCTTAACTATAGAGAACCAACAGATTTTTACCAGAGGGAAGGTGAGGGGGGTGGGTGAAATAGATGAAGGGGATTAATAGTACCCTTACCTTGATGAGCACTATGTAATATATGGAGTTGTTGAATCACTGTGTTGTACACCTGAAACTATTATAATACTGTGTATAAACTACACTGAATTAAAATTTTAAATTTATATTTAAAAATTATTTAATAAATGAAATTAACAATCCTTTAATTTTCATAAAGAAAAGATATATGCACTCCTATGTTTATTGCAATATTTAAAAGATTTTTTAAGTTTATTTATTTTGAGAGAGAGAGAGTGAGCAAGCAGGGAAGGGGCAGAGAGAGAGGATCCCAAGCAGGCTCCATGGTGCCAGCAGAATGCCCAGCACAGGGTTTGTTCCCATAAACCATGAGATCATGACCTCAGCCAAAACCAAGAGTCACATGCTTAATCAACTCAGCCACCCAGGTGCCCCTATTACATCATTATTTACAATAGCTAAGACGTAGAAGCAACCCAAATGTCTACTGATACATGAATGGATAAGGAAGATGTAGTGTATGTACACAATGAAAATTACTCTGCAGTTAAAGAGAGTGAGGTCGTGCCATTTGTGACAACATAAATGGACCTAAAGGGTATTATACTAAGTGAAATAAGTTAGTGAAAGACAAACACCAAATGATTTTTACTTGTAATTGGAACCTAAAAAAATAGAACAAATAGTTATGGACTCATAAATTCGGAGAACAAATTGGTGGTTGCTGGGGTTGGGAGGGGATAGGCAAAGAAGGTGAAAGGGATTAAGAATACAGACTTAGACTTATAAGTAAGTCATGGGGATGGAATCTACAGCATAGGGAATATAAGTCAATAATATTTTAATAATTTCTGTGGTCACAGATGGTAACTACACTTATGGTGAGCGTTTCATAATGTATGTAATTGTCAAATCACTATGTTGTACACCTGAAACTAATACAATATTACATGTCAGCTATACTTCAATTAGAAAATTTTAAAAAGGTTATCTAAATCAGAAAGAAGTAAAGTTGTCTTAATTTGCAGATGACATGATATTATATATAGTAAACCCTAAAAATTCTGCCAAAAACTGTTAGAAATAATAAATAAACTCAGTAAAGTTGCATGACACAAAATCAATATGCAAAAATAAGTGGCATTTCTATATGCAACAATGAATTATCAGAAAGAAATTATATAATCCCATTTACATCAAAAAGAGTAAAATATTTAGGAATAAATTCAATGAAGATGAAAGATCTATATACTGAAAACTAAAATATTGATGAAAATAGTTGAAGTAGGAAAGATAATCTATGTTCTTGGATTGCAGTAATTAATAATGTTGAAAGTGAAATAAGGCAGTCAGAGAAAGACAGATATCATGATTTCACAAATATGTGGAATTTGAGAAACTTAACAGATGACCATAGGGGAAGGGAAGCAAAAAGTAAGATGCAAACAGAGAGGGAGGCAAACCGTAAGAGACTCCTAAATACAGGGAACAAACTGAGGGTTGATGGGGGTGGGAGATTGGGAGGGTGGGGAAAATGGGTGATGGGCATTGAGGAGGGCATTTGTTGGGATGAGAGGGCATTTGTTGGGATGAGCCCTGGGTGTTGTATGTAAGTGATGAATCATGGGAATCTACTCCTGAAGCCAAGACTACACTGTATGTTACCTAACTTGACAATAAAATAATAATAATAATGGCAACCTAAATCTACAAAAAAAAAAAAAAAAAAAAAAGAATGTTGAAGTGCCCTTAGTAGCCAAAATGATTTACAGATTCAAGACAATTCCTTTCAGAATCCTAATATCAGCGTGCCTGGCTGGCTCGGTCAATGCAGTGTGCAACTCTTGATCTCAGGTTCGTAAATTTGAACCCCACATTGGGTATAGAGATTACTTAAAAATAAAACCTTAAATGCTTTTTCAAAATCCTAAGGTCATTTTTCACAGAAGAAATAAACAATCCTTATGTTCATGTGGAACCACAAAAGACCCAGAATAGCTAAAGCAGTCTTGAGAAAGAAGAGTAAATCTGGAGGCATTATACTTCTTAATTTCAAACTATATTATAAAGCTTTAGTAATCAAAATAATATGGTACTAGCATAAAAACACAGATCAGAGATGCATGGACACATAGTCCGTAAATAAACCCATACATATGTGGTCATTTTTTAAAAAAATTTTTTTAATGTTTATTTATTTTTGAGAGACAGAATGCGAGTGGGTTGGGGCAGAGAGAGAGGGAGGCACAGAATCCGAAGCAGGCTCCAGGCTCCGAGCTGTCAGCATAGAGCCTGATGCGGGGTTCGAACTCACGAGCTGTGAGATCATGACCTGAGCTGAAGTCGGACATTCAAACAACTGAGCCACCCAGGGGCCCCTATGGTCAGTTATTTTTTAACAAAGGAGGCAAGAATAAGCAATGGGGGAAAGGATAGTCTGTTCAATAAATGGTTCTCGGAAACCTGGATATTCATATGCAGAAGAATAAAACTGGACTCCTAACGTACACCATGCACAAACACAACTCAAAATGGAATAATACTTAAGTGTAATAGCTGAAACCCTAAAACTCCTAGAAGAAAACATAAGGGGTAAGATTCTTCACGTATATGTTGGAAGTGGTTTCTTGGATTTGACACCAAAAGCAAAGGCAGCACAAGTCAAAATAAATATATGGGACTACATCAGAATAAAAAGCTGCATAGTAAAAGAAACCATCAACAATATGAAAAGGTAACTTATGGAGTGGGAGAAAGTATTTGCAAACCACACATCCAATATTGGCTTAATAAAACTATTTAAGGAAGTCATACAATTCAATAGCTGAAAAAGAATAACCCAATTTTAAAAATGGGCAAAGGACCCAAATAGACATTTTTCCAAAGAAGACATGCAAATGGCTGAGAGGTACATGAAAAGGTGCTTAACATCACTCATCAGAAAAATGCAAACATATACCACAGTGAGAGATCATCTCACATATGTTGAGATTCAAAAAGATAAGAGATGACAAATGCTGGCAAGGATGTGGATAAAAGGGAAGCCTTGTATACTGTTGGTGTGAATGTAAATTGCTACAACCACAGTGGAAAATAGTATGGATATTCTTCAAGAAATTAAAAATAAAACTACCATATCATCCAGAAGTGCCACTTGCTGCATATATATTCAAAAGAAATGGTGTTGTCATCTTGAGATATCTGTACTTATGTATATCGCAGTATTATTTACAAGTATGAAAATGACCTAAGTGTCTGTCAGTGGGTAAATGGATAAAAAAGTGAATAGTCCACTCTATCTATATATCTGTATGTCTATATATAGATATATATATGTAGATATATTCCTCTCTCTATATATAGATATATAGATAGAGTAGAATATTATTGAGCCCTAAAAAAGAAGGAAATCCTGCTACTTGTGCAACATGGATAGACCTGGAGGGCATAATACTAAGTGAAATGAGCCAGACAGAGAGCTGCATTGTAGCACTTACATGTGTAATATGGAGGGGGGCGAGGGGGAAGGTCAAACACATAGAAGCAGAGAGTAGAATGGTCCTTTCCAGGGACTGCAGATAGTGGTAGGGGAAAGAGAGCTGCTGGTAAAAGGGTACAAACTTTCAGTTATAAGATGAGTAAGGTCTGTGGATCTCCTGTATAATGTGATGACCATGTTTGATAATACTGTATAGTGTCATTGAGATTTGCTAAGATAGTAGAAATTAAGTGTTCTCCCCACACAGACACAAAATAGTAACTCTGTATTGTGGGGGGTGTGCTAATTAACTTTAGGGTGGGAATTCTTTCAAAATGTGTACATATATCAGATCATATTGTATACTTTAAATATGTAACATTTGTCAAATATACTGAAAGCTAAAAAAACCAAAATCCCTCAGTATTTAGGATTAAACTATTTTTAGTTTGGATTTCATTTTATTCTTAATCATAAAAATTGTGAGGTGTTCTATAAAGTAATTGGAAAAATCAAGTTTGACTCTTTTTTAAAATCTAAGAACACATAGAGGTACCTGGGTGGCTCAGTCATTTGAGCATCTGACTCTTGATTTCAGCCCAAGTCATGATCCTGGGATCGTGGGATTGAGCCCCATGTTGGGCTCTATGCTGAGCATGGAGCCTGCTTAAGATTCTCTCTTTCTCTCTGCCCCTTTTCCCTACTCATGTGCTCATGCTCTCTCTCTCTCTCTCTCTCTCTCTCTCTCTCTCTCTCTCTCTCTCTCTCTCTCAAAATTAAAAACAGGGGGTGCCTGGGTGGCTCAGTTGTTTGAGTGTTCAACTTCAGCTCAGATCATGATCTTACACTTCATGGGTTTGAGCCTGGTCTTGGGCTCTGTGCTTACAGCTTGGAGCCTAGAGCCTGCTTCAGATTCTGTGTCTGCTTCTCCTCCCCACTTGTGCTCTGCCTCTCTTAAAAATAAATAAATAAACATTAGAGGGGAAAAATAAATAGAAAACCGGGTATTTAAAAAAAATAAAATAAAATAATTAAAAAAATAAAAACATGTAGATATCTTCAGGTAAAAATTTAGGGTCTCAGTTTTTAAGATAGTTTATAAAAGGTAAAGCTAATTGGGGTGCCTGCCTGGCTCAGTCTGAAGAACATGTGATTCTTGATCTTGGGGTCACGAGTTCGAGCCTCACCTTGGGTGTAGAAATTACTTAATTATAAGTTTTTTATTTTATTTATTTTGTTTTAAGTAAGATCTATATGCAACATGGAACTTAAACTCACAACATTGAGGTCAAGAATTGCATGCTCCACCAACTGAGCCAGCCAGGCACCCCAGAGATTATTTAAATAAATAAATAAATAAAAACTTTAAAAAAAAAAAAACAAAAAAAGGAGGAGTGCCTGGGTAGCTTAGTCGGTTAAGCGTTGGACTGTTGATTTTGGCTCAGGTCATGATCTCATGGTTCATGAGATTGAGCCCCACATTGGGCTGTACACTGACAAAACAAAACCTGCTTGGGATTCTCCCTCCCCTCTCTTTTTGCCTCTCCCCTCCCGTGGTCTCTCTCTCTCAAAATAAATAAATAAACTTTAAAAAAAAAGAAAACTTTAAAAAAAAGGAAAAGCCGATTTAATTTGATATAATTGTTACATGGACTGTAATGTAAGTCTGGTATATTCCAATAGTGAAACATAATTTACACTTTTTTAAAAGAAAATGAAAGCAGAATTATTTTTTTCCCACAGTATGGTTTAGGTCTTTTATTTCTCTATTTATTTTTAAGTAGTCTCAACACCCACTGTGGGGCTGGAATTCACAGCCCCAAGATCAAGAGTCCCATGCTCTACCAGCTGAACAGCTAAGCACCCGTGGTTTAGATCTTTTAACACTTGTGTGTTTTGTTTTGTTTTAAGAGAGAGAGAAAGCGGAGGAGGGGCAGAGAGAGAGGGGGAGAGAGAGAAACACAAGCAGTCTCCGCACTGTCAGCAAGGAGCCTGATTTGGGTCTAAATCTCTCAACCATGAGATCATGACCTGAGCCGAAGTCAAGAGTCAGGGACTTAACTGCCTGAACCACACAGGATCCCAGGAAATACATTTGAATTGTAGAGACATTGTAAGATGTTTCACATTTTGATGAGATGGTCTTATGTAACAGATGTTTTTAATGCTCTTAAATTTAAATAATTCTTATGTGATTTTGTATGATTTAGCCTTATATCTCATAAAATGATGTACACCCAGTTACACTTTCATCCCTTGCTGATTCCAGAGAAATGTATTTTGTATCTATTGTGTAGAAATAATAAATTAAGCAGAAAAAGACTCAATATATGTTTAATAGTTGAAAACATATATAGATGAACATAATAACATAATAGGTGAAATTGAAATACAATTTTGACAGCAGTTTTTATTTTTAACATTTTTCAGACTTTGTTAGATACCTATCTATGTTTTTATAGTATAAATAAGTAAGATGCCAGTGGAGCTGTTTTGATCTGCCCAAATCTTCTTTTTAGATTTGATCCAGACCGGTTTGATGACGAATCAGTAATGAAAACTTTCTCCTTGCTTGGATTCTCAGGCACACAGGAATGCCCAGAGTTGAGGTGGGTGATAGAGAAAGGAAAGTAAAAGGAAAGATGCCAAATTTTATACTTAGAATTTTGATGATTACTGCTGAGGAGAATAAGCAACCTATATAATTATGTATAATTATATAAAAATGTAATTGTTCATCTTTAGTAATTGGTTGACTTTCTTCCTGTCTAGGTTTGCATATATGGTGACCACAGTACTTCTGAGTGTATTGGTGAGAAAGCTGCACCTACTTTCTGTGGAGGGACAAGTTATTGAAACTAAGTATGAACTGGTAACATCATCCAAGGAAGAAGCTTGGATCACTGTCTCAAAGAGATATTAAAATTTTATACATTCAACTTTCTGGAGGAAAATGATGGTTTAGAAAAATCTGTATTAAATCCTTTTATAAACTAAGTAATACTGTGGAATATAAATACATACTAGTACTTCATTATGTAAATTTGGATTTTTGTATATCAGATTTTCTTAATTCATGATATACATTGATTCTTATTATATCAATATGATGATAATTTTAATGGGAAGCTCTCTGCTTTTTTGTTTTATCACTTTCTATGCCATTATCTTCATATTATTTTTCTTTGATCTCTAATGCTCTTTTTTTAAATCTCTAATATTCTTGAAGAGAGACATTATTTTTGCACACTTTGGCAAGTCATGTTTTCTAAATATTTATAAAAGGGAAACATAATCCTAACTTCTTTTCATACTTCCAGTAAATCATTTTAATGGGGGAAAATAAGAACTTCCCATTATGTTATTTCTTGGGTTAAGATTTTTATTTTCTGAGTATAAATTAGTTTGTGTTTAGTCGTTATTAGTAGGTTTGAGTAACCTACCTTGTATTTGCTTATTTTTATACCTCCCCAGACAATACTGTTCATTTCATGACTTATACAAGGATCATCATTTTGAGCAGTTCTAAATCATTTGGAAACTACTACCATTGTTTTTGAATGTGTTTTTGAAGTGCCTCTCCTAAGGGACAAACTAAGATTGAGGCTTGTCTTGTCTTTTGTTTGGGTGGAAGTGTTACTGGCACTATATTACTTCACCAATTCTCATTTGTGGAAACAACTGAATTCTACTTTGTTGTTGTTATGTCATGTACTAAATATAATGAACTTCAATGATTAGGAAATGAGAGAGCACTAACCAAAAAAAACAAAACCAAATTAAAAAAAAACAAAACATGGATGAAAATAATTTGCAAAACATCTGATAGGGATAATATCCATATGATATATAAATACTTACAGATTGGTGAGAAAACATAATAGAAAAATGGTCAAAAGACATGAATAAACTATTCTTAGAGGAGGAAATAGCTATTAAAATTTTAGAAAAAAGGGTTAGTCTCACTAGTAAGTAAAGGAATTTGGGGGCTATTTTAAAAACACTTTAAGTATCTTTCAAAATTTTACTTATTTACACTGACAAGTTTTATATTTAATACTGTTTTATTGATAGCATTATAGTTTTGTCCACCTTTTCTGGTTACATTGTTCTTGAGAATTCTTTTAAGACAACAACTGAAGGAAATATGGCAAGTGCAGATAGAGAGGAAAGGAAGAAAAATGATAACTATTTGCAAATGGGTTTATTTTTGACACTGCTGAATTCCACTTGTAATTTTAGTTTCAAGATTGTACCCTAGTTATTGAGTTATTTTATGCTGTGTTTATGGTCAGATTGCCAACATTTTAGAACTAGCTAGGAGTGGTTAAGATAGAATTTAAGTAATTAGATGCAGCTTTTATTTCTGCCAAAAATATCTAATTTATGGAATAATTTAAAATCTAAAACTTTAAGTGAAATGTATTCTTAGTTTCCAGCATCATGTTGTTTCCAAAAAGGCACACTGTTAAGTTCCCACCTATCATTTTCTATGGTTTTGTGTGTATCCATATTTTCCTTTGTTATCCCAGTACCTTGATTGGTTTGGAAACTGGCAGTGGAAAGTTAGAGTAGGCAATTGATATATAAACCAAGTGTCAGTAAAATCAGTTTGAGGTAAGTTGTATTTTAAAGCAAGTGAGACCTGATCAGCAATCATCAAGGCAAAAACAGAGTAGTTGAGCCAAAGGGTCAAGGAATTGGTATATTGCCAATATACAAGCCAATGTATAATTACTACTGGTTTGAATCAATGAAAATAAAAGAATCAGCTGAATAAGCACATTTTTATCCATGGTTATATGGCTAACTTAAAACATTACAAATAAATTATCTTCTAGAGGATTTTTTTAAAATAAAAATATTGTTAATTATGTATGAAATAAGTTATCCATTCATTGTTCTTACTTGACCCTTTGTATTTATCAAAGACTGAAATTATAGTAGCCTCAGTGTTACTCATGGCTAATAGCATGACTCTAAGCAGGACTCAAATTTTGTAGCTTTTTGGATTTTTTAAAACTATTTATTACCTGATTTTGATCTGCATTCTTTTTTTTTTTAATTTTTTTAATTTAATTTTTTTTTTTTTTTAACGTTTACTTATTTTTGAGACAGAGAGAGACAGAGCATGAACGGGGGAGGGGCAGAGAGAGAGGGAGACACAGAATTGGAAGCAGGCTCCAGGCTCTGAGCCATCAGCCCAGAGCCCGACGCGGGGCTCGAACTCATGGACCGTGAGATCGTGACCTGAGCTCAAGTTGGATGCTTAACCGACTGAGCCACCCAGGCGCCCCTGATCTGCATTCTTTTCAAATGTTGATAAGTTTATTGTTAAAAACACCAGCACAACACACATTTTTTATGGAAAGAAAGGATTCTTCCACACTTTGTGCTAATAAAATTCAAGACAGAATTAATTCTGTGCATGGGAAAAATGAAAAACTCACATACTGTTATATCTGGCCCACAAATGTGCAGTTCCATTTTTTTTATATAAGTAGATTCTATCTTATTTATAGACCCTATGTAAAAATGTGTTTGTCTTCTTAAAATATTACATATTTTAAAAACAAAATGTTCTATTTTTGTTATGAAAATTATATAAGTTTACTGTAGAAAAATCTTGGAAATACAGAAACAAAAATAACAAACTTAGTCACCTATATAGTCCCACTACTTGAAGTAAACCAGTATTAAGCTTCTGAGGTAGATGCTTCTGTTCTTTTGTATCCACATTACTTTTTACAGACTTGTTATACATAATGTTCTCTTCATGTAATATATTATGAACCAATAATGTTTTCTACAGCTGGAACATTCATATTCTTCTCACTCAGAATGTAAGCACAGATTTTTGTCATTCTTTTTCCCCCCTCTTTCCCTTTGCAGGTATTGTTATTCTTTTCAGCTTTAAAAATGGCTTTACTTCCTCATCCATTTATCAAAACAGTAATTTATATATTTGTACATCTGAGTTGCTAAAGTCATAGAAGTCTAGGTGTTACAAGGAGCATTTAAGAAATGAAATTACTCTTTTATCCAAAGAAAGATATAATTAAGTTCAGGTCAAGGTGGCATTTCAACTTTTTTTTTTTTTTTTTTTTTCAATGTTTATTCATTTCTGAGAGAGAGAGTGCCAGCAGGGGAGGGTCAGAGAGGCAGACACAGAATCCAAAGCAGGCTCCAGGCTCTAGGCTCTGAGTTATCAGCACAGACCCCAACATGGGGCTCGAACCCACAAACTATGAGATTATGACCTGAGCCAAAGTTGGACCCTTAGCCAGCTGAGCCATCCAGGTGTTCTGGCATTTCAGCTTTTAAGAGGAAATCTTAAGAATCTTTGTTGTTTTGGAGTCAGACAAACAGACTAAGATTCTTCCCTTGAAGCCATCGTGATTTTTTTCCTCAGATCCATGAAAAGTGCTGTTGACCTATAAAGTGTACTTTTTCCATATGTGGTTATGTTGACAGATTGAAAACTGCTTAAACACAATTCTACCGTGTGTAACTGAGGACATGACCAATAAACATCAGAGAGTAAGTTTAGTAGCTTTGAAAGAAAACTATTATTCTTTCTTTGAAAGAAAACTATTTTCAGGGACAGGTTTGTATAATATCAACAAATTGATATGAGCAACCTTATTTTTCTTCTTGGCCAGTCCTATGCCTGTTTCCTAAGTTACTAAGACCAATGATTAAGGTAGAAGGTGAGGATGGAGGGAAGTGGGGTATAATAACAAAGCAGTTACTGTTACACTGGAGTCAGAGGAAATCGGCACAGCCAAAAAGGCTTTATACAGTGTTGCTTTGAGGCAAGTGAGTGACCCCCCACTGATAAAAGGAGTGAGAGTGAAACTCACAGCAAGATTAAGCTGAAAGTAGAAGAGGGGAGTGGAGGGAGCGTTTGTTATAAACTAAATACTTTACACACTTATTTAGTCCTTTAGAGCATGACAGTAGTGACAAACTAAAATAGTTTTTCACTCCTGCTAGAAGAAATACTATAAATGAATACTGGCATATACTTGCAAAGAAATATAAAAAGATCTAAATTTCAAATTATCTTCATATCTTCAGGGGGGGTTCATTGGTGTATTTTGTTACTCAAGAGGGGTTCAAGCAATAGTTTCAAATGATGTAGTGTTCATAATAGCTAAAGAAAATGACTAAAAAGAGTATTTTAACAGCAGTATTAAAAAATACCCTAAAGAAAACTAATGCTGCCAACTCAACCATCATCTGTATAACTGTCTAATTTTTTTCCTATTTCCACATACATCTATTTGTAAACATTTCAATCATAATATAGTTTGCTTTTCACTTAATATATTTTAAACATTTTCCTTTGTTACTTTTATAAGGGTGTTGGGGAATAGATTTTGGGGGGTGGGATGGAAAATAGACTTAAAATCTGTAAATCAAATACTAAACTTATTTTGATGACACGGAGTGAATGGATACTTGTAAAATTGGAGTTGGGAGCCATTTTGTAAAACATCCAGGCAATAAACAAAAGGGCAGGAAATGACATTCTTCTTCCAGTTCTACTCCCTGTTTAGTCGGTTTATAGTTTGGTGGCTTTCTAGAGACTGGGAATGGATCTTGTTATAGCATGTGATAAAGTGTCATGAACAAATAAGATCCTGTCTGGTAATTAAAAAAAAAACAAACCCACAAATGTATTTTTATCTAAAATACTTGCAAATTCTTGTTTTACTTTTTTAACACATGATACGAGCAAATAAAACTGTTACATTACCACCGTAACTATTGTAAAGTTGTAAAGTGTCTGTCTCCAAAAAGGTCAATCAATAAATATTTTTAAATAAATGAATGAAATCCTCATTGAGGTTTTCTGTGTATGTAAAGTAAAGGTGATTACCTAATAGTTGAAAAAGATTTCCAGGTAGCCAAACTACCTCTAATGCTAATAGTACTTTGTGATATGCTAAGTGTATCCCATTACTAGAAATATTTAAGAAGATGTTTTATGGAAATCTTTCAGTGATTAGTGATATTAGGTATGAACATAGACTTATCAGTGATATTAGGTATGAACACAGACTCATGATAGGCTGTAGTTACACAAAACATCAATGAAAATAGTTGGTAAGCAAGTAGTCCTTTCTTTATATCATATCACCAGATCATCATTAAATCTGGAAATGTTTAAGGACACAGTTGTTTTAATTAGTGAGAGCATTATTTCCCTAAGTATGTTCCATGGACTGCTATCCTGTGAAATACTCTGAGGAAAAGGTTATTTGATCATACTCTCAGATTCTATATACTATAATCTTTCTCAGATATTTATAATATGTATTAATATATCAGAAGTGCTGAGAGGTTCAACTGTAAAGGAGCCTATTTAAACTTGATAATTTTGAATGTTCCTAATGTGTTTTGATGAAGGTTCCCCTTTTTTTCAGTTACATCTTTTATTATAAAAACCACTGTTGGATAATATCCAATAATATAAATATTAAACATAATATTGTTTTTATACCATTAAAAAAAAAACACACTGTTTCATGGAATGAATCTTCTATAGAACAGAACCCATTTTGTCCAACATGACCTAGAGACAAATAGTCTCAAGGGATATCTGTCTTGTCTGGTTCCTTAAACTCTGCATGGTCCAGAGCTTCTCTAGACTAGGAACAACCATAGTCTTAGAACCAAACCACCTGAATTCCAAATTCTCTCACTCCTTATCTCTACCTCTTTTCTCTGTGAGAGCACAACACCCTATAGCTCTACTGAGTCTTCCTTATACTCCTGTCCTGACTTATATACCTATCCAAAGAGATGGGACTTATTTACCCTGGCAACATTTTTTTTTTTAATTTATTTTTTAAAATTTACATCCAAGTTAGTTAGCATATAGTGCAACAATGATTTCAGGAGTAGATTCCTTAATGCCCCTTACCCATTTAGCCCATCCCCCCTCCCATAACCCCTCTAGTAACAAGCCCTCTGTTCTCCATATTTAAGAATCTCTTATGTTTTGTCCCCCTCCCTGTTTTTATATTATTTTTGCTTCCCTTTTGTTCATCTGTTTTGTATCTTAAAGTCCTCATATGACTGAAGTCATATGATATTTGTCTTTCCCTAACTGACTAATTTCGCTTAGCATAATACCCTCTAGTTCCATCTACGTAGTTGCAAGTGGCAAGATTTCATTCTCTTTGATTGCCCAGTAATCCTCCTTTGTATATATATACCACATCTTTTTTTTTTTAATTTAACAATAGGTCAGTTTATTAATTGGTGGCATATCGACATAATGGCACACAACAGGAAAGGCAGTGTAATATACTAGAGGATGGGCTTTCTTTTTTTTTTTTTAATTTTTTAAATTTATATCCAAATTAGTTAGCATATAGTTCAACAATGATTTCAGGAGCAGGTCCCTTAATGCTCCTTACCTGTTTAGCCCAACCCCCTCACACAACCCCTCTAGTAACCCTCTGTTTGCTCTCTATACTTAAGAGTCTTATGTTTTTGTCCCCTCCCTGTTTTTATATAATTTTTGCTTCCCTTCCCTTATGTTCATCTGTTTTGTCTCTTAAAGTCCTCACTTGAGTGAAGTCATATTTGTCTATGACTAATTTCACTTAGCATAATACCCTCTAGTTCCATCCACATAGTTGCAAATGGCAAAATTTCATTCTTTTTGATTGCCGAGTAATACTCCATTGTATATATATGCCACATCTTCTGTATCCATTCATCTGTCGAGGGACATTTGGGCTCTTTCCATACTTTGGCTATTGTTGATAGTGCTGCTATAAACATGGGGTGCATGTATCCTTCTGAAACAGCACACCTGTATCCCTTGGATAAATGCCTAGTAGTGCAGTTGCTGGGTTGTAGGGTAGTTCTATTTTTAGTTTTTTGAGGAACCTCCATACTGTTTTCCAGAGTGGCTGCACCAGCTTGCACTGCCACCAACAGTGCAAAAGAGATCCTCTTTGTCCGCATCCTTGCCAACATCTGTTGTTGCCTGAGTTGTTGATCTTAGTCATTCTGACAGGTGTAAGGTGGTATCTCATTGTGGTTTTGATTTGTATTTCCCTGATGATGAGTGATGTTGAGCATTTTTTCATGTGTTGGTTGGCCATCTGGTTGTCTTCTTTGGAGAAGTGTCTATTCATGTCCTTTGCCCATTTCTTCACTGGATTATTTGTTTTTTGGGTGTTGAGTTTGATAAGTTCTTTGTAGATTTTGGATACTAACCTTTTATCTGACAGGTCATTTGCAAATATCTTCTCCCATTCTGTCAGTTGCCTTTTAGTTTTGCTGATTGTTTCCTTTGCTGTGCAGAAAGAAGCTTTTTATTTTGATGAGATCCCAGTAGTTCATTTTTGCTTTTGTTTCTCTTGGTTCTGGAGACGTGTTGAGTAAGAAGTTGCTGCGGGCAAGATCAAAGAGGTTTTTGCCTGCTTTCTCCTCGAGGATTTTGATGGCTTCCTGTCTTCCATTGAGGTCTTTCATCCATTTTGAGTTTATTTTTGTGTATGGTATAAGAAAGTGGTCCAGGTTCATTCTTCTGCATGTCGCTGTCCAGTTTTCCCAGCACCTCTTGCTGAAGAGGCTGTCTTTATTCCATTGGATATTGTTTCCTGCTTTGTCAAAGATTAGTTGGCCATACGTTTGTGGGTCCATTTCTGGATTCTCTATTCTGTTCCATTGATCTGAGTGTCTGTTCTTGTGCCAGTACCATACTGTCTTGATGATTACAGCTTTGTAATACAGCTTGAAGTCCGGGATTGTGATGCCTCCTGCTTTGGTTTCCTTTTTCAAGATTGCTTTGGCTATTTGGGGTCTTTTCTGGTTCCATATAAATTTTAGGATCATTTGTTCTAGCTCTGTGAAGAATGCTGGTGTTATTTTGATAGGAATTGCACTGAACGTGCAGATTGCTTTGGGCAGTATTGACATTTTAACAATACTTGTTCTTTCTATCCAGGAGCATGGAATCTTCTTCCTTTTTTTGCGTGTCTTCTTCAATTTCTTTCATAAGCTTTCTTTGGTTTTCAGTGTATAGATTTTTCACCTCTTTGGTTAGATTTATTCCTATGTATTTCGACAACAGTTTTTTATTGAACACTTAATGCATGCCAGGTCTTAAGCTAGGCACTGGGGATAGAGCAGTGAACAAAACAGACATGACATTATAAATGTGTTCTCTCTCCTCTGTGCTCCAACCCAGGAGAGAGAACCCTAAAGTTTCACATCCCAATGCTTAGCCTTCTAGCACTCAGAGCTCTCTAGGTCCTGGGTGTGGAAGCAGCTCAAGGATCCTTTAAGTTAGTCGCTGAAAGGAACTTAGGAAGGAGCTTGTACATGATCACATGACAACATGGAAGCTTCAGTTATAGGCTGTAGTGGGGGAAGAAGCACAAGGAACTGTTGAAGGTAAACCATTATTTGTGTATTTTTTAGCGTATGAGCAAGAGAAGAATCTAGGTGTCTTATCAAGGAAAACTGTCAACATTGATGCTAAATAGAAATAATAATAGAACTTTCAGAGTGAGATGAAACAGTATTAAGAACTGGTTTGACTAGGTTAAGGAGAAATATTTATTGTAGCCATTTGTGTGAATTGTTGCTTAATTATACGGCAGCACTAGGTGTGTTCAACTTTCATGATATGTTGCTTGGGTTACAAGGTCTTCAGCTAATAGAGAATTGATTTTTAGAGGTTACAAAGACCTTGTAGAGATTATATGGCATAGCCTGCTCACAATTTTAATTTTTTTTTTTTTTACACTTTTTTTGAGATACAGAGTGAGACAGACCACAAGCAGGGTAGGGGCAGAGAGAGAAGGAGACACAGAATCTGAAGCAGCCTCCAGGCTCCGAGCAAGTGTTCAGCACAGAGCCCGATGCAGGGCTTGAACCCACAAACCGTGAGATTATGACCTGAGCCGAGGTTGGTCACTTAACCTACTCAGCCACCCAGGCGCCCCAGCCTGCTCACAATTTTCGATTTTAGAGGGAGAAGCCTAGGGCTTCTGGAACTAGTAACATTATTGGGCTTTCACTTTGGATTTTTCTCCTATCCTTCTGAAATGTGCTTAAGTATGCTGCTATTGTATTCATAGGATTTTATTAAGCTTTCAAAGAGGTGTAGCTTTAGAAGGAATTGGGAAATTTAAAAAAATTTTTTCTTGATACAGAACTTTTGAGGTAGATGCAAATGTGTTTTGAATGTTAAATTTACTTAGATTTAAAAATACATATCTTCAAGCAAAGTTGCCATGACAACCTTTCTTCATGTGTGTATAAATTTTATGTCTGTCTCTGAGGTTTTCATCTTTTCCAGTATAGGGTCTAATCACAAGAATCACTGTGGAGTATTTCTGTCTGCATGGTGCCCTGTGGGAATTATGTAATTTTGGAAAAGGCAAATCAAGCAATAGGGCAGTACTGTAGCACAGCATTCCCATCAAGATAAATGTCATCTTGTTCTCTCCATGATCAGAAATTGATCTGGTTTCAAACCCAAGGTGCAATTTTGGGTTGAAGTAGAACAATGAGTCTGTTACGATTTTCTGTTTTTTCTACAAGATTTATAGGAGGGCCTGAGAAGTTGGGAGATTCTGGACCAAATCTCTTAGTTAACCCCCAGACTGATCCAGTCTCCCTGGGATCATCTAAATCTAAACCACAGTTGATATCATAGGTCAACTCAGAACCAGAAGAGACTTCTCTACAGTGGCCAGGCATGTGTATGCACAGAGACACCTCAGAAGTTCCTTCTGGCCTGAACTCCAATCCAGCACTGCTAGACAGATACCATTATTAGACCTCCTTTTACCCCACTTCATATATCCTTGTCTGTCAAGCTCAATTTTGGACATTAGGGGCCAGGAGAAGAATAGTAAGATTTGGGGGACCCGAAGTTTAGGAGGAAGGAATTCTCACCCTTAATTCTGAAAATGTGGATTTATTAAGCAGTGGAAGAAGGGGGTAGTTTTTGTAACAACAACTATGACTTTTACTTAACTTAATTTTAACATAGATACCTGAAATTTTGAGATACTTGCTAAAGAGCTATGTGTTTTGTATTGTAGTTTCTCTGTGGTGCAGTTTTTAAAAATTAATGTTTATAGTAATTTAAGAATCCCTGAAGACAGCTAATTAACTAAATTGAGGTCAGAAGTATGATCTATTAATTTTTTAGCTTTGATTCACTTTAGTCTTAATAGGTTTGGTAATACTATGGTACCTTTAAGAGAATCCATAGAAATTTTCTAATCCAATCCCCATATAGAAGGGGGAAATTTAAATTGAAGGGTTATTTTATATGGGAATATGCTCAGGCTTACACTTTAAAAAAAAAAAAAACATGTTTAGATTTCCTTTTTTATTTCATCTTATTCTCTCAAGGAAGAATTATTTTTAAAAAAGGAAAAAGCCCCTAAGCAAAAAGAACTGGCTAAATTAGTGTACTATGTATTGATAACTGAGAGAAACAGGATAATAGTGTCCTAAAAACAAACAACACTTGAAAAGAGATGTCCCACAGTCCATTCTATGATGTCTATAAAGATTTTTTAGTTTGATTGTGGGAGGCATAATTAGGCCTGACTACAAAATTTGTGGGACCCAGTGCAAAATGAAAATACGAGGCCTTGGCTGGGGACAAAGTCAGTCTCCCCTCCTATGGACTTGCTCTTTGAAACTATGGTGGATGAGTGACCCCTAAGGGATCACCTAAGGGATTGAACTCTGCACCAGGATGCATTACTTACCTGGATCAGGGGTAGGCAAGACAGTCCTGATCAGTGAACATGCTGTAGTGTGTGGCTAGCCCAGGGCAGGAATGACTACTTCTTTGCCCTGCTTCAAGATGCTCCAAACAAACTGCTTGTGGGACCCCAGACCTCCCCATGGGGGGGTGCACCCCAGGCCCCCACTGGAGGATGACCATGGCAAAAAGTGGGCCTCCCTCACCAACTCCCCTGCTAATGTAATCCTATTGCTGCCCTGAGCAAAAGATGGCACTGCTCACCAGCAAGGGTAGGGAGACAAAGGTCAGGTGGGGCCGAGGACACCAGGCAGCAGGGAGCTGGTCACTGAGAACCTGTCAGGGAGACAAGAAAGTAGTCTCCAAGCCCCCAAGGCATGCTACATGATCCCAAGGGACTCCACTTACAAAACACATATTGAAAAGTAAAATTTTGAAGAATTTCATGACAGTGCCCTCAAAGTATTATACTCCAAGCATATGGCCCTCTGAACAGTGGGATTCTGTGGGACTGCACTGTTTGCAACCCATGAAGCCAGCCCTGGACACATCTGACCTTAACACGGCATGGTGCCGTGACTCAGTGATTTTTGAGAGCTATGCGTTCTGATTGTATGCTAGTTGTCCTTGCAAATACCCATTAATGTTTTATTTATTATTTATCATTGAGTGGTTTAAAATTCTGTTTTAAAATTATATACACAACAGGCAATAAATAGATGCCAAACTTTAAAAAAGGCAATTTCGTAGTACACATATATATTAAAGTTGCAAAAGTGTTCTAATACAGTAAAAATCTCATCTTGAACCTCCGTTTCACTGATGGAACTTTTAATTTTCCTGTATTTTAATCACTATTGCCAAAGGTTTTTCAGCTTAAAGGTAAAATGGAAATTTTCTGTGAAATTGCATAAAATCCTAGGAAATATTTCAGTGATATGAGTCATTTACTTATTCATAGGGGTAGACATTTAGATAATAGAAGTAGCTAACAGAAATCTGTGAGAAATATATTGTTAATTCCTGTGGAGGAGGAAGGAAGAAATCCTGCTGATGTATTTTTAAGTGTAGTTAAATTCAGTGTTCCCTGCCATTTCAAAATATCAAAATTATTCTGTTCTGCGCCTTTCTTTCCAAGAGGCTACATAAAATTACTTTGACAAAATATGAATAATTTTTCTTGCTGTTAACCTCTTTTACATTCCATTTCATGAACATAGCAATCAGTGGTCAAGAATATCCTTATTTTGGGGGCACCTGGGTGGCTCAGTTGGTTAAGCATCCGACTTCAAGTCAGGTCATGATCTAATGGCTCATGGGTTACAGTTCCAGGTCAGGCGCTGTGCTGACAGCTTGGAGCCTGGAGCCTGCTGTGGATTCCGTGTCTCCCTCTCTCTCTCTGCCCCTACCCCACTCATGCTCTGCCTCTCTCTCTCTCAAAAATAAATAAAAACTAAAAAATTTTTCAAAAAGGGAATATCCTTATTCTTATCAACCTTGCATTGCATAAGTAAGACTTACTAATGCACTGTGGTATTTAATTAGCAATTTTGTCAAAGTATAACCTCTTTATTTACATTACTGACACTGACAAGAAACAGATTGTTTTAATTTTTTTTTTTAATGTTTATTTATTTTTGAGACAGAGAGAGACAGAGCATGAACGGGGGAGGGTCAGAGAGAGGGAGACACAGAAGCTGAAACAGGCTCCAGGCTCCGAGCTGTCAGCACAGAGCCCGACGCGGGGCTCGAACTCACAGACCGTGAGATCATGACCTGGGTGGAAGTCAACCGCTTAACCGACTGAGCCACCCAGGCGCCCCGAAACAGATTGTCTTAATAAAGTGTTGGAAATCATACATACTGTAGATCAGTTAATATTCAGCAAAGAGGTTCTAATGGTATTAAGGCATAATCAACTGGTACGTTTAAAACTGTTAGCAACTCATGTTATTAAATGAAGGTCAGTACTGTATAGTTTTCAGTAATAAAAACCCAGTTAGTACATTTTGAGGCTTGAAGTTTTATGAAATCTTTAACATAATTTAAACAAAAATGTGAACAAAAGTAAGTAATTTTAGAAATCAATTTTTGTGAACTGACTTGTAAGCTGCTGTGAAAAAACTATTACCTGTTTTATGTTTTAGCTCTGAAATTCAGTGTTTTTTGCAGGGCAGGATACATAAAGCCTATTTTAGTAAGGACTAAAGAACAGACGAATTTTTATTCTTTAAAAACATATACCTTTTCAAGATAAACTGTCTACCCCATGGTTTTACCTATACACAGAGATATATTACCATGAATAAATTTGAGGCTTATATTGTCCACTTTCACAGTTTAATGGAAAAAGTTATTTTCTCCTTAACTATAGAGAACAAAATGATGGTTACCAGAGGGGAGGTGGATGGGTGAAATAAGCGATGGGGATTAAGGAATGCACTTCTGATGAACACCTGGTGATTAAAATAAAAACTTAAAAAATATTTTTTCTCTTTTTATATTTCACAAGGAAAGGAGCTATTTTGTTGTCTCTGAAAGAAAACTGTTATATATTACTAAGTATTTAAGTAAAATCCCTCCAGGTTGTATTCTGGTATATGATATTCCTTGTCTTTATTAGAATAATTTCTTCTTAAAAATATTTTTCACTGGAATTGGATAGTATGAGAGGATTATTACTGATTTTGTTTGGTGCACTAAGGATATTATGATTACATAGCAAAATGTCCTTATTTTTTAGAGATATATACTAAAATAAAGGAGGGGTTAAATGTCATGTTATATATGCTTAACATTCTTCAATGTCATGTTATACTTAAAATTCTTTAGTAAAGAATACTATGAGAAAATAAGGTAAAATAGAAGCTATTGTTATATCTAATTAATGGGTATTTTGTATTCATTATACCATTCTCCATACTGTATATTTATAATTTCCATAATAAGGAAACAAAAAATATGAATTTTAATAAAAATGAAACAAAGAATGTGTGAGATTCATGGGCAACATAGCTACTGACTTTCTGAAAATGAGTTGTCTTTTTGTTTTGTTTTGTTTTTTTACAAACTAATTTCAGATGATTAGTATTTCTTTCAATAATTTTAAAATTATATAATAAAATGTATACTCATACAAAATACTATAGTACATTTTTAGCCATTAAATATCCCTGAAATTGAGACCAAAGTTCATATTACTAAAACTAAAAGTTTATATCAATCACTACCACAGGGTTCAGATGAAAAGCTTTCCTAAAAATGTAAAGCTTAGGGGCACCTGGCTGGCTCAGTTGGTGGAACATGCGACTCTTGATCTCTAGGATGTAAGTTTAAGCCCCCTGTTGGGCATAGAGTCAGCTTAGAAAAAAATGTGAAGCTTAGATTCCAGTCATTTATCTTTTGACTGTATATACAGAACATTTTTTTCAAAGGTTTAAAATGCCCAAGTTATATGCACTTGGTATTAAAATTTCCTGATAGTCTTAAATGTAATTAAAACCCCAAAATGCATATAAATACTATGAACATATTAATCACCAATAATTCTTTTTCTTGTTTGGGGGTAAGGATGGGAACTCAATTAATCATGTAATTGTTTAAATAAACTCTGCTTGCAGAAAAAGCATTTGACAAAGTACAATATCCACTCATGATAAAAATCCTCAACAAAGTAGGTTTAGACGGAACATACCTCAGTATAATAAAGGCCATATGCGAAAAGCCCACAGCTAATATCATCCTCAATCGGGAAAAAGTGAGAGCTTTTCCCCTAAGGTCAGGGACAAGGCAAGTATGTCCACTCTCACTTTTATTCAATATAGTAATGGAAGTCCTAGCCCCAACAATCAGACAACAAAAAGAAATAAAAGGCATCAAACTGGCAAGAAGAAGTAAAACTTTTGTTCCTTGCAGATGACATGATACTATACATAGGAAACCCTAAACTCCACCAAAAAACTACTAAAACCGATAAATGAATTCAGTCAAGTTGTAGGATACATCAACATACAGAAATCTGTTGCATTTCTATATAACAATAATCAAACAGCAGAAAGAGAAATTAAGAAAACTCCCATTTACAATTGCACGTAAAACAATAAGATACCTAGGAATAAACCTAACCGAAGAGGTGAAAGGCCTATACTCTGAAAACTATAAAACACTGATGAAAGAAACTGAAGATAAAACAAAGAAATGGAAAGACATTCCATGCTCATAGATTGGAAAAACAAATATTGTTAAAATGTCTGTATTACTCAAAGCAATCTACACATTTAATACAATCCTTATGTAAACACCAACAGCATTTTTCATAGAGCTAGAACAAACAATCCTAGAACTTATACGGAAGCACAAAAGACTCTGAATAGCCAAAGCAACCTTGAAAAAGAGGAGCAAAACTAGAGGCATCACAATTCTGGACTTGAAGTTATATCACAAAGCGGTAGTAATCAAAACAGTATGGTACTGGCATAAAAATAGACACATAGATCAGTGGAACAGAATAGAAAACGCAGAAATGAGCCCATAATAATCTTTGACAAAACAGGAAAGAATATCAAATGGGAAAAAGAATGTCTCCTCAGCAAATGGTGCTGGGAAAACCTGACAGCAACTTGGAAAACAATGAAACTGGACTACTTTCTTACACTCTACACAAAAACAAATTTTAAATGGATTAAAGACCTAAATGTGAGACCTGAAACCATAAAAGTCCTAGAAGAGAACACAGGCAGTTACTTCTTTAACGTTGGCTGTAGCAACTTCTTTCTAGATATGTCTCCTGAGGCAAGGAAAACAAAAGCAAAAATAAACTATTGGGACTACATCAGAATAAAAGCCTTCTGCACAGTGAAGGAAACAATCAACAAACTGAAAAGGCACCTATAGAATGGGGGGCGCCTGGGTGGGTCAGTCAGTTAAGCGTCCGACTCTTGTTTTTGGCTCAGGTTATGATCTCACAACTTTGTGGGTTCAAGCCCTGCTTGAGATTCTCTTCTTCCTCTCTCTCTGCCCCTCCCCGACTTGTGCTGTCTCTGTCTCTCTCAAAATAAATAAACTTAAAAAATAAAAGGCAACCTATGGAATGGGAGATTTGCCAATGACATGTGATAAAGGGTTAGTATCCAAAATACATAAAGAACTTATACAACTCAAAAAAACAAGTACAAGTAATTCAATTATAAAAGGGCAGAAGGCATGAATAGACATTTTTCAAAAAAGACATCCAGATGGCTAATAGCCACATGAAAAGATGTTCACCATCACTTATTATCAGGAAAATGCAAAACCAAACTATAATGATCACCTCATACTTGGCAGAATGGCTAAAATCAACACCACAAAAAACAGGTGTCGGCAATGATGGGGAGAAAGGAGAATCTTCTTGCAGTGGTGGTGGGAATGCAAACTGGTGCAGTCACTCTGGAAAACAGTATGGAGTGTCCTCAGAAAGTTAAAAAGAGAACCACCCTACGATCCAGCAATCACACTACTGGGTATTTACCCCCCAAAATACAAAAACACTAATTTAAACGTATACATGTACCCCAATATTTATAGCAGCATTATCTACAATTGTCAAATTATGGAAACAGCCCAAGTGTCCATCAGTTGATGAATGGATAAAGAAGATGTGGTGTATAGATATAGATACATATACATATACACGTATATAATGGAATATTCGCCATAAAAAATGAAATCTTGCCTTTCGCAATGACATGGATAGAGCATGAGAGTATTATGCTAAATTAACTAAGTCAGAGAAAGACAAATACCACATTAAATTCCACTCATATGTGGAATTTAAGACACAAAACAAGCAAAGGGAAAAGAGAGAGACAGAGGCTAGCCAAGAAACAGACTCTTAACTACAGATGATGGGGATTAAAGAGTGCACTTGTTGTGATGAGCACCGGGTGATGTATGGAAGTGTTGATTACTATATTGTGGACCTGAAACTAATATTTCACTGCAAGCAAACTGGAATTTAAATAAAAACCTAAAAAAACCCTCTGTTTTCATTTCTCCTATGTACTGTGTAATATCTCTAACAGGAAACATAATTGCACAAAAAGGAATTCTTCTACATTTCATTGAAATATATATATATATTCCTTCACTGAAATATGTTATTACATATATAAAATATGTATACATATATATCCAACTTGGTATTGCCTGAAAAAATCATATGGCAGCCAGAAAACTAGTTTTGAGTTTCTCAAGGTAAAAAAGGAAAACATCATGGGGCACCTGGGTGGCTCAGTTGGTTATGCATCCGAGTTCAGCTCAGGTCATGATCTCACAGTTTGTGGGTTTCAGCCCTGCGTCTGGCTCTGTGCTGACAGCTCGGAGTCTAGAGTCTGCTTCAGATTCTGTATCTCCCTCTCTCTCTTCTCTCCCCCCATTCGTGCTCTCTCTCAAAAATAAACATTAAAAAAAAAAAAAGGAAAACATCACAAAAGTATCTTCATGAAGAAGGAAGACATTCTTATTTAATAGTTTCCAAGCATTTAATGTAAAAAGAGGAAAATGGACAATTATTACAGGAAATACTTTGTGCAGATAGGAAAGAGCTGGTTTTATTCTTTAGATGCCATAGATGCTACTCTTTAATAGATTTTAAAAATTTATGAGAAAATCCATTTACACTAAGTACTGATTGACATTCTTAATAATATTAAGGATATTAAAGCTGATAGGTTGATGCCATTTAAAAGAGAGAGGGGTGCGTTGGTGGCTCAGTCGGTTGGGTGTCTGACTCTTGATTTCTGCTCCAGTCATGATCTTGAGGTTTCATGAGTTCCAGCCCCATTTCAGGCTCTGAGCTGGCAGCACGGAGTCTGCTTGGGATTCTCATTCTCCCTCTGTTTTCTGCCCCTCCCCCACTTGCACTGTTAGTTCTCTCTCAAAATAAATAAATAAACTTAAAAAAAAGAAAATTTCAGGGCAAAGAGTTAATAATGAAAACAATGGTTATGGTTAATTAGCATGTCAGTGGTGTGCAGAAAGAATCTGAGTGGAAAGTCTGGAGTGAATGGGTATGTCTCATAGATGTTGTAAGATGAGCAATGTAAACAGTTCAGTTAAACAACATTTATTTCTCTAATTTCTTAAGAAATCAACAAATCCTTAATTTCTTCACTTAAGGATACAGTTACTAGAATGATATACATCAGAGGAATTCCACGTAGTATGTCTTTATTCCAGCAGAGGAATTTGACATTTTTTCACCAGTCTTATGACTACAATGATGAAATATTGAATAATTGTGAATCCCTTCAGGTCCATTTAGAACTGGCCAAATTTAAGGTACAGTCGTTCCCCCTATCCACAGTTTCACTTTCTGTGGTTTCAGTTACCAGACATCAACTGCAGTCGGGAAGGAGATGCCTATTGCTACATTGCAATGCCTACCTCATTCACTTCACTTCATCTCATCAGATAGGCATCATCTCACATCATCTTAAGGTTGAGTACAGTATAACAAAATATTTTGAGAGAGACATAGCACATTCATATACCTTTTATTACAGTACAATTGTTCTATTGTTACTTGTTATTAATCTCTTACTGTGCCTAATTTATAAATTAAACTTTATCCTAGGTATGTCTGTATAGGAGAAAATAGTATATGTAGGGCTCAGTACTATTCAAGGTTTTAGGCATCCACTGGGGGTCTTGGAAAGCATTCCCTATGGTAACAGGGGACTACTGTATACTAACAGTAGTCTGAACAACTAAGTGAGGTTTATAAGGGTAAACCATCAGGCTCCTCTTTTTTGCCTTGATTTGTTCAACATGAGGCTATGATGAACCCGAAAGTCTTGCTTATCAGATCTGTAGATGATGTAAAGCAAGATTATTTATTTCCAGAGACGGTAATGAGGATTAAAGTTTTGGCCAAAGCCAAGTTATAATTTATTGGTTATAGAGAACTGCAATTTGGGGCACCTGGGGGGCTCAATCTGTTAAGTGTCCAACTCTTATACCAGCTCTGGTCCTGATCTCAGAGTCCTGTGTTTAAGTCCTGTGTTGAGTTCCTGTGCTGGTGTGAAGCTTATGAAAGAGAGAGAGAGAGAGAGAGAGAGAGAGAAAGAGAAAAAGAAAGAAGGAAGAAAGAAGGAAGAAAGAAAGAAAGAAAGAAAGAAGAAAGAAAGGGAAAGAGAGAGAAAGGAAGAAGGAAGGAAGGATTGCAATTCGATTTTTAAAAGAATCAACTGTACTTGGTATGAGTGGATTAATACGTAAAAAATCCAGGAATATTTAATGCTTACTTTGAATCAGTGGGGTGCCTGGATGGCTCAGTAGATTAAGCATCTGACTCCTGATTTCAGCTCAGGTCATATCTCAGGGTTCGTGAGTTTGAGCCCTGCATCAGGCTCTGTGCTGACAGTGCAGAGACTGCTTGAGATCCTTTCTCTCTGCCCCTTCCCTACACTCTCTCTCTCTCACTCCTAAAATAAATAAACATTTTTTAAAAAACGTTGGGGCACCTGGGTGTCTCAGTGAGTTCAGAGTCCGAGTTCGACTTGGGTCATGATCTTGTAGTTCATGAGTTCGAGCCCCACATTGGGCTAGCTGCTGTCAGCACAGAGCCTGCTTCAGATCCTCTGCCCCCCTCTCTCTCTGCCCCTCCCCTGCTTTCTCTCTCTCTCCTCTCTTAAAAATAATAAACGTTAAAAAAAATCTATACTGCTTACTTTTAATCAAGCTGATGATAAAATTGCTTTAAAAATGTTACCTTGGGGGGCGCCTAGGCAGCTCAGTCGATTAAACATCCAACTTCAGCTCAGATCATGATCTCACAGTTCGTGGGTTCAAGCCCCAAGTCAGGCTCTATGCTGACAGCATGGAGCCTGGAGCCTGCTTCAGATTCTGTGTCTCCCTCTCTCTCTGCCCCTCCCCTGCTCACTCTCTGTCACTCTCTCTCTCAAAAATAAAAAAATGGGGGTGCCTGGGTGGCTCAGTTGGTTAAGCATCTGACTTCGGCTCAGGTCACGATCTCACGGTTTGTGAGTTCGAGCCCCAAGTCGGGCTCTGTGCTGACAGTGCAGAGCCTGGAGCCTGCTTCTAGTCCTGTAATCTCCCTCTGCCCCTCCCCCACTCACATTCTATCTCTCTTTCAAAAATAAACATTAAAAAATAAAAATAAAATATAAAAATATTAAAAAAAATTAAAAAATTTTAAAAATGTAAGCTTGGGCAGTATTAATAAAAATATTTGCTCTAATTTTGGGAGATAATAGTTTCACTGGACTCTTAGAAAAGTAATCCATGTTTATTTTAGGAAAAGGATGAACAAAATCAAAAATTCTTATAATCCCACCACTCAGATAATATATATACACACGATACATATATTTTTATAGAACTTCTAGTTGTCTTCCTTTTTGCTTAAATTATCATGGTGGCAGCTGATATCTATCTAAATACTTGGATCCTTAGATTCTGCTGAGTGGTTTTTAAGTTTTTATTTTAATCCCAGTTAGTTAACACAGTGTTATCTTAGTTTTAGGTGTATAATACAGTGATTCAACAGTTCCATATATCAACTGGTGCTTATCAGGACAAGTGCACTCCTTATTCCCCATCATCTATTTAATCTGTCCCCTCACCCACCACCCTTCTGGTAACGATGAGTTTGTTCCCTATAATTTAAAGACTCTGTTTCTTGGTTTGTATTTTTTTTCCCCTTGGCTTATTTATTTCTTAAATTCCACACATGAATAAAATCATGTAAAATCATATGCTATTTGTCTTTCTCTTATTTCACTTAGCATTATACTCTCTAGGTCTATGTCATTGCAAATGGCAAGATTTCATTCTTTTTTTTATGGTTTAATAATATCCCATTGCGTGTATGTTTGTATTACATCTTTATCCATTCATCAATTGATAGACACTGGGGTTGCTTCCCTATCTTGCCTATTGTAAATAATGCTGCTATAAACATCAGGGTATACTATCCCTTTAAATTAGTGTTTTTGTACTTTTTGGGTACCAATAGTAAATTACTGGATCATAAGGTAGTTCTATTTTTAACTTTTTGAGGAAACTCCATACTGCTTTCCCCAGTGGCTGCACCATTTGGCATGCCTACCAACAGTACAAAAAGGTTCCTTTTTTCCACATCTTTGCCAACACCTGTTGTTTCTTGTGTTGTTGATTTTAGCCATTCTGAAAAGTGTGAGGTGATTCCTAATTGTCTGCTCAGTGTTAAAAGCTCCTTGCTTCGTGGTGATTCCCAGCTGCCAGAAATTACAATCATACACCTTCAGAGCCAGAAGGGCCATTTCATCAGCATTACCTGGGCCAGAACTATAAATTGGGTCAGACCAACTGAATCAGAATCTCTGCGGGTGGGTGCTAGCAATCCTATTTTTTAAAAATTCTTTTTAATGTTTATTTATTTTTGAGATAGAGAGAGAACACGCGAGTGAGCACAAGCACAGGGGAGGAGCGAAGAGAGAAGACAGAGGATCTCAAGTGGGCTATGTGCTTACAGCCCAAGGCAGGGCTTGAACTCACGAACCATGAGATCATGGCCTGAACCGAAGTTGGATGCTTAACTAACTGAGCCACCCAGATGCCCCAACAATCCTGTATTTTTTTTTTTAATTTTTTAATGTTTATTTATTTTTGAGACAGGGAGAGACAGCATGAACGGGGGAGGGTCAGAGAGAGAGGGAGACACAGAATCTGAAACAGGCTCCAGGCTCTGAGCTGTCGGCACAGAGCCTGACGTGGGGCTCGAACTCACAGACCGTGAGGTCATGACCTGAGCCGAAGTCGGGTGCCTAACCGACTGAGCCACCCAGGCACCCTCAACAATCCTGTATTTTAACAAGCCCCCAAAGTGATTCCAATCCATGCTGAAGTCTGAGAACAACATACCTGAGTTAAAACCTTTGCTTTTTTTTCAGATAAAGAAGATCCAAAGAGGTTGTCACCAGTCAATTTGAGAAAGTACCAGTATTTTCAGGCAGTGATTCCTAGGATAACCATTATTCCTCAGGGAGATCTGTTTATTGGACTAATTGCTAAGAAGTATTTGAAAGAATGCTAGGTAGAAATAAGTATAATGGGGAAAGAGTCTGTTTACCACTTAACTCACCTGGTGGGCTTGTTACAGTTCAACACTTGCCTTTTGATTTACTCAGGTTTGAAACAAAAGTTTCATCCAATTTGTTTTATTCACTTGATTATTCATACTATTTTATTCCTTGAAGCAAGTTTATGTGTCATTTAAGTAACTATCCCATTCCATCACTACTGCTCTCTAATGAATCCCTAGAGTGTGACGCTACAGCTTTCATTTTTAACAAGCTCCTTATACTTAAGTTTGAGAACCACTAATGCAAAAGATGTTTGGGGCACCTGGGTGGCTCAGTCAGTTAAGCATCGGACTCCACTTCAGCTCAGGTCACGATCTCTCAGTTTGTGGGTTCCAGTCCCAAGTCTGGCTCTGTGCTGACAGTCTGGAGCCTGCTTGAGATTCTCTCTTTCTCTCCTCTCTCTCTCTACCCCTCCTGCTCATGCTTTGTCTCTCTCTCAAAATAAATAAAAAAACATGAAAAAAAATGTTTGAAGTGGTTATGTAAGAATAAAACTAGATAGACTGGACATTTTCAGTATTCTTTAATTTGGGTTCCACATTGAAAATTCAAAATAACTTGCTAATGTCTATATCATACACCCAATATAATAACACCAGAGATTGCTCCAAAAATTTGGAATGGCATAACATTCAAATGATTTTTCAAGGAAGTATAATATAGTTTGCCCCAGCATCTGGGAAAAAAAGGTGGCGGGGAATCACTGTAGAAGGACAAAGATATCACAAAAAGCAAGAACGAGACCTGAAATAATGGATCCTGTTCTAAACTGCAAATGTAGTCAACCTTGATTTACCACAGTATAAATTAAGGTCATGGGCAACTCAGCAGTTGTCTAATATTTTAGGTTTTTAAAATTTTAGGTTTTTTAAAAGATTACATTGTGTGGAGTAGTCAAGATTTAGGAAAACATACAGTATGTGGGGAACAAGAACAGAGTAACTCTGAAAATCAAAATGATCTACCTTGAATTTTTGTAGCATTTAACGTTTTTCAAAGTGCTTTCACATATACTATTATTTTATCCATGTAGCAGCTATGTGAGTAAGAAAATTATCATCAGCAAAACCATTTTCAGAACTTTAAATACTGGATCCACGAAGAAAAAAGGCGTGGAACTGAACCAGAGAAATGACAGAAAAGGATGTCAGTGAGGAAGAGAATCATGGAGAGGGCAAGCACAAAAAGCTGAGGTCCAGGCGACAGGGAATTGAGAGCCGAACGGAGACTAACCTGGCCGGGTGGGGGTGGGGGCGATAGCTTTAGTGGGCAAATAAGCGCAAAAAAGCCTGGGTGCAGGAAATACGGGATTATGAAACTGGAATTTACTTATCTGTACCAAAGAGGATGGATAAAGTCAAAGAAGAAGAGAAAAATGGAAAGCAAGGCGCATTTAAAGCTGCACGGAACTTTTGTGGGCTGCTATCCTTCAGTCCAATGACCACGGAGTTCGGCCTCAGGTTGAGAATAACGCGAAGGGGAGTCGAAGAGGGCGCGGGCGGGAAGACAGCAGAGCCGGGTAGCGCGTTCACTCGGACCAACAAAAGCCGCCGGAGACACTTAGCGAGCCACGCAACTTGCGGGGGCCGAAGGGTTAACCGCGCGCCCGACTCCCGCGCGCTTCCCGGCCCCCACTCCCGCGGTCGCTAGGAAACGCCGAAAGTGGGGGAGGGGCGGGCGGCGCGGCGGAGGGTGGGAATCTTTTTCGGGCGCCCGGGGGCGGAGGGAGGGGAGCGCGCGTGCGCGCGCCCGTCCGTCCGTCGCCGCGGTGACCGTCCTCGGAGTCCGTCGGCTCGCGCCCCGCCCCCGTTCTGTTGCCCCCTCCCCTGTCGCGCGCGGGGGGTGTTTCTCGCTCCTCGCGAGTTGCCGCCGCCGCGGTCGCCGCTGCTCCTCCTCTCCCAGTCTTGGGTTTCCCAGGCACTGCTGCCGCCGCTACCTCTGCGGTCTGTATGAGGAGGAGGAGGATGTGAAGATGGCGGAGCTGCAGATGCTGCTGGAGGAGGAAATCCCGGGGGGCCGCCGGGCCCTCTTCGACAGTTACACGAATCTGGAACGGGTGGCAGACTACTGCGAGAACAACTACATCCAGGTGTGAAGCATGTCCCGGCCTGGGCGCGTCGGGCCTCTGGTGGGCAGCGCGTGGGGGATCCCCGGGCCGGGGGCCGCGCTTGGGGGCGCAGGGCGCGCGGGGCTGGGGCCGCGGCGGGGACCCAGCCTAGCTAAGCCCTCGAGGGCGGGGGAGGGGGAGAATAGGGTGGGAGCTGGGTCTGGTGAATTGGTGAGAAACCTCCGGCTGGAGGAAATTGTAGCTTTAAAACATTTTAAAAAGCCATGAATCAGTCCTCGTTGCGGTGTATGTGTCGTGTCCCCGCCTCTTCGCTTCTTCTGCCCTCGGCCGCCCCCGCACTCGGTACCCGTCAGTGTTCGGGATGGCGGTGGAGGCGGAGAGTGTTTTTTTCTATTTGACAGAATCCTGCTCCCCCATATGGCAGGGGTGTGGGGGGGATTGATGGATCACCCCCTCCCCCAAGCTCTGGAGGATTTTTAAGGGGCTATGTTGTTGCAAAGTAAAGTGCCTCAGTTTTATATTCATGTAAATGCCTCAAGAGACTGGTATTTTTGTTTATTTTTTAGTTTCTAACCGGGGTTACCGTAGAAGAGCAGTTGTCTGTTGGAAGTTATTGCCATTTTCCTCCTTATGGAGAATGAGAAGCTGCATGATAATGAGCACCACCCCCCCTTCCCTCGACAATCCCGTTAGAATAGTTAATTTTCCTGTGGGAAAAAGAATTATAAGTATTTTTCAGCAAGGATTAGGAAATGATCCTCATGATTTAATTTTTTCCCGAGATGGTTGGTTTGGTACAGAGACTCAGTGGTAACGCTGTGTGTATGTGTATGGAGGTGGGGTGTGTTGGGTGAGATGAGATCCAGCTGCGCCTGGATACAGCAAAAGATTCTGTGGATTTAAAAAAAAAATCCTTCTTGAAAAATTATTTGAAAGGGTAGGTTAAAACAAACAGTTTGCAAATTAAGCCTCTTTTGTTTCTTTTTGGCTTATTCTGGAGTCACAGATTCTATCTCCATTTTTTTCCCTTAACGTTTAAATTCTCTTGGGATAAAGGTGGAAATGGAAGAAGTGTGTTAAATTGTTCTTTCACTATGGTCTTCTCCCCCCCCACCCCCCGCCCCGCTCCCACCTCCATCTCTCCAGGCATCCTTCTTAATATCAGTTATATTGGGAAGCATTCTTTAGTCTTAGTGTAAACTAAAAAAGGTGTTGGAATTTATAGGTTTATAAATTTTGTAAGGATCACGTGGTTAATCAAGGATGTTATTGTGAGATTTTACTAAATTAGGTATATACTTAACTCTGTATTATCTTGTAGCAACGATTTGTATTGAAGAAGGAACCAGGCATAATCCAAGGCTTTTCCCTCCAAAGAGACTATTGAAACTAGTAGGAACAGAAAAAAATGTGTCTTGGGTCAGAGATTCATGCAAAAAAACACAGTGGTCCATATTTGGAGGGTGCTTCTTAAATACTGAGTGGGATAGAAAAGAGTCAAACATTAAGTTGTTCAGTGTTCAACTGCATGTATTCAGAAGTCTTGTATAGCCTGCCACTGTGTAAAGGGTTGATGAAACACACCTAGTGTCTACAGAATTTCATAGTGTAGTTAGTAGGAGAGGCTGATCTGTGAGCAAATGAATTATGTAGTGTGTCAGTTTATACTCTAAGGGACTGAAGGTGGGGAGAAGGCCAGGAGGAAGACATGCTATTCTTAAGGAATTCGCTGTCTCTAGGAGAGGCAAATCTAAAGGACTGAAGTGGTAATTCCATTGACTGCAGCATATTATGGGAGTTATAGGTCAGAAGAGAAACTGAGAATAGAAAAGTGATTGGGTAACGGTTATTACCAGTAATAAAAAAATAGACAGATTTGTCTCTCTTTGGAACATAATTTTTATTATAATTTGAAGGTATAGTTTTTCTTAGATTACAATTGATACATAAAGGTAAAGTACATGGATTAATAAACTGAGAGGTTAAAGGGATTAAAGGTTGTCATCTTTTTAAATATTTTATACTATTCTTTTAGTTGAGAGAAGAACATTACTGTCACCATTATCTGTTTTAGCGATAGGACTAATAATTTAGTGTGGTTTTTTTTAAATGCATAGTATAGCTATTGATTAATGGAATTAGATTTAAAAATATTTTTTCAGTTTAACATCTAAAATAGATTTTACATGTTAGATTAGATTTTACCTCTTAGGTTATCATCTCTTTTATGTGGGTATAATATTGGTGTTTTTCTCTTACGAGATGACAGCTCTTACATGATTTGTTTGTAGTAAAGTTGATAAATGGAACATGCTGATAGTGGATTTGTGCTGACCTAGCTGTATATTTGACCCAACTGGCTCTCCTTGTGACCAAAGAACTGACCAGCAGGGGTTTTGATGCTGCCTCTGACCCTGTAGAAAATGAAAATTAATTGGTTGTATATGATCACATAGTCAGTTTAGCCTTGTTTTAGCGTCATATATATCCTAACTACTAGCTCAAGTTAACTAACCCAACACTTTATTTTGTGGAAATGTAATTTTTGCCAGTAAAGTAGAAAAAGATAAATCTGTTGAATCATGTGTAACAAAGGGTAAGGGTCTTTGTTCAGTGTTCTTAAGTAGCTGGTTTTAAGCATAGGAATAGCCACATAACTAAGAGAAATAAGAATGCTCTAAATGTGGATTATATTAGTGTGGAAACTGAGCAAAGGAAGGAAAATGATTTTGCTATCCTTCTGGAAACAACTGTATCGTGTTTAAATTGTTCCTAATAAAAATATCTTTCAGATATATTATCAGCATTAGGAGTGACCAGATACTGCCTGTGTTAACACCCACAATCTATAGGTAGAACAGCATTGTAGACAGTGGTTTTCCAGGATACTAATGCAGTTAATGTTAGAAATTTAAAAATCATCTTCAGTAAAAATTTAGATGGTTTTTGTTTTATTATTTCAACCTCTAGAAAAAGTGACAGTAAAAATATTTTTTCTAAAATGTGATGCTAAGAGGCACCTGGGTGGCTCAGTTGCCTAAGCATCTCTTGATTTCTGCTCAGGTCATAATCTCACAGTTTTGGGAGTTCAAGCCCTGTGTCGGGCTCTTTGCTGACAGTAAAGGAGCCTGATTGTGATTCTCTCTCTCTCTCTCTCTCTCTCTCTCCCTCTCTCCCTCTCTCCCTCTCTCCCTCTCTCCCTCTCTCCCTCTCTCCCTCTCTCCCTCTCTCTCCCTCTCCCTCCCCCCCCCGTCTCTCTCTCCCCCCCCCCCCCCCCCCCCCCCCCCCCCCGTCTCTCTCTCAATCTCTCTCTCTCTCCCTCTCTCTCTACTCATCCCCCACTCATGCTCTCCCTGTCTCAAAATAAATAAACTTAAAATTTTTAAAAAATTTGATGAAAAAAATTACAACTAAAATTGCTGATATTTCCTGATTGATTTTAATTCTTGTCTGTGAAAAAGGACTTAGTAATTGTTAAGGACTTTTGTAAAGATACATGTAGGACCTGTGTTCTTTTTTTCATTTATTAATATAAACATTGATACCTAATCTAAAAAGTTTCCAGAAATTTTAAACAATGTTTTGATTGACTTGGAATCTACATTTTTACAAATAGAAGAATTTTATTTTATTACTATTTTTTTTAATGTTTATTTTTGAAAGAGAGCGTGAGTGGGGGAGGGGCAGAGAGAGAGGGAGACAGAATTTGAAGCAGGCTCCAAGCTCTGAGCTGTCAGCAAAGACCTGACTTGGGGCTTGAACTCCTGAACCGTGAGATCACGACCTGAGCTGAAGTTGGACACTTAATTGACTGAGCCACCAGGTGCCCCAAAAGAGTTTTATAATAGTAGGAGTTGCTTTAATGTTTGGTAGATGAAATAAATTTATAGTTGTTACTTTCCTAGAGTAACTCTGAAAAACCAACTTATTATTAACATTTTTCCTTTCGTTAGGTAAAATAGTTAATTGGTTTTTTTGTTTTTTTGTTTTGTTTTGTTTTTTTAGTTTTTTTTTTTTGTTTGTTTTTTAGATACATAGTAAAATCCCGTTGTCCATTATTTGGAGTAAGAGCAAAATCATCCAGTAACATGGTTTTGCTCAGAAGAACAGAAATTAAAAATGTACCTAAAGGGGTGCCTGGCTGGCTTAGTCCATAAAGCATGCAACTCTTGATCTCAGGGTCATGAGTTTAGGCCTCATGTTGGATGTAGAGCTTGCTTGAAAAGATAATAAAATAAAAAATACTTTATAAAAAATTTTTACAAAATGTGCCTTAAATTTTATGTGAAATATATATATTTTTTGCTTTTGAGTAATAGAGATGTCATTAATGACTTCTGTTTTTTGTCTTTTTTAAACATTTTTTTTTTTAAGTTTATTTATTTACCTTGAGAGAGTGAGAGAGTGTGTTCTGGGAGGAGTGGAGTGTAAAGGAGAGAGAGAATCTCAAGCATGCTCCATGCTGTCAGGGCAGAGCTCAACTCTGGGCTCCATCCCCCATGAACCATAAGATCATGACCTGAACTGAAATTGAGACTCTGATGCTTAACCGACTGAGCCACCCAGGTGCCCTCGTTTTTTGTCTTTATCAAAAAGGATACTCCCAGAATTCATTAAAAATTGCATGAAAAGTTTATAAGGAGTTACAGTTTATTTATAATGCTAAGACATTTGTTTAACTTGACACAATACCTTCTGAGTGTACAGTCTTCTAGTCCTATGGCATTGTTTTCAAGTTTTGAAGGAGATTTTGTTATAATACAAAAAAATCTGATACATATAGTTCTTAATTTCTAAATATTCAAACTATTGTATTTACATTAATTTTCTATTGTTGTTGTGACAAATTGCTACAAATTTAGCAGTTTAAAACAACACAAACTTTCCATTTTATAATTCTGGAGATGGTAAGTCTATAGTAGGCCACAGAATTGGGTTCTTTCTGGAGGCTCTGGGGGAGAATCAGTTTCCTTGCCTTTTCCAGCTTTCAGGGACTACCTGCATTCCTTAGCTCATGACCTTCTTTAAAATTCCAAGCCAGCAGTGGCATCACTGCAACCTCAGCTTCTGTTTTCACATCTCTGTCTCTCTGCTTCCATCTTCACTTCCCCCTTCTCCCTCTGCTTCTGTTGTCACATTTTCTTTTCTGACTCTGACCATCTGCCTCTCTTTATAAAGACTCATGTGATTATATGTTGGGCCCATTCTGATAATCTTCCAATCTCAGGATCATTATCACACCTCCAGAATCCCTTTTTGCCATGTAAGGTAACATATTCACAGGTTCCAGGGATTAGGATGTGGTCATCTTTGCCGGGGGGTGAAGTTTGTGGGGGGGTGGGTGGTGGGGGGGGGAGGGAGGCACTATTCAGTTATAATATTTGAACATAGCTTTTCCTTCCTATATCAGTAATTGGCTGTAACCCTTTTGGCACCTAAGCCCAAAACCTTGGTACTGTCCTTGACTCTTATCTTTTGCATTGGATAACAAATGGCTCTGTCTTCACATGTCTGGATCTGACTACTACCACCTCTTCTGCTACCAACCTGGACCAAGATATGATTATCACTCAGTTAGATTATAGCAAAAGCCAGAGTGATCTTTTTTAAAAATCTAAATCAGATCATATTCTGTTCAAAATACTGAGATTTTCTGTCTCATTCAGTTTAAGAACTAGAAATTAACATTGCCTACAAGATACAAATGATCTAGCTTTCTAGTCTTGAATCCTCTCCTAATGTAATTCCTCTTCTCTTTTGCTAACTGTGTTTCAGCCACATTGGCCTCTTTTTCTTTTCTTTCTTTTTTAATGTTTTATTTAGTTTTGAGAAAGAGAGCACAAGTGGAGGAGGGACAGAGAGAGGGGGGTGGGCAGAGGATCCAAAGTGGGTTCTGTGCCGACAGCAGCAAGCCCAGTGTGGCGCTCAAACTTGCCAACCATGAGGTTGAGCCACCCAGCTTCTCTGGCTCCTTTTCCTTGAACATAACAGGCATAGTTCTGCTTCCACATTTTTTTTTAAACAAGCTCTAGCTGTTTTTATTGAAAAATTTTGCATGATTTACTTTTCATTAGTCTGTGCTGTCCATGCTTCTAATGATATCAGAATCACCTGGATCACTGATAGCCAGTATGCATACTCTGTAGTATTTCCCACATACTGTGTCCAGTTCAATATTATTGCCACTGTAGTGGACACCAGTTTTGGCCACTATGATGTAGTGTCTGTTTCACATTTCCTCAGGGGTGGGCAGTTGTTGGCGAAGATGACCAATTTCACTTTGCCATGTCTGATTATTTTCAGAGTATGCTTCTATCCCAGCACATACTTTCCACTTTTCATTATGAGCTGGAGCCTAGAGTTCATCAACTCTAGCGACTTTTTCATCTTCTTTGTGGCCACCATCTTCCTGTCTTAGGTGCAGGATGGCCCCAACTAAGAGCAGACTCCAAGGTTGCTGGGTGCAAGAAAGGTACCTCAAGACTTTTTTATTTTGCATTTACTGTGCCCTCTACCAGGAGTATTCATCCCCCAGATAGTTGTATCACTGGATCTTTTTACCTTTTTCATGCCTTTGATCAAATGTCAACTTTTAAATTTTTTTAACTTAAAAAATATTACAAAATTGTTTTTTAATTTCAGTGTAATTAACATAGTGTTATATTAGTTTTAGATGTACATTATAGTGATTCCACAATTCTATATATTACTCACTGTTTTCATGGTGAGTGTACTCTTAATCCCCTTCACCTATTTCACCTGAACATCCTCCTGGTAACCATCTGGTAACCATCAGTTCATCCTTTATATTTAAGAGTGGTTTTTTGTTTGCCTTTTTTCCTTTCCTTATTTGCTTTACTTCTTAAATTCACATTTAAGTTAGTGAATTTCACCTGTGAGTGAAATCCTATCATATTTATCTTTCTTTGACTGACTTCACTTACCATTATACCATCTAGTGCCACCCATGTTGTTGCAAATAGCAAGAATTTCATTCTTTTTTGTGGCTGAGTAATATTTTATTGGACACAAATACCACATCGTCTCCTTTTTTTAAAACTTGTTCTAACGTTTTTATTTATTTTTGAGAGTCAGAGCGCGAGTTGGGGAGGTGCAGAGAGAGAGGGAGACACAGAATGTGAAGCAGGCTCCAGGCTCTGAGCTGTCAGCACAGAGCCTGATGTGGCGCTTGAACTCACGAATCATGAGATCATGACCTGAGCCACCCAGGTACCCCTTCTTTTTTTTTTCAGTTGAGCTCTATGCCCAGCGAGGGGCTCAAACTCAAAACCCCAACATCAAGGGTTGAATGCTTTAGTGACTGAGCTGGCAAGGTGCTCCATATCATGTTTTCTTTATCCATTCATCCATCAGTGGACACTTGGGTTGCTTTCATGATTTGGCTGTTGTAAGTAATTCTGCAATAAAGATACAGGTACATGTATTTTTTCAAATTAGTGTTTTGTATTCTTTGGGTAAATACCTAGTAGTGGGATTACTGGGTCATGTGGTAATTCTGTTTTTAATTTTTTGAAGAATTTCCATACTGTTTTCCACAGTGGCTGCACCAGTTTATGGTTCCACCAACAGTGCACAAGGGTTCCCTTTTCTCCACACATGTTGTTTCTTGTATTACTGATTTTTGTTATTCTGACAGGTATGAGGTGATTGTGGTTTTGATTTGCATTTCCCTGATGATTAGATCTGGAGCATCTCTTCATGTGTTATTGGCCATCTGTATATGTCTTATTTGGCAAAATGTCTGTTCACATCAAATGCTTAGTTTTTAATTGGATTATTTTTTTTTTTGGATGTTGATTTGTATAAGTTCTTTATATATTTTGGATATTAACCACTTACCAGATATATCAACAGAATACAACATCAGTATACAGAAATCTGTTGCATTTCAATATACCAGTAATGAAGAAGCAGAAAGAAAAATTAAGGAAACAATCCCATATACAATTACACCAAAAATAAAAAATATCTAAGAATAAACTTAACCAAGGAGGTGAAAGACCTGTACACCAAAAACTATAAAACACTGATGAAAGAAACTGAAGATAACACAAACAAATGGAAAGGTATTCCATACTCATGGATTGGAAGAACAAATATTGTAAATGTCTATACTATTCAAAGCAATCTACAGATTTAATGCAATCCCTATCAAAATACCAACAGCATTTTTCACAGAAGTAGAGCAAACAATCCTAAAATTTATATGGAACCACAAAAGATCCTGAATAGCCAAAGCAATCTTGAAAAAGAAAAACAAAATGAGGTTATCACAATCTCAGATTTCAAGATATACTACAGAGCTGTAGTAACCGAAGTAGTATGGTACTGGCACAAAAATAGACACATAAGTCAATAGAAAACCCAGAAATCAACCCACAATTATATGGTCAATCTTTGACAAAGGAGGCAAAAATATGTAATGGGAAAAAGACAGTCTTGGGACACCTGGGTGGCTCAGTAGGTTAAGCATCTGACACTTGATTTTGGCTCAGGTCATGATCTCACAGTTCACGAGATTGAACCCTGCATCAGATACTGTGCTGACAGCGTGGAGCCTGCTTGGGATTCTCCCTCTCCCTCCCTCCCCCCCTCCACTTTCTCTTTATTTCTCTGCCCTGCCCCCACTCCACTCACACACACTCTCTCTCAAATTAAATAAATACACATCAAAAAAAAAGGAAAAAGTCTTTTCAACAAATGGTATTGGGAAAACTGGATAGCCACATGCCAAAGAATGAAACTGGACCATTTTATTTTTTTAATTATTATTTATTTTTGAGACAGAGAGAGACAGAGCATGAGCAGGGAAGGGGCAGAGAGAGAGGGAGACACAGAATGTAAAGCAGGCTCCAGGTTCTGAGCAGTCAGCACAGAGCCCATCACGGGGCTTGAACTCACGAACTGTGAGATCATGACCTGAGCCGAAGTCGGACGCTCAACTGATGGAGCCACCCAGGCGCCCCAGGACCATTTTCTTATACCATACACAAAAATAACTCAAAATGGATTAAAGACCTAAATGTGGGAGCTAAAACCATAAAAATCCTAGAAAAGAGCACAGACAGTAATTTTCTGACATTGGCCGCAGCAACATTTTTCTAGATATGTCTCCTAAGACAAGGGAAACAAAAGCAACAACAGCAAAAAGGAGAAAAAAAAAAAAAACTATTGGGAATACATCAAAATAAACAGCTTTTGCACAGCAAAGGAAACAAAACTGAAAAACAGCTTACTGGATGGGAGAAGATATTTGCAAATGATATATCCAATAAGTGGTTAGTATCCAAAATATATAACTTATGCAAATCAACATCCAAAAAAGAAATAATCCAATTAAAAACTAAGCAGTTGATGTGAACAGACATTTCTCCAAATAAGACATATACAGATGGCCAGTAGATACATGAAGAGATGCTCAAGATCTAATCATCAGGGAAATGCAAATCAAAACCACAATCACCTCATACCTGTCAGAATAACTAAAATCAGTAACACAAGAATTCATTTATCAGTTCTAGTAGTTTTTGGTGGAGTCTGTAGGGTTTTCTATATATAGTATCCTGTCATCTGCAAATAGACTTTGACTTCTTCTTTACTAATTTGGATGCCTTTTATTTCTTTTTTTTTTGCTGATTGCTGTGGCTAGGACTTCCCAGTACCATGTTGAATAAAAGTGGTGAGAGTGGATATCCTTGTCTTGTTACTGAATTTAGGGCAAAAACTCCCAGTTTTTCACAATTGATGATGATGTTAGCTGTGGGTTTTCACATAAGGACTTATTATTTTGAGGTATGTTCCCTTTCAACCTACTTTGTTGGGGGTTTTATGATGAATGGATGTTGCACTTTCCCAAATGCTTTTTCTGCATCTGTTGAAATAATCATAGGTTTTTATCCTTTCTTGTTCATAGGATGTATCTCGTTGATTGATTTGCAAATATTGGACCACCCTGCATCCCAGGAATTAATCTCACTTGATTGTGGTGAATGATTTTTTTAAATGTATTGTTGGATTTGCTTTGCTAATATTTTGTTCAAGATTTTTGCATTTGTGTTCATCAGAGATATTGGCCTGTAATTGTCTTTTGTGTGTGTGTGTCTTTATGTGGTTTTGGTAAATTTGGAAGCTATCATTGCTTTTCTAGCTTTTTTTTTTTTTTTTTTGCATAGTTTGAGAAGAATAAGTCTGTCTTTCTTTCTCTTTCTTCTTTCTTTCTTTCTTTCTTTCTTTCTTTCTTTCTTTCTTTCTTTCTTTCTTTCTTTCTTTCTTTCATATCCAAATTAGTTAGCATGTAGTGCAACAGTGATTTCAGGAGTAGATTGCTTAATGCCTTTACCCATTTAGCCCATCCCCCCTCCCACAACTCCAGCAACCCTCTGTTTGTTCTCCACATTTAAGAGTCTCTTATGTTTTGTCCCCCTCCATGTTTTTATATTATTTTTGCTTGTCTTCCCTTGTATTCATCTGTTTTGTCTCTTAAATTCTACATATGAGTGAAGTCATATGATATTTGTCTTTATCTGAGTGATTTTGCTTAGCATAATACCCTCCAGTTCCATCCACGTAGTTGAAAATGGCAAGATTTCATTATTTTTGATTGCTGGGTAATATTCCATTGCATATATATAAACCACATCTTCTTAATCCATTCATCTGTCGAGGGACATTTGGGCTCTTTCCATACTTTGGCCATTGTTGATAGTGCTGCTATAAACATGGGGGTGCATGTGTCCCTTTGAAACAGCACACCTGTATCCCTTGGATAAATGCCTAGTAGTGCAGTTGCTGGGTCCTAGGGGAGTTCTATTTTTCGTTTTTTTGAGGAACCTCCATACTGTTTTCCAGAGTGGCTGCACCAGCTTGCACTGCCACCAACAGTGCAAAAGAGATCCTCTTTGTCCGCATCCTTGCCAACATCTGTTGTTGCCTGAGTTGTTAATGTTAGCCATTCTGACAGGTGTAAGGTGGTATCTCATTGTGGTTTTGATTTGTATTTCCCTGATGATGAGTGATGTTGAGCATTTTTTCATGTGTTGGTTGGCCATCTGGATGTCTTCTTTGGAGAAGTGTCTATTCAGGTCTTTTGCCCATTTCTTCACTGGATTATTTGTTTTTTGGGTGTTGAGTTTGATAAGTTCTTTGTAGATTTTGGATACTAACCCTTTATCTGATAGGTCATTTGCAAATATCTTCTCCCATTCTGTCAGTTGCCTTTTAGTTTTGCTGATTGTTTCCTTCGCTGTGCAGAAAGAAGCTTTTTATTCGACGAGATGCCAGTAGTTCATTTTTGCTTTTGTTTCCCTTGCTTCCGGAGACGTGTTGAGTAAGAAGTTGCTGCGGGCAAGATCAAAGAGGTTTTTGCCTGCTTTCTCCTCGAGGATTTTGATGGCTTCCTGTCTTCCATTGAGGTCTTTCATCCATTTTGAGTTTATTTTTGTGTATGGTTTAAGAAAGTGGTCCAGGTTCATTCTTCTGCATGTCGCTGTCCAGTTTTCCCAGCACCTCTTGCTGAAGAGGCTGTCTTTATTCCACTGGATATTGTTTCCTGCTTTGTCAAAGATTAGTTGGTCATACGTTTGTGGGTCCATTTCTGGATTCTCTATTCTGTTCTATTGATCTGAGTGTTTTTGTGCCAATTAATTCTTTTTTAGATGTTTGGTGAAATTCACCTGTGAAGCCATTTGTCTGAATGTTACCTTTTGATGATTCCTTCTTGGTCTATTTAAAGTTATAACATACTTCTGCCCTTTGTTTACTCCCCTTTTTGCTTGTACTTTTCTTTCCATGCTTTATTTTTCTTCATATTGTTTACTGTTTAGCATATGGTGTATCTTATTTATTTATTTGCATATTTCTGTCCCCTGGCATATGAGCTTCATGAGAGCAGGGAGTCTTTTTCATTGTCAGCATCTGGAACAGTGCCTGGGACAAAACAGACATTCAATAAATATTTGTTAAAAGAATAAATTAAGGGTTTTTCTCATAAGCAGTGGAAAATATCCTTTTGAAAGAAGTGAAATAAATTAGTTTCCCGAAATGGAAGAGTTTTTATATTTATGTACAGGTAAATGAAGTTGGTGAATACTTTTCATTTGCTCAGGGTATTTAGTATAGATGTGACCAACAGAATTGAAACTGGTTATTTTACGTGTGGCTAGTGCTTTAGAGTTTGTTCAGCAGTTCATTTGCTTTCACTTAATGCATGGCTTATTCTATAGTGGATGCTTCTCAAATATTTGAGTGGATCTACAACTTTTTGGGCAGTGAGCAAGGAAGATACTCCTATTTATAAAAAATCAAGTAAGTAAGGGGCACCTGCATGGCTCAGTCAGTTAAGCATCCAACTTTGGCTCAGGTCATGTCTCTCAATTTGTGAGTTCGAGCCCCACATCGGGCTCTGTGCTGACAGCTGAGAGCCTGGAGCCTGCTTCGGATTCTGTGTCTCCCACTCTTTCTCTGCCTCTCCTCCACTCGTGCTCTGTTTTTCTCTCAAAAATGAATAAATATTTTAAAAAATCAGTTAAGTAAAATCAAGCTTAGTTATGACTCTGCTAAACCAAAATTCTGTAAACATAGGAATTTTGTTCATTTTTTTTCCTGTGTCCCCTATGCTTTGTTGAGTAAAATGATTGAGATTATAACTCATACCATTAAAAAATTACATATATATGTATATATATTACATGTATAAAAATTACATATTCTTTTTCATTTAAGAAGTGCTTACTAAGTGAAATAAGTCATACAGAGAAAGACAGATACCACATGTTTTCACTCTTATGTGGATCCTGAGAAACTTAACAGAAGACCATGGGGGGAGGGGAAGAAAAAAAATAGGTTAGAGAGGGAGGGAGCCAAAACATAAGAGACGCTTAAAAACTGAGAGCAAACTGAGGGTTGATGGGGGGTGGGAGGCAGGGGAGGGTGGGTGATGGGAATTGAGGAGGGTACCTGTTGGGATGAGCACTGGGTGTTGTATGGAAACCAATTTGACAATAAATTTCATATTAAAAAAAAAGAAGAAAAGAAATACTTACTGAGTATATGTCCATGCTGGGAAGTCATTGGTAACTCATGGAACAGTCTAATTCTGTTACCATTTAATTGCTGTGAAGACCCTCTGTTCAGTAGAGTCTGAATTAATGGGGTTTGGACTAAATATAACATGGCACAGCTTTTCTTTTGTTGTGCTTGCTGTTATTTGGCTTTATCCATTTATCCATTGAAGATTTTGAATAGAGGCAAGGAGATGCATTGTTAAGAACTTCCAGAATCTACAAAACAATATTGAATAGGGGAAGCAACAAGGGATGCCTTTTTCAGTATGTACTACAAATCTTTTTCGGGAGATAATGCTTGAATAATGATCCCTTGTCTTTTCCTTTTTGTTTTTAATTTTTATTTGTTAAAATTTTTTTTAATGTTTGTTTATTTTTGAGAGAGAGAGAGAGACAGAGTGCAAGCCGGGGAGGGGCAGAGAGAGAGGGAGACACAGAATCCAAAGCAGGCTCCAGGCTCTGAGCTGTCAGCACAGAGCTGGACGTGGGGCTCGAACTCCCAAACCGTGAGATCATGACCTAAGCCAAAATCGGATGCTTAACCAATTGAACTACCCAGGTGCCCCTCCTCTTCTCCTTTAAAACATTTATTGTAGAAGAGCAGGGCAGGTTCAGAAAGAATTTGAATAACCTAGCTTAATATATAGTACTGTTTTTGAGAGAAGAAAATGAAATTTATTGACATTAAATTCATATGGTTTCTAGGTTTTTATCATCTGCACATATGATTATGATATAGTAATATGTATAATTATGAATTTTATTCATGGTTAATTCTACATATAACATAAATTTAATGTCGGCAATTTAGTTTGTGGTGTAAATGTATTTTGTAATAATAAGGCTTTGTACCCCAGCTTTTTCTTCTTTTGAAATGAATAAAGACTGGATCTCTTGGATTATTAACATGACTTTTTTTTTTAAGTAGATTAAAGTCTGATTAATTCAGGGGTTCTTGGGTGGCTCAGTCAGTTAAGCATTCGAATTTGGCTCAGGTCTTGATCTTCTGGTTGGTGAGTTCAAGTCCCACGTGGGGCTCTGTGCTGACAGCTTGGAGCCTGGAACCTGCTTCAGATTTTGTGTCTCCCTCTCTCTCTGCCCCTCTTTTGCTTGCATTCTTTCTTTCTCTTTCAAAAATAAACAGTAAAAAAAATTTAAAAAGAAGTCTGATTAATTAATATTGGTTTAATCTTATTTGATATTATACATAGGCTGTTTTGACATAAGATATGTGAATTAGATCAGGTCATTTTTTTTTTCTTCCAAATTTTTATTTAAATTCTAGTTAGTTAACATATAGTGTAATATTGGTTTCAGAAATAGAATTTGGTGATTCATCACTTACATGTAACACCCAGTGCTCATCATAACAAGTGCCTTTAATACCCATTGCTCAATTAGCCCATTCTCCACCTGCTGCCCTCTGTCAACCCTCAGTTTGTTCTCTATTGCTTACCTCTGTTTTTTTCCCCCCGTCCCATATGTTCATGTTTTGTTTCCTAAATTCCATGTATGAGTGAAATCATAAGGTATTTGTCTTTCTCTGACTGACTTATTTTGCTTAGCATAATACACTCTAGTTCCATTCATGTTGTTGCAAATGGCAAGATTTACTTTTTTGATAGGTGAGTAATATTCCATTGTGTGTGTGTGTGTGTGTGTGTGTGTGTGTGTGTGTACACATCTTTGTCCATTCATCAGTCGATGGACATTTGAGCTCTTTCCATACTTTGGCTATTGTTGATAATGTTGCTGTAAACATCAGGATGCAAGTACCTCTTCAAATCCGTATTTATGTATCCTTTAGGTTAATACCTAGCAGTGCATTGCTGGATGGTAACGTAGTTCTATTTTTAACTTTCTGAGGAGCCTCCATACTGTTTTCCAAGTGGCTGCACCGGTTTGCATTCCCACCAACAGATGGATTCTCCGCATCGTTGCCAACATTTGTTCTTTCCTGTGTTGTTAATTTTAGCCATTCTGATAGGTATGAGGTGGTATCTCATTGTGGTTTTAATTAGTATTTCCCTGATAATGAGTGATGTTTGAGCATCTTTTCATGTGTCTGTTACCTATCTGGATGTCTTCTCTGGAAAAATGCCTTTTCATGTCTTCTGCCCATTTCTTAACTGGATTATTTGTATTTTGGGGGTAGAGTCTGATGAGTTCTTTATAAACTTGGATACTAACCCTTTATCAGATATGTCATTTGCAAGTGTCTTCTCCCATTCTGTAGGCTGCCTTTTAGCTTTGTTGATTGTTTCTTTGCTGTGCAGACTTTTTATCTTGAATTCCCAGTAGTTCAGTTTTACTTTTGTTTCTCTTGGCTCCTGAAACATAGTAAGAAGTTGCTTCAGCTAAGGTCAAAGAGGTTGCTGCCTGTGTTCTCTAGGATTTTGATGGTTTTGTGTCTCACATTTAGGTCTTTTATCCATTTTGAAATTATTTTTGTGTATGGTGTAAGAAAGTGGTCCAGTTTTATTCTTCTGTATGTTGCTGTCCAGTTTTCCCAACACTATTTGTTAAAGAGATTGTCTTTTTTCCATTGGATATTCTTTTCTGCTTTGTCGAAGATTAATTGCCAGTATAGTTGTGGGTCCACTTCTAGGTTTTCTATTCTGTTCTATTGTAAATCAGGTCATTTTTGGCTACTACTTTAATCCTAGTCCCCTCTCTGCCTTTCCAAATGTAACAGTTGTCATCAGTTTGTTAAAACTATTTAACTGGGGTGCCTAGGTGGCTCAGTCAGTTAAATGTCCGACTTCGGCTCAGGTCATGATCTCATAGTTCATGAGTTCGAATCCCATGTCTGGCTCTGTGCTGACAGCTTAGAGCCTGGAGCCTGCTTCAAATTCTGTCTCTCTCTGTCTCTCTGTGCCTCCCCTGCTCATGCTTTGTCTCTTTCTCTCAAAAATAAATAAACATTAAAAAAAACACCCTTATATAACTCGGGTTTTTTTTTGGTTTTGTTTTATTTTAAACAACATTGATGTCACATAGAACTCACCATTTTAACTATATTAATTAAGTGTACAATTCATTGGTTTTTTAATGTATTTACAGAGTTGTGCAACCATTACCAAATCTAATTTCAGAACATTTTCATCATCCCAGAGAAAACTTGTACCCATTAAACAGTCACTCCACATTTCCCTGTGCCTTCACTCCCTGGTAACCATAAATCTACTTTCTGTCTCCATTGATTTGTCTGTTCTGGACATTTCATATTAATGGAAACGTAATATGTGGCCTTTTGTTTGTGGCTTATTTCACTTAGCATGATAATATTTTCAGCATGTACATGTTTCAGTACAGGCATACCCTGGAGATATTGGAGTTTGGTTACAGTGCACTGCAATAAAGCAAGTCAAATGAAATTTTTGGTTTCCCAGTATATATAAAAGTTATTTTTACACTATGTTGTAGTCTGTTAAGTGTGTAGTAGCATTATGTCTAAAAAATTGTATATACTTTTTATTAAAAAAATATGTCATTGCTGGGGCACCTAGCTGGCTCAGTCGGTAGAGCATGTGACTCTTGATCTCAGGGTTATGAGTTCAGGCCCACATTGGGCTTAGAGATTACTTAAAAAAAACACCTTATTGCTAAAAAATGCTACCCATCATCTGAGTGTTCAGGGAGTCATAATCATTGGTCATAGATTACCATAAAAATATAATGCAAAGTTTGAAATATTGTGAGAATTAAAGTGTGACAGGGGCAGGAAGTGAGCAAATGCTGTTGGAAAAATGGCACCTATAGACTTGTTTGATGCAGAGTTGCTATAGAACTTTGAGTTTTTAAAAAACAGTATCTGCAAAGCTCAGTAAAGTATGCTTGTACTTCATTCCTTTCTGTGGTCAAATAATATTTCATTATATGGATATACCACATTTTGTTTTATCCATGCATCAGTTGATGGATATTTGGGTTGTTTTCACCTTTTGGTTATGAATAATGTTGCGTGAACATTTGTGTATAAGTTTTTGTGTAAATGTATATTTTAAATTCTCCTAGGTGTATGTAGGAATGGAATTCCTGGGTTATATGGTAACTTTATTTTTAACTTTTTGATTGACTTTCAACTTTTTTTCTGTAATGGTTGCACTATTTACATTTCTACCAGTAGTGTATGAGAGTTCCAATTTGTCTACGTCCTTGAGAATATTTATTATTTTCTGCTTAAAAGTTACAGTTGTTGTTGGTGTGAAGTGGTATGCCATTGTGGTTTTGATTTATTTTTATTTAATCACTAATAATGTTGAGTGTCTTTCCATGTGCTTATTGACCATTCTTGGGAGAAATGTCTATTCACGTTCTTTTCCTTATTTTTAATTTGTTCACTTTTAATTGTGTTGTTTGCCTTTTTTTTTTTTTTTCAACGTTTTTTATTTATTTTTGGGACAGAGAGAGACAGAGCAGGAACGGGGGAGGGGCAGAGAGAGAGGGAGACACAGAATCGGAAACAGGCTCCAGGCTCCGAGCCATCAGCCCAGAGCCTGACGCGGGGCTCGAACTCACGGACCGCGAGATCGTGACCTGGCTGAAGTCGGACGCTTAACCGACTGCGCCACCCAGGCGCCCCTGTTTGCCTTTTTATTGTTGAGTTGTGAGAGTTCTTTATGTATTTTAGATAGCAGATCCTTACTAGATGTGTGATTTGCAAATATTTGTTTCCAGTTTGTTGGTTGACATTTCATTCTTTGTTCTTTAACTTTATTTTTTATTTTTTAAAATTTGCATCCAAATTAGTTAGCATACAGTGAAGCAATGATTTCAGGAGTTGATTCCTTAATGCCCCTTACCCATTTAGCCATCCCCCCTCCCACAACCCCTCTAGCAACCCTCAGTTTGTTCTCCATATTTATGAGTCTCTTCTGTTTTGTCCCCCTCCCTGTTTTTATATTATTTTTGTTTTGCTTCCCTTATGTTCATCTGTTTTGTCTCTTAAAGTCCCCATATGAGTGAAGTCATATGATTTTTGTCTTTCTCTGACTGACTAATTTCACTTAGCATAATACCCACGTAGTTGCAAATGGCAAGATTTCATTATTTTTGATTGCCGAGTAATAATCCATTGCATATATATAACACATTTTCTTTATCCATTGATCCGTCGAGGGACATTTGGGCTCTTTCCATACTTTGGCTATTGTTGATAGTGCTGCTATAAACATGGGGGTGCATGTGTCTCTTCGAAACAGCACACCTGTATCCCTTGGATAAATGCCTAGTAGTGCAATTGCTGGGTCCTAGGGGAGTTCTATTTTTCGTTTTTTGAGGAACCTCCATACTGTTTTCCAGAGTGGCTGCACCAGCTTGCACTGCCACCAACAGTACAAAAGAGATCCTCTTTGTCCGCATCCTTGCCAACATCTGTTGTTGCCTGAGTTGTTATGTTAGCCATTCTGACAGGTGTAAGGTGGTATCTCATTGTGGTTTTGATTTGTATTTCCCTGATGATGAGTGATGTTGAGCATTTTTTCATGTGTTGGTTGGCCATCTGGATGTCTTCTTTGGAGAAGTGTCTATTCAGGTCTTTTGCCCATTTCTTCACTGGATTATTTGTTTTTTGGGTGTTGAGTTTGATAAGTTCTTTGTAGATTTTGGATACTAACCCTTTATCTGACAGGTCATTTGCAAATATCTTCTCCCATTCTGTCAGTTGCCTTTTAGTTTTGCTGATTGTTTCCTTCGCTGTGCAGAAAGAAGCTTTTTATTTTGATGAGATGCCAGTAGTTCATTTTTGCTTTTGTTTCCCTTGCTTCCGGAGACGTGTTGAGTAAGAAGTTGCTGTGGGCAAGATCAAAGAGGTTTTTGCCTGCTTTCTCCTCGAGGATTTTGATGGCTTCCTGTCTTCCATTGAGGTCTTTCATCCATTTTGAGTTTATTTTTGTGTATGGTATAAGAAAGTGGTCCAGGTTCATTCTTCTGCATGTCGCTGTCCAGTTTTCCCAGCACCTCTTGCTGAAGAGGCTGTCTTTATTCCATTGGATATTGTTTCCTGCTTTGTCAAAGATTAGTTGGTCATACGTTTGTGGGTCCATTTCTGGATTCTCTATTCTGTTCCATTGATCTGAGTGTTCTTGTGCCAGTACCATACTGTCATGATGATTAGGCTTTGTAGTGTAGCTTGAAGTCCGGGATTGTGATGCCTCCTGCTTTGGTTTCCTTTTTCAAGATTGCTTTGGCTATTTGGGGTCTTTTCTGGTTCCATACAAATTATAGGATTATTTGTTCTAGCTCTGTGAAGAATACTGGTGTTACTTTGATAGGGATTGCATTGAATATGTAGATTCCTTTGGGTAGTATCGACCGACATTTTAACAATATTTGTTCTTCCTATCCAGGAGCATGGAATCTTTTTCCATTTTTTTGTGTCTTCTTCAATTTCTTTCATAAGCTTTCTATAATTTTCAGTGTATAGGTTTTTCACCTCTTTGGTTAGATTTATTCCTAGGTATTTTATTGTCTTTTGTGCCACTGTAAATGGGATAGATTCCTTGATTTCTCTTTCTGTCGCTTCATTGTTGGTACATAGGAATGCAACTGATTTTCTGTGCATTGATTTTATATCCTGCAACTTTGCTATATTCACGAAGCAGTTCTAGTAATTTTTGGTGATATCTTTTGGGTTTTCCATATACAGTGTCATGTCATCTGCGAGGAGTGAAAGTTTGACCTCCTCCTGGCCAGTTTGGATGCCTTTTATTTCTTTGTGTTGACTGACTGCAGAGGCTAAGACTTCCAATACTATGTTGGATAACAGTGGTGAGAGTGGACATCCCTGTCTTGTTCCTGACCTTAGCGGGAAAGCTCTCCCTTTTTCCCCATTGAGGATGATATTAGCGTTTGGGTCTTCCATATATGGCTTTTATGATCTTGAGGTATGCCCCTTCTATCCCTACTTTCTTGAGGGTTTTTATCAAGAAAGGATGCTGTATTTTGTCAAATGCTTCCTTGCATCTATTGAGAGGATCATGTGGTTCTTGTCCTTTCTCTTATTGATGTGATGAATCATGTTAATTGTTTTGCGGATATTGAACCAGCCCTGCATCCCAGGTATAAATCCCACTTGGTCGTGGTGAATAATTTTTTTAATGTAGTGTTGGATCTGGTTGGCTAATATCTTGTTGAGGATTTCTGCATCCATGTTCATCAGGGAAATTGGTCTATAGTTCTCCTTTTTAGTGGGGTCTCTGTCTGCTTTTGGAATCAAGGTAATGCTGGCTTCATAGAAAGAGCTTGGAAGTTTTCCTTCCATTTCTATTTTTTGGAACGCCTTCAAGAGAGTAGGTGTTAACTCTTCCTTAAATGTTTGGTAGAATTCCCCTGGAAAGCCATCTGGCCCTGGACTCTTGTTTTTTGGCAGATTTTTGATTACTGATTCGATTTCCTTACTGGTTATGGGTCTGTTCAAATTTGTGATTTCTTCCTGTTTCAGTTTTGGTAGTGTATATGTTTCTAGGAATTTATCCATTTCTTCCAGATTGCCCATTTATTGGCATATAATTGCTCATAATATTCTCTTATTATGGTTTGTATTTCTGGTTGTGTTGGTTGTGATCTCTCCTCTCTCATTCTTGATTTTATTTATTTGGGTCCTTTCCTTTTTCTTCTTGATTAAACTGCCTGGTGGTTTATCAATTTTGTTAATTCTTTCCAAGAACCAGCTTCTGGTTTCATTGATCTTTTCTACTGGTTTTTTTTTTTTTTTTTTTTGGTTTCGATGACATTAACTTCTGCTCTAATGTTTATTATTTCCTGTCTTCTGCTGGTTTTGGGTTTTGTTTGCTGTTCTTTTTCCAGCTCCTTAAGGCTTAAGGTTAGGTTGTGTATCTGAGATCTTTCTTCCTTCTTTAGGAAGGCCTGGATTGCTATATACTTTCCTCTTATGGCCATCTTTGCTGCATCCCAGAGGTTTTGGGTTGTGGTGTTATAATTTTCATTGGCTTCCATGACCTTTTTAATTTCCTCTTTAACTTCTTGGTTGGCCCATTCATTCTTCAGTAGGATGTTCTTTAGTCTCCAAGTATTTTTTACCTTTCCAAATTTTTTCTTGTGGTTGATTTCGAGTTCCATAGTGTTTTGGTCTGAAAATATGCATGGTATGATCTTGATCTTTTTGTACTTACTTAGGGCTTATTTGTGTTCCAGTATATGTTCTATTTTGGAGAACGTTCCCTGTGCACAGGAGAAGAATGTATATTCTGCTGCTTTAGGATGAAGTGTTCTGAATATATCTGTTAAGTCCATCTGGTCCCGTGTGTCATCCAAAGCCATTGTTTCCTTGTTTTTGATTAGATGATCTGTCCATTGCTGTGAGTGGGGTGTTGAAGTCTCCTACTATTATGGTATTACTACTGATGAGTTTCTTTATGTTTGTGATAAATTGATTTATATATTTGGGTACTCCCACATTAGGCACATAAATGTTTACAATTGTTAGGTCTTCTTGGTGGATAGACCCCTTGATTATGATATGATGCCCTTCTACATCTCTTGATACAGTCTTTATTTTAATGTCTAGATTGTCTGATATAAGTATGGCTACTCCAGCTTTCTTTTGTTGACCACCACTTGTTTCTTTAAAAAATTTTTTTAATATTTGTTTATTTTTGAGAGAGGGAGACACACACACAGTGTGAGCAGGGGAGAGACAGAAAGAGGAAGGCACAGAATCCAAGACAGGCTTCAGGCTCTGAGCTGTCAGCACAGAGCCTGATGCAGGTCTTGAACTCACCAACCGCGAGATCATGACCTGAGCCAAAGGTGGACACTTAACCGACTGAACCACCTAGGCGCCGCAACACTTGTTGTTTTTTGAGTTTTTGATTTTAGCCATCCTGACAGGTGTGAGGTGATATCTCATTTTGGTTTTGATTTCCATTTCCCTGATATGAGTGATGTTGAGCATCTTCCTGTTTTTTTTTTTAATATTTTATCTGTTTATTTATTTTTAAATTTATTTATTTATTTTGAGAGAGAGAGCACCTGTGTGCATATGTGCACATAAATGGGAGGAACAGAGAGAAAGAGGGTGAAAGAGAATCCATACAGGCTCCAACTGAGCATGGAGGGACTCGATCTCAAGACCGTGATATTGTGACCTGAGCTGAAATCAAGAGTTTGATGCTCAACTGACTGAGCCACCAAGGCACCCCTATAATAACTATTTTAGTGACTTTGTTGCTAATTTTAGCATTTGTGCCAATACTAGTTGGGTTTCAATTGATTTTTGTTCTTATTATCAATCATTTTCCTTTTTTTTTTGTCTGGTAACTTTTGATTGATTACCACTCATTGTGAATGTTAATTTACGGGATGCTTGATTTTTTTTTATTTTCCTATAAATGTTCTTGAGGTTTATTCTTTTTAAAAATTTTTTTTAATGTTTATTTTTGAGAGAGAGAGAGAGAGAGAGAGAGAGAGAGCGCGCGTGAGTGGGAGAGGGGCAGAGAGAGAGAGAGAGAGGGAGACACAGAATTGAAACAGGCTCCGGGCTCTGAGCTGTCAGCAGAGTCTGACGCAGGGCTCAAACCCTTAACCAGGAGATCATGGCCCAAGCTAAAGTTGGACACTGAGCCACCCAGGCACCCCTTAAGGTTTATTCTTGAATGCAGTTAGCTTACTTGGAAACCATTTGATCCTTTTGTGTTTTTTATGAAGTTGAAACCATTATGAAAACGATTTCGTGCTTTGTGTGTCTTTTTTTGGTGTGAAGAGTTCTCACTATAGTAATTATTCTAGGGCTAATTATTCCCCACTACTCAGAAAGGAAGACCCTCTAGTGTAACCAGTTCCCCATGAATTGGGAAGCTTTCCCTTTTGGCTGAAGGAGCATGCATTATTTCCTATCTTGTGTGAGGACCAGGCATTCTTCTTTATAATCCTCTTGGCTGATTCTCTCCCCACTGTTGGGTAGTTTTCTCCTATGCATGTACTGATCAGTATTTTGCTGAATACTAAAGGGAGACTCTCTGGAACATCTCTGGATTTCTCTGTGTAACACTCTGTTACTTTTAACTTATGAACTGTATTTACCTTGGTCTTCCCAGCTTCTTGCCTCTGTCTACTGAACTCCAACTTTTGCCAATAAATAAGTAAGTAAATAAGTAAGTTAATACCAATAATACCTATTTAAACAGAATTCTTTTCTCCTTCCAATCCAGGATCCAGTTTGGGATTTCTTATTGCAGTTATTTGTCGTGTCATTTTAATCTTTAATCTAGAACAATTCCTTAACTTTTCTATATTTTCACTACGTGGACATTTTTGAAAGGTGTATGCCAGTGTTTTGTTGTGTTTTGTTTTGTTTTGTTTTGTTTTTGATTGTCCCTCAATTGGTATTTCTCTGAATGTTTCCTTGTGATAACAGTCAGTTTATGCGTTTTTGTATATTTGGCAGGAAATAGTGATAATAAGTTCTCAGCACAGAGCGTTATAATTAGGAGAGTATCATTATTGGGGATGTTAAATTTGACTACTTGTTTCAACTGGTGTTTGTCATATTTCTGTTATGTAAAGTTACTTTTTTCCTTTTTTTAATGAGTAATTTTCTCATGTTGATTTTCATATCCATTTATGATTTTTGCTTGAATCATCTATTGTTTTGGTAGTTGTAAAATAATGATTCTATAACTGTCATTCTTGATGTATTCATTTGATATTTGGATGTAGAAATGAATAGGGATTGCATTCCTGCTCTCACTGTGGTTTGTGCTAGCGAGAATAGTGTGGAAACATTAGTTTTTGTGGCAGTGTTGCATTGTCCAGTAACTGGATTCATGAGTATTGAGTGCTAAGATGTGGTACATTTATTTCTTGGATGATGCAATTTACTCGGCATTATGGATTCTAGGTACAGCAGTAATTATATGCCAATTTACTGATCATAGCATAATAAGGTGGTGTGTTTCTCAGATTGAGTTTCAGTGGTTACCTTCTGTTTATTCTCACATCTTTGTGTTAGTGATATATCTGTTCTGGGTGGGGCAATTCTGTAATTTTGTTATGGACATGGTATCTGGTGGTGCATACTAGAACTTATTCCTCTCGTGTTTCCTATTGTTTGGGAAACAATGCCTTGTAGAAATTTCTCAAAGTGAGTGTGGCACTGTTCTCCACTCCACCCCTATATATATTGAAATATAACTGACATGTAACATTGTGTAAGTTTAATGTATACACTTGAATATTTGGTACATGTATATGTTGTGAAATGATTATCACAATAGGGTCACATCTCTATCATGTCACATACTTGTTTTTGGGGGGGAGCGGCAGTGAGAACATTTAAGATTTACTCTTTTTTAAAGTTATTATTTATTTATTTTGAGAGAGAGAGAGGAGAGAGGGAGGGGCAAAGAGAGAGAGGGGAGAGCGAGTCCCAAGCAGGCTTCACTCTATCAGCGCAGTGCCTGATGTGGGGCTTGATCTCACAAACTGTGAGATTGTGACCTGAGCTGAAATCAGGAGTCAGGTTTAACTGAGCTATCCAGATATCCCAAGATTTACTCTTTTAGCAACCTTCAAGTGTATGATATGGTATTTTAACTGTAGTCACCATGGTGTACATTAGATTGCCAGAACTTATTTCATTTTATAATTAGAAGTTTTTATCATTTGACCCAATATCTTACTATTTCCCCTACCCTGCAGCTTTTTGCAGCCACCATTCTATTCTGTATTTCTACAAGTGTGGCTATTTTAGATTTCACATTTAAGTGAGATCATATAGTATTTATCTTTCTCTAACTTACTTCACTTAGCATAATGCCCTCCAGGCCCACCCATGTTGTTGCAAATGGCAGGAATTCCTTGTTTCTCATGGCTAAATGGTATTCGTGTGTGTGTGTGTGTGTGTGTGTGTGTGTGACATTTTCTTTATCCATTCATCTGTAGATGAACACTTAGATTATTTCCTTATCTTGGCTATTGTGGATAATGCTGCAGTGAACACATGAATACAGATACCTCTTGGAGATAGTAATTTCATTTTCTTTGGGTATATAAAATCCCATTCCTGGGTCATTTGGTAGTTCTATTTTTAACTTTTGAGGAACCTCCATCCTATTTCCATAGTGGATGTACATTCCCATCAACACTTTCTCCACATCTTTTCCAACACTGTTATTTTTTTTCTTTTTAATGATAGCCATTGTAGTAGGTGTGAGGTGCTATGTCGTTGTTGTTTTGATTTGCATTTTCCTGATGATTATGATGTTGAGCATCTCATTGTGTACCTTTTGGCCATTTGTATATTTTCTTCAGAAAAATGTATATTCAATTTCTCTGCTCATTTTTTTTGCCCAGTTGTTTGTATTTTTTTTTAAAGATTCATAATTTATTTTTTTAACTTTAAAAAAAATATTTAATCTTAGAGCACGCGCGCAAGCAGGGGAAGGATAGAGAGAGGGAGACACAGAATCTGAAGCAGGCTCCAGGCTCTGAGCTGTCAGCACAGAGCCCGATGTGGGGCTTGAACTCAAAAACTGCGAGATCATGATCTGAGCTGAAGTTGGTCACTTAACCTACTGAGCCACCTAGGCACCACAGTTGTTTGTATTTTTGCTCCTGATTTTTTGCTTTTGATTTGATTACTTACATATTTTGAGTATTAACTCCTTACTGGATATATGATTTACAGATATTTTCTTTAATTCTGTACATTGCCGTTTCATTTTGTTGATGGTTTCTTTTCCTGTGAAGCTTTTATGTTGATGTAGTCTCACTTCTTCATTTTTACTTTTGTTGCTTGTGGTTTTTAGTGTCATATCCAAAAAGATAGTTGTGAAGATCCATGTCAAGGAGCTTTTTCCTTGTGTTTTCTTCTAGGAGTTTTATAGTTTCAAGTCTTATATTTAAGTCTTTAATCCATATTGAGTTAATTTTTGTGAGTGGTGTAAGATGAGATCCAATTTCGTTTTTCTATATGTGATTATCCAGTTTTCCCAGCACCATTTATTGAAGTGAGTGTCCTTTACACGTTGAGTATTCTTGGCTCATTTGTCAAATACTGGTTGACTGTAGATGTGAAAATTTATTTTTAGCTCTTGATTCTGTTCCGTTGGAGTGTCTATTTTTATGTCAGTGTCATAATGTTTTGATTATTACAGCTTTGTAATTTAAAGTCAAGAAGTGTGATGCTTTCAGCTTTGATTCTTTTTTCTTAGGTTTGCTTTGGTTCTTTGGGGTCTTATATGATTTTACATGAATTTTAGGATTGTTTTTTCTATTTCTGTGAAAAATGTGGCACTATTTCTTATAACTGAATCCTAAGTCATACACCCTTGGTCCCTAAGAGGTTAATATTAAGACATTTGTCAATAGTCTCTGGGTGTGGAGAGAAACTGATGCATAGCAGGTTGTTCTGTGCTACTGTTTATTATTTTTGTATTGAGGTATAATTGGCATATAATATTATGTTAGTTTTAGGTATACAACAAAATGCCTTGATATTTTTATATATTGGAAAATTATTACCACAATAAATCTAGCTAATAACATCCATCACTGTACATAGTTATGGAATTTATTTTTTCTTGTGATAAGAACTTTTAAGATCTATCTAGGCAACTTTCAAGTATATCATACAGTATTATTAACTATGGTCACCATGCCGTACATTCCACTCTTGTAACGTATTTATGTGCTGTTTATTGACTCTAATATCTCTCTTGCCTTTGAATTAGAGTGTAGTAGCATCATTTTTTTTTTTTTTTTTTTCTATATATAAGGCAGAGGTGGAGGAGCATGGTTGAAGGGCCTCTGATGATTTACCTGGCCTGTTGGGACTTCTATCTTGAATATTTATTTACATTTATGATCATGTATGCTTTAATATTTTTCCTTATTATGGACACCTTTTTTTGTAGGTAGAAAAGCATAAATATGAAAAGGGAAATCAGTCTGTAAATAATCGTTTCAGTATTTGTAATTATAAATTATTTCAGAATTGTAGAGAAAATACATAGGTTCTCAAAAGGACTTATTTTGTTAGATTTGAGTTTAATGTTTTCAGGTTTATGTTATCCAGGCATAAATAAGCCAATTAAGAATTTAGATGTATTTCAGGGGTGCCTGGGTGGCTCAGTCGGTTAATCCCCAGACTTCAGCTCAGGTCATGATCTCACAGTTTGTGGGTTTCAGCCCCATGTCAGGCTCTGTGCTGACAGCTCAGAGCCTGGAGCCTGCTTCGGATTCTGTGTCTCCTTCTTTCTCTCTGCCCCTTCTCGGCTCATATTCTCTCTCTCTCTGTCTCTCTGTCTCTCTGTCTCTCTGTCTCTCTCTCTCTCAAAAATAAATGAACGTTAAAAAATTAAAAAAAAATTTAGATGTATTTATTTCTATCAAAAAGAATGAAATCTTGCCATTTGCAATGACGTGGATGGCACCATAGTATATTATACTAAGTGGAATAAGTCAGAGGAAGATAAATACCATATGATTTCACTCAGATGTGGAATTTAAGAAGCAAAACAGATGAACATAGGGGAACGGAAGGAAAAAGAACACAGGTAAAAACAGAGAGGGAGACAAACCATAAGGGTCTCTTAACTGTAGAGATTAAACTGAGGATTGCTGGAGGGGAAATGGGTGGGTGGGATGGGCTAAATGGGTGATGGGCATTAAGGAGGGCACTTGCTGGGATGAGCACTGGGTGTTATATGTAAGTGATGAGTCACTAAATTCTACTCCTGAAACCAGTACTGTACTATATGTTAACTGACTTGAATCTAAACAAAATCTTGGAAGAAAAAAAATAATTTAGGTGTGTTTCTAATTTCCTGTGACTTGAAATGCCAAGTATTACTGTTAATTTGTTATTTTCCAGATGTTCTTTACATTAATGATAAAGCTTTGTGTTTAATCTTTGTTTAGAAAGAATCTTACCTAGAAGTGTAAAGTTACCATCTCACAATTGCAAATAAAGACTGACATGAATATTATTGTTCATAGAAAGGGAAGTTAGTCTTTAATGATTGTTCAAAAAAATTACACAGGGCCAGCAATTGCTTTTAAACAGTAAAAATATGTTGTAATGAGAAACTAAAGAATCATATAATTTTTTGTAAATATTTTCTTTTTTTAAGCATTGTTTTATTCTTAAAAGTTTTGTTTTATTTTAGTTTTTAAAAAAATTTTTCTTTTAACATTTATTCATTTTTGAAAGAGAGAGAGAGTGCAAATGGGGAAGGGGCAGAGAGAGAGGGAGACAAAGAATTTGAAGCAGACTCCAGGCTCTAAGCTGTCAGCACGGAGCCTGATGCAGGGCTCGAACTCACAGACCACAAGATCATGACCTGAGCTGAAGTCGGCCGCCCAACCGACTGAGCCACCCAGGTACCCCCTGTTTTATTTTAGTTTTTAATTTCGTCACCCACCATAGGGTTCAACTCATGACCTTAAGATCAAGAATCACATGCTCTACCAACTGAGCCAGCCAGGTCCCCCTACATTTTCTTTTTTCAATAAGATTACTTGTGATAAAAATTTGCTTCTATTGTAACCCTGTGTGGACTTTTCCAAACAAGATTTCAGAATATGTTCTTTCCCAACTACTTAAATATTTGAGAAATTTAGTGTTGCAGACATGCACAAACCAGAAAAGTCTGTAAAATGCTATTTTTGTGTTTGGCATCTTTTTCAAGTTTGTGCTAACAAAAAAGATACTGTATCTTTGTTGATTTTGTTGTGTCTTTGAAGGAGATAATTCTACTTGGGGACATAACGAACTACTAGTAAGCATGTTTGTATCACCATTGTGTGGGATATACCATGTTGCTGGCTGAATGAATACATCAACTGTAAGAAGGCAAATGAGGAGATGAGAAATACATCTGCTATATTTTGGGTTTATCCATCACTGGAGCTGTATAATCATAAATACAGCACATATCTTCTTTTTGTAGTTCCTATGGTCTTTGACTCCTCTGTCTCCTTTTTATTGTCATTGGCTAAGCTATACACACACACACACACACACACACACACACACACACACACATATATTTTTTTACCTTCTAGATTAAGGGGATATAAACTTGTATTCTTTTTTCTTATCCTATCTTTTTGATTTAACATTTTGTTTTTGAGGGAAGTGACATTGACCTGTAAAGTAGGAAACAATGAGCTATCTTACTCTGGGGAGGGCAGGTTATAAATTAGTAAACTGCTGACAAGAAGGAAGACATGTATCATGAAATGTCATTTTTTCCTGTTTCTATTTTCTAGTCTTACAGTATTAGCTTTTATTTATTTAAAAAAAAATTTTTTTTAACGTTTATTCATTTTTGAGACAGAGAGAGACAGAGCATGAACGGGGGAGGGTCAGAGAGAGGGAGACACAGAATCTGAAATAGGCTCCAGGCTCTGAGCTGTCAGCACAGGGCCTGACGCGGGGCTTGAACTCACTGACCGCGAGACCATGACCTGAGCCGAAGTTGGCCGCCCAACCGACTGAGCCACTCAGGCGCCCCTATAAATTTTTTTTAACGTTTATTTATTTTTGAGACAGAGAGAGACAGAGCATGAACGGGGGAGGGTCAGAGAGAGAGGGAGACACAGAACCCGAAACAGGCTCCAGACTCTGAGCTGTCAGCACAGAGCCTGATGCAGGGCTCGAACTCAAGGACCATGAGATCATGACCTGAGCCAAAGTCGGACGCTTAACCAACTGAGCCACCCAGACACCCCAGTGTTAGCTTTTAAAATTGACCCCATAACCCCATACATGGAGCCCTTGGTTTTGCTACCTCACTGCATATGCTATAGTGGATTTTTAAATTTATTCAGTCATTCATTATTTGCTAAACTTTAGTTCTAATTTTTTTTTAATGTTTTTATTTATTTTTGAGAGAGCGAGCAAGAGCATGAGTGAGGGAGGGGCAGAGAGAGAGAGAGACAGAGAGAGACAGAATTCGAAGGAGACTCATGGCTCTGAGCTGTCGGCACAGGGCCTTGACACGGGGCTTGAACTCCAAGCTGTGAGGTTATGACCTGGTCCGAAGTCAGACGCCTAACCGACCAAGCCACCCAGGTGCCCCTGTTTTAATTTTGTTAAGCATTGCTTTACTTAGTAGTTGTTTTCCTCTTGAGTTTCAGATGGTCTTTTGGTCTTTAAATTATAATTAAAACATAGTGATTGCCCTGAGGTGTGCATTAGGTACTTTTATTGTTAGTTTGTTTAGAGCCATTGCATGTCCCTCAGAGAGTCATCATAAAAAGGTGAAAAAATGATGGGTTTGGTTTGTGGCTAAACCATGGAGGTGAGTTGAGTGGAAAGCTTTTTTTTTAGTATGAATATAATGAGATCTAAGCTTCAGTTCTACAGTCCTACATCTAGTAATTCTTCTTTTTTTTCTTTTTTCATCTGTAAATGGAAAGGATGATATCCTGACTCTTATTTTATTCAAGTTTTGTTCATAGATCAAAGGTTTTTAACTAATATTTATTGTTTTGTGTGAGATTCTGGTGGCATAGGGAATTAAAAAGAAACTAATAAACTCTGATTCTTGTTCTCATAATACATCTAGTCCTATAATCTCATAATGGAAATAGGATCCAATACACAACCATAGTATTCCTAAGTGGCATGATGAAATTACTTCCCAAGGAAAGATGCAGTGGGAAGTTGGAAAATAGTTGTATTGAGCAGACATTTATAGACCTTCACCATGTGCTAGCCTTTCTGGTCAGTGAGAGAACAGACATAAGTAAGATAGTGGTCCCCGTTGTTAGAGTTGGAAATAGAAGTTACATAAGGATTGGATTCTACTTTTGAAATACTTTAGATTTATTCTGAACAAACTGTATTATATAATATCTGTTACCACTCTTTGGTTTCAAACTGCATATTGTAGTTGCTTTTTTAGTCATTGGATGTTGGTAATGAATTTTTGGTTTGGCAGTTTGTTTAAAGCCTGACAGTTATAACAAGAACATTGACATATAGGAGTTATCATTTTGTAATATTTTCAGAATTCTGCAACTTGGATACTTTCTAGATACTTAGAATTTGGTATTAACCAGGTGATCATATATTAACATGAAAGGAAAATGATTTGAAAGAGAAGAAGCTTAGTAACTCCATCCTAAGTAAAAATAATGTCATTAAGGTTCAGTCTAGTACTTTTAAGTTTATTCATTCCTGGTGAGTAATAGTCTCCACATTAAGCATGAAAAGTTCTTTAAAACTCAGTCATTATTTTAATTGGTATGAAGCATGCAGGAGGTAATTAACTTAAGAAGTAGTGGTAAAAATACACATAATTTATATATATGCCTTTTATAGGATAAAGGGACTATGGAAGATTTTTTTTACATGCTTAATTATGAGTTATGTGTTGACAGGATAATTAAAAGTTGTATGTTAGTAGATTTATGAGACAGAATTTAATGATGGTGAAACTAAGTTACTGGAAACCTTTCCTCAATTTTTTTTTAACTCAACAATAATTTAATATTATTCCATCCAGGTGAAGTAAGGAATTTCTTACAGTGTTAATTAAAAAAGTTAAAGAACTTTTTGTTTTCTGAACCATTTGGAAATAAGTTGCTGACTTGATGTCCTATTATTGCTAAACACTTGAGTGTGTTTTTCCTACAAACAAGAACATTTTTCTATTTAATCACAAAATAATCATCAAAATCAGGAAATAATATTGATATATTTTCATTATCAAGTCCTCATATCCATTGACGTTTTGCTGACTGTGCTAATAATGTTCGTTATTAAAAAAGAATACAGTTTAGAAATATGTTGTATTTAGTTGTGAATTTTAGCCTCCTTCAGTCTGAAACAGTTACTTGTTTCTTCATTTTTCTTTGCTTTTCATGGCCATAATACCTTTGAAAACTTTAGGCAGGGTTGTTTGTTTATTTGTTTGTTTAGTGTTCTTCAGCGTTTAATGTTTCCTCATGATTAGATTCAAGTTAAGCATTTTTGGTAAGAATGTCACAGAGGGCACCTGGGCGGCTCAGTCAGTTAAGTGTCCGACTCTTGATTTTGGCTCAGGTCATGATCTCATGGCTTGTGAGTTCGAGACCTGTGTCAGCCTCTGTGCTGACAGCACAGAGCTTGCTTGGGATTCCCTCTCTCCCTCTCTCCCCCCCCCCCCCCCCTCTCTCTCTCTCTCTCTCTCTCTTTCTCTCTCTCAAAATAAATAAATAGACATTTAGAAAAATGTCACAGAAATGATGCTGTTATTTCCTTGCTTCCTGTCAAGTTCGTCTTGATTGCAGTTTGTCCTATTACTGATGATTCACTTTGTCTTGTTATTGAAGATGTTTATTTGTTCACTTGACTGAACTTTGTTTCTGACAGGTTTCTCCACTGGTGAAGTTACTCTTGAAATGTTTCTCTGCAATTAAGAAGTACCTTGTGGGACAATGCTTTGATACAATGCATATGTCCCATTTTTCATTTAGCTTTTAGCCTGTTTTATTCATAGGGTTAAAATCCATTTTTATCACTACTTATTTTAATGATCAAATTGTCCTGCATGTAGCCTTTTATATTACTTTTTATTTGGGGTAAAAACATCTTTTTTTATACCATATCTCTTTTGTTCATAATGTTTCAAATAGAGACACAGAATCTTAAATTACTGCTTGTTTCAGAAATGTGTAAACCCTTAAACTGGTGTAGTGCCAACCAACAACATTACTGTAAAAGGTGTTTAGTTATAAAAATGGTTTTCTGTAGTTACTGGAATTTTGTATTCTCTAAAAGTTCTTACAACTGAGAAGTGTCTCCACTCAAGCTATAGTAAGTTGGTGTGTCATGGGTCCGCATGACCATCCTCAGGTTTGACAGTTTGCTGGAAGGACTCACAGAACTCAGGAACATTGTTCACAGTTTTCGTTTATTATAGATTAAAATTAGCAAAGGAAAAAGGCATGTAACATGGAGTCCAGGAGGAAACAGATATGGACTTCCAATTTTCTTCTCCCAGTGGAGTTGTGACAGTGTATACTCTTCCAGCAATGACATGTGACAGCACATATGAAGTATTGCCACTAGAGAAGCTCACCCAAGTCCTGGTGTGTGCTGTTTTTATTGGAGCTTAGCCATATAGATATGGAGCTCCCTTGTGGCTGACTCTAACTCTGGCTCCCTGGCTCCCACCCTGAGAGAGCTGACTGGTACAGCATGACCTAGGGCCCCTGGTGAACAAAATGGATTTCACCATAAGTCACATTGTTAGCATAACTAACAATGGCCCTGGGCCCCAGGTATACAGAGATACTCTTATCAGGCAAGGTATTACAAGGACTTACACGTTTTCTCCCAGAATCTGACGAAGGGCCAGTCCTTTCTTTGGAATGTGCAGGATTTGAACATTCTATGCCTGCTGCACAGTTGATCACCTCCAATAAAAATGAAGTAAGTGTGTTTAAGGAAGGAAAAAAAAATCTCTCTACGAATTCTTTGTAGTGCTAATGTAATTTACAAAGAAGTGACTTATTTTAGGCACTTGTGAGATACCAAATGGACTATATTTTAGGGAAAACTTGCCCATCAGTGCAATAATAACTGTGTACACTGTATGTTAGCTAACTTGACAATAAATTATATTAAAAAAAAGAATCAGTGCAATAAAATAGAAAGGGTAGGCTTTAGGGAAGACACTATTCCAACCACTTTGATATCTGAGTGGAAGGGATCAGTAGTTGTTAACATCAGCGTCACAGAAGTTACGATGATATAATATTGGTACATACTTAGGCTCTAGTTAACTGTATGTAGTTGTATTCCATAATGTGGATTACTGCATGATCTTTTTTGAATATTATAGTTGACACGATGGTTTATTTCTCTGTAACCTTAGGACTAAAATGTTAAGAACTTAGAGAAATATATCACTCTTTATATAGAAGTAACTATTTTTTCTTACGAATTACTAATTTACCTTCATGAAAAATCAAATTAAATTAAAAAAATGAAGCCAAAAGTCTTTAAGAATCCTACAACTTTGAAGTTGACAGAATCATTGTAACCATGTAGTCCTGTATTTCCCAAACTAGCATTGCATAATGTGTACAAATATTTGTGTTGTAAAGTGGATACTGCAAAATGTGCCCCCTTTTAAACCTATAAGGCACAATATAATTTTAAATGTTCTGGGATGTCTTGCATTGAAGAAACCTTTTAACTTACCTAAATGTAGTGTTTCATGAAATATAATAGTCCTCAAAACTATTTTATGCATGCCCAACAGCGCTAAATAAATACTATAGCATAGTCTTAGAATTGCTGTTGTAGTTCATTTTTTTCTTTTTAGTATATGTGCTACCGAAGTGAGCAAGCACCATTTTCTTCTTTTTATAAACCTAGAAGCTTATATCCATAGAATTTGAACATTCTTTTGAAGTTCTCTATCCCTGGACCATAGCTTTTAGACTTTCATCTGAATTTGTATTTAAATATTTTAAATGGTTGCAGTCCAAATGTTTTACACTTTTTTGGTACTCAGAAGTTTGTCTGCTTCCCCTCCCCTCCCAACCCATACTTCCCATATGGCTTAAAACAAAAGTCTGTTTCTTGCTCTTAGAAGATCTGCTCTGAATTTAAGCATCTTCTATGGCTCTCCTGTCCAATAATAGTAGTCACTGGTCATTTATGGCTATTTAACTTTTTAGAGTCATTATCTATTTTACATACCATAAAATACATCCACTTTAAAGTGTACAGTTTCGTAGGTTTTAGTGTATTCATAAGATTGTGCAGCCATCACCACTATCTGATTCTGGAACATTTTCATCACTCCAAAAAGAAACCCCATACCCATTGTCAGGTACTTTCCCATCCCCCTCTCCCTCTGTCTTAGGGCAACCTTTGATCTTTCTCTCTATGGGTTTACCTGTTCTAGGCATTTCATATAAATGGAGTCCTACAATATATGATCTTTTGTGTCTAGCTTCTTCCACTTAATATGTTTTTTTTTTTTATTTAAAAAAAAATTTTTTTTTTCAACGTTTTTTATTTATTTTTGGGACAGAGAGAGACAGAGCATGAACGGGGGAGGGGCAGAGAGAGAGGGAGACACAGAATCGGAAACAGGCTCCAGGCTCCGAGCCATCAGCCCAGAGCCTGATGCGGGGCTCGAACTCATGGACCGCGAGATCGTGACCTGGCTGAAGTCGGACGCTTAACCGACTGCGCCACCCAGGCGCCCCCCACTTAATATGTTTTTAAGGTTCACCGTGTTGTATTATGTTAGTATATCATCCTTTTTTTTTTTAAAATAACAGCTTTATAGAGATATAATTCACATACCATGCAATTACTCATTTAGCATATAAAATTTAGGGGCTCTTAGCATCTTTACAGATTTCTGCAGCCATAACTAGTTAATTTTACAACATTTTCTTTACCTCAAAAGGCACCCTTTAGGTATCACCTTTTTCTTTAAGTTTATTTTTATTTATTCTGAGAGAGAGATAGAGAGCAAGAGGGGTAGGGGCAGAGAGAGAGGGAGACAGAATCCTAAGCAGGTTCCGTGTTGTCGGCACAGAGCCCAGTGTGGGGTTCGAACTCACAAACTGTGAGATCACAACCTGAGCCAAAGTCAAGAAGTCAGATGCTTAACTGACAGCCACCCAGGAGCCCATTTTTAATACAAAAATTTTAATGATATAATTGTGCTAATTTTGTTTAATCCTTTCTCTGTTGGATGTTTAGATGGTTTCCAACTATTTGTGTAACAGGATATTAAATGAGACTTTTCCTGTTGTCTTAGAGTTATAGTTCAGGTTCCAGAGGTGAGGACAATATTCAACAGTTATCTCTATATTTTAATAAAAGGTGTTAGATTACTCATATAGGATTTGTTGAAAGATGAAACTGCTTTTTAACCCCCCCTTATTCTCTGTATATCCATGAATATACATATTTATGGATATATAGCCATTCTTTACACACATACATTACACACATATATGTAAATGAATGAAGATTTCTTTTAAGAGGGGCATAGAAATGCTGTGCTTCTCCTTATCTCCAAATAAGTCAAGAGAGTTTTATGAAAATCAGTCATGGCAGTTGGGGTTATCTGCTAAAATAACTGAGATTTCACCCCCAGCTTGAAGCTTACTAACTTGTAGAAATGCTTGAGCTGTGAAGTACAGGGAGAGAATTCTGGGTAGATCCTGACCCTAGTTGAACTGAGCATGGCATGGGAGTGGGCATGAAATTATTGCCTGACTTTCCTGAGAAAAGTCTGAAGGTTAGATCCATCCTGGAGTAGAGCAAGAGAAGAGGTTGTAATGGGAGGACCTAGTACTTCTAGAGTTTTAGAGGGGCAAAAATGCTGATTTCTCTCCCCATGGACAAAATAAGTAGAGCAGAAGTTAGTTGGGATAGAGCTATCTTTTAAGGATCTTGCCCAAGAAAACTGCCTGCTGTGGGGAGTTACCCCTCTCAGAAAGAGGCTATGTGATTTGTGCCTTTAAAAAAAATTATTATTATTATTATTATTATTATTATTATTATTATTATTAAGAGAGAGTGCATGTATGAGTCAGGAAGAGGCAGAGGGAGAGAGAAAGAGAACCTTAAGCAGGCTCCGCACTCAGCACAGAGCCCGACATGGGGCTTGAAACCAAGAGTCAGATGCTCAACCAACTGAGCCACACAGGTGCCCCCTGCCTTCTAAGCTAAGATCCAAGTATGGGAATTTGCCATAGAATGAATCACCTTCAGAGGATCTCTGAGGAACCCATAAAGTACTTCACACGAAAGAGGGTCAGAATTTGGTGTTACTCACGTAAATCCTTGCACTTTTCCTTTCATTACTCTTGTTTTCTTCTACCATGCTGCTTCTGATTCTGAAGAAATGAACTAGAAGTAGCATCATGAAGTGGGCAGGAAGAGTGGAAGAGCGAGGTAGAAAAATAATGAAAGAACATACATTGCTTTCTAATTCTGGTTTGTGCAATTTTCAGTTTAAGCTTGAGCTGAGGAATTAGAATGAAAATTGAATTTCTGACTTAGGTTGAAATGATCCTTTTGAAGTTTGATAATGAAACTATTTTAATACCTGAAAATTACTACAAAAGCTGTGAAATCTGGTGACATAATTTAGGAGCAGGAAAAGGAGATCCAAACATAGCATGGTTTGGAGAAAAGATTTAGTTAATTTATGATTCTACCCTGGAGTTCATTTTATTAAACTTGCTATTATAAATAACTGCAGAGAACATCTGTGAACAGAGTTTTTGTCCATATTTCTCTTTAATTCTTTATTATAGTTTCCCAGAAGTGGGTCAAAGAGTATGAACATTTTAAAGACATTCAGTACAGTCTTGCCAAATTGCTTTCCAGAGAGATTGTACCTCAAATACATCGTTAGCTAGTTGTGGATGGTTATCTGTCTTAATTTACCTTCACCAGGATTGATTGTTGTTTTTGAAATTTTTTGCTAGGTTAAAGCTGTAAAAAAGATGTATCTTTTGATTTACTTTGCTTCAATTACTGCTATAGTTAATAGGGAACATTTTATCAAGTTTTTGGTGGCTACTAAGTATGTGTTTCATCTTAATTTTAATAGTCTTCTGAGATAAATGGTAATCTCTTCATTTTAGAAGTGAGAAAATTGAGACTTAGAGTAGACATCTCAAAGTTTACTGTGCATACGAATCGCCTAGGCATCTTGTTAAAACAGATTCTAAATCAGTAATTCTAGGATTTGGTCCAGGGTTCTGCATTTCAAACAAGTGGGTTCCATATGATGCTGTTGATCCTAGTCAGTACACTACGCTTGAGAGACAGATGCTTGGAAAAGTTTAAAACCTTGCTTATGGTGGCATAGCTAGTAAATGGTGGAGACAAAAATTTGTTGGATTACAGGCTTTAAGCATGAAACTGCTCTGCTAGTGAGGTTACACGTCTTTTTGTTTATTATGTTACTTTTTCTTTAATGAATTTCCTGTTCTATCCATTGCTCTACCTTTGTGTTGTTCTTAATGATTTTCTGTCGTAAGTCTATTGGTTGTAGGTTTTTTAAAAAGTAGACATTGTTTTTAGACTAGTTTTAGGTTTACTGCAGAATGAAAGTATAGGGAGTTCCCATATACCCCTAATCCTCCTCCTCCCCCTCCCCCCGCCCTTTCCCTTATTATTGACGTCTTGTGTTAGTGTGGTAATTTCTTACAACTGATGAGCCAATGTCCATAATTATTATTCATTGAAGTTGACTAGGATTCATGCTTGGTATTATGTATTCTGTGGATTTTGACAAATTACAGTATCATAAAGAATAGTTTCACTGCCCTAAAATTCCCCTGTGCTCCCCCTATTCATCCCTCCTTACCTCCCCAAACTGCCAGCAGTCTTTTTACTGTGTCCATAGTTTTGCCTTTTTTGGAATGTCTTATAGCTAGAATCATACAATATGTAGCCTTTTCAGATTGATTACTTTCACTGAGCAATGTACATTTAAGGCTCCTCCAAGTCTTTTTATGGTTTAATAGCTCATTTCTTTTTATTGCTGAATAATATTCCATTGTATGATTTGTTTGTACAATTTGTTTATCCATTCACCTATTGAAGGACACTTTTGCTGCGTCCAAGTTTTGGTATTTATGAACACAGCTGCTATAAACATCCTTGTGTAGGTTTTTGTGTAAACCTAAGTTTTCACCTCATTTAGGTAAATACCAAGGAGCATGGTTATTGCATCACATAGTAAAAGTAGACTTAGTTTTGTAAGAAACTGCCATACTGTCTTCCATTCACCAGCAGTGAAAGAAAGTTCTTGTTCCACATTCTTTTCAGCATTTGGTGTTGTTGGTGTTTGGTATTTTAGCCATTCTAATAGGTGTGTAGTGGTATGTTATTGTTTAATTTATAGTTCCTGGTGACATGTTGAATCTTTTCATATGCTTATTAGCCATCTGTATATCCTCATTGGTGAAGTATCTGTTCAGAGCTTTGCTTTTTTAAAAAAATTGATTGCTTACTATTCTTGAGTTTTGTTTTTGAGTAGGCTGTCTACCCAACTGGGGTTTGAACTCATGACCCTGAGATCCAGAGTCACATGCTCTACCAACTGAGCCAGCTAGGTGCCCCTACTTATTCTTGAGTTTTAAGAGTTCTTTGTATATTCTGGATGCCAGACTTTTATCAAATGTGTGTTTTGTAAATATTTTTTTCTCAATTTGTGGCTTATTTTTTTAACGTAACTGTCTTCTACAGAGTTGAAGTTTTAAATTTTCTGTCTCAAATTTGTCTTCAAATTTTTTTATTACTTTAATTTTTCTTTCTATACCATTGGGTATAGATTTTTGTTTATTTCCATTTTGAAACTTCATTTTATTTAAAACATTTTGTGGTATAACGCTTTTGAAGATCATGGTTGTCTTTTTGACCATTGCTTTATATTTAGCAAACTTTTTCCATCTAGAGATCAGATAACATAAAAGGGGCTGTCATTTTTTTGAGCTCTTTCATTGTGCCAAGTTCTGTGCTAAATTCTTGGCATGCATGATCTCATTTAATCATCCGTGTTTTTTACTGTCTAAAATAATTCTGTCATATCCTCATCTGTCTCTTCTTATATCCAAAATCTGTCTTTTTTATTCTTATATGATTACCCTGCTTCGTACTTCAGAGATTAAAACCATTAGACTAAATCTCCTTCATCTTTCCGCCTTAAACAAACCTTATAGCTGCAGCAACTTTCTCCCTTTTCTCTTTTCCATTAATAGAACTGTTCTCCTTCTATCAAAGACCAGTTGCTCCACTTGAGCTCTTTCTCAAATATTTTGTTCCTTTGCTTACACTCTCTTGCCTCTTCAACTGTTCCTGTCCCTTTGGATCATTTACCTCAGCATGCAAACATGCTCTGTTATCTCCCATCTTAAACTTTTTTTTTAAACCCTATATTTTCTTCTAGCTGTGGTCCCTTTTCTATAATTCCCTGTATGAACAAACATTTTTCACAGACTTACCTACCTCTGCTTCCTTCACTTCTTAACATTCATTCTAATCTGGTTTCTACAGTACTGTTAAACAAAAATGACTTTTTTCAAACTCATCAAATGATTCCATATTGCCACAGCCATTCACTGGATATGACCTCATCTTTTCTGACTTCTCAGTAGCACTGACCATGTCTTCCTTCTTGAAACAGTCTCTTATCTTGGTTTCTGTGACATTGCAGTCTCAGGTGTTCTACCTCATTCGTCCTTTACAGATTGTTTACTTTCTCATTATCCTAGTCTCTGAAGGTTGGGTTCTGAAGCATAGTTCCTAGTCATCATTTCTTCTCTTTATACTCTACATCTCATTCATATTTTCATTTTAACTATTTTTTGGGCACTTACTTTGTATTGCCTGCTGTTTCTAAGCAATATTGGGGATTCAGGAGTGCTCTGCATTTCCATGCTTTTATTTATTTTTTTTAAATTTTTTTTTTAACGTTTATTTATTTTTGAGACAGAGAGAGACAGAGCATGAACGGGGGAGGGTCAGAGAGAGGGAGACACAGAATCCGAAACAGGCTCCAGGCTCTGAGCTGTCAGCACAGAGCCCGACGCGGGGCTCGAACTCACGGACCGGACCGCGAGATCATGACCTGAGCCACCCAGGTGCCCCATGCTTTTAAATACAGTATACTTTCCATTGTCTTTTAAATTTCTTGACTTCTGTCCCAAATAGGTTCCCACTTCCATTTGACTTTCTTAGAGACAACTCAGATTCAGCATGACTCTAGTAATGCAGAAGTGGGAACAGACTTAAGGATTTAGTCTTATATCCTTATAAAAGAGACTAGTGATAAATAGTAATCATGGAGGTGAGATCTTACATGCAATTATGAAATTCTTTTGATATTTGAATTTTGAATTTTGAAATTTTGAATTTGAAACTTTTGAGATAGCGAAGGCTTCTTTGTCAATTTTAATTTGAGTTCTGTCTTGTAAGTGACATGTGCTCATGTGTAGTAAACCATTTGTGTCTCCTTCAGTATTTTCTTGATATATTGTGGCTAAGTATGGTGTCAGCACTATAATGGTAAAGTTTCACTGGGAAGTAAAAGTAGTTTTTGTTGATTTTATAATCACAAATAGAAGAAATCAGTCACTGCTTGTTGATGTGGGAAGCATGTTCATGCTGGTGTTACTAAACACCCTTTCCCTGTAGCTAATGAAAGACCTTAGTAATGGCTAGATTTGGGGGATAGGAGTATATTTTAATTCTAACTGAAAAAAATTTGGAAGAAGTAATCTGTACTCATTAAACAGTAGTCCCTCATTCCCCTCTCAGCACTGGTATCTCTACTGTAATTTATCTGTATGAATATACCTATTCTAGTTACTTTATTTTTTAAAACTTTATTTATTTTGAGAGAGAGAAAGAATGTGAGCAGAAGAGGGGCAGAGAGAGAGAATCCCAAGCAGGCTCTGTGCTGCCAGAGCAGAGCCTGATGTGGGGCTTCAACCCACAAACTGTGAGATCATGACCTGAATTGAGGTCAGGAGTTGGATGCTTAACCAACTGAGTCACCCAGGCACCCCCTAAGTACTTTATATAAGTAGAATCATAACATTGGTCTTTCATGTCTTGCTTATTTCACTTAATGTTATGTTTTCAAGGTTTATCTATGTTGTAGCATGTACCAGAATTTCACTTGTTTTTAAGGTTCTGTTATATCCCATTGTTTAGTTCCACCAGATTTTATTTATCATTCATTTGTGGAGAGGTATTTAGGTTGTTTCTACCTTTTCACTGTTGTGAGTAATGCTGCCATGGACTTTAGTGTATAAGTATCTTTTTCAGTATTTGCTTCAAATTTTTTGGGTGTATACCTAGAAGTGGGATTGCTGAATCATATTAGTAATTCTGTGTTTAACTCTTTGAGAAACTACCAAACTGTTTTCCATAGTCTCCATACCATTGTACATTCCTACCAACAATGCAAAGGGGTTCTAATTTCTTTGCTGCCAGCATTTGTTATTTTTTTTTAAGTAATAGCCATTCTAATATATATGAAGTAGTACCATATGGTTTTCACTTGTGTTTTTCTAAAGATGTAATGTTGAACATGTTTTCATGTGTTTTTTGGCCATTTGTGTATCTTTGGAGAAATCTCTGTCAGGTGTTTTACTCATTTAAAAAAATTAAAAAAGATTTTTTTAAATGTTTGTTTATTTTTGAGAGAAAGAGAGAGCCAAAGTCGGGGAGGGGTAGAGGAAGAGGGAGACACAGAATCTGAAGCAGGCTCCAGGCTTCAAGCTGTCAGCACAGAGCCCGACGTGGGGCTCGAACCTATGAACTGTGAGATCATGACCCAAGCCAAAGTCAGACACTGAACTGACTGAGCAACCCAGGCGCCCCTAAAAAAAAATTGTTTAATGTTTATTTATTTTTGAAGGAGAGAGAGAGACAGAGTGTAGTGGGGGAGGGGCAGAGAGGGAGAGAGAGACAGAGACACAGAATCTGATGCAGGCTCCAGGCTCTGAGCTGTTAGCACAGAACCTGACATGGGGGCTTGAACTCATAAGCCATGAAATCATGACCCTGAGCCAAAGTCGGGCGCTTAACCAACTGAGCCACCCAGGCACCCCAAAGTGTTTTACTTATTTTTTAATTGGGTTGCTTGTTTTTGTTGTTGTTGTTCAGTTGTAGGAGTTCTTTATATATTCTGGATATTGATCCCTTATCAAATATATGATTTACAAATATTTTCTCCTATTCTGTGGATTACCTTTTCATTGTCTTGATAGGGTCATTTGCACAGAAGTTTAAAACTTTGATGAAGTCCGTTTTATCTGCTTTTTCTTTTGTTGCCTGTGCTTTTAATTTCATCTGTCACCTTTTTTTTTTTTTTTAATTTTTTTTTTCAACGTTTTTTATTTATTTTTGGGACAGAGAGAGACAGAGCATGAACGGGGGAGGGGCAGAGAGAGAGGGAGACACAGAATCGGAAACAGGCTCCAGGCTCCGAGCTATCAGCCCAGAGCCTGACGCGGGGCTCGAACTCACGGACTGCGAGATCGTGACCTGGCTGAAGTCGGACGCTCAACCGACTGCACCACCCAGGCGCCCCTCATCTGTCACCTTTTAAAGTTTATTTATTTTGAGAGAGTGTGCACCCATGCACACAAGCAAATGAGGATGGGGCAGAGAGAGAGGGAAAGAGAGAGAATCTCAAGTAGGCTTAGAACTGTCATCATGGAGCCTGATGGAGGGCTTGAACTCATAAGCCTTGAGATCATGACCTGAGCTGAAATCAGTAGTTGGTAGCTTAACTGACTGAGCCACCCAGGCACCCCTGTCCCTTTTTAAAATTTATGTTTGCTTAGTGTACATATGACATTATAACCACATTTAAAAATATTTCAAAAGGAAAAAGTTACCCTAATATTTTAAGTGATGTAGAAACTTCCCTTTTCCCCATTCTTGCTCTGTGAATGTTTTTACATAATTAAATGCATACTGTATATTTTCTTTGTACTCATTTACAGATTTTTCCATGATTAATGAAAATATAATGTGTAACAATGAGATAGCAAATACAAATATTACATAATATAGCAAAATATTAACATTTTTAATGAGTGATAATAGGTTTGCTTAATTTATTTTTATTTTTATTTTTATCTATTTATGTTTAAATATTTAGTTTTGGGAGAGTGCAAGCGGGGGAGGCTCAGAGAGAGGGGGCACAGAGGATCTAAAGTGGGCTGTGCGCTGACAGGCTGACAGCAGTGAGCCTAGTGTGGTGCTCGAATTCATGAACTTTGAGATCATGACCTGAGCTAAAGTTGGACACTCAAATCGACTGAGCCACCCAGGTGCCCCAGGTTTGCTTAATATATTTTTGCACATTTAGTTCCCTTTTTTATTGTTGTTTCTAACTACGAGCTTATTTTTTAGTTAACCCTATTCCTAATATAGGAAAATATAACAGCCTTAGGGTCTAGCACAATTTTTTGGGCACCTGGGTGGCTCAGTCAGTTGAGCAACCTATTTCAGCTCAGGTCATGATCTCATGGGTTCGTGAGTTTGAGCTGGTGCAGAGGCTGCTTCAGATTCTGTTTCCCTCTCTGTCTGTCCCTCCCCCGCTCAATCTCTCTCAAAAATAAAATAAACATTGAAAAAAAGAATCTAACACTTTTTACCATAAGTTCATACCATAATACTTACAGGTTCAGTATTACTTTAGCTTTCTTAAGAATATCTGGCATCCCGAGGTGCCTGGGTGTCTCAGTTGGCTAAGCGTCCAACTCTTGATTTTGGCTTAGGTTATAATCTCACAGTTTGTGGGATCAGGCCCCGTGTCGGGCACTCTGCTGACAGCGTGGAGCCAGATTGGGATTCTCTCCCTCCTCTCTGCCCTTCCCCTCACTCATGCGCGCACGCTCTCTCTTAAAATAAACATTAAAAAAAAGCATTTGTCATCCTTGTCATGAGCTTCTCTTCATCTGCCAAAGGAAGATAATTACAAAGCAGATTTAAAACAGTGTGGGTATGTTTTTAAACTTTTTTCCCCTTGTTAATTACTTGGTAAAAATAGTGCTTTGTTTTTGTCATCCTTCCTCCATCCCCATCATTTATATGGAATATTTTCCTGTGTTCATGTCTGTTTTGTGTTATTTTTTTTTTTGTAAATTGTCCATGTTTATTGAATTATGTTGTGTCTCACTGTGTTATGTATGACTTATTCTAGTTTGAATGCCATACTGTCTTTTTTTTAGACTATATTCTCCATCCAAGAATCTGGAAGCAAAGCATGAATATATTCTTCCATAGGCATCATAGAAATTAATAGTTGAACAATTCTGAAGGCATAGTAGGTGTATATCTCCAATGTTTTGCACGTTCTTTTGGCAAAAACTTTCCAGTTGCTTGTAATGATTGTCATATATTTTAGAAGCTATTATTTGAATTTCAGTGGAATTTAGTGGTGGGTCTTTCTTTCAAATTTGGTTTAGTTATGAGATTTGTTGGAATGCAGAATTGGAAGCTCAGTAAATAGGTATTATAAGAATACTCCCCTCTTCCACATTATTGAGTCAGATGCTGTGTCTGCCATGACCTAATTAGGTTAATTACACGTATGATATTTTACCTTCTTAACAGTTTGGTAAGAAGGAAAACGGCTACTATACCAATCTTAAATTCCAGCACATCACAGTCTTAATGCAGGGGTGATAGTGAACTCATGATACGTTAATAATACCAAACTATATGTTTTCTGAACCAGGGACTCTTTTTCATGCCTCTTCGTCCTTGTTGAGGCTGTTTTCCCTAGTTGGAATAACTTCTCTCACCCTTGCTTGGTAGTAATAACTCCATTTTTGAGACTATTTGGATGGTCGTCTAGGATAGTGTTCCTACTTGGATATCATTTGTATCCTTGAAAATTTTGTGTTGATATTTTGTTTGTTTGCTTTTCTCTGTATTGGACTGAAACTTCTTGAGTGCAGAGAACATGTATTCATTTTGATGTCCTGCTACATAGTACAGTATATGTCATGTAATATGTGTTCAGTGAATAAGAGTTTATTAAAACGGGCACCTGGGTGTCCCAGTTGGTTAAGCATCTGACTCTTGATTTTGGCTCAGGTCATGATCATCATGGTGGTGAGATTGAACCCCATGTTGGACTCTGCGCTGTGCATTGAGCCTGCCTAAGATTTTCTCTCTCCCTCTCCCTCTGCTCCTCCCCTGCTTGAGCTAGCTCTCTCTCTCTCTCTCTCTCTCTCTCCAAAAAAACAAAAAACAAAAAAACAAAATTATTAAAATAAACTGATGGAATTAAATTATATCATGGAGGGTCTAGAAGGAATTGTTTAATACTTTAGATGGGCTAACACTGAATGAGAACTAAGTACCTATATTTTATCTAATCTGGTTGTAGTTTATACTCAGAGCAAAAATAATTGTATTATTTTTCAGGTAGTGTAATGTACTGGACTAGACTAGGCAAGAGATTTAATGCTTGGGAATAGAAAGAAACTGACAGTAGATCTCCAGGGTGTTATCTGTAGAGGAAAACTGTCTCCTGCATTTTCCCACTCATGCTCCCTAAATATTGTCATTCTCTTCCTGCCCCCCTCCCCATTATCTATGCAATATCTGCCAAATCTGTGGTTCTATTTAGTAGAAGTAGAAAGGAAAAATAAATAATGGTAGGAATCTGGTGGTAGTGATATTATAGTTTTGAGGTGCTCTAGAGGGGGTAAAGTTCTTATTCTTTTTATTTCCCAGTACCAATCCCAGAACATCAAATTGAGAAGTAAGTGTAAATCTTCTTCTTAGGGGTACACAATAAGGCATGAATAGCTTGGATGGTGCCAAACCATCTGGAGATCCAGGAAATCTCCCTTATAGCACTTTTCCTCCTTCCCCACTCCCCACCCGCACTGGGTGATAGAGGTAACCGTGATTATCTGAAACCTTAAGGTAGATACAGCTCAACAAATAATATGTAACTTCCATGTGTAATGTGATATGAAGATATGTAAGGCATAGTACTTACTCTCAAAGGGCTTACCACTCGGGGGCGTGGGAGTTTGGGTCAGTGAAACATGCGCATATTATAAAACATGTGCTCTAAGTCTGATGACCGAATGCTGTGGGAATGAGTTCTCAATAAGAAATGATGAGTATCACAATCAGGGATGGTTTCCTTGAAGAGGCAAGGGATGGGTTGTTGAAGTTGATGGGTTACAGGTAAAGTAAATAGGCTAAGGTAAGAAGCAATGATCTATGTTTTGAGAACCATAAATTTCATTAAGCTGTAATCTAAGGTCCGAGTAGGGTTGAATGGGAGATAAATTCTAGGCAATATTAAGGGAGGCTGTAAATGATAAATAGGGGAGTTTACATAGAAGTAGGTATAAAGAAGCTATGGGGGTTTCAGAACTGATTTAGGAAGATGAATTTTTAGGACAGTCGTCAGATTGTAAGATACTACAGCTGACCTGGAAACCAGTATAAGTAGCACTAGAAAGGTAATGAGGACCTGAAGTAGATTGTAGGCAGTGGAATTGAAAGAAAGAATGTAAGACACAGATTGAATATAAGTATCTTGGCAACTAATTAGGTGTAGGATACAGAAAGTTGGAAAGTATGTTAGATCATGGAGTAATGGTGATAAGGAAGAGAATTAAGAAGTTGTTTTGGGTAAGGTGATGAGTTACGGATATATTGAGCTGGCATAATATGCAAGATGAGATGCTATGTCAACTAAAATATGGATTTTGCAGAGATGTAAGGTAAGCTGTAAATAGATTTTAAAATTCTGTGCTTGAAATTGATAGCTGAGGAAGGAATAAAGTTTCTTTCTGGGGAGTGAAAGTACGACAAGAAGAGAAGTAGTTTGAAGACAGGTTTTGGGAAAATCTCCACGTATAAAGTAATTGGTATCATGAGGGAAACTAAAGACATATCAAAGTTGGGAGGATTAATCATTGCATAATATGGACCTGCTAGGGAGGTTACTTTATTCTGTTTAAGAATCTGTCTTTGTAGGATTATTATACAGAGCATACATTGTAATGTTTTTCTGTAAACCTATGATAATTTCCTCTTTTCTAAAAGTTTTTTTCTTTTTTCTTAATCTCATTTAAGTAGGAACATTAAATAGCTGGGTTGAAGTGTTATTTATGCCTTTAGTACGTAAATTATATAACCGTAATCTAGTCAGTACTTAAACATACTTATAGCAAAGGTCAGTCACAGGCATTTACTTATCAGACATTGCTGCTTAGGAACTGCAAAACAACCTCTGTTAAAGTACTATTCACTGTTTCTTTTATAGGAAATAAGATATTGTAGCTTCTTTGTAATTAATAGGTTTCTCTGTTAAAGGTAAAGTAGAAATTCTGATATCAATTTTTATTGAACATTTTATGGGGAAAAAATCTCAACTTTAGTAAATATGCTGGTGAAGTGATCACAAAAATCTCAAACTTAGAATATCAGTTCTTGTTATACTAGATTCTTATAAAACCTTAATGAAGTCCTTGGGTTGACTTATTCATAGTAGATGTGCAGCAACCTCGACCCTTTACAACTTCATTTTGGACTTAGAAATAATAATAAAAAATCTTGGAGCCCCAAATAACTGTTTTAGTAAGCATGCAAATGTATAATACATTTCAGAAAGTTTAATTAAAAAAATTGTTTTGGAACGTTTATGCCTTACAAATATTCCTTAGAGTTGACTAGGGTGGAACACTTAAATTTCTGTTCCTTTTTATTAATGCATGTGTTACAGTTAAAAAAAAAAAAAGTAATACCTCTGAGGTGCATGGGTGGCTCAGTCAGTTAAGTGTCCAACTCTTGATTTCAGCTCAGGTCATGATCTCACAGTTCACGGGTTCGAGCCCCAAATCGGCATCCATGCTGACCACGTGGGGCCTGCTTGGGATTCTCTCTCTCCCTCTCCATCTGCCCTTCCCTTGCTTGTTCTCTCTCTTAGAATAAATAAATAAACTTTAAAAAGTAATAGCTTTATTTTTTTCTGACACATAAAATTAATACTTGCCTGAAGTAATCTTTATAAAAAGACCCAAATAAATTATATTCCCAACATTCAGAGAAAACTTATGTTGATATTTTGGGGCTTATTTTTTTCTGACTCTTTTCTTATGCTCATTTTTACATACAGGCACCTATAGAATCAGGATGATTGTGTTAAAATTGCTTCATAACTGGCTCTTTTGCACTTATTTTGTAGATATATTTCCGTCTCAGTAATACATAGCAATACTGTTCTCATTACTGTATGAATGTACTATATAAATGTACTGTTTAATCAGTCTTATGTTTCTTTTCCTTCCCCACTGTGTCATCAGTGAACACCCTATCTGTGCCTTTTTCATAATTGATTATTTTTCTGAGATAGATTTAGAGCTATAAAGGTAGTGGAATTTATATAAGCTTAGATCAGAATAGTGAAACCCTTGGAATAGAGGTATGTTTTTAGGGTAAATTATGACCTGATAAGCCAGAGAATAGTGTTTTATAGTGTCAGACTCAGGTGTATCAGAATAGTGTTAGTTGATCATGCTTAAGTGTTTCCAGAATTGCTGTGTTGAAGGATTGGAGGGGTAGCTATATATTTGAAAATGTGTGTTCTTTAACATTCAAATTGAGTGGTGGAGGATCTGATAGAGAAGATGATGAGGATGGCCTCTCTCCCAAATATGGGGAGAATTAGGTAATAGGTTGGGGATAGAATTAATGGCTAAGCCAAAATTAGAGGTGTCTGAATAAGTTCTGATTCCAGTATTATAATCCCATGATTTAGAGGCCAAGACAGAATAAGCTTTTTACAAATTAAGAATGAAAAATATATACAGTTATTTGTATAGGGAGTTGTTTATATATAGGGTGTTTATCCTATGAAAACATTACTCATGTCTTCATTGTTAACCTGTTTTGGTTATCAGTGCAAAGTAATAATGATGTAAAAGTTTCCTGATATTTTTATTTGAAGATTAATAAGGGAGTAGAGTTTTTTTTACACATTTACTTAAGACTTGTCATAAAATGGTTTACCTGATTAAAAAGATACATATAATACAAGTAATCTGTGGGAATTACTTTTTTTTTCTGAATCAGCTGTGTATAGTATGTTAATTCATTATTTTCTTGGTTAAAAATTGACCTAGGTAGGGGCACCTGGGTGGCTCAGTCGGTTAAGCATCCGACTTCAGCTCAGGTCACGATCTCACAGTCCGTGAGTTCGAGCCCCGCATCGGGCTCTGGGCTGATGGCCCAGAGCCTGGAGCCTGCTTCCGATTCTGTGTCTCCCTCTCTCTCTGCTCCTCCCCCGTTCATGCTCTGTCTCTCTCGGTCTCAAAAATAAATAAACATTAAAAAAAAAAATTTTTTTTTTAAAAAATCGACCTAGGTGTTTGACATAATTGATAATTGTTTTCAACATGCCTTTTCCTCATACTATCATATTATGTTTATTTCACTGTACTTCTTAGTTTTTATTAACCTTGTTTAATTCACATTAGTAATTTATTTATATGTCTTCTCCCATAATAGATCCCTCAGAGCAGATACAATGTTTTAAAATTCCTTAGCTCTGAGAGCAGTGTCTTATATATATGATAGTTATGTTACATTGAATGATAGGTCAACATTTTTTTTTTTTTGTAACAGTGGCCATACAGTTCTCCTTCATTGTAGTGTTCATTTTCAGCATTTACTTCTATGTGTCATTTTTTGTTATTTTTGTTTCATAGAGTTTATGTAAACCAGATTTTTGTCTCTTCTAATAAAAATAGTTACTAAGCTGTCTGTGAATTTTGTACAAGAATGAGTATTATAGGTTAATGAGTTATTTCTAGTTAATTGAATGCAATCTTATTCTGTGGGACCAAGATCAGAAAAAAGTATTTATCTCCCTAGTCTACATGTGTTCTGGGGCTGTTATCTTAATGCTTACAGGACTGTATTTGCATTCTTTTTTCATAATTACATATGAACTGACATAGTAATTCTTAGGCTTAAGTAAAGATCAAACCCTTTTAAATGGAAAGAAAGAAATCTGACTGCCTGTATTGACTTGATTTATTTTGAAAAATAAATGTAATTTTTATGCTAATGTTATTTAATGTTCAAACGCAAACTTAGATATAAGCCACTTAAAATTACAGCTGTCTTGGGGCGCCTGGGTGGCTCAGTCGGTTAAGCGGCCGACTTCGGCTCAAGTCGCGATCTCACGGTCCGTGAGTTCAAGCCCCGCGTCGGGCTCTGTGCTGATGGCTCAGAGCCTGGAGCCTGTTTCAGATTCTGTGTCTCCCTCTCTCTCTGCCTCTCCCCTGTTCATGCTCTGTCTCTCTCTGTCTCAAAAATAAATAAACGTTAAAAAATTTTTTTTTAATAAAATAAAAAAAAATAAAATTACAGCTGTCTTGTAACAAGACATATTTATTAGTAACATATTTATTACTATAAATATGTAATAAATTTATAAACAAAATACTAAATTCAGGAGCACTAATGGTCATGGGTAATATTTTGCCAAAACTTAGTAGTCCTTGAAATTTGAATATGTGGTGGGTTTATAGATTCTTTTTTCTAACTTTTTTTTTAATGTTTATTTATTTTGGGAGAGTGAGGGAGAGAAAGAATCCCAAGCAGGCTCTACACTGTCAGTGCAGAGCCCAATGGGGGCTCAATCCTATGAACCACAAAACTATGACAAGCCAAAATTAAGAGTCAGACCCTCAATAGACTGAGCCACCCAGGTGTCTCGGTTTACAGATTATTTTGAGCAGTATTACAGAGTGTACGATGGACTTCTCGGGGGTTCCTTGGAATGACTCAAGTCTCCTGGTTATTTAAGCCATTGCAAACCCTTTAAAAAACTTTAATTGCTTGTACAGCACAATGTAGTGTACACTTGGTCATCATTTGATGCGAATGCTTTATGTATATATTGTTTGCCTCTTTTATCTCATTAATTTGCTTTACAATTAAAGTAGCATGACTTTGGCCTGACACAGTTGAGCCCCAAAGCAGAGCTGAATTTGCTTTGCGTCTTAGTTTTTCAGTAATTCCAGAGGATTTATATTATGTAATGTTAATATGTGAATTTTAAAATTTTGTAAATACATTATTGTGGAAATTTAAGGTACAAAAAATTATTAAAGACATTTGCTGATTTCTGGGGAATATCTGTGAACTTTCATTTGGGATACCGTGATTTAGTCTCTCTCATAGTTATTCAAAAATAGATGCTACCTGATACCTTAAAAATCCTATAATCTGTGGCTCTTTATTGAATAATCTGCTTAGGTGTAGTATGAAAAATTTTGGCAAATGTCAGAATAGAAGAATTGGAATTTTGTTACCTTCAACTGTAGGGTATCTGTTAAATTTTTAAAAATAAATTTAATTTATGGTATAATTTATAAGCATAATTCTAATTTTATATAAGTTTGATGACAGTATAATTTTTGTATCTTTTAAAACTTTGTTGTTTTTAATTTTAATTTCAATATAGTTAACTAACATACAGTGTTAGTTTTAGGTGTATGGTACAGTGATTCAGCAATTCTATACATTGTCAGTGCTCATCATAAGAATACTCTTTAATCCCCATCACATATTTCACCCATCCCCCTACCCACCTCCCTTTGGCAACAGGAGAGTTCTCTATAGTTAAAAGTCTGTTTCAATTTTTACATCTTTTGTTGGCATTGACATTTGTGAAATTTGAAACAGTTATGCCTGTGTTGAAAGTAGCTGACAACAGAGAATGATTTTGTGTTTGTTTTTAAGACTATTTTTTAGAGCAGTTTTAGGTCCACAGCAAAATTGAGAGGAAGGTATAGAGATTTCAACATCCCCCCACGATATTGGTATATTTGTTACAATTGATGAACCTATCTTGACACATAATCACCCGAAGACCACAGTTTCACTTTAGAGTTTACTCTTGGTGTTTTGCATTCTGTGGGTTTTGACAAATGTGTAATGACATGTATCCCTTATGGTATCATACAGAGTATTTTCACTGCCCTAAAAATCCCCTGTGTTCCACCTATTCATCCCTTCTCTGACCAACCCTTGGCAAACCACTGTTGTTTTTACTGCCTTCATGGTCAGAGTCTTACCTTTTTCAGAATGTCTTATTGTTGGAATCATACAACATGTAGCCTTTTCAGATTCATCTTTTTTCATTTAGTAATAAGCATTTCAGGTTACTCCATGTCTTTTCAGTGCTTGCTAACTCATTTCTTTTTAGTGTGGTATGATGTACCACATCTTGATTGCTTCTAAGTTTGGCAATTATGAATAAAACTACTATAAACATTTCTGTATGCGTTTTTGTGTACACATAAGTTTCCATCTCCTTTGGGTAAATACCAAGAAGCTGGATTACTAGATCATCTGGTTAGAGTATGTTTAGTTTTGTAGGAAACCAACAACCTGTCTTCCAAAGTGGCTGTACCATTTTGCATTCCCACCAGCAGTGAATGAGAATTCCTGTTGTTCCACAGCCTCGTCAGTATTTGGTGTTATCAGTGTCCTGTACTTCAGACATTCTGATAAGGTGTAATGGTATCTTGTTGTTGTTTTAATTTACATTTCCCTGATGGCGTATGATGTGGAGCATCTTATCATGGGCTTATTGCCATCTGTGTGTCTTCTGTGATGAGGTGTGTGTGAAGGTCTTTGGTCCCTATTTTAATTGATTTTTTTCCCTATTGTTGACTTTGAAGAGTTGTTTTTATTTTGAGTAACAGTCCTTTATCGGTTGTGTCTTCTGTAGATATTTTCTTCCAGTCTGCGGTTTGTCTTCTCATTTCTCTTGACATTGTCTTGTGTAGAGCAGAAGTTTTTAATTTCGATGAAATCTAATTTATCCGTTATTTATTTCATGGATCTTGCCTTTGATTTTGTATTTAAGAGTCATTGACATACCCAAGGTCACCCGGATTTTCTCCTGTGTTATCTTCCAGGAGTTGCATAGTTTTGCAGTTTACTTTTAGGTCTATCATCCATTTTGAGTTAATTTTTGTGAGGAGTGTAAGCTGTGTGTGTGTGTGTGTGTGTGTGTGTGTGTGTGTTTTATTTAAATGTCCAGTTGTTTCAGACCATTTGTTGAAAAGACCGTCTTTCCTCCATTGTATTGCCTTTGTTCCTTTGTTAAAGATAGTTAACTGTTTTTATGTGGTTCTATTTCTAGGCTGTTTTGTTCCATGGAACTTTTTTGTCCATTTTTAACCAGTACCACACTTGATTAGTATATCTGTCTTGATTACTATAGCGGTAGAGTGAATCTTGAAGTTGAGTAGTGTTAGTCTTCCCACTTTGTTGTTCTCCTTCAATACTGTATTGGCTATTCTGTGTCTTTTGCCTTTACATTTTAGAATCAGTTTGTTGATGTACACAAAATAATATGCTGGTATTTTGGTTGGGGTTGCATTGACTCTATATTTCAGATTGGGAAGAATGGGCATCTTGACAGTATTGAGTCTTCCTATCCATTTATTCAGTTCTTTGATTTTGTTTGTTGGAGTTTTGCCATGTTCCTTATATAGATCTCAGACATATTCTGTTAGATCTGTACTTAAGTATTTTATATTTTTGGTTATTAATGTAAGTGATATTGTTTTTAATATCAAATTCCACTTGTTCATTGCTACTGTATTCATTGCTGGAAAGCTGTTGACTTTTTTATGTTAACCTTGTATCCTGCAACCTTGATGTAATCTTTTTATTAAGTTCCAAGAATTTTTTTGGTCAATTCTTTGGGATTTCTATATAGGTGATCATGTCATCTATGCCCTTTCCTTCTAAAGGGTTTCAGGAATAACTTTTTTCTTTTAATACATTAGAAACCATTTAGTTTTATTAAATATATAAAGTTCATACTTGGTCTAAATAAAGCACTTAAATAAAGCACACCACTTTGTGCTCCTTGGTGAAAAAATAGATTACAAACAATCAAGAAACATTTTTGGGGATGCCTGGGTGGCCCAGTCAGTTAAGTGTCTGACTTCCGTGCAGGTCATGATCTCACGGTTAGTGGGTTTGAGCCCCACTTTGGGCTCTGACAGCTCAGAGCCTGGAGCCTGCTTCGGATTCTCTCTCTCTCTCTCTCTCTCTCTCTCTCTCTCTCTCTCTCTCTCTCCCCCTCTCCTCCCCCTCCCCCACTCACACTCAGTCTCTCTCAAAAATAAATAAATGTTAAAAAAAATAAAAGCATTTTTGTTCTTCTGATACAATCATCTGAGAGTTGTGTGTTCTTTGGTTTTCAAGACTGAGGCCAATTATTTAGTAAACATGAATGTACAATAAATGTATGCCCTTGTAGAAAAGTAAGCTATACTTTTCTCTGATGTATGTGAATATTCTTTCATTTCAATCACATCAGCTGATATTCCTGACTTCTATATATTCATGACTTCACTATTATGAGGATACATCAGGATTTTAAAGGACTCCCAACTTTTTTTCCTTAAAGAGCAATTGGTATAGCAATTTATTTATAAAATTCACAGTGTTCCTTTGCCTTACTTTAATGTAGAAGAATGATGCCCTAAATACATACTTCATGTTGGTTTACATCAATGTTATATCAGCCACAAAAAGCATCTCTCATATATTTTACATTATGGGGTCTTCAGTCTTCTGTGGAAAAGTAGATATACACAAAGCCTACCTAATATAAAAGGGTCTCATATCTTTGATGATCAATCAGCTACATGATTTCATATATTCACTAGGAACAAAGGCAGAGCATGAAATGATAATATTTGCTCTTCAAAAAATCTCAAATACTATCCAATATAAAAAAGGGTACATTGAAAATATTTGTTTGTCCAGATATCCATCCCCTTGATCCTTTGAGGCATACTATCAAATAAATTTTCTAAGTGTTTTAATTTTGAATTATTCTCTAGAGTTAATACTCTGATTTAGAGTAATTTCTGAAAAGTGTTAATGACTTGCTGCTTTTACTGTGAATTCAAGAAAAGTTGTTGATTGTTGTCATTGTGTTGAGCTTTTTATTTGTTAGGATGGAATAGTGTCTTTCAGGCTCCTTACATGTATAATCAGAATCTAGAAGTCTGTATGGTGGGGTTTTTTTTTAAGTATTTATCTTCTACCAGATTTGGTTTCAACTCTGTTGTTAATTCAAGTATTGATAAGAGTGAGATTACTGTGCTCTCTTCAGCAGCACATATACTAAATTTGGAACGATACAGAGAAGATTAGCGTGGCTCCTGTGCAAGGATGACATGCAAATTCATGAAGCGTTCCATGTTTTTTTCACTCATATGAGGACTTTAAGAGACCAAACAGATGAACATAAGGAAGGGAAACAAAAATAATACAAAAACAGGGAGAGGGACAAAACAGAAGAGACTCATAAATATGGAGAACAAACTGAGGGTTGCTAGAGGGGTTGTGGGAGGGGGGGATGGGCTAAATGGGTAAGGGGCACTAAGGAATCTACTCCTGAAATCATTGTTGCACTATATGCTAACTAATTTGGATGTAAATTTTAAAAAATAAAAAATAAAATTAAAAAAAGATTACTAAGGATTAAGATAGAAAGAAAAAAAAGCTAATATAGTTATCTTTAACTCTTTGCAAGATAAACTGAGTATAATTTGATTATTTTGTTGACTGCTCCTTCTTCAAAAGAATTTTGCTCTCCCTGGAAAATCATATCTAGGGTTGTTAATTTTGACTCCTGTACTGTGTAGGAAAGAGAGGAGAGTGGAATGTAGTGAACTTTGAATAGCTAATGAACACTCAAAGAGATAATGACAGCATATCATGATTTGTAGTTTTAGAAAGTGGTTTTACATTCATTATCTTATTTGGTATTCACACTACTTAGAATGGTTGATATAGAGGTTTATCTCTTTTGCTTTCTAATTGAGGAAATTGAGAAACTGTTAATCTTGTCCAAGTTGATACCTTGTAAAGTAAATAGTAGAGATGACATGAAAATAAAAGGTTTCTTGTTCAGAGGCTCATGTACTTTCTACTGAACTACAGTCTCTTTTCTTTTTTTATGTTAAAAAATTTTTTAACGTTTATTTATTTTTTGAGAGATAGAGAGAGAGACAGAGCGTGAGTGGGTGAGGGGCAGAGAGAGGGAGTCACAGATTCTGAAGCAGGCTCCATGCTCCAAGTTGTCAGCATAGAGCCTAGGGTGGCGCTGGAACTCATGAACCGTGAGATCATGAGCTGAGCTGAAGTCGGACACTTTAACCAACTGAGCCACCCAGGCACCCTAAACCAAAGTTTTCTATAGAAGATGGTATCTAGCATTTAGCAACATAGCATATGTATCTTTACCATTGTTTTGCCTTGTGACCTTGGAAATAATGATTTAACCACTTTTTACTGTGTACTCTGTTCTTCAACCAGAGTTTGATACTTGGCAATTTATGTCCCATAGAGTTATAGCACTTAAAGTGATTGAGAAGAAAGATTTAATTAATTTTAATTTTTCATTATTTGCCGCAATTATTACCTATTTTTATTTACAGTGTCATTTTTACTTATCATTATAATTGTTTTATCATTATTATTACTTTAATGAGACATTACATTATACCCACATTTCACATTTAGAATGGAAGGAAAGAACAAATTCAGAAAACTAGAGAAATGGATGCTAGAATTTATACATTCACATTAGTGCTACTTTTCCAGACAGTGATCTTGAGAAGCTATGTACTTGCTGCCATTGCTCAAAATATCCAGTGGATCGGGGGCGCCTGGGGGCTCAGTCAGTTGAGCATCTAACTTCGGCTCAGGTCATGATTTCATGGTTCATGAGTTCGAGTCCTGAGTCAGGCTCTGTGCTGACAGCTGGAAGCCTGGAGTCTGCTTCAGATTCTGTGTCTCCCTCTCTCTCTGCCCCTTCCTTGCTCATGCTCTGTCTCTCTCAAAAATAAATAAACATTAAAAAAATTTTTTTAAAAATCCAGTGGATCTCATTTTTAAAATAATGGCTATAGGATTTTATGCATCTATACAAAGATGTATCTATTCAACATGAAAATATTAACTCAGCCAACAGTTGTTGGGTTTACATGATACTGATAATTAACGTTCAGAACATTTTTAACTAGTGTATGTAGATTCAGAAACAATGGATTTTATGAGTATTTTTGTAGAGTAGATTGATAGAATGAGTTATCTTTAAATTGATGATTGTTTTTTCCCCCTTTAGTCAGCAGATAAGCAGCGAGCTCTAGAAGAAACCAAAGCCTACACCACCCAGTCCTTAGCAAGTGTTGCGTATCTGATAAATACCTTGGCCAACAATGTCCTGCAGATGCTGGATATCCAAGCATCCCAGCTACGAAGGATGGAATCTTCAATCAATCATATTTCACAAGTGAGACCACACTGCTTTTCTATTTTGCCTATGAGGAACACTATAAACACAAGCAATCTGTATAATGCTGGCAGGCTTTATCATGTGAGTTAACTCACATGTATGATTTGCAAAATACAAATTCAGTATCAGGTTGTTTTTGATTCTTTTTGTGGAGCGATTCTCTATGAATTTGACAGGGAAGCAGATTTTAATACTTTTATTAAAATTCAGTAGTCATGTTAAAATAATCATCTTTGAGTGAAAATTTCTCTGGTTTCTTCCAACTTGTACTGAATTCCACATTTCTTTATCTTAAAAAAAAAAATTAATGTGATAGCCTAATCACTTCTTTACATTTTTTTTTCTGTTGGTAGGACTTTTGTTTAATCAGGATGGTACCATATCTCAATAAAGAAAATATTAATTTAAGTGAACTTATAAAATTATCTTTATATAAAACTTAAAAAAGTTTAATGTTATACTTTTTTCCATTGTAAAAGCCATTCCCTTAATATATAGAAAAATAAAAAAATGGAAAAACAAACCCTTTCACCACTGTTTAAACTTTTTACTTTTAATACTTTATTCCATTTTTCCTATAAATAGTTTTAAAAACGTAGCTGTGATTATATTATGTATAGAATTTTGGATTTTGTTCTTTTAACTTACTATGACAACAGATATCTTCCCATGATGTTACAAGTTCTTCATAAACATTTTCAATGGCTGTATAATATTGCATGTGTATGTCACAGCTTTCGTAACCATTTCTGTATTTGGGGCCATTTAAATAATACTGCAGTGAAAAGCCAATTTGTAATTGCAAAATGAATTTTAAAAAACATTAAAAAGATAAAGGTTTTGATCTGCCTGCTTCTCTTTGATGAGATCTTTGGAGCTTTTCTAGTTCAGCTGTCTTGTTACTGAGTAGCAGAGTTCAGGATGCTTCTGAAATTGACTAATCCAACAAATTTTCAAAGTCTGAAGCTTAATTTGTGTAATTAAATAAAATAGAGTCCAGATAATCAAACCAGATATGAGAAGACTCACTTATATTTGCTATTTGAAAGTTCACCAAACTGATTTAGAGGGACTTCTTGTTATTTAATACTATTTAATCTTAAAAATGTATTTGCCACTGTAAGGTTTTCTTTACATCCCATATGAAATTCTGTAGACATTGTATAATTTACTGCTTGCTATATTGCTGTATCTCTTAAAGTAAAAAACAAACCCTCCCCCAAACCCCCCAAGAATTGGTGAGTTTTAATGAGAAGTAAATTTTATTTGGAAGTGACCCCTTAGAAGAAATAATAATAATGAAATAGATGAACTTGGTTTTCTGTAAAAGGAGGGATATTGACAAATTACTAATCTGATAGAGAATTTTGGGGTTTACAATTAAGAGTTTTAGAATTTCTGCATATTTGAAGTCTTAGCAAAGGACCAAAAAAGACTATGAGAAGAAAAGTTCAAATGCAGAAGAAACATTAATAGAGTTTCTAAAAAGGATGAACAATTTGTTATTAGTTTGTGAAAGTAGAAGAGATTGTGAAGATAGATGATGACAATAAGCAAATAATAATGAAAGATAATCATCTGTTTTTTAAAAGTAATCTCTATACCCAACGTGGGGCTCAAACTTATGCCTCTGAGATCAAGAGTCAGATGCTTTACTGACTGAACCAACCAGGTGCCCTGATAATCATCTGTTTTTTGATTAGAATTCTGTACTACTTTGGTAGAGAAGGGTAGCAGTTTTTTTTTAATTTTTAAAAAATTTTTATTTTTTGAGAGAGAGAGAGAGAAAATGAGATGGAGAGGGGCAGAGCGAGAGGGAGACACAGAATCTGAAGCAGGCTCCAGGCTCTGAGCTGTCAGCACAGAGCCCAATGTGGGGCTCGAACCCATGAACGGTGAGATCATGATCTGAGCTGAAGTCAGCCGCCCAACTGACTGAGCCACCCAGGCACCTGAGAAGGGTAGCAGTCTTAAGGAGGAAGGTGAATAAGTCTACTCTAAGTTGTAATTATATGTATGAATTCAGTTAATGAGAACATTTTATTTTTGAGTGTCACATAAATCTACATATAATTAATAGTCTAATTAGTGCTGTCTTTTAAAGCCATTTTAATGGAGTAAGTGAAAAATGGGAGAGATGAATGGATAGAGATTAGTAGGTCAGAAATAACAGGGGCCAGGGGCACCTTGGTGGCTCAGTCGGTTAAGCATCAGACTTCGGCTCAGGTCATGATCTCATGGTTCATGAGTTCGAGCCCCACATCGGGCTCTCTGGTATTAGCACAGAGCCTAGAGCCTGCTTTGGATCCTGTCTGCACCCGCCTCCCCCACTGGTTCTGTCTGTCTGTCTGTCTCACTTTCTCTCAAATATATGTAAACTTAAAAAAAAAAAAAAAAAGGGGAAATAACAGGGGCCTGAGTCAGAGCTGTCAAGAATATGTTGACTCTTCTTCATTTGAAGTTGAACAATCCCTGGAAGGGTGAGGGATCTGCAGTTGTATAATACCTGTTAAGTCTATACAAAAGAGTATGCTGGGTGAGAGGTTGAATAGGAGAAATGGGCTGATGGAGGTTATAGCTAAGAAATAAGTAAATTTTAAAAATTATATATTTTTTAGTATTTGCCTTAAGGGTTGAAATAATTTTCAGTTATACTTAATGCACAGGTAGAGTCCTTTGTTTTAAAAGTCAATTGAGGGCACCTCTGTGGCTCGGTTAGTTGAGTGTCCAACTTTTGATTTCACCTCAGGTCATGATCTTGTAGTTTGTGAGTTTGAGCCCCGAAGCAGGCTCTGTACTGTCAGTGCAGAGCCTGCTTTGGATTCTCTGTCTCCTGGTTTCTCTTCCTCTCTCTCTCTCACCCTCTCTCTCTCAAAAATAAATTAAATAAATAAACATTAAAAAAGAAAAGTCAGTTGAACATCAGAGTTATTTGATACTCTTTAGACTGAAAGATTATAGTATGAGAAAACATTTTCTGTTTACAAAGCAAATACTTAGTAAATACTCTAAATACAAGGATTGGCAAACCTTTTCTGTAAAGGACCAGCTAGTCAATATTTTAGGCTTTGTGGGCCACATATGTAGTATCAGTTTCATGTTATTCTCTGTGTGCGTGTGTATTTAAACAACTATTTAAAAATGTAAAAAGCTATTCTAACTTGTAGGTCATATAAAAGCAGTCTGCAGGCCAGATTTAGCATGTAGGCTGTAGTTTTTGCAACCCCTTGTTCTTAAATACTGTTATTTTCTAATGTTTGGTAATTATATTTATATTTATTATTATTATTATTATTATTATTATTATTATGCTTTATTAAGAATATTACTATGTTTTTAGAGGGAGCCAGAACGTTCTTATGATATCTTGAGATTAGATTTTCCTTTCCTTTCCCTTTCCTTTCCTTTCCTTTCCTTTCCTTTCCTTTCCTTTCCTTTCCTTTCCTTTCCTTTCCGTTTCTTTCCGTTTTTCTTTTCTTTTCTTTTCTTTTCTTTTCTTTTCTTTTCTTTTCTTTTCTTTTCTTTTCTTTTCTCTTTTCTTTTGTCTTTCTATCTTTCTTTCTTTCTTTTTTTTTTTTTTTGGCATTTTGAGCAAAAGTATTAGGTTTAGAGAATTTGGAGAGAAGATTGGATTGAAGAAGGAAAGAAATGGAGGTTCAGTCAGGTCAAAGACCAGATCACATATTTATTGGAATGCTAGTAGGTATTAAGAGTTGTTTTGTAGGAGTTGTCTGGTAGAGTGGTTCAGGACTAGGAGATACTAGATCTCTGATGTATTTGATTTCTTTCCTCATCAGTATCTTTTTTCTGTGTCATGGGTAGGAACCTTATCACTTTTCAGCCGCCTAGTGCTCTACCTCTTTTCTCCATATGTTTGGGAGTGGGGAGGGTCAGGGATCTAAGTTTTACTTTGATTCTTCTGCTGACTTGTGTGACGTTTGACTTGAACTTCAGTTTTCTCATCTGTAAAATGATAAGACTGATTAGATGATATCTGAGCTATTTTCCATTTGGAATTCTTTATTCTTTTGAGGTTCCTACAAATGAACTTGATTTATATTTGCTTTTTTTCTTTCTATTCTGCTGGCTCTGCTATTCACCTCAGTCTGTGCCCCGCTGCCTCAACCCTCCATCACTCTGATATAACTGAACTAGTTTCTAAATTATTCTGAATTAGAATCTGAAGATGGGAATTCCATTGACTTAGCCAACTGAATGGCAGAGGTTTTAAAAAACAAAATAGAATTGATTACGAATATTTAGTATCAGACTTTTTTGTACTAAACATAGTATGAAGTAGTGCACTAATTTACACCACACTCACCATATCCATAAGAAGTATTAGGATAGCTTCTTGATGTAGATTACCTTAGGTAGTTTAAGGGTGGCAATTTAGTTTTTATTTTTTATTTATTTTTTAAAGATTTTATTTTTAGGGCATCTGGGTGGCTCAGTCAGTTGAGCGTCTGACTTCAGCTCAGGTCATTATCTCACATTTTATGAGTTTGAGCCCCACATTGGCTTGCTATCGTCAGCCTGTCAACACAGAGCCCACTTTAGATCCTCTGCCCCCTCTCTCTGCCCCTCCCCAACTTGTGCTCTCTCAGAAATAAATATTTTTAAAAAATTTATTTTTAAGTAATCTCTACACCCATTGTGGGGCTCAAACTCACAACCCTGAGGTCAAGAGTCACATGTTCCACTGACTCAGCCAGCCAGGTGCCCCAAGGATGGCAATTAAAAAAAATTTTTTTAAACATTTATTTTTGAGGGACAGATAGAGGCAGAGTATGAGTGGGGGAGGAGCAGAGAGAGAGGGAGACACAGAATCTGAAGCAGACTCCAGGCTCTGAACTGTCAGCACAGAGCCCGATGTTGGGCTCGAACCCACAAACTATGAGATCATGATCTGAGCCGAAGTCGGATGCTTAGCCGACTAAGCCACTCAGGCGCCTCCCAAGGGTGGCAATTTTAAAGAAATCCTATCTCTAGCTTTGTTGCTGTTATCTTATTTCTTTGGAAGCATATTATTTAAAAAGCTAACAAATTTTTAATTTTAAAACTGAGAGTAGGAGTTAAATTAACATTAAATATTTTTCAAAAATATATAGTTATCAGAACAAACATTTAATTTTACTGAATTACTTGTATAAACATACATAGCTACTTTTAAGTCAGTATAGCATTATGTGTAAGGATGAATGCTATTTACTATGTCCTTGACTTTGTGTCCATTTCTGGTTAGTTAAAAAAAAAAGGTTTATGAGAACATTATTCAAACTAAAATTCTTTTTTTTAAATATATTTTTTAAGTTTACTTATTTCTTTTTGAGAGAGACAGAGACAGTGTGAGCAGGGGAGGGGCAGAGAGAGAGGGGGAGAGAGAGAATCTCAAGCAGGCTTCTCACTGCCAGCACAGAGCCTGACATGGGGCCAAACTCACAAACCGTGAGATGACCTGAGCGGAAACCAAGAGTTGGATGCTTAATGGACTGAGCCACCCAGGTCCCCCAAACTAAAATTCTTATAAGCTTATAAACTAAAAATTTTCCAAGCCAGGACTGTTGCTTTTCTCAACTTAACCTAAAGAGTCAATACTGTCTACATTCAGTTCATCATGGCTTAAAGTGTATTTATTTTGAGACAGAGTGTGTGGTGTGAGTGTGAGGTGGGGGAGGGGCAGAGTGAGACAGGCTACGAATCCCAAGCAGACCACACGCTGTCAATGCAGAGCCGGACTTGGAATTCTGTCCCACGAACCATGAGGTCGTGACCTGAGCTGAAATCAAGAGGTGGACACTTAACCGACTCAGCCACCCAAGTGCCCCCTCATTATGGCTTAGAAGAAGATCAGGGGGTTCAAAGGCAACATAAAGAACTTAAAGAGGGGGCGCCTGGGTGGCTCAGTCAGTTGAGCGGCCGACTTCAGCTCAGGTCATGATCTCGCGGTCCGTGAGTTCGAGCCCCACGTCGGGCTCTGTGCTGACGGCTCAGAGCCTGGAGCCTGTTTCAGATTCTGTGTCTCCCTCTCTCTCTGACCCTCCCCCATTCATGCTCTGTCTGTCTCTGTCTCAAAAATAAATAAACGTTAAAAAAAAAAAATTAAAAAAAAAAAAAAGAACTTAAAGAGTAGTGTTCTTCCCACTCTAAGAGCTGACTAGAATTTATTTGGCCAGGTGTTGAAATAGTTAGCAGAGAGTAAAGGAAATAGGAAGGAATGATTATTAAATGCTATAAGAAGGGAAGTAATTCTTCTCAAGGGCTAGATACTAAAAGGCGGTGGAAGTTCTAACCCCTGAGGAACTTACCATGTAAGGTAATTTTTAAAAATTTATTTATTTATTTTGAGAGAAAGAGAGAGAGTGTGCATGTGTGAGCAGGGGAGGGGCAGAGAGAGAGAGGGAGAGAGAGAATCCCACACAGGCTCTGTCCTGTCAGCACACAGCCCAACTGGGAGTTTGAACTCATGAACTGTGAGATCATGACCTGAGTTGAAATCAAGAGCTGGACATTTAACCAACTGAGCCACCCAGGAGTCCCAGGTAATTTTTTGTTTAAAAAACTTTGTAGCCTTGGGGTGTCTGTGTGCTCTTTCAGTTAAGCGTCCGACTCGATCTCAGCTCAGGCCTTGATCTCAAGGTTGTGAGTTCAGGTCCCACACTGGGCTCCGTGCTGGGCATGAAGCCTACTTAAGAACAAACTTTATAGCCTTGTTTAAAAATTCAATTTTAAATTAAGGAGATCCTTTGAAAGGTTATCAATATGTAATTATTCAAAGAAGATAGGGTTTATACAGTTTTTAAATTCTTACGTATAGTTTATATCGTTTTATAAAAAATGACTAAGTGAAAATTGCCATTTAGTAATAACTAATTTGTTTTATGAAAGATGAATAATTTAAAGCCTATTTGTCATTTAAATAATTAAATGCTTATTTGAAACATTAACTTATAATTAAAAAATTGAGACATACTTGAAAACACCCAACTTAGTTGAGTTATTCCACCATAGCTATTTGCAGATGTTTTCTCATGCTGATGATCAGCTGAAGTAGTACTGTCCAGTACAGTCACCTTTTGATTATCTGTGTTAATGGGCCACAACGATGCATGGGTAATCCTAAAACAAAGTACTTTATACAGTACCTGCCTGGTATCTGTTGTGGCCTGAGCATGTGTTTGGATCCATGAAGGAGATGTAGCAGTGGGTCTCAGGCTTGCAAGGGAGTTGGGAGCCATTATGGTTACCTGAGGGTGATAAGAGGTATCCTAGAGAGCTTGGGTTTGGCACTACTTGGCTAAAGTGTCATGGGGGAAGCCCACAGCATGTGAGACCAGACTTGGCAATAGCCAAGAGAGAGAAACAAATAGAGAAACAATAGAGAAACAAATTAATAAGGATCTGTTAATAGGAATAGACCACACAGTTGCAGTGACATTATTTGGTGTATTTTTTGGTTAACAGGTAACAAACAATAGTAGTATTTATTAGAAGTTACTTGCATTAGTTTTGGTCATCTTTGCTAAACACATTTTTTACTTGCCACAGGTAAGTGCTATTATTGAGACCTCTACTAAATAAGACTAAATTTATTATCATGTAACCAACAACTCTAGAAGTGACAGGATAAATTTGAAATACTTTTTTTTCTATTAAAATTCTTCCTAAATATCAATATTGAACTTGTACTTCCAAAATTTAACTTTAACGCATTTTAGTTTTGTAATTTCAAAGAATATGAAAAGACAAGGCAATGATGATTACTGAAGGCTATGAATTTGACTTAGGAAAAACAGAGTAGCCATATTTTTAATAAAAAAATATAAGCGCTTTAAAAAAATTATTTTAAAACTAATAATTGGCTGTGAGTTGATGAATGTTGAAGCTGGATTTTAGGTATATAGAGGAGTGTTCATTCTGTTACTCCATCTAATTTGAATGTGATTTTCCCCAAGAGAAACCTTTGAAAAATTTGAAGTAGGTGATTGCTGAAAATTTCAGAATGTTATAGACCAAACTTTCTTCTCCTTCCTTATGGAGTAGATTTATTGTTCTCTGTTATTATTCAGATTCCAAATAAAATCATAGCTATCTATTTTCTGAAGATATATTTGATTCACAAGAACTCCTACAGTTCAACCTAGTGTGGTAGTAGGATGGGAAGAATACAACTTATGCTCTTTGATTTTCTTAACCGTATATTACTTTTATTACTGTATATGTTTTTAAAAAGTTAACGACACCAAATATCTATACTTATCCAGTCGCTAGAGACATTAATCTTAAGTCAACTCTTGTAACAAGTCTGGAAACAATTGATATTTGAGAGTGCATAATGTAAGGATAAGTGAATTAGTCTCTCCTCTAGATCATTGGTTCTCAATCCAGGTAGTTTTACCCCTGCAGAGACATTTGGCACTGCAGACATTTTTGGTTGTCACAACTTGGGGTGCTCTTGGTATCTTCTGGGATGCTTCTTCACATTGTACAATACTCAGGACAGCTTCCCACAACAAAGAATGATCTGGCCCCAAGTCTCAATAGTGTCTCTGTTGAGAAGCCCTGCTCTAGTTTTTCCCAGATGTAGGTATTCTTTTAAAATAGACAACTAGAATATTATATAGTGAAACTAAATTCTTTTGATTTTCCATGTATATATCCTGTTAAGAATTATGTTTTAGAGCATGCATTCAGTTTTTACTGGTAATTAATACAAGAAGCAACATTTTTCTCTTCAGAATTCCTTCAACCAAATCCTTTTAGAGTTTAGTCCTGGGAAAATTGTCCCTTCCTCATGAAGGGATATATTTCCTTGTAATTCATTGTACTTTGCCTTCTCTCCTAGGAAGATGTAAGAGCCCAATTTTATGTCCTTTTATAGCAACTAGCCCTTATTTAGGCTCATAGGTGTGAGATCTTTTTCTTTGCTATACTGGTTTTTGTTTTATCCTTAGCATAAAGGTTTGTGGGTTTGGGCTGTGTGTTTGTGTGTATATAAAGAGAACATAGAAGTGATATGTAAATGCCCCAGTCACCAGGTATGATCAAATGTTTTGAGTGCTTTTTTTTAAAAAAAAGCCTCAATTTTTTCAAACAATTAAAAAAAGTGCTTACTATAAAATGTAACTATATATTAGTGCAGATATGGAAAGTTGCTTCCCCATTTTTATTTTGTAGAGATTTATTCATATTTCCAGCATGAAAATTTGAAATTGAAGTTTCAGTTTGCAGTAAGCTTAGAATTCTATGATTGCTTGAGTTTGCATTCTTATGGCTTCATTTTTGAATAGGATAATTATGTTTCTAAAAACTCCATGGAGGGGCTCAGTTGGTTAAGCATCTGACTCTTGATTTCGGCTCAGGTCATGATCTCACAGTTTGTGAGTTTCAGTCTGGCATTGGGCTCTGTGTTGGTGGCCCCCCCCCCAAAACAAATAAACTTAAAAAAATAAAAAGTGGGGTGGAAACAATGTCTCAAGAAAATAACATTCTCTGATAAATTTTCCTTTATTGATGTGTTTAAGACCAGTTATATAAAAAATAGGTACAAAAATGTGCCTATTTTCTTTGGTTTTTGTTTATTTTGAAGTGTACTTAATATATATGAAATCTTCTTAGCCCATATTTGTAATGATTTAGGATGTGACTCATTAAAAATTATTCAAAATGAGATTTTTATTTCTCTGAAGTTAAAAATAAGTAAATACCAACATTGTCACTAATATACAAATTTCTTTTTTTCTGTTACAGCTCTACCAAGTAGTTGAAAAGGAAAGCAGATTTTGTCATTTTTACTTAACATGCTCAGAAAAAGCTCAAAGATTATTTTTGTTTTAAAAAGAAATACTTAAATGATAAAGTTACTACCTTGGCCAGTCTTTGATTTGATACTTTATTTAGATACTAGTTGTGAAGCTTACAGATCCTGTTGGCTTTTAGTCTTTTGGCTGAGGGGCACCTGGGTGGCTCGGTTGAGTGTCCAACTTCAGTTCAGGTTATGATTTCATAGTTTGTGCATTTGAGCCCCACGTCAGGCTCTGTGCTGACAGCTCAGAGCCTGGAGCCTGCTTCAGATCTATGTCTTTCTCTCTCTCTGCCCTTCCCCTGCTTGCGCTCTGTCTCTCTGTCTCTCTCAAAAATAAACAAACATTTAAAAAAATTGTTTTTAAGTCTTTTCATTGAAATAAGAGGCTTTGAATTTGTTTCAAGTTTCCTTCATACCGTAGGTAGTTTAAGAGGATAGATAATCAGCTTTCATATTTCATAAAGTGATATTTAATACTGTCATATGGTTATCTTTTCTGTATTATTACAGATATTTTATTTTTTATTTTTGAAAAACGTTTTGAAAGTGTTTTTTATTTTTGAAGTTTGTGTATTTATTTTGAGAGAGACAGAGACAGTGGGAGTGAGTGAGGGGCAGAGAGAGAGGGAGAAAGAATCCCAAGCAGGCTCTGCACTGACAGCACAAACTCTTGATTTCCACTCAGGTCATGATCTTGTGGTTTGTGGGTTTGAGCCCTGCATCAGGCTCTGTGCTGGGAGTGTGGAGCCTGCTTGGGATTCTCTCTCTCTCCCTCCCTCTCTGCTCCTCCCCAGCTCTCTCTCTCTCTCTCTCTCTTTTAACATAAATAAAAACACTTTAAAAAATTAAAAAATATAAAATAATTGCTCTTCATATGCCACTAAATTACAGCCTGCTGTTTGAAAATGCTGTTAAATAGTATTAATTAAATTAATAGGAAACATAGTATTATCTGGGTACCGAAATTCACCCTCTATTAGCAAATGGAAAAGTAAAAAAAACACATCCTATGTGAACATTTAATAAACCCAATAAATTAATGAAATATTTTATGAGTATTGTGTCATAAAAAACAATTTTTTTTGTAAAAAAATGTTAACATTGTATTTATATTTTAGGCCCCCCCCCTTTTTTTTTAAACGTTTATTTATTTATTGAAAGAAGACACAGCATGAGCAGGGGAGGGGTAGAGAGAGAGGGAGTCACAGATTCTGAAGCAGACTCCATGTTCTGAGCTGTCATCACAGAGCCTGATGTGGGGCTCGAACTCACGAACTGCAAGATCATGACCTGAGCCGAAGTTGGACGCTCAACCTACTGAGCCACCCAGGCTCCTTTTTTTTTTTTTTATAGAAAAGGCATTTAAACACCAATGGAAATTACACTAATAGGTTATTTTAAAATGTAACCAACTTAACCACTGGGGCTTTCTTGATCATTGTATTAGTATAAATATAAATGGGGTTTGGGAAAAAATTAGCATGCTTTAACCCAAGGATTGGCAAACTTTTTCTGTAAAGGCCCAGCTAATAAATATTTTAGGCTTTGCAGGCCATACAGTCTTTGTTACAACATTCATCTCTGCCTTTGTAATATGAAAATATGTGAGTAGAATGGCAGTGGTCCAATAAAATTTTATGTATAGAAACTGAAATTTGAATTCTGTATAATTTTCACATGTCATGGCACTAATTTTCTTTAGACTTTTTAAAACCATTAAAACATGTAAATACCACTCCTGGGTTGTAAAAACAAAAAACTTCAGGTGGTAAAAAACTTAGTGGGCCAGATTTGGTCTGCCAGCCATGATTTGCCAGCCCTTGCTTTAGCCTAGAAATGGAGAAAGCCAGTAGGTCCAAAAAGGAGAAAATTTAGCAATTGGGGTTAAGAATATAAATAATGATGTTAAGTCACTGAGCACCTATATTTTGACTTTCCGGTTATTAGAACTATACATTCTCGTGTTGCACTTATATTATATTTTTCAGACCGTTGATATTCATAAAGAGAAAGTTGCAAGAAGAGAGATTGGTATTTTGACTACCAATAAAAACACTTCAAGGACACATAAGATTATTGCTCCAGCCAATCTTGAACGACCAGTTCGTTATATTAGAAAACCTATTGACTATACAATTCTAGATGATATTGGACATGGAGTAAAGGTAAGTATAATTTTTGTCAGCCTTTTAAAAATAGCAGTCCATAATGAAACACTTTAGAAAATGAAGCTATTATCTTTTCTGGAGGCCCAAGTTTTGGCCCAGTTGTGGTTCTGAAGATTCCTTACTACTATAACTATTTTATCCTTCTTGCTTCTTCTTAGTGCTATGTTGTCAAGTTTTAAGCAGTCATCTGTAAATGAAATGCATTTATTTAAACAGTTATGATAATACCTCATGTAGATTGGGCAAATAAGTGTGGTATAATTTCTGTAGTCTTTTAATGACTTAATATGACTGATTAAAAGATTACTTAGCATGTTATTAAAGTATTTACCTTACCTCAAGAATTTATCAGCAAGCTTCTGGCATTAGTTTTCAGAAAGAACATATGTAAACAAACATGTACTTTGAATTTTTCTTAAATAATTCTGTCTTAACATTTGGCTGAGAATAGTGTAGACAAAAGTAATATATGAATTAATATTTCTACCCATTTTGAATATGTAGCCATTATGTGTTTGGGCTATCTTTTAAAATGTATTAGAGTGCCTGCTGTATATATAAAATACCGTGATCAAAACTGAAGTGCATATAAATTTCAATGAAATTGGTATTTATACTTAAACTATTTGGAGCATCAGCTAAGTATTAAGTAACTTAAAGTTTACATCTTAATCATTGATTTGAAAGGCAGTGACTTATTAAATGTGACTTTGGATAAATATATACAATATACTTATAAGTGAAACTGTATAGTTTATGCAGTTATGTCTTTATATATAAGCAAATGTAAATTAAAAAAATACACTATACTACTAGTATGGCTAGAAATCAGTTAAGTCTAAATTTAATGTATGTCTTGGTAAAAGAAAACATACAGTATAATTAAAAAAAATATTTTTCTTAGAATTTTAATATAAGCATTATTATCTGGAATTTGATATTTAATTTTATAAAATACTTAAAATTTTATGATTTTGAGATTTTTTTTCAAGGCTAATAACTGCAAATAGAAAATTTTAGGATACTGCTGGAATCTACTTCCAAAAGGCACTTAGAATAAAGCATAATATTTGTGCTTGCCCATTTACATAATAAAAACATGATTTCCTTCCCACTCCAATTCTTACTTAATTCAAGTAAAATATTTCTCTTTTGGGACTCTGTAGTCCTTCTTGTTTGGACTTTTAGTGTTTAGGCGACACTAATGTGAAGAAATCTTTAATAATGTTTTTTGAATAAAGCAATGTCATATAATTTCATCAGAAAACCTTCCTGTTCATGACACATTCTGCTTTGACCACTCTTTCTATGATCTACTGAAACATTATTTTTTAATGCTGAATGCTTAACTTGTTTTTTCTTTGTTTTTTTCCTTTCTCTTCACATCCTGAAGTTCCAACTAACCTTTCAATGCTTTTTTTCCTTACCTCTTTTATTTGCTCCATTTATGCATTAAGTGGTTGCTTAGATTTAAGGTAAGAGATTCCAGGGCTGGATTTCCATTCTTTGTTCTTATGTAGAATATTACATATGGGGAGTGAAGAGATACTCGGCACTTGGCCTTCTAAAATCAACAAATAATTCCTCTTTTTAATATTTAAAACTTCTTGTCATGCAACTTTGTGGTGTGTCTTCATGTTCTGTGAGGGCAGATTTTTTTGTGTTGTTCACCACCTTGTCCTGTGCTCCTAGAACAGTGCCTGACACACACACTAGTGGCTTAGTAAATATTTTTGAATAAATGCTTATTTTGCAATGTTAATATGTTTTGTGAAAATAAAATGTAAGTTACCGTATCATAAAATGTCATTATGGAGTAAAATTAGCTGGATTTTTGTAAATGTAGAATTTATGTTATGGATTGGAGGGCCAACTAATGTGCTTCATTTAACCCTCCCCCTGTGTAATAGCCTTTTTATTCTATAAATGGTGTGCTTTATTATACACTTGTGGCCAGTATGTCATTATCTCTTGACTCTTAGTGAATGTAAAGAAAGTGCGAAGTGGAAAATAATTCAGTGTTATGGGTTTTTTTTTAAGTTGCAGTATCATGTATTTTGCAAAAATCAAGATTAGTTTCTTTTTTTCCAATATTTCAATATAAACTCATTTTAAGAGTTTTTCTAGCTGAATATTAATTATATCAAAACATCAAAAGTTCATGATAATATTTAACAACAGGTTAAAAATTAGAGAAATATTTTGTTATGTGTTTCAGTAACAGTTTAGGTGTTTTTTTCTTTTTTTTTTTTTTTTTACAGTTTTAGTATTTTGGAGAATTAATGGTAAAAGACATTCAAGTATATTCACGAAGTCTCTTTTAAATACAGTTACTAAAATCATATTCACCAAACTAAGCATGCATTTCCTTTTTGTTCTTATTTTCTTAACTGACCCTTGTAATTTATTTTCAAATACATTTTCTTTCTAAACCCTGTTATTTGGCATGTCTTCAGTATAGAAAGTGATAACAGGAAAATAACTGAGATCTGAATCATTAACTATTAACCACGGCCACTGACATTTCAACAGATCTGATAGAGAGATGTGACTAGAGGAGTTGAGGCAAATGTACTTCTTGTGTTATTGAATAGATGATGTTGGCTCCAAGCCCTCAGTCTTGCTGAGTGAAGGCATGTGGAATTGTGAGGAGATTGCTTTTGCATAACACACAAAGAACTATACCCAAAGCAGTGTGTAGTTGCTTGGCTCTTTTCCTGTAAATACTATATGCAGATTTTGGCTGTTGATGTTTTAAAGTGATTGAAGAGAACAGAAAGATTACCTGAATGAAACACAGAAATGGACTAATTCTTTTCCTCTTAAGTTTAGACCAGCTTGCCTAAGCTGCTATCCCATGCTCATTTCCTCCAGATTCCTTCTTGACCTTCCTGGGTTCAGGATCTGTTCATGTGAGAGATAGACCAAAATGAGTGGGAAATGAGAGAAGCTCCTAGAAAGCAAGGAAATATCACACTTGGAGAAGATTCCTTAACATCTTTGCCCTTTGTACCAAAAACCTTCACTCTTTGGGTACTGTAGCTCTATATAGGTGTTGCTGTTATATCTGGGTGCAGTTTACTGAGCGAGAAGAGTACCCTGCATTCATCCTAGAAGCTACAATGCACCAACGTTCTGTCTTTTCTTCCTTCCTGTCCCCCTCCCCTCTTTTTTTTAAGCACATTGTTAATAATTTTTGGTGAACCAAAACAAAGTAGAGTGAAAAAAGTATTCAGCATATAACAAATTATTTCTCTTTTAGTGCCAGTATAAAAATGATTGGTTTTCAAAGGGTGATGAATGGAATAATATAATACATTAAGGTAGAAAATAGAATTTAAAAATGTTAAAGTTGGAAAGGACTGTGGATAATAAACCAGTTAAGTGGTTTTCCAGCTGAGCTTGGAGACCTGTGGGTTATATCAAGTGCCCTAGAAGTCTCCTGATGTTTGTTGGTAGGATTATCTGCTACTTTGATTTCCTCAGCTGTTCATGAGTTCTGTCTTTGCTCTTGTTGCTGTTAGACTTTTGATGCCTTTCAGACTCTAAACAAAGATAACACTTTGGGACCAAACACATGGGATTGGACTCAGAAGAATCCTCTGTACTAAAAGTTGAATTTTTAACATTTTGTACAGCGTGTTCTGATGGTGGTTAATTTAGGTTTTTTTCTTTAGTTAAGTGGGGAGAACAAGTTGTAGAGTTTAATTCATAAGACCTTTGAAAACAATGTCGTGATATTTGTACAACAAAAGGCATAAAAAACTAAATGGTGGAATGCCATATTGGAAGTGTTTTAGTATGTACCTGAGGCCATATAAAAGTGTAATTTACCTGAACTATACATACTACTCCTCCTTGTATATTTAAATCCTGCTTTTTAAAAATGTTTATTAATACCGATATTTCTTTTTTGGAGATTTCTATATAATTTGTAGACATTCCTTTTTGTTTAAAACATAGTCTTATTCTAAAATATTCTAAGTTCTTTAAAAGCAGAGAAATCATTTTATAGGCCTTTGTGTCTCATTCTGACCCCCTGCCATGTCTCCCTTAATTTTCATATTCCTTGGCGTGCCTGGGTGGCTCAGTCAGTTAAGCATCCGACTTCGGCTCAGGCCATGATCTTGTGGTTTGTGGGTTCGAGCCCTGCGTTGGGCTCTGTGCTGACAGCTCAGAGCCTGGAGCCTGCTTCGGATTCTGTGTCTCCCCCTCTCTCTGCCCCTCCCATGCTCATGCTCTTTCTCTATCTCTTAATAACAAATAAATGTTAAAAATTAAAAAAAAATTTTTTCATATTCCTTTACCCTTGTGCCTACTAGTCTGGTAGATGAAAAGTGGTTGATAAATGAGGAATGTACCACAGATACCATTTTAGAATGTGTCTGGTACTATTCTGTCACAGCAGGTCATCTGTCAGTGGGAGATTTCTTCATAGCAGAAGTGTCCTTTGTGAACTAGAGATATCTGGCCAGCCAGCTTTATAAAAAATACTGAAGTTCACAGGGTTCTGAAAAAGCACTGAGATTTGTAATAAACATTGTATTTTGATATATCAAGGTTCAAGGAGTTATTGAATGTACCAAAAAAGCATAGAGCAGGAGAGTAGGAGCACTGTAGAAGAAATATTAAGGCCATAAGAATGAGCTTGATGCTTGGTGCTAGTTGTAGAGATCTCCAAAGCCTGGGAGGTAGGACCACTCTTTGAACATAAAAGAACTTTTCTACCTCCAGTATTACCTACATTCCTTAGTCACAGGCCAATGGCAAAGTATTTGAGCATTGTCACTTAAATGAAATAATTCTTCTGTTTTGAGGATTTCTTTTTGGTGGGGAAAAAAGGGGGAGAATGTTTCCTACTGTTTCCTCCTTATACCTAATACCTGCTTTACTTAGCTCTCAATGATGACTTTCCCCTTTATAGAATTAAAAAATGCCCACATAATTCGATGGTTAAAAGCTTCATTCTGTTTTCCAAAAAAGACTTTGAAGTATAATGAGCACGCACACTCATGATTCAGGACCATTAACTGCATGTTTATGAACCAGATGATAGTTCTGCTTATGTTTATAGTTTGTTTTAAAGTTTCATGTGGAATTGCTGTAATGAAGTAAGTGTAGCTCTGCTTTGTTTTCTTTGTCCTGAGTTTATGGTGCATTCTCGTTCTCCTGTCTCTCTTTCTCTCCCTCCCACCCCCCCAGCTGTCCACTTCTCCACACACAAAATTTAGTCCTGTGTTCTGCTGCTTGTGAGGAAGTGATGTCTCCTCCATAAACTTCCCTCAAAATAGTGTTTAGAACCATGATGGCTATCAAGTGAATTTTTTTAATCAAATTATTTTATATTTGAAATAAACTTTCTTTAATTATAATACAGATCCTGCCTGTGATAAACATGTTAAGTTTTTATTTGTTTGTTTTTTTTAACATTTCTTTATTATTGAGAGACAGAGCATGAGGATGGGAGGGGCAGAGAGAGGAGGAGACATAGAATCTGAAGCAGGCTCCAGGCTCTGAGCTGTTAGCACAGAGCCTGACATGGGGCTTGAACTCACAAACCGTGAGATCATGACCTGAGCCGAAGTCAGATGCTTAAGTGACTGAGCCACACAGGCGCCCCGACACATTAAGTTTTGTTTGGCAGTTATTCCTGTTCTTGCTCTTTTCCTCAAATTAGATGGCAGTATTTATACTCTGCATAGCATATTCGTTTTACTTAGCCTTTTTCACAAAGGAAAACCACCTTGAAGAAGTATTGAAAAACTCTTTTAGCTTCATATAAAGGTACAGTATCAATAAAGTATAAAATTACAGATTTTTTGGACATTCTACAGGGACTCTGGTTTCTTACATGATTTAAGTTACTTATCCAAACCCCATTAACCAAGCAGATACAATCATTTGATGATTCTACAGATCATAAAATGTATTAAGTTTTGTTTATGGAACTGTCCACTGGATTTTAATATATAGGTTGTTTATTTTATATATTTTTATAGATTAAAAGACTTCTAGAAGATACTGCAATTTAAATAAAAACACTTTACATGCCAAAACCTTGAATCAAAGTTGAAAAGCTGTTTTCAAGTATTTTAACTATTCCATATATAGAATAAAATTCTCTTTTACTTTTTCTACTGCTGCTCCTTTTCCTTCCTGTTTCTAGCAAATTGATGTAGTTTAGTGTTGGCTCACCTACTTCTCCCTCATCACTTAAAGTAACTTTGGGTTTTATGTTGTTTAAGGTTGAGCTTAAAGGACTTTGGTTATTACTATAAAAAATCTGATATCATAAATTAAGATTTACAGTTTGAAAAGCTACTGGTTATTTGTCCTATTACTCTTGAAATTTTACCTAAATGTGGATTGATGTTTTAAAAACTTCTGGCATTTTCATTTTAAGATATGATTAGTATACCCTCTGCTTATTAATGAGGGGGGAACAAGGATAAGTTAATCTGTCTTACTTGATAACTGGTTTGTTTTGTATTTATTAAAAGTAACACCAAAGGATTCCAGATAAACATTTCACTTGAAAAAATATTGACATCTCAAAGGTATCATTTGTCATTAAAGATTGTTTTAACATCACACACAACTTGTTCACTGGGCTTATTCATTTGCAGAGTTTGTTTCATGATATATTATTTCTTGCCTATTCAGGTAACAAGTAGTATTTCAGGATTTTTAAAAATTTCATTTAAGCCAGAGTAATTTTGGCAGCCTCAATACTCTGTATTTGGTTATGATTTGTTTTCTTAAAATTTATATTTTGAAATTATAGTTATAAATACATTCTGATTTCAGTGGTGTAATGTCTTGCAGTTTCATTTTATAAATAAAATGGAATACTCCAGACATAATCTTATTAGAAAAGTTAATATCTTTTTTTGAAGTGTTTGGTAATCCACAATATTGGGGGCTTAAAATAGGGTCAGGTATGAACCTATATGTTGAACATATTTACTCTAACCCATTGGTAATCTCAGACAATTTGAGATTGCATTTGAACTATATTTGTGAATGACTTCTCTTACCTCTTTAAGATATCCAGATTTCTAGGGCTTTCTATATGAATGCTGATATACTTCTTTGGTGGCATCATTTGTTTCCAGATTATACTACTCTCTTTCTCTCATATTTTCAATTAGGGAGAGATGGAATAGTGAGGAGTGATGGCCCAGCTCTGATTTAGGACGATGTTACATCTTTCCCATAATCTTTATTTTTGGCCTGAGTGGGTCTAATTCCCATTGGAACTAGTACATTGCCTTTGGCCTCTGTATTGCTCATAATTGAATGGGATATCTCAGCCCTAACTTTCTAGTTCAGATGTTTAGGAACATGACTTAACTTCTGGCAGCTTTCAGGTAGGTGATTCCTTCATAAAAGAACGTTAAAGAAATCTGAATTGTAAGGCTGATCCACTATTTTAAAAACTGAACATTTTTTGGTATATCATACAATTTGACTTTGTATTCTCTAGTTACAATGGATCAAAACTATACTGCATATTTTATTGGGAAACATGTATTTTTTATGATATACTTGCTATCTAAAAAACAAGGAATTGTTTTAAAGGCATTATTGTTTTTGACCAAGTTTTTCTTTGTTAAAACTAAAGTTCTTATGGTTATCCTATTTAATTTCAATTAAATATAGTATCAAATAGTCTAACCAGTGATCTGTTGGTGTGATGGCCTAATGGCAAATACAGTCTTTGCATACAAGTTTACAATCATTTGAAAATCTCATGTTAGGAAGAGTCCTTTGAGTACAACTGTAGAATAAGTAGAGTAGAAATTGCATATGAAATGCATGGCCTCTAATTTTTTTTTTCCTATTTAAACCTTCCCTTCCTTTGTTAAATAGCATAACATTATTTCCCAAAAGTGACATTTTGTTTCACTGCATACGAGTTGATTTTTCCTCCAAATTTTTTTAGGTGAGTACCCAGAATATGAAGATGGGTGGGCTGCCGCGTACAACACCTCCAACTCAGAAACCCCCCAGTCCCCCTATGTCAGGGAAAGGGACACTTGGGTAAGTATGTAATAATTGAAAACCACTTCATGTAGTGTTGTTGAAAACTAAACACTACATATGTTTAAACTATTATTTAATATTTGAAACAAGAACATTTTCTTCCCAAGTTTATCCTTTTTTCTGGGAAACATCTTTATAATTTTAAAAAGATTTTGTTTGAAAGTTATTTTTCTGTTGAATTTTAAATTTGAGGTAAAATCCTAGCCCAAGTTCATGGTTTATTATAAATTGTACTCTAATTTCAGAAATCTTTTAGAGTATTCTGATTGTGCTTATTTTAGACTATTCTTCTGGAAACACTGTAAATTATAAAATTCTGTATGTCTTGTGTGGTTATGAGAATACTGAGCTTTAATTCTATATCACAGAAGTGAGCTCTGGATTTGACTTTTGGCAGAAATGGCCATTTAATGTAAAAGCTTAACATTTTTCTTCTGTAGCATCATAATATAAACATTTGGTTTATCATGGAGATTTGTGATCATGTGGACAAAATGTATCCCAAAAGCCAGATGACTAAAATGGTAGTCCAGCTGTGCTCCTGCTCTGTGGTTTTGCACAGTCAACCTCTTAGCAATTCAGTTTTTTCATCTGTAAAAGGGGGTAATATTTGTTCTCTATCAACTTTTCAGAGTCATTGTACCACAAATTGGATTTTTCAAAAAATGTGTAAGACAAAGACAAAATGTTTTGATACCCATTGGCTTGATGATACATGCTTAAAATTTTTTAAATTGACAATCTTGTTTTTGGCCCCCTCACCAAAAAAAAAAAAAACAAAAAAACCAACCAAACAAAAAAAACCATAACCAAAAAAACTGAAAAGAAAGAAAAGAAAAGGGAAAAAAGAAAATGACAAAAAAACTAATTAGGACAGGACAAGATGAATTAGAATATAAAAGAAGATAATGTTGGTAGGGGAATTATAGTTAGGACAATGGGAAATAAAAGGATAAAAATTAATTCTGGCCAGGAATAGGATGATTTTATTTGGGGTCAGCAAAACAAATTCTGCTTAGATTAGAGAGGAAAGCATCTAGTAGATCAAATAAGATTTAAACTTCAGTGTAGTATGTTTTTTTTAATTTATTTATTTATTTATTTATTTATCTATCTATTTATTTAATTTTTCTATTTTTTAAAATTTACATCCAAATTAGTTAGCATATAGTGCAACAATGATTTCAGGAGTAGATTCCTTAGTGCCCTTGCCCATTTAGCCCATCCTCCCTCCCAGAACCCTTCCAGTAACCCTCAGTTCTCATGTTTATGAGTCTCTTCTGTTTTGTTCCCCTCCCTGTTTTTATATTATTTTTGTTTCCCTTTCCTTATGTTCATCTGTTTTGTCTCTAAAGTCCTCATATGAGTGAAGTCATATGATTTTTGTCTTTCTCTGACTAATTTCACTTAGCATAATACCTTCTAGTTCCGTCCACATAGTTGCAAATGTCAAGATTTCATTCTTTTTGATAGCCGAGTCATACTCCATTGTATATATATATACCACATCTTCTTTATCCATTCATCCATTCTTTCCATACTTTGGCTATTGTTGATAGTGCTGCTATAAACATGGGGGGTGCATGTGTCCCTTCAAAACAGCACACCTGTATCCCTTGGATAAATGCCTAGTGGTGCAATTTCTGGGTCGTAGGGTAGTTCTGTTTTTAGTTTTTTGAGGAACCTCCATACTGTTTTCCAGAGTGGCTACACCAGCTTGCATTCCCATTCAGTGTAGTATGTTGATGACATGGTAGGCTGTAGTGGTGCAGATGTAAGAGTAGAGAGATCAAGAGGAAGTATTTGTTTTCCTGTGGAATGTCTATATTTCTATTATATGTAGTACCTAACAGATTTTGTTAGGTTTTAAGTCAAGATTGTTAGCAAGGTAACCCACTGTCCTCTTAGTAAAAGAAAACTTTCTGTTGCTCTCAAATTTTGAAGATGTATTCATATACCAGTATTTGTTTCCCTTGTGTATTAGCAAGGGCTCTGCAGGATCTTTGGAGACCAGAGTTGCTGAGCACCACAAACCAGTTGATGGTCACAGCGTAGCGTTTTTGCATAATCTTTGTCTAGCCATCATATTTTGTTCCTTTGGCCCTTATTTTTTACTTTGTATTTATCATTGCCTTCACTGTATTGTTCTCAGTCAGCAAGGGTTTTTGTCTGCATGAAACAGAACATTTTTATTGTCTGGAAATGAGATGTTTGGAAATGAATCCGTATCTTATTTTTTTTTATATTTACATTATAATTTCAGAAATGCCTAATCTTTTTAGTATTTTTTTTTTTTTTTTAATTTTAGAGAGAGAGAGCACGAATGGGGGAGAGAGGCAGGGGGAGAGAGGGATCCTCAGCAGGCTTCACCTCAGCACAGAGCCCGACCCAGGGCTCAATCCCACAATGCTGGGATCATGATCTGAACCAAAATCAAGAGTCTGATGCTCAATTGACTGAGCCACCCAGGCACCCCTAAACTTTTTCGCATTTTATTTATTTTTTTAAATGTTTATTTTTGAGAGAGAGAAAGAGTGGGGGCAGGGCAGAAAGAGAGAGAGAGAGAGAGAGAGAGAGACAGACACCCAGAATCCGAAGCAGGCTCTGAGCTGTCAATGCAGAGCATGATGCGGGGCTCGAACTCACAAACCATGAGATGATGACCTAAGTGGAAGTCCGACGCTTAACCTACTGAGCCACATAGGCACCCCACTTTGTAGTATTTTAAATCCACATTCCTGATATTCTTTTTCCTTCCTTGGACGTACTATATCATCTAGTGCCCTTTACTTATTTTTACTTATTTTTTTATTTTTTAGAGAGAGAAGAGAGCAGGTGGGGGAGAGGGGCAGAGAGAGAGAGAGAGAGAGAGAGAGGGAGAGGAATCTCCAGCCTCCACACTCAGTGCAGAGCCTGATGTGGGGCTCCATCCTACCACCCTGGGATCATGACCTGAGCTGAAATCAAGAGTCAGATGCTGAACCGACTGAGCCACCCAGGCACTACTGCTTATTTTTAATTATTAATGTACATATGTGTTTATGCAAGATTTTGAGGGTAGTAGAGTGGACAGGGTCACTACAAAGTGATCTCACTGAAAATCTATCTGGGCTATTGAGTAGCCCAGGAAAACTGTATTTAAAGGAACCTTGGGACCCTGGGAGGAGTGAATTATTGAGAAATTTGTAAGGGAGTTACATCATTTCAGGAAAAGATAGCTTTTTAATTTTCACATCTTGAGATCCCAATTTTTATTCTTTAGAAACCAGAATTGTATCTGCAGAATGTCACTTTCATGTCAGTTGAGTATTTATCATTGTCATAAAGAATTTAGAAACTTAGAGATGAGAACTAATTTAATAATCATTAATATGCCATTGTGCATCCTATTTCCTATCATATTTCCTCTTTTTTTAAATTTATTTTTGATGTTTTTATTTATTTTTGAGACAGAAAGCACGAGCTGGGGAGGGGCAGAGAGAGAGGGAGACAGGACCCAAACTGAAGCAGCCTCCGTGCTGACAGCAGAGAACCCAATGCGAGGCTCTAACTCATAAGCCGTGAGATCATGACCTGAGCTGAAGTCAGATGCTTAGCCAGTTGAGCCACCCAGGGGCTACTCCTCTTTTCTCATTCTCTTCCTTTTAAAGGAGATTTTGAGAAGAAGGAAATATATTAATAAAATCCAGTCTGTTTTGTACTTTACAGTCCAAAGCAAAATAAGTAGAAAGACTTAGGTGGTCTTTTTTTTTTTTTTTTCTCTCCCTTTTAAATGTTGAACACTAAGGAAGGTAAGAGGTAAAAGAGATCAAGGTAAAAGTTGAGTGAGGTGAGAAAGGAAGTGAGGGGAGAATGGAAGGAGAGGAGATTAACTTGTGTATTTCTATGTGTGGATGTGTAGTGCAAGTCTATGTATTTACTAAATAGAAAGGGAAATGACTTGTTAGAGTTGCTCTTGATGATCACTGTGGGGGGTTGTGGAGCCAAATTATAGATTTATTTACCCTATCTTTGAATATCTTTGGTTAGGGAGAGAGGGGTGAGGAAGATAATTAGTGCATTCATGCAGTACAGTTGGGAAACTTTGGCATGGTACTAAAATAATTCGAACTCATTAAAAAAAAAGTCTGGGAAACACTGGCTTACTTGGTGGGAGAATCTTTGTGCTCTCTGAGAATGAATGAACAAAATTGCATTAGTACAGGGAAATGAGGTTGGAGACTAAACGATAGCAATACTCATTGACACCCTAATGACAAAGAAGTGATACTTAAGGAAAGACTGAAATTGGTAGCTGGGTTATGTGAAAACATTTTCCTGTCTCTGAATACAAATTGTATTTCACTACTGGCAACTCTTTGAATTTATTGTGCCGAAACTTGCTAATCACACAATACATACGCTCTTCTTTTTGTAGGCGGCACTCCCCCTATCGCACACTGGAGCCAGTGCGTCCTCCAGTGGTACCAAATGATTACGTACCTAGCCCAACCCGTAATATGGCTCCCTCGCAGCAGAGCCCTGTGAGGACAGCTTCTGTGAATCAAAGAAATCGAACTTACAGGTATTTTCTCTACCTCAGTGCAAAATGTGATGGTCATAGTACCATAATTTGTTCAGATTACTTCAGTTAAATCTCTCTCATTTTCCAAGCACTAAGTTCTTTTCCTCACTCTACTCCCCCAAACCTCATCTGATTCCACCTCTCTCTTCTCATGTTCTAATGAAGCTTTGAGGTCAGGAAGTTGAAAAACAGAAAAAACAGACATCTTAAAATACAGACTTCTCTACAAAATTAATAGTTTAGTTGACCTGGAAAAAGTTGTGGACCAGATATGGGAAAAAAAGTTATGGATCAGATGTGGGAAATTGCAAGTTGTTTTTTGGTGGAACTTTACAGATGAAAAACTATATGCAATAAAACATTAATATGGAATGGTATATCAGGATATTATTACAAATAAAATTAGTTTTTAATTATTAATCAAATAACCTGTTTAGGAAAACTGTTTTTATTATAAAACAAGTTTCTTCAGACAATAAAGGAAAGTAATAGTATTTTTATATGTTGAACCCTATCACTTACCACTTATATATTTATATTTTTCCTTCTTTTTCAATTTCTTTAATAGATGCTTATTAAAAGATGGTCAAAGCAAGTTTCTTGAACTTAGTATTTTTCCTGTTTTAAGAAATTAATACTTGAAGTGGAAGATTTTGAATGATCTTTATTTAGCTATATGTTCATTTCAGCAAATTTTGGGAAATGCTGGCAGTATCTTCCTATATATAAATACTCATGCTTTGGTGGCTCTTACTTCTTCAGCAGCAGCGGGAGTAGTGGAGGGAGCCACCCGAGTAGTCGGAGCAGCAGTCGGGAGAACAGTGGCAGTGGGAGCGTGGGGGTTCCTATTGCTGTCCCGACTCCCTCTCCTCCCAGTGTCTTTCCAGGTAAAACACAAATGGTACTTCATCTTTACTTGTCTTTTTTCAATTTGAATTCAATGTATGATTTAACTATAGTGGGCTTTTTTCATAATCAGGATTTTGTTTTCTTTAGGACTCTAATAATGTTGGGAAATCTTTATGCATTTTTTATATGTTTATTTTGAGGGAGAGAGAGAAAGCATGTGTACATGTGCACAAGCGAGCAGGGGAGGGGCAAAGAGAGATAAGGAGAGAGAGAATCCCAAGCAGGCTCTGTGCTCAGTGCAGATCTCATGAATCGTGAGATCATGACCTAAGCTGAAATCAGGAGTTGGACACTTAACCGGCTGAGCCATCCACTTGTCCCTCTGCTCTTGTTATTTTTGACCAAGTGATTTCTGAGTTCATGTTCACATACTTCTCTGTCATTTAGCTTTATGCCTTTGGTGCTGTGGCTCAGTAGGTGCTTTGAGGTTTCACGTACCACCTGGGTATGAGTTATATTCCAGCCAGTGTTATGACATTGCATGCCTTTGGACACAGTGGGTACTTAGTGTGAGAATCACATTCAGTGGCAGATTTTAAAGTAGTTTTGGCACTTAAATTTAGTGGACTTATGGAATTTAATACTGTCTGAAATACTACCTTTTTTTTCTGAAACAGAAAAATATGCTTGTTTAATGTGAAGACACCAAAGTTAAACTTTATTTTAAAAGTATGACACAGAAGACATAAGGATAGAATATTTAAAAAAAAAATTTTTTTTTTAATGTTTGTTTATTTTTGAGACAGAGAGAGATAGAGCATGAACGGGGGAGGGCCAGAGAGAGAAGGAGACGCAGAATCTGAAGCAAGCTCCAGGCTCTGAGCTGTCAGCACAGAGCCCAACGCGGGGCTCGGACTCACGGACTGTGAGATCATGACCTGAGCCGAAGTCGGGCACTTTAACCGACTGAGCCACCCAGGCGCCCCGAATATTTTGTATTTAATTTACTTACAATAGCAAATAGATAATACCTTTTTAAAAATCATAAAAAAAGATTTGTGTTTTCTAAATTCTTTTTTTTTTTTTACCAAATAGGGTGTTTATATCTGAAATATATGTTTATTTTCTGATTTGTGTAATTCAAAATGGAATATTATTTTTCTAGTGTATTCTGTTTAGATTTGTATGCTGTTTACAAAATATTATGCTAAAAATTACAATATAAAGGGAGCACTTTTCTTCCAGAGTAGTGGCTTTTAGGTAAAATGGAATGCTTGTTTCTAATGAATTAAAAAATCTGTACATTACCCTGAACATTTTGAATTATTTGCTAACAATCCTTTAGTATAAGCTTAATTTTTTTTCTTTTTTTTTTTTTTAACACTCTCTGTATTCTTTGGTTAGTGTTAAGCACTGGATATCTAACATTAGGTTCTCTAATGCCTTTTCTAATCCTGCCTAATGGGTCTGCCTCATTAATGCTGCCTCTTACTCCTCTTTCCCCTCAGCCCCTGCTGGCTCTGCTGGTACTCCTCCCCTTCCTGCTACTTCTGCATCTGCCCCTGCCCCTCTTGTTCCTGCTACTGTCCCTTCCTCCACTGCCCCAGACGCTGCTGCTGGGGGTGCCCAGACCCTTGCTGATGGCTTCACTTCTCCAACTCCCCCTGTTGTTTCTTCCACTCCCCCTACAGGTGAGTATGGCTTGTTCCTTGGAAGGCACATCCAGTCATCTGGCTCTTTTACATGGAACTCTGGCTTTATGACTTCTGTTTGTTTGTGCTCTATTTCTCTCTCTCTCTCTCTCTCTGTGTGTGTGTGTGTGTGTGTGTGTGTGTGTGTGTGTGTGTGTGTGTGTATTAAATCTGAAGAGTAATGGACTAACTAGAAGATGGCATGTAACCACAAGAGTAAAATTTACTGAGGAAATCAGGGTAAAGTTGACATACATTTTTCCAGTAGAGTAACACAAATATACATTTTTTTAATGCTTGAATTTCACTTACTAGAGATTTGTGAATTTAGTATGGAGCCCTCTTCTGTACAGTTTCGAGAAGTTATCATTAGAATTATTGTTACAGATTACGTCTTTAACAAATAGAAAAGTCTATGAAAATAATTCTAAGGTATATTTTATAGGTAATATTTAACATATTGAATGTCTCTGTACGTCTTTTAAAGTAGCACTGGAAACACATAGTAGACAATGGACTTTTTAAGAAATTCAGGCTTACTTAAGTGTTACTTAAAGTTGGCTGGTGTTTTAGTGTTTTAAAACTACAACTTAAAATCTGTTTTGATGGGGAAGGGGAAAAGGTTCACTTTCTACAAAATATATTTGCAAAGTTAATAGTGATGCTGGTTAGTAAATAAATTCTTTATTATAAAAATGTATGTGTTTGGACATGTATCACCTTAGCTTGCTAAATACTTCATAGAATATATATATTTAGCTCTACTGCTATAACTAGATGCTTGTGTTAAAGGACACTTAGCTAAAAGGGATTTTGGATGGCGTTTTATGGGATAACTTCTATAATAGCACTTTGTAAGAAAAGCTTCCCATAGTGTACGAATGTAAACATGGACTATACTTTGATCTATACACACCTCTGTTAGGCAAGACTATCTAGTTAAATCTAGGAATCTTACTATACTCCAACATCAATGCAGTAAAAAATACATCTTGAAGTTGGTTGTAGGCCCAGAAAGAACAAATCGCTCCCACCCAAGAGCGAATATTTTAGTAATAAAATCATAATTTAATAGCAGGTACTGGTTCAGAGTTTACCCTGAATGAACATTTGTTACATGACTGAATAATATAGTTTTTCTTAACAAAAATCAAGGTAAATGCCTTAATAACATATCAATATAATCTTTCTAATACAGTTTTTGAATCACCAAGTACTTTTTTCTTTTCTTCTTATTAAGGTATAATTTACATACCGTAAAATTAACCCTTTTTAGCATGTATTTCTGTGACAGATGTACACAGTAATGTCACCACAACTTCAGTGAAGATGTGGAATAATACTGTGATCCTCGAATTTCCTTCATGCTCCCTTTGTGATCAGTCCTTCCCTTTCACTCCTAGCCCCTGGTAACCCTTTGATCTGTGTTTTTTTTCGGTTTTTTTTTTCCCTCTAAAGTTTTGACTTTGTTAGCTTGTCATGTAAATGGGAATATATGGTATGTAGCCTTTTGGGTCCGTTTTTTTGGCACCAGTGCATTTGAGATTTATCCATGTTGCTTCAAGTTTCATTATTTTATTACTGAGTAGCGTTGTATCCTTCGGAGGTACCATAGTTTGTTTATCCCTTGGATTATTTCCATTTTGTGGTTATTATGAATAAATTGCTGTAGGTACACACACACAGACTTGTGTGTGTGTCAGTTTTCAGTTCATTTGGGTAAACACCTAGGGATTAGGATTGTCGGGTTGTATAGTAAGTGAATGTTTAACTTTATAAGAAACTGTCAGATTGTTTTCCAAAGTGGCTAAATCATTTTATACCTTGACCAGCAGTGTGTTAGACTTCCAGTTGCTCTGCATACTTGTTAGCATTTGCTATTGTCAGTTTGTCTTTTAAAAAAAATTTTTTTTAATGTTTGTTTATTTTTGAGAGAGAGAGAGTGCAAGTGGGGAGCGGCAGAGAGAGAGGGAGACACAGAATCTGAAGCAGGTTCCAGGCTCTGCTGTCAGCACAGAGCTGGATGTGCGGCTCGAACCCACAAATCGTGAGACCATGACCTGAGCCGAAGTCAGATGCTGAACTGACTGAGCCACCCAGGCGCCACCCCCCACCCCCAAACTGTTTTTAAACTATAGCCATTGTAATAGGTGTACAATAGTTTCTTGTGTGGTTTTGGTTTGCATTTCCCTAATGTCTAATGATGTAGACTATCTTTTCATTTGCTTCTTTGCCATCTGTTTATCTTCTTTGATGAAATGTCTGTTCAAATGTTTTGCTCCCCTCACACACCTTTTGAATAGGGTTGTTTGTTTTCTTACTGAATTCTTTCATTTGTTTTGTTTTGTTTTGTTTTGTTTTGTTTTGTTTTGTTTTGAGAGAGAGTGAGTGTGTAGAAGTGGGAGAGGGGCAAAGGGAAAGAGAGAATCTTAAGCAGGCTCCACGCTCAGCACAGAGCCTAACACAGGGCTCAATCTCATGACCCTGGGTTCATGACTAGTGCCCAGAATCAAGAGTTGGATGCTCAACCAACTGAGCTACACAGGCACCCCTTGAATTCTTTTTTTTCTGAATAAAAGTCCTTTATCAATTTTATGATTTGGAAATACGTTCTTCCATTTATGACTAACTTTTCATTCTTTAATGGTATCTTTTAAAGGGGGAGTTCTTCATTTTGACTGAGTCTAGTTCATTGATTTTTTTCTTCAATGAATTGTGCCATACTTTCAAACTTGTTAGCTTATGCAAGGTCATAAAGATTTTGTTCTGTTTTTCCTAAAAGTTTTTAGTTTTAGGTTTTATAGTTAGGTCTGTAAAATTAAACTGTAGCTTTGTTTGCTTTTTTAACCCAAGGCAAAATAAATGCTTTATTAATGGTATCAATAGATTGTCTTTTAGTAGTGTTTTTGAATTATCGATGACTTATGTGAGATTTTAGACTGGATGTAATCTATAAAATTCATAATGCTGTCAATTATCAGGATGTTTTTAACTTGAAGATCATAGGTCTGTATTAGTTTGTTACAGATTAATTACTAAAATGCCAATAATTTGTATCTGATGATTCAAATGACAAAACATATCTTTGAAGTAATAGTTTATTAGTATATATGTTTTTACATTTTTTATTGTGGTTATATAGACTTGACAGTAGATTATGTTTAAAAAAAATTTTTTTTTTTAATTTTTGAGAGAGAGGGACAGAGTGCAGATGGGGGGAGGGGCAGAGAGAGGGAGACCCAGAATGACAAGCAAGCTCCAGGCTCTGAGCTGTCAGCACAGAGCCTGATGCAGGGCTTGAACTCATGAACTGTGAGATCATGACCTGAGCTGAAGTCGGAGGCTTAACCAACTGAGCTACCCAGGTGCCCCCTGACAGTAGATTATGTTTAAGCTTGAATACTCCAGATTTTTATACAACAGAATTGATTTTTAGGTTTTGATGCTGTCGTATGTAAAATTAAATGATTTAGCAGATCTTGAGTACTTTTAAAATATTCTTTATATGAGTTCATATGAAACCAAGTTTGATAAATTTTTGGAGTTCCTGAAGACCAGTTTTAGTCACGTAAATCCTTTTTACAATCATGGATAAGATGAAAAATTGCCAGAAGTGTTTTTCTTTCTTTTCTCCTCTCCCCTCTCTCTTCCTTCCTCCCTGCACTTTCTCCTCCTCTTCCCCTTTGTTTTTTATTTTTTAATGTTTGTTTATTATTTTTGAGAGAGAGCGTGAGCAAGGGAGGGGCAGAGAGAGACGGAGACACAGAATCTGAAGTAATCTCCAGGTTGCGAACTGACAGCACAGAGCCCAGTGCAGGGCTCAAACCCAGGAACCACGAGATCATGACCTGATCCAAAGACAGACGCTCAACTGACTGAGCCACACAAGTGCTCCTATCTTCTTCCCTTTATCTCTCCTCTCCTTCCCCTTTCATCCCCTCTCACGTCTCCCTTCCCTTCTTCTCTCCTCCTGTTTCCTCCCCTCCTTTCTTGTCTACTGGAGTGGTCTCTCCAGGGTGTTCTAGTGCTTTGTTTGCTCTGTTATAGTAGGCCTTCAGCTGAATGATGTTAAGTGGAAGTGGAGTCAAGAGAAAATTTAGGAGCTGAATTGCATTAGGGACTTAGATTACGAAAGAATGTCTTTAGTTAGCATTACCTGTTTAAGTATTCTCAGCACAGTTGAGTGAAATTGCTAATAAATGTGTATAGGTTCAGAGATTGTATTACAAATAAGATATATTTTACTTTTTTGTATCTTAGCTTTATTCATACTTGTAAATTGCTTAAGCTCTAATTAAGATATTTATTTATTTATTTATTTATTTATTTATTTATTTAGAGGGAGGGGCAGAAAGAGTTGGGGAGAGAGGGAATCCCATGCAGGCTTCTTGCTGTCAGCACAGAGCCCAATGTGATGCAGGGCTCCATCTCACAAACTTTGAGAACATGACCTGAGCTGAAATCAAGAGTCAGATGCTTAACCAGCTGAGCCACCCAGGCACCCCAACCTCTAATTTTAAGGCAAAATAATCTACCTTCGGAAATGGAGGGGTTTTTCTTATTAAAATTTTTTTTTCAATGTTTATTTATTTTTGAGACAGAGCATGAGCGGGGGAGGGGCAGAGAGAGAGGGAGACACAGAATCTGAAGCAGACTCTAGGCTCTGAGCTGTCAGCACAGAGCTGGACACAGGGCCCAGATGCGGGGCTTGAACTCAACTGCGAGATCATGACCTGAGCTAAAGTCAGATGCTCAACCGACTGAGCCACCCAAACACCCCTTTAATTTTTTTTTAATGTTTATTTATTTTTGAGAGAGAGAGAGAGAGAGAGAGAGAGAGACAGAGCACAAGTGGGGGAGGGGCAGAGACAGGGAGACACAGAATCTGAAACAGGCCCCAGGCTCTGTGCTGACAGCTCAGCACAGAGTTCGAACTCAGGAATGGTGAGATCATGACCTGAGCCGAAGTTGGATGCTTAAGCAACTGAGTCACCCAAGTGCCCCATGGAGGTTTTTGATTGAATAAAGACGTATTTGATTTGGAATTATGTCACTTTACCTTTTGTGAAATACTTTGTTTTCCTTTAAATGAATTGGCTTTGCTACTTTAAATTTATTGCTATTGTTATTATTACTATTATTGTTTTGGATAAGACTGTGTGTTAAACATTTTTTCTTTTTCTTTTCCACATGTCATTTCTGTTTAGTTTTTAGTGGCCATTTTTGAGGGGTGGAGGAGGAAGTAAGCCACAGATTTTAATTGTGATGATTTTGAAACCCTGTCAAATTATTAGTTTAATACAATTATAGTATTAATTAGTAATCTGTTTAGACCATAGCTTTTCCAAACCTAGTTTTATTTACCGACTTTCTTGCTTTTGTACTTTCTTTTTTAAAGTTTATTTATTTATTTTGAGAGAGAGCACAAGCTGAGGAGGGTCAGAGAGAGAGAGGGAGACACAGAATCCAAAGCAGGCTCCAGGCTCTGAGCTGTCAGTGCAGAGCCCGATGTGGGGCTCGAACACACAAACCATAAGATCATGATGCGAGCCGAAGTTGGATGCTTAACCGACTGAGCCACCCAGGCGCCCCTCTTGCTTTTGCACTTTGATATGTTAGCTGAGCAATAGCTGTGGCCTTGTATGATGTTTGTCAGATAGCAATTAAGTTAGCTAAGCATTGTTATTTTTAATCATGTTATTAAGATTCAGACAATAAAGCATTTGGTTGTCTGAGATAATTTTCTTTTAATGGCAAATTTATGCTCTGTCCCTTTTCCAGGTCATCCTGTTCAGTTCTACAGTATGAATAGACCTGCCTCTCGCCATACTCCCCCAACAATAGGGGGCTCGTTGCCCTATAGACGCCCTCCTTCCATAACTTCACAAACAAGCCTTCAGAATCAGATGAATGGAGGACCTTTTTATAGCCAGAATCCAGGTTAGATTTTCTTTTGCATTTTATAGAATATTTAAAATTTCAATTACAGAAGAAAAGACCTTTAATTACAAATGACTAGCGCATAATAGGTGTTTAGTACTATTTGTTCAATGAATGGAAGAATGACTACAAGGTTGCTAATACTATATCATCCATTTCTTTTTTTTTTTTTTTAATCAGTACACGATTTCCATATAAAGTAGAACTTAATTTTTCCAAACAATCTTTTTGATTGTGCTGGTGATTATTTGCTTTTAAAAATAATACTATGGTGAACAGTATTTCCTTCTTATTTTATCAGATATCCTTGCTCTACGAATACCAAATAATGAAAATTGACTGTATATGAACATAGTTTTATAAGTGGCATAGTAAAGGAGAGATGATATTTTTGAAGCTGTTTTGTGCTAGGCAGTTATACTGTTGTATTCACGTCTCGTACCAAACCTATGATGGGAAAGCTGGGACTTGGACAGATTGATCCAGATACTACAGTCAGTCTTTCATCATGCATCATGCATACAGAAAAAAATTAATCTGGCACATATTTAAAGTCACATGCAAACATTATTTTTGCTTCTTCCCCAGAGAAGGTGAAAGCAAATACTAGACACTGTGACTATTGTGGACATGGTATATCAACTTACTGTGTTTTTCTGGATTTTTGCCAAGAGGCCAGTAAGTCTGTATATGATCACCTTTAATATTAAGGGACAACCCATTCCATTTTTTTGATAAGCCCTGAAACCAGTCAACCATGGCTACCTTTTGGTGAAACCTCCTTATTCCTTGGGAGTTATGCAGAAGAAATTTGATTCTCTTTCTAGATAAATGCACTTTACTTATTTATTTTTAATGTTTATTTATTTTTGAGAGACAGAGGGAACACAAGCCAAGGAGGGGTAGAGAGAGAGGGAGACACAGAACGCGAAGCAGGCTCCAGGCTCTGAGCTGTCAGCACAGAACCCAGTGAGGGGCTTGAACTCGCGAACCGTGAGATCACGACCGGAGCTGAAGTCAGACGCTTAACCTAAGACTGAGCCACCTAGGTGCCCCTTGATAAATGCAGTTTAAAGAATGCCTTTATATATTATCTCATTTGATTCCTCTAATCATGTGTTCATTTTCATCTGTATTTTATAGGTGAAGAAACTGAGGCTGAGGTGATGTCAGGTTAGGATTTGAACTTAGATCGTCTGCCTCTGAGTTCCATGTTCTTTCATACTATCCTACCTAACTTCGGACTTTAAAAAATCTTCCTCTTACTCTCGTAGTCTCTTTTTGGGAGGTAGGGGGTTGGAGGTGAGGAGGATCCCACAATGTGTTATAAAGTGCTTGAGAGCCTGAGACCTCGTCAGTCTTTTATACAGTTTTATCCTGGGAATAGTGCTCAGTAGCTGTTGGATGTAGAATGAAATCCTGTTCCTTTACTCAAATCCTTTGACTCTTTTGGGTCCCTCTTACAGATTAAACACCATATTTACACTGTAGTGTGATGACCAACTGCCTGAGCTGAAATATACTCTTGCTGCTGTCCTTGATTACACTTAATGATTTTTTGCTGTGCCATTCTTTTAAACTCATTTTGAGCTTAATTTTGACAAATCTGCCTATCTTTTTCATACATTCTGATTTTAAATCATGTGTTCCAAACTCATTTTTATACCTAAATGCAGTTTTTATTTTTAAACTTTAGTTTGTTAGTAGATATGGCTTATTTCATAGTTGTGTTGAAGGTAAGGTCTCTCTCTGGCCCTCCTTGGAAGTCTAGACAAATACTGCTTATGGCCCATACACCCTTCCCTATGCTCAAGTAGAATTTTGAAAGAGTGGTGTCAGTCTAAAATGGCTGGTTCCCTAATGGAGCTGAGAGATACTTCACTGTGACAGTTGATGACCCATGTGTATATGATATTCAGGAAATAGGTACAAGGATATTTACTTCTTTTTGTGTACATATACACGTATAAAATATTGGTCTTATGAGAACTGTTGGTGGAATTTATTTGAAGGCTATTTGAGCACATACTTAAATGTGTTTTATGTACATATTTCCGTACTTCTTTCTTTGTAAATCTGATTTTAACGAAAGTATGTGATTAAAGCAGAAAAATGCCCTACTCTCAGGAATAATTTTAATGAAAGTATTTTTCACACTCATGGATATAAAACGAATTGAGATTCTTGAGCCTTCAATATAATGTGTGAGACAATTCATTTATTTATTTTTTTTCTCCTGTATGCCTCTCTTTGAAGTTCTGCCTTTCATCTCTAGGGATTTGGTAACTGTTTAAAGAGGGTGACTGCAGCTTTGTTAGTTTATTAATCATGGTGCTTTTTTGAATTAAAATTTATTTTTACTAAATCATGTTCTTTGAAAAGCTTTTCTTTCTTTCTTTTTTTTTTTTTTTTTTTTTTCAAGAATCAATACTTTGCAAACCAGTGTCCTAAGGCTACTCGGTGTTTCTTCTTTTTATTTGCTTTAGAAAATTATGTGTCTTGTATTATTCCCATGGGTCTTACCTTCATCCCTGTTTATTAATATTTAAAATGAAAAAACGTGTGTTGTGCTTTCTCAAGCAGCTAATTCTCTGATTTAACAAAAATGATCCCAGCTGTGTTTTTTATGAGCCTGTTTTTTTACAATCAGAGGCTTAAAATGGATGTGGACTTCTGAAGGGGTGAGCTGACAGGCTGGGATTCATGTGTCTCTAAATTCAGTGTGATTTTCTGTGAGATGGAAATCTAGCAGCACTGTTACTGTAGTTGGTTTGAGTTGAAAAGGCAACCAAACATAGGAATTAAAATATGGAATTATGAGAACTGTTGGTGGAATTTATTTGAAGTGCCAAGTCCTAAGAGTACAATAATTGTTTTGTAATGATCCTAAGGGTACAGTAATTGTTTTCTAATGAGATTATTTCAGAAGCAATTTAATGAAAGGAACACTTTGATCAGGGCATAACTGAAATCCCTTTGGCTCTCATTGTTTCTTAAAAATGTAGTCAAAGAAATAGGAATACCAATGTATCATTCATCTTGTCAGCTGCAAAGAGAGTCACTGAAACAAATAGAGCTAACAAGTTAACAGTTTTTATTTTAAATATCAATATGAAGCACTCTGGTGGTAAATAAGTATGTGTGTGTTTGTACATTTACATATATAAACCTCATTTGGTAAGTGTCTTAGTTTAGGCTGCTGTAACAGAGACTGGGTGGTTTATAAACAACAGAAATTTATTTCTCATGGTTTTGGAAGCTGGAAGTCAGAGATCAGGGTGCTAACATGGTCAATTTCTCGAGTTCTCTTCTGGGTTGCACACTGCTATCTTCTTGTATCCTCACATGGTGGAAAAGAGAGGGAGTTCTCTAGGTCTCCTTTGTAAGGACACTAATTCCATTCATGAGGGCTCCACTCTCATGACCTAACTGCCTCCCAAAGTCCCACCTCCTAATACCATCACATTAGGATTTCAACCTGTGAACTTAGGGGATATATAAATATTCAATCCATAACATTAAAGAATCAGTAATGTATTTAAGTACCAACACCTTTTTTAATAGATATCCTATAGTATACTGCTCATATTTTCTTATAGCAAAGGTTAAAAAAAATCTAATTCATAAAGTGGAATGTTGGTTGCAAGAAATGTGACTGTATATAGTTTGTATGAGGAATTTGTAAATGAGTATTGTGTTTTACACAGGGAAAATGCCAGGTTTTAACCACTGAATGTTATTAAAAACAACTAAAAAGAAACAATGAAAAAATTATATTGGGTTGGTGATATTGCAGAAGAGAAATCAATAACATATATTCACTAAATGATGCTTACCATAAATTTCCAGAAAAATGCAGATGTGGTAGAGCTTTAGCAAAGTATGAATAAAAGAGCAGTAGCAAGAAGCTATTTTCAAATCCTTATTTTAGGCAGTCTTTAGTGTTTGTTAGAGAATGCTTACTCTAAGAACGAAAAAGCAAGGGAACAACTGAACAGTGGTACGTATATTCTCAGATGACCAAGTAAGCCGGATAGGCCCTTTACACTGATTATTAATACAAGTTATGTTTTTAAACTGTTAATTTGCTACTTTCACTTGGCATAACATCTTGTGACTCTTTTGGTTCAAAAGGAATAACAACAGTGATCCAGTTCTTTTAACCCTTCTGAGACTACAGAATTGATAATTATTTGGTAACCATATACTCTTCCATCAAAAAAGCCTCCTTACTGAGTATCATTAAGTTCACTTTTAAATACTCCTTGCTATTCATGTTTAGAAAATATTTCACTTTTTAAAATGTTTACTTTTGAGAGAGAGAGAGAGCCAGAGAACGAGTGGGGGAGGGGCAGAGAGAGGGAGACACAGAATCTGAAGCAGGCTCCAGGTTCTGAGCTGTCAGCACAGAGCCCAATACAGGGCTCAAATCCACAAACTGCAAGACCATGACCTGAGCTAAAATTGGACGCTTAACTGAGTGAGCCACCCAGGTGCTCAGAAAATATTTCACTCTTAAAATGAATTGTTTAAATCATTTCCCTCACTGCAATGTAAAATATAAGCAGCTAAACCTGAATGGGCTGTCAGATAAATACAGCTTCTAAAGGTGGTATTCTTTAATGGTTTTAGTAGTAGTATTGAGGATGTTTGTTTTGTCTGCTTTTCTCAGAGTATTTATAAACCTGTAGAAATAAGATGTAAAATCCTAAGTGATTTTTCAAAACTTTTTTTTTATTTTTTAAAGTCCATTTATTTATTTTGAGAGAGAGAGAGAGCGAGCGAGCAGGGGAGGGGTAGAGAGAGCGGGAGAGAGAGAATCCCAAGCAGCCTCCACACTGTCAGTGCAGAGCCCGACGTGGGGCTGGAACTCAGGAACCATGAGATCATGACCTGAGCAGAAACCAACAGTTGGATGCTTAACTGACTGAGCCACCCAGGTGCCCCTCAGAACTCTTTGAACTGGATGTTTTAAAACAATAAGCCTCAAAGATTGTGCTACAAAGGATTTTATAAATAACCAGGAAGGTCATGCTTGGAAAGGCTATATATTTCATCAGCACAGACTCATAATGTAAATTTGGTTTGCTTGCAGAGCCTTTTAGTGTGTGTGTGAGTGTGTGTGAGTGTGTGTGTGTGTGTGAGTGTGTGTGAGTGTTTGTGTGTGTATTTGGTCCAGTCACTTGGTGAGGACATCTCCTCACATTAACATCATTAGTGTATATTGTGAACATAAAATTACTAAGTTTAGAGACCTTTTGGTGGTTATAGGGAAAGGGTGTTGTCATATGAGGAATCATCTTAGCTAAGTGTAGTGAAAACAAATGTCTAGTTACTCGCTGCCCTTCCCTGTTCACAAGATGCCTAGGACTAGACTGAATATTGCAAATAATTCTTCTCATCAGATTCCTGCTTAAATCTCCTAGAATGGTTGATTTTCTATTCAGCTCTAAGAAAGATAAATCTAGTTTAAAATAGGATTTTCTGGTTCACAGAGTTCTGGTCAGATAGTAGGGAGGAGGAAGATGGCGGCGTAGGAGGACACTGGGCTCACCACGTCCTGCTGATCACTTAGATTCTACCCACACCTGCCTAAATAACCCAGAAAACCGCCAGAAGACTAACAGAACGGACTCTCCAGAGCCAAGCATAGACGAGAGGCCCACGGAAGAGGGTAGGAAGGGTGGAGAGGCAATGCATGCTACATGGACTGGCAAGAGGGAGCTGGGGTGGTGGAGGGGCAGCCCACCAGGCAAGGCAGAGCCCTCGAGTCTGGCTTGCAAAAGCAGAGGGGCCAGACTGCGTGAGTTCTGACAGCCAGCAGGACTTAACATCTGGAATGTTATAAGTCAATAGCTCTGTTCTGAGAGTGGGAGGGCGAGAGGACACTGCAAAGGAGAGGTGTTGAGCCCCGGAAGACAGAGCTCAGCTTGGCGGGGAACAAAGACGCTGGCCAGCGCCATCTCCCTCTCCCATCCCCCTGCTGAAATCCCAAAGGGAACCAGTTCCTGGCACTGAACTTGCTTGCACCGCACAAACACCCAACACTGTGCTTCTGTGGATCCATCCCTCCAATGGGTCTGCCTCCCTCCTGGTGCTGCAGGGCCCCTCCTGCAGGGGACCACCGAGGGCAAAGTGAGCTGAGCCTGCCCCTCCTGCCCCTGTGCACCTTGCGGATCCACCCCAGCTAATATGCCAGATCCCATCAAAGAAGCGCCACAACCCTAGCAGTGTGCAAGTAGCCCAGACAGGGGCCACACCACTCCACAGTGAGTCCTGCCCCTGGGAGAGGGGAAGAAAAGGTACACACCAGTCTGACTGTGGCCCAAGCGGTGGGCTAGGGACAGACATGGGGTCTGACTGCGGTCCCGCCCGCCAACACAAGTTACTCCAGACAGCACAGGGGAAGTTCCCTGCAGTTCCACGCCACCCCAGGAACCATCCAAAATGATGAAACGGAAGAATTCTCCTCAAAAGAAACTCCAGGAAGTAGCGACAGCTAACGAATTGATCAAAAACGATTTAAGCAATATAGCGGACCATGAATTTAGAATAATAGTCATAAAATTAATCGCTGGGCTTGAGAAAAGTATAGAGGACAGCAGAGAATCTATTGCTATGGAGATCAAGGGACTAAGAAATAGTCATGAGGAGCTAAAAAATGCTATAAATGAGGTGCAAAATGGAGGCAACTACAGCTTGGATTGAAGAGGCAGAGGAGAGAATAGGTGAATTAGAAGATAAAATTATGGGAAAAGAGGAAGCTGAGAAAAAGCTAAAAAAATCCAGGAGTATGAGGGGAGAATTAGAAAACTAAGTGATGCAATCAAATGAAACAATATCCGTATAATAGGAATTCCAGAAGATGAAGAGAGAGAGAAAGGGGCTGAAGGTGTACTTGAACAAATCATAGCTGAGAACTTCCCTGATCTGGGGAAGGAAAAAGGTATTGAAATCCAAGAGGCACAGAGAGCTCCCTTCAGACGTAACTTGAATTGATCTTCTACACAACATATCATAGTGAAACTGGCAAATACAAGGATAAAGAGAAAATTCTGAAAGCAGCTAGGGATAAACACGCTCTAACATATAAAGGGAGACTGGTAAGACTAGTGACAGACCTATGTTCTGAAACTTGGCAGGCCAGAAAGGAATGGCAGGAAATCTTCAATGTGACGAACAGAAAAAAAAATATGCAGCCAATAATCCTTTATCCAGCAAGTCTGTCATTCAGAACAGGAGGAGAGATAAAGGTCTTCCCAAACAAAAACTGAAGGAATTCATCACCACTAAACCAGACCTATAAGAGATCCTATGGGTGATTCTGTGAGTGAAATGTTGCAAGGATCACAAAGTACTAGAGACATCACTACAAGCATGAAACCTACAGACATCACAATGACTCTAAACCCATATCTTTAAATAATAACACTGAATATAAATGGACCAAATGCTCTAACCAAAAGACATAGGGTATCAGAATGGATTAAAAAAAAAAACAAGACCCATCTATTTGCTGTCTACAAGAGACTCATTTTAGACCTGAGGACACCTTCAGATTGAAAGTGAGGGGATGGAGAACTATCTATCATGCTACTAGAAGTCAAAAGAAAGCTGGAGTAGCCATACTTATATCAGACAAAGTAGACTTTAAATTAAAGGTTGTAACAAGAGATGAAGAAGGGCATTATTTAATAATTACAGGGTCTATCTATCAGGAAGAGCTAACAATTATAAATGTCTATGTGCCAAATACGGGAGCCCCCAAATATATAAAACAATCACAAACATAAGCAACCTTATTGATAAGAATGTGGTAATTGCAGGGGACTCTAAATACTCCACTTACAGTAATGGATAGATCATTTAGACACAGGATCAATAAAGAAACAAGGGCCCTGAATGATACATTGGACCAGATGTACTTGACAGATATATTTATAACTCTGCATCCCAAAGCAACAGAATATACTTAATTCTCGAGTGCACATGGAACATTCTCCAAGATCGATCACATACTGGGTCACAAAACAGCCCTTCATAACTGTAAAAGAATTGAGATCATACCATGCATACTTTCAGACCACAATACTGTGAAACTTGAAATCAACCACAGGAAAAAGTCTGGAAAACCTCCAAAAGCATGGAGGTTAAAGAACACCCTACTAAAGAATGAATGGGTCAACCAGGCAATTAGAGAAGAAATTAAAAAATACATGGAAATAAATGAAAATGAAAATACAACAATCCAAACGCTTTGGGATGCAGCGAAGGCAGTCCTGAGAGGAAAATTCATTGCAATCCAGGCCTATCTCAAGAAACAAGCAAAATCCCAAATATAAAATCTAATAGCACACCTAAAGGAAAGAGAAGCAGAACAGCAAAGACACCCCAAACCCAGCAGAAGAAGAGAAATAATAAAGATCAGAGCAGAAATAAACAATATAGAATCTAAAAAAAACTGTAGAGCAGATCAATGAAACCAAGAGTTGGTTTTTGGAAAAATAAACAAAATTGATAAACCTCTAGCCAGGCTTCTCAAAAAGAAAAGGGAGAGGACCCAAATAGATAAAATCATGAATGAAAATGGAATTAGTACAACCAATCCCTCAGAAATATAAGCAATTACCAGGAAATACTATGAAAAATTATATGCCAACAAACTGGACAACCTGGAGGAAATGGACAAATTCCTAAGCGCCCACACACTTCCAAAACTCAAACAGGAAGAAATAGAAAACTTGAACAGACCCATAACCAGCGAAGAAATTGAATCGGTTATCAAAAATCTCCCAACAAATAGAGTCCAGGACCAGATGGCTTCTACCAGACATTTAAAGCAGAGATAATACCTATCCTTCTCAAGCTGTTCCAAAAAATAGAAAGGGAAGGAAAACTTCCAGACTCATTCTATGAAGCTAGTATTACTTTGATTCCTAAACCAGACAGAGACCCAGCAGAAAAGAGAACTACAGTCCAATATCCCTGATGAATATGGATGCAAAAATTCTCAATAAGATACTAGCAAATTGAATTCAACAGCATATAAAAAGAATTATTCACCATGATCAAGTGGGATTCATTCTTGGGCTGCAGGGCTGGTTCAGCATTCGCAAATCAGTCAATGTGATACATCACGTTAATAAAAGAAAAGGTAAGAACCATATGATCCTGTCAGTCGATGCAGAAAAAGCATTTGACAAAATTCAGCATCCTTTCTTAATAAAAACCCTCGAGAAAGTCGGGATAGAAGGAACATACTTAAACATCATAAAAGCCATTTATAAAAAGCCCACAGCAAATATCATCCTCAATGGGGAAAAACTGAGAGCTTTCCCCCTGAGGTCACGAACACTACAGGGATGTCCACTCTCACCACTAATGTTTAACATAGTGTTGGGAGTGCTAGCATCAGCAATCAGACAACAAAAGGAAATCAAAGGCATCAAAATTGGCAAAGATCAAGTCAAGCTTTCACTTTTTGCAGATGACATGATATTATACATGGAAAACCCAATAGACTCCACCAAAAGTCTGCTAGAACTGATACATGAATTCAGCAAAGTCGCAGGATACAAAATCAATGTACGTACAGAAATCAGTTGCATTCTTACATACTAATAATGAAGCAACAGAAAGACAAATATAGAAACTGATCCCATTCACAGTTGCACCCAGAAGCATAAAATACCTAGGAATAAGCCTAACCAAAGATGTAAAAGATCTGTATGCTGAAAACTATAGAAAGCTTATGAAGGAAATTGAAGAAGATATAAAGAAATGGAAAAACATTCCATGCTCATGGATTAGAAGAAATATTGTTAAAATGTGAATACTACCCAAAGCAATCTACACATTCAATGCAATCCCAATCAACATTGCACCAGCATTCTTCTCGAAGCTAGAACAAGCACTCCTAAAATTCGTATGGAATCACAAAAGACCCCGAATAGCCAAAGTAATTTTGAAGAAGACCAAAGCAGGAGGCGTCACAATCCCAGACTTTAGCCTCTACTACAAAGCTGTAATCATCAAGACAGCATGGTATTGGCACAAAAACAGACACATCAACCAATGGAATAGAAGAGAAACCCTAGAATTAGACCCATAAAAGTATGGCCAACTAATCTTTGACAAAGCAGGAAAGAATATCCAATGGAAAAAAGACAGTCTCTTTAACAAATGGTGCTGGGAGAACTGGACAGCAACATGCAGATGGATGAAACTAGACCACTTTCTTACACCATTCACAAAAATAAACTCGAAATGGATAAAGGACCTGAATGTGAGACAGGAAACCGTCAAAACCCTAGAGGAGAAAGCAGGAGAAAACCTCTCTGACCTCAGCTGCAGCAATTTCTTACTTGACACATCCCCAAAGGCAAAGGAATAAAAGCAAAAATGAACTATTGGGACCTCATGAAGATAAAAAGCTTCTGCACAGCAAAGGAAACAAACAAGAAAACTAAAAGGCAACCAACAGGATGGGAAAAGATATTTGCAAATGACATATTGGACAAAGGGCTAGTATTCAAAATCTATGAAGAACTCACCAAACTCCACACCCGAGAAACAATCCAGTGAAGAAATGGGAAGAAGACATGAATAGACACCTGTCTAAAGAAGACATCCAGATGGCCAGCAGGCACATGAGAAGATGCTCAACATCACTCCTCGTCAGGGAAATACAATTCAAAACCACACTCAGATACCACCTAACTCCAGTTAGAAGGGCTAAAATGAACAAATCAGGAGACTATAGATGCTGGCGAGGATGCGGAGAAACGGGAACCCTCTTGCACTGTTGGTGGGAATGCAAACTGGTGCAGCTGCTCCAGAAAACAGTGTGGAGGTTCCTCAAAAAGTTAAAAATAGATCTACCCTATGACGCAGCAGTAGCACTGCTAGGAATTTACCTAAGGGATACAGGAGTGCTGATGCACAGGGGCACTTGTACCCCAATGTTTATAGCAGCACTCTCAACAATAGCCAAATGATGGAAAGAGCCTAAATGTCCATCAACTGATGAATGGACAAAGAAATTGTGGTTTGTATGTACAATGGAATGCTACTTGGCAATGAGAAAGGGTGAAATATGGCCTTTTGTAGCAATGTGGATGGAACTGGAGAGTGTTATGCTAAGTGAAATAAGTCATACAGAGAAAGACAGATACCATATGGTTTCACTCTTATGTGGATCCTGAGAAACTTAACAGAAGACCATGGGGGAGGGGAGGGAAAAAAAAAAAGGTTAGAGAATGAGGGAGCCAAAACATAAGAGACTCTTAAAAACTAAGAACAAATTGAGGGTTGATGGGGTGGTGGGAGGGTGATGGGTATTGAGTAGGGCACCTGTTGGGATGAGGACTGGGTGTTGTATGGAAACCAATTTGACAATAAATTTCATATTAAAAAAAAAGTTCTGGTCAGATGAATTCTTAATTTGGTCCAGAAAGAAAATGCTGTGGTATCTGAATTAATTTAGACCATCACCTAAAAAGTTTTCCCTGGGCGGGGGGTAGCATTTGGAGTGGCCTTTGTAAACTCCATTTGGAACTGAATTTTTTTTTTAACATGGATGGGCTTTGAAAAAAATCTAACTGGTTTTGCTGTAAAGTAATTCTGTTTTAGAAAGATTTGGGATTGGTTTTTACCTGAGGTGCTGTCAGTGGACTTCTTAAAACCAATATGGTTTCAGATTTTCACTTTCAGAACTAGCAAAAAAATTAAAAAATACTCATCTTAAAAAATAATAAACTCTACTTACAAAAGCAGTGTTCTGAGTTAAACACCTAATCATTCTTGTTTAGTACCAGAAGTTCATTTTTTTTTTTCAATTTGGATGAGAAACAATATCTGAAGTGGGAAATTTCCTGCTTTTCCGTTCTAGGAGAGGTTGGGACTGGTGCTAACAGAAGATGAACATTTCATCTTATTTGATATGAACATATACCTGATTTCTATTTTTCTAGAAGTGCCAGTTGCTGCCTGCTGTTCTTTCTCTTTTATCAGCTTTGTCTCTGCTATTTCTGTGTTCATTATGTCATCTTCTCCTAAGTTTGGAAACATAGGGTATTGTGACCATATCAAATTGTTCCAAGTCTTTGCAAGTGGGAGACATACAACTTAAGGGTTTACTATCAAGAAGTATGACTTCAGGGAAAAATCTAATCAACAGGTGTCTTTTATAAAAAGAAAAGGTACCCATTTCTAGGGTTATTCTGCTCTGTCCCTTATATCTAGATATTCTTCAGGATTAATAACTTAGGTCTTGTCTAAATTATATATGTTCCTTAGTTACCCAGAAGTACCAAGTGGCACTTTTTTCACTAAGTTCTCTCCTTTTCTTTTGTTTATGCAGCCTTGATTTTTTTTTTTTTTTTTTTGTGCCAGGTCCTGCATTAGGTTCTCTACGTGCATTAGTTTTTTGATTTTTTTAATCTTTGCAGTCATTCTGTAAAGTAAACCACTCTTTTTCATTACATTTATGGATTAGGCTCAGAGAAGTTTTTACTTGGTGTTCCAACAACAAGGAAATGGTAAATCAGATATTTGACGTTGAATGACTTTAGAGTCCAGTCTCTTTCCACTAAGCAATCTTTCACCTAAGGTACTTTCCTATTTCATATCCAAACACTTTACTTTTCCAGGTTTGTATGTTCTCCCTGGGCCATTTTATGCTAGTCATATAGAAACATGTCCAGTCCTGTGAACTGGTCATGCTGTTTTATACCTCTAAGCCTTTGCCCGTCACTTGGTTTTCAGCTTCTTTTGATTCTCATTCTTGTCTGTGTATTGAACTCCTTTTTCTTCTAGTGCCTGTTCAGAGGTAATTTCTATGTGGCCTTCCTTACCACTACCCCACCCTGTACCCCCACCACCATCACACTGCACCATCACTACTGCTGCCTCTTGCATAAACATTGTTGGGTTAAGGTTATTATTTTGTTTTATATTCCCACGTACAATGTGATCTCTTTGAGGGTAGTGACTCTTATTCATCTTCTTAGTTGTATTGGTCTTAACTGTAATTTGGAGTTAATAAAGGTGTTCTCTTTTTATAAAAAGATGTATACCATACTTAATACCCCTTCTGAAGGAAACTATAACTGTAGAATTAATCTTGGGCAATTGTTGGGCATGTATCTGGTTTATTTATATACGTTAAATGTTTGTTGAATGCTGACTAGTGCTAGGCGCTGTACCAGTGTTTGAGATGGAAGGAAAGACACCTTGGGTGGAGAGAATGATTTGAATGAGGCCAGTGTTTTTTTTTTTTTTTGTATGAGTTGGGATTATGAAAAATTATAATGACTCAGACCTGTTAGAATGGTTTTGATACTCGTCTCCTAGCAAAGTGCTTACTGCTTACTAGAAAGTCAGTAAATACTTGTTTAGTTAATGAATGAAGAACTACTTACTTTGTTAATGAAGCAATGAAAAGTATAAATTTAGGATGTTGGGATGTGATGTTTTTTTTTCTTGTATTGATGAACATTAAACTTGTAACCTTTAAAATCCTGAAAACCAAATTATTCATGATAATCTGAAGATATTCTCTCTTTGAGAAGACATGTTAGCGATATGACCAGATCAGTTTGCCATTACATGTTAGAGTAGATCTGTATATAATAAATGCTTCCTGTTGCAAGTTTTGAAACATTCTTAAAACTCCCCCTAGTACTTTGTATTTTTTGTGTTAATGTATTATCCCTTAAACGAGGATCTTTAAGATAGCTTATAAAATATTTGTACATAGTGGTTTCCCTCCTTATATGTTTGTTTTATTGTATTATCCTTTCCTTTTAATGTAACTTGCCCTTACCCCTTATCCTCCACACCTTTTTTGTTTTTGCAGTATCTCTTGCTCCTCCTCCTCCCTCCATCCTACAGGTAACTCCTCAGTTACCTTTAATGGGATTTGTGGCCCGAGTCCAAGAAAATAGTAAGTTTATGTCTTCTTTATGCTGTAGATCAGATTATAGGCATAAAATGTCATTTATATATGATTGGCTGAATAGTCATTCATATCGCTAATACTTCAAGTATTTGAATATTATGAACAAGTCACTGTGTGAGCAGCTAGTGTGAATGATAAAATAAGATGAAGTTCTCTACTTTCAGGTAACTTAAATCTGGTAGTGAAGATAATACAAAAGTAAAGTAAAGCACATATAAGAACAAAAACCATTTCTAACCAAGGAGATGCTCTTTAGTCATCAGATATCCCATCTTTTTCTCTGAGTTGCTCAAGCAAGTAGTAGCCTAGTTTTCTGTCACTGGAGTTGTAGGGTGTTATGGCCGGCTTGAGAATCTTCCCCAGTCTTGGGATTCTAGGTGTAAAAATGGCCATACCATGGTAGGTCTCAGGGAAGCAAAATTATCAGTCTGTCTCCCAGGAGACCTCATAGATTGGCAGTGAATTTATACTGGCCTATGGTCTCGTGTTGAGCAATGCAGGATCAAATAATTTTATTGACACATTCAGTCTTCTCCTAGGGAAGCATTAAGGAAGCTCAGGAGACTGATGTCTGCAAAGCAGGAGGCCTATATCAATATTCAGTGAGGAATTGCTGGTAAAGAGACCAATGAACATAGTCTGTATGATAGGTGAATTCTCTTTTTGTCAGCAGTCCACACAAGGAGCCCACATCACAATTGTAAGGTTGCATGATGGGCATGGAATCTGAATGAGAGGCATTACATTAATGAAAGTTTTAATGCCATCAGTATGAAGGAGCCCAGTGTATGCATCTCATAACAGGGATGGTCTCACCAGTGGGGTAGAAATACTGGCACTCTGTTGCTTAGAACTCCTACTTCTTTGGAAATGTGCATTGCCAATTCTAGAATGTAAGCTCTTACGAGAGCAGGAATTTTTGGTTGTTCTGTTGGCTGGCTGTTTCCCCAGCACTTAGAGAAGCATCTGACACAGTCCTGGTATTTTTTGTTTTTGTTTTTGTTTTTTTGTGCTTCTATAGCTAACTAAATGCCCCCTTTTTATGAACACATTTCTTTGTTGTATTTTAACTGGCTATAATCCAGTCTTACTTGCCTGAGGGCTCAGTATCTCTTTCAGGTGCCTTTGCACCTCTGTTTGCTAGCTTCTGAAAATAGTCTGTTTAACTTCTGTTTATTGGAAGGTAAACCATGAGCAGCTCCAGTGTTTATCATAGTGTGATTGCTTTTTGGAATAGTCTTTTCTTCTTTCAATAGTAATATACATTTCTCACCTAAAAATGTATAAAAATAAGAAAACTTTGTATATGAGGTGAGCTGTGGCTGATTTTACAGACATAGCAGGACTTCTACATTCAAATGAATGTTGTTTTTTTCAAAACATTCACCTTGGAAAGATACATACCTGTCTTTGGAATTATCTTCATAGTTTTCAGGTATATTAGTTTGAAAATATTCTGTGGTTAGCAGATACTTACTTAGTCTGTAATAAGATTGATGTTTGGAAACAGTCTGGAATTATTTGGAACCAGGTATCCTGGGCTAATTAGTGCAGCTATGATTCTATTATTCTTCTTAAAATCCTTCTATGGCACCCCATTACTCTTTGGATAGAATTCAAACTGTTGAAGGCCCTTCCTGCTTAATCCTCTTCAGCTTCCTCATGCCTCTTCCTGCTGAACTTTGGCTAGTTCTTTGAAGAGTTCCTACTTTATCTTTTTTTTTTTCTCCCCTTTACATCCAACATGAAATATCCACCCTCACTCCATCCTACCCTCTGGCCATTAACTCTTACTTATCCTTCAGATTCAGGAAGCCTTTCCTGACCCACGTAAGAGTTTTGGTTTATTCCTCTGTTCTCCATAATGACTTAAAGCACTTACCACACTTGATTATATAAGTGATAATTTGGTTGTCTGTGTCTCTATGACTTAAGCCTACTGCTCTATCCTAGTGCTGAGCATAGTAACTAGCCATAGTAAGCTTTCAGTTGATCTTTGTTGAATGAGTAATAATGAACCATGACTTCAAAGTTATCAAATTGATCTCTTCCCATAGTGTTTCTTTTAAGATCATAGGCATTGAAGTTCAAATTCTTGCTTTCCACTTATTTAGTATAGTAGTACTTAATCTTGGAAAGCCAGTTTCCACATCCATAAAATGAGGCTTAAAAACACCACCTCCCAAGGTAAAGATTAAATGAAACAAAGTGCTAGCTGAGTAATTAGAACATTTTAAGTAAAAAATGGTAGCTTATGTTACTCTCATTAGCTCTGAGGCATTATAAGAAAAGGTAAAAAATGAGCAATGGCAGAATCTTTGAGTAATTTTGTAGTGTAATTTCTCAAGGTGATTGTTTTGAAAGACAGTATTCCTTTGGATCTTTGTTTTGTGTAATTGTTTAAAGTCAGTTTCTTTACCTTGTAAATGCAAATAGGTTATGTTGTTTATATTGTTGATTCTTACCCCAACCATCTGCAATTTCTCATAAAATATATGCTAAATCACATTTCTATATTTTTTGTTTATTTAAAAAACCCATTAGTACTAAAAGAATTTTTTTTTTGTTGTTTCTAGAGAGAGAGTGAGGGAGAGGGTCAGAGGGACACACAGAGAGAATCTTAAGCATGTTCCATGCTCAGCTTGGAGCTTGATGCAGGGCTCGATCTCACAACCCTGGGATCATGACCTGAGCTGAAATCAAGAGTTGGACGTTCAACCAACTGAGCCACCCTGGCGCCCCCCCTAAAGAATTACTTTTTTCTTTTTTTTAAACTCTAAGGATTTTTAAAGTTTATTCCTGAGAGAGAGTGTGCAAGTGCAGGAGGGGCAGAGAGAAAGGAGAGAGAATCCCAAGCAGGCTCTGCACCATCAGTGTGGAGCCCAGCATGGGGCTTAAATTCATGAACTGTGAGATGACTTGAGTCATAATCAAGAGTAGAACCCTTAACTGACTGAGCTGCTCAGGCACCCCCAAGAATTACTTTTAATGAGGAAAGTTTTGAAGTGCATAAAGCAGATAGGTTGGGAGGTAGAGTGGCAGCAGGTGGAAGAATATTGGAATAGGACAGAATATGATAATGATATTATCATTATCCTGTGGCTAATGATGTGGCTTATCCTCACCAGACATCAGCAGTCTTCTCAAATCCATTTGATTGAATCAGTAGGCTTATATGAAAGATAGAAAATAAACAAGATTGCTTAGAGGATTTCACAGAAACAGTACTAATACCTCATAATAAAAATTAATACATAAAATTGCATAGCTGATAAATGCAGCTTTACTCAGTTTTTGCTGAGCTGTGCTTATTTATGTACCAAGTATTTTGAAAGCTTTGAGTTCCCAGAGTTTGGAGATAATCTTTTAGATGTTATTATATGCCGATACCTGAGCAGTGGAAGCAGATCTCTACAAGGAGAGATTTTTAAATCACTCTTGGGTATTTAGCTTAAAGAAATTCTGGATCCTATATTAGTCTGAATTGTTAAAATTCTTTCTATATATAAAAAATAGCAAACACAAGCATCTTCATGGATGAAGTTATCCAGTCTTGTGATTTCCATTCCATTAAATTTGGTAAAATGCTATTAAAAAATTGAGAGAAATGTAGATTACAATATTTGATTATTCACTGGTGCATTCTAATTTATTATAAATTAAATATGGTTATAAATGTCCAAATTAGTAATATTTCTGATAACCACCACTCATTGGATATAATGTAAAGCCAAACTATATTGTATTTCTTTCTTTCTTTGAAAAAGAGGTTGATGTATTAGTATAAATAGGTTCCAGGAGGCTCTAATAATAATTGTTTTAGCTAAACTTTAACACCCATCAGCCCTGACCCAAAGAGAGGAGAAAGTCGTGCTTGGAGATTTGAAACATTATAGTTGGTGGAGAGCCTTCCCTTACTCATTTTTTGAAAGAGCATTATTTTCAAGTCTAGATTTATATACCATGTACGTAGAAGCTTGGATAGGAAATATTGAACTTCACATAACATGTAGTTTTGTTATCAGCCTGATACATTCTTAGTTTCAGATACACCACCTCCACCACCACCTGTGGAAGAACCAGTCTTTGATGAATCCCCCCCTCCACCTCCTCCTCCAGAAGATTATGAAGAGGAAGAAGCAGCTGTGGTCGAGTATAGTGATCCTTATGCTGAAGAAGACCCACCGTGGGCTCCAAGGTCTTACTTGGAAAAGGGTAAGTTTCAGAGGGATATCTAGAGGGATGGGAAGAAACCTCTACATAGAAATGGAATTTACTGGTACTGAAGAGAATCTTACTTTCTACTGATAGGTAAAGTTTTGCTTGTAATAATCTGTGCAACGTTCTTATTAATTTAGTTTACAAGGTTCATGATTTTTGAAAGTCACACTAGTAAAATTCTGTGACTATTTGATTTTATATTGTTTATTTATTGTTCTTACTGAACATGCTTTTTTATGAGTGGTTTCTTCAGTAAGACAAAAATTTAAAAAATAGGGCTTTAGTGGAATGCCTCAGGAAGAGGATAGTTTTTCTAAATTATTCGTTATTCCTACCCCCATGCTTTGAAGCACTCTTTTGTGGTATCTTCTATCAGATATTTTAGTTTAAGCATCTCCATATGAAACTTTTTTCCAAACAATAATGATTTCTTAGTTTCTTTGCAAAGTAGTATTTGGCATTTCTTTTACTAAAAAGTTCCTCTAAACATATTAGGTAATAGTGACATGACACTTCTGGGACACAGACTTCCAAATCTCACCAAGACTTATTAGCTCAGAAAAAATGTGTGCTATCTTGAAGTTTTCTGTTAAGGAAATCAAAGCTACTGACTCACTGGTTTTAAAAACTGACCACATTAGAATCACCTGGGGAGCTGACATTAACAAATAATGGACTTCCAATTTGGCCAAGGTAAAGCAGCAGTAATCAGATTTACCTACCCTCCTAAAACAAGAATGAATCCAGAAAAAAAAAAGATAAAAAATAATGATTTTCAGACATTGGATAATAGGCATTGGTAGACTATGAGAAGGAACTCAAACAAGGTAAACCTTTGATTGTCCTAGCTTGCTTTACTTGGGGAAGTTTCTGGGTCATAGTGCAAGGAGGTGGAACCCATACAGAACCTGGAGATCTCACTGCATAGACAAGATAGAGATCAGAGCCTTAGGAGGCCACAGAGAAAAAGTAGTTACACAAAGCAGAGGACAGAGCCCCGGAGATCTGCAGAAGGGTCCCCTTAAGATTTTGGGATTGAATATTGATCTGTGCATGTGTGTGAAGAAACTACCCGAGATTGGAGAAAGAACAACCAAAAAGAAGTATGCAAAAAAATCATTCAAAATAACAAGCTTGGGAACAGTTCATGCTCCTGAACCAGCCAGAATAGACCATGTAATACACAAGGCATAGAGAAGAGGCCTCAAAACTCTGTCCTCTTGGTGATGGGTCCAAATTAGCCCTAGACTAAAGGTTGCTGTGGATTGCCCCAATAAATGCTTGAATGCAGACCTTGAAAGCAATCCAACTGACTTCAGGTAACTTAATTGATCTCCAGAACAAAATCCAACATTGTTCAAAAAAGCAAAAAAATCCAGTGCACCAAAAAGTAAGATTCACAGTGTCAGCATCCAATCAAAAATTACAAAATATGTTAAAAAAAAAAAAGGGGGGGGGCGGGAAAATGTAAGTCGTAACTAAAAAGTCAGTCAGTAGAAACAAACCTAAAATGACTGAGCTGGAGGAATTAACAAAGGATGTTATATAGCTATTACAAAAAATATTACAAACGCCACATATGTCCAGGAAAGTAAAAGAAAACAAAAACATGAGATAGAAGTAGAATATCTTTACAAAAAGAGAGAAACCCATATAGAATTTCTTAGAGATGAAAAATCACAGTATCTGAGGTACTTCAGAAGAAAAAATCAGCAACTTTGATGATATGACAATAGAAACTATCCAAAATGAGACATGGAGAAAAACCAAAAACAGAGCAACAGATATGTGGGACAGTATGAAATAATCTTCATTTGCAGATATGATCTTATGTGTAGAAAATCCCCAAGGCAATCTACAAAAAAAGCTGCTATAACTAAAAGGCAAGCTTATTAGCAAGACTATAGGCTACAAAGTCAATGTGAAAAATTAACTGGATTTTTATATACTAGCAACACATACTTGGAGATTGAGATTTACAAAACTGTACCTTTTGTAGTAACATCAAAAATATGAAATACTTAAGGATAACTTTAATAAAATATATGTAAGACCTATATAATGAAAACTATAAAACATGAAAAGAAATTAATAAGGGCCTTAAATAAATTGAGAGATACATTATGCTCTTTGATCATTATTGTTTAAAGACTGGCTTTCCCCAAATTGAGCTGGAAATTTAATGCAATTCCAATAAAAATTCCACCAGCCATTCTTAGGGAAATTGACAAGGGGATTCTGATAGTTACATAGAAATGCAAGAGATCTAGTAGAATCAAAACTGTTGTTTTTTTTTTAAGACTAATGTTGGAAGATTTAAACTAAGGCTATAGTATTCAGGACAGTGTGGTGCTGATGTTAAGTATAGAAATATAAATCAATAGAATATAGATCCACATATATTGTTTGACAAAGGTGCCAAGGTAATTCGGTGGAAAAGGATAGTGTTTTCAACAAATATGCTCTAACAGTTGAATATCCATCACCTGTGGAGCTTACGATAACAAATAGCAGACTTCCACTGCTGGCCAAGGTAGAGCAACAGTAATCAGATTTGCCCTACCTAAAAGTTAGGAATAAATCCAGGAAAAATTTTATGTATGGTAAAGTAAAGGTACAAAGCTAATGTTCATGTACTTTCTACCCTTACTTTACACAAAAATTCACTTGAAATGTATTATAGACCTAATGTAAAACCTAAACTATACAACTTCTGGAGAAAAATACAGGAGAAAATCTTTGTGTCCTGGGATTAGGAAAAAAAAAATATATAGAGTATATAAAAACATGAAGCTTAAAAGAAAAAATTGATGGACTGAATTTCATTAAACTTTTCTTCTTCAAAGACACTGTAAAGAAAATGACAAGGCAAGCGTAGATTAGGAAGAATTTTCGCTAAATTACTCAGTAAGGAGGCAGACAACTTGAGAAAAAAAAATTTGAACACACTTCACCAGTTAGGTCCATGAATTGCAAATAAGCACATGAGAAGATGCTTAACATTATTAGTCACTAGGGAAATGCAAATTAAAGCTACAGTGAACCAAACTAAATACCACTACACACCCTCTACAATGGCTGCAGTTAGAAACACTGGCAATACCAAGTGTTGGAGAAAGTGTGGTGAAACTGTAGCTCTTAAGCACTGCTAGTAAGAGTGCAGCATGTTTCAGCTACTTTGAGAAACAGTTGGCGGTTTATGAAGTTAGACATACACCTGCAAGCTGGTCTGTCAGTTCCTTCCTAGTTACTTAAGAGTGAAGATCTATGTTCACACACAGACTTGAACTCAGATGTTCATAACTGCTTTATTCATAATAGCTAAAACCTAGAAACAACCCATATATCTTTCAACTAGTGAATGGATAAACTACTTGTGAGATATCCATCCATTCAGTGGAATACTGTTCAGCAATGAAAAGAAACAGACTTACTGATACAAGCAACAATATGGATGGATTTCACACAATTATACTAATGAGAGAATTTAGACACTAAAGACTCATACTTCATGATTCCATTTAAATGAAATCTGGATCAGTAGTTTCCATGGTGAGGAAAATTACATAGGAGCAAAAGGAAACCTTGGGGTGATGGGCATGTTCTATATGATTGTGGTGGTGGTTATATATTTGTCATATATACAAGTGCATATATTTGGCAAAACTTATTTGTTGTATTTTGTGTCTGAATTAAACCTTAATAAAGCTGTTTTTAAGAAAAACAAATGAGCCCAAGGCACTACACTAGGGTGTGGCTTTGGGCATTGACATTTTACAAACTCCCTACCTAATTTTAACACTGTCCTAGTGAAGGGATGACAGTTTTCAGCTCTGAAAAACCAGCTCAGTTATTCCTTGAGAACGGCCAATGAAAGATTTTGCTTTCTAAAAATGTACTCCTCGGTGAACGTGTAAAACTCTGGAGAAATTTTAAGAGAGGAAAATTAGTTGTTTTCAGTCCAGGTAACCCTTTAAAGTTTAAAAGAATATGCCTGAATTGTTCCCAAAGATATTTTTCAAAGTTTGATTTAGCTGATAATTTCAGATCTTTTAAAACATGAAAATCAGTTAAGCTCTTTCTTACTCTTTCTAAAGAGCTTAGCTTGTGGTTGCTTTTTTTTGTTTGAGTGTGTATCAGTGTTAAGGCTACTGTCTAATGACTCATTTTGTTGTCTTAGACCTTAGGGCCTGGTTCTCAACCCTGCCAGCATTTTAGAGTCATCTAGGCAGCATTTAATATGTCTGCACCTCCAGACCTATGAAATCAGAATCCATGGGCACAGAACCCAGGCATCAGAATTTTTTAGAGTTCTTCCAGGGTCGAGAACCACTGTCATAGGAGGTGGTTTATCTTAACCCTTGATTACTGCCCTTACCTGCCAAATGGAGATAATGTGTATATGTAAGTATCTTGATTTAACTTGGGTAAAGAACAGATGTTTTCTTTATTTTTTTTAAGGTTTATTTATTTATTTTTAGAGAGAGAAAGAGCATGTGCATGTGTGCAAGCAGGGAATGGGCAGAGAGAGGGAGACAGAATCCCAGGCAGGCTCCCCCTCTCTCAGCACAGAGCTCAAAACAGGGCTCAATCCCACGACCCTCAGGAAATCATGACCTGAGCTGAAATCAAGAGTCAAACTTTGACTGAGGCACCCAGATGCCCTAAGAACAGATATTTTCATGTATTTATTATGTGCCTGACATAATGCAAGACTTATTACATTAGTAAGGCAGTTAATCTCCCCATTTTGCAAACTAGGAAATTGAGGTTCAAAAATTATTTATGTAACAGAAAATGTTAGTGTTTCAGAAAAGACAGTATATCATAATAGCTATAAATGATAATAAAAGAAGCTAACATTTATATAGATAATGGTTACTTATAAACAAGGTCCTAGGCTACATATTGTATGTGCATTGTTTCATTTAATATGACAATATTACGTTGTTTTGAGGTGTTAGCACTATTGTAATTCCCATTATACATTTGAGTAAAAAGAAGCTTAGGAAAGTTAAGTATGTTCTGTAAATTTGTAAGTGCTAGAGCTGGGATTTGAACTAGGTGGTATAAACCTAGAGCCCTCATTCATTCATTCATTCATTGATTTTAGAGAGAGAGAGCGGGGGAGAAGGGCAGAAGGAAAATCTTAAGCAGGCTCCATGCTGAGCATGACCTCAGCCAAAATCAGAGTCAGAAATCAGGAGTGCCTAGGTAGCTTAGTTGGTTGAGCATCTGGCTCTTGATTTTGGCGTAGGTCATGATCTCACAGTTTTGTGAGTTCAAGCCCCACATCGGGGCTCTGCACTGACAGTGTGGAACCTGCTTTGGATTCTCCCTCTCTCTCTGCCCCTCCCCTGCTCACACTTTCTAAATAAATGAACTTAAAAAAAAAATAAGAGTTTGACACCCAACCGACTGAGCCACCAGGTGCTCCGAGAGCCTACATTCTTAACCACTGTCCTTAGCTTGATCTCAAACCTGGGATTGAGTCTTAGCTATACTATTTAATAGTGTTAAATTCTTCCTGGCAAACTTCAACCTGTTTGTCAGTGTCCTATTTTCTATTCCTTCCTTCTAACAAGCCATCTGTTCTTGTGTTCTTGTAACTTCTTGTTAGAAGTATAAACAGTGTATGGTAATTTATCAGATAATATTTCTGTCCTCACAAGACTATGACAGTCCCTTGTCTTGTTCATCTTTGTATCTCTAGAAATTAGCACGGATGCTCCATTAACAATTGTCAAAAAGTGAATAGTGCCATTAATTCTATCTGGGGATTCCAGAAGGCTGCTCAGAGAACATGGCTTTGTGGTGTGTCTCAGGCAAAGAAGAAAGATAGAAAGGGCCATCCAGGCAGAGGGAATCCTCTTGAGTGAAAGGGCAAGGTGGTTTGGGATATGGTGAGTAGTGTCACATGCAACATGGGTGGGTGGCACGGAGAGGGTGGGGTAGGAGTGTAGAAAGAGAAGTATGTTGTAATTAGCGGTGGGAAGCCTTGAAATACCACCAGCCTGAGGTGTTTGCATTTTTTTTGTTTTAAAACAATGTAATGGTGGAGGGAAATTGTGTAAGATTTTTAAGCAGATTAATAACTTCCCATGAAAGTTATATTTTAACTTTTTTGAAAAAAAGATAATCTGAGATAAGAAAACCAGGAATTTATACCTCCCTTAGCAACAGATTAGGGCGAGGCAGTGGTGCTGAAAATCTTGTTTACATAAATAAGTAGATGCAAATGGAAGTATTTTTATGTGGCACTGTCACTCATTTTTTAAACTCTTTCAGAGTTTATGTACCAAAAATCAAATAATGTTCTGTCTTTAAAAATTATGTTTGTGATCATGTGTCAGCTGATAACTCCAGTACAGTATTTTTTAAATTTTGTTAAAAGCAAAGGAAGGGGAACAACTTGCAAGCAGGTTGGGTTAATCAGTGGAGTAATTCCTTTTTAATACCACACCAGATTCTTGAATTGTCCTTTTGGTACCCAGAGCTGTTTTGTACTTTAAGGTGGTCCACAACTGTACTTCTGTGAAGTAGGAGAAAGATAAATAGGAAATGAGAATTTTTATGACTGATGTCTGGTTGAAGGTATCATTTCTAGCAGATCAGTTTTAGGAAGCAGTTTTTTTTTAAATTCTAGTATAGTTGACATACAGTATTATATTAGCTTCAGGTGTAAGGAAGCAGTATGTTTTGAGAATCTAGAAAGTGTCTCTATAAAATTATTTGTCACTCATACTGTTTAGAAAATCTTCAGGTACAGCCAGTGATATGTGTGTTTGTGTGTGTGTGTTTAATGTTTATTTTTGAAGGAAAGAGGGACAGAGCACGAGCAAGGGAGGGGCAGAGAGAGAGAGGAAGACACAGAATCCAAAATGGGCTCCAGGCTCTGAACTGTCAGCGCAGAGCCTGACACGGGGCTCAAACTCACAAACCACGAGATCATGACCTGAGCTGAAGTTGGTTGCTTAACTGACTGAGCCACCCAGGCACCCCAGTGATATGTGTATTTTTAAAGACTGCTGCCCTAAGTAGGGCAGTGACTGTCATGATGGAGAAAAGTATTTGGATTTGAGAGACATAGGAGGTAGAATTAACAGGACTTGGGGGATATTCTCCTGCTAATTACTTGCAGTGGGTTTGCATTTCCAGAAGCATCAAGAATGTTATCAACTCAAAAAAACCACAAAAAACAAAAACAAAAAACTAACAAAACCTAGGTTGATGAAGTACTAAGTACTCTACATATCTTACATTCAGTTAAACTTCTGTTGCATTTGTGTTTAGGTGTTTGGTTATATTTTGAGAAATCCACACTATAAATTCTTCCTAGACTGGGGCGCCTGGGTGACTCAGGCATGAGTCCGAGCAGTCCCTCTCTTTCTGCCCCTCCCTCTCTTTCTGCCACTCCCCGCTCGCCATTCTCTCTCTCTCAAAAAAATAAACTTTAAAAAAAAAATTAGGTTCCTCTTAGAGTCCTCCAAAGCATTTTCTGGCATCTGTAATAGATTACTATAATGGCAAATATTCAGAGATTAAGAAAGCCATTTAAATTTTACTAAAGCAGCCCAGAAACAAAAATTAACTAGGGTAAGTTGCATTACATCCTAAGTCCCTGTTGTAGTTTTGTTTTTGTATGTGAAGATTAAGGTTGTATGAAAAACTAATAATCAGTATATACTTATCAGAATGATGGCCAGATGGAGACTGGAGTTCTGAGTGGTATAAATGAAGATGCAGAGGATCTTTTTATAAAAAAGATAAATCTTTACATGGAGTTGAGCAAGTTACAGGGTATCCCAATTTAACTCTAACTTACTGAATTTCCTACAAATTATATGTGTGAACAATGGGAATCTACTATATATATTCTTTCAAAACACATGCTGCCTTATGCCAATATAAGTTCTAGGGAGTTTGAGAAAGGAGAAGTAAATCTGCTATTCCCTTATTCTCTCTCAATTTCTCACTTGGCTTTTATGGTGCATCTCACTGCACTAGTATAATTCTCATGTTTAAAGATTTACACAATATGGTGCTTCAATACAAGCTCAACTGAAGTAGCAGCCATCTTTCCCGATTCTGGGATTGTGCACCTTTCTTCAATGAGGTATTTGTCCATAGGCTCTTGAAGGTAAGTTTGACTAAATGTGATTTTTTTTTTTCTTTTTCTTTTCTTTTTTTTTTTTTTTTTTTTTTTTTGCCATTTATACTGTTTTGAACCTAACCTCTCCAAGATGGGATTCCACTGTATATAAACTGGGTATTAGGAAACAAATTTTTAGTCTGTGTTTAGAAAGTTACTGTTTGAAGTGCTGCAGAAGTTGGGAAAGGATGGATATTATTCATTTATTTGTCTTTCTAGGAATATTATTCTTTTCACATCCTATTTTTTTTTTCCCTCTAGTTGTGGCAATTTATGATTATACAAAAGACAAGGAAGATGAGCTGTCCTTTCAGGAAGGAGCCATTATTTATGTCATCAAGAAGAATGATGATGGTTGGTATGAGGGAGTTATGAATGGAGTGACTGGGCTCTTTCCCGGGAATTATGTTGAGTCTATCATGCATTATTCTGAGTAAAGCTCAGCAGGGCTATGCTTCCCTGAATAGTCAGGTCTTCCCAGATTATCAAAAGGCCCTGGGGCTTCCCCTCCAGTGAAATGAAGGAAAGATACAAATGACACAAACTACTTATGTTTTTTTGGTTTATTCCCCAGTATTAAAAAAGCAAGCTGAATCTGAACAAATGGGTCTTTCTGCCATTATTACTATGCTGACCTGTTTGGATTAAAATAAAGTGACCATTTCTAAATATATCAGAGGTATAATAGCATAACTCTGTAAAACAAATCAGGTTAAGACTGATTCAGAAAAAATCTGGGATTTTTCTCAGGAATACTGTACACCCTTGGGATTTCTCCTCCTGCAGAATCTGTGGCATTGGATGCTCTTCAGTGCCTGTGCTAAAGGGTCAGCCTTGTGGTCTCGCGCCGTACCCGCACCCCACACTTTCTTCCACTTGTATGAGGAGAAGTGAACTAGTATTTAAATACCATACTTAACCATTTTTATAATTGTTTCGATGGCTTATTTCCTCTTAACACTGTAAATTCTGCATTCTCTCAGCACTTTGAGTGCACCAGATGAGTTAACGCTGCTGACTTGCATCCCTTCATGTTTTTCAGTTTGTAGATTGAGGATGATGAAAGGAGTCCCCAAACATTCTGAGGGTGGTTAACAATCGCTGGCTTGATTTTAATGTGCTGCTGCTGCATGAGACTGCATTGCCACTAAGGGCTTGTGTACCCAGATGTGTGAAGTGTGGTAGCCTGGATCGTATACTGAAGTAGGTGCGTGAAGCTAGATGTGAGGTCCTGAGGTTCTGAAGAGATTGAACTGTAGAAACATTCTGCTCAATAGGCATTCTAAACCCTTGCCTTAGGCATTCTTTCCAGGAGTAGAATCTTGGGAGGTCAGACCAGTTATTTCTTTACTTCTTTCACTATTTAGAAAAAATTCTTTTTTGGAAAATAGCAGCTACTTTCAAGTCTCTTAACAGTCACTGGGAACAAAAGTCTTGCTACCGTCCTCTCTGTTGTTAATGGCCAGTGTTAGCTGCTGCTGAGTAGTTTACTCAATTCTAGGAAAGGGAAATACTCTCCCAGTTTTGTGTGACTGGCTTTAGTAGCTTCTGTTGGTAAGAATTTGAACCTTGTACCTCAGACTAAGAATCGTGGGATAAGAGGTGTAAGGCCAAATACTTACCTAATTACATTGCTAAAAATTAATGTAATGTTGAGAGAAACAATAACAAGTATTTCTTTCTGTCTGTACAAATTATAGCTTCAAATGCAGTGGAGTTTGTAAGGCAGGTGGATTTACTCATCTTCTTTAATCAGTATAAAAAATAGTGGAAACGTCCAGGAGGGCTTGCTGCTCAGCAGGTGGAAGCTGTGGCGATGACCCAGCTCACAGACCTAACAGTGCTGTGGGTTTGTCCCAGTCCCAGGGACTTGGCCAGAAGAGCCTTTTGCCAGGTCATTTTCCGGTGCTGGGTGAGAGGGGAGAGGCAATAGCTGCATTTACTTCAAGTGAAGGCCTTTAACAGGATAGTAGAGGTCGATAAATTTGAAAAATGAACAAGTGCGCGCTAGTGTGTGAGGGAATTCGGTATAAGCAAAAGTTAATATTCTGCTTACAAATCTGAGCACAGAACTTCATCCCCATTTAACTGAGACCCAGATATAGAGTTCCCTTATCAAGACTTTTCGTTTTAAAGTTGTAGGGGTTTTCCTCCCACACACTGCAGGTTAGCTGTTTGCTTTTAGATTTCTTCAACACTTTGAATTTAGTGTTCATTAACTTGCCTCTGCTCCATGCTTTTGTTAGGTCATCTTGACATTCTTTACTCCCTGTTTTCCTTCAAAGTAATGGCCCTGAAGTGTCGTCTGAGCCTTCGGGTTCATTATGGACCTGGATAGATTAAACTTTTCTTAGTGTTGGTGTATAACTAGGAAACCTGTTTTGAAATTAGATGTTCCAGTTTTTACTTAAATAGCTTTGTGCTGAGAAAGCTTAGTGGATTTTTAAGGCAAGGAGGTATTTTGAAATCCAGTATAGTTCTCACAGCTCACACCTACAGAAGCAGAGAAGATAATTGTGCAAAACAGTTGGTGGTAGTCCGCGTGCCTGTTGGACCCCTTCTGGATTGTGGGGTGCAGAAGACACTGATGAAGTCCTTCATACTGAAGACCTGCAGCAGAGGGGGATCCATGGGTCAGCTTTTTCTTTATTATTTAGTACTAATCTGTGTGATTGTTTTTAAAAAAACCTGTTGGATTTTTGGCATATTTTAAATTTTTGTACAGTTTTGAATTCTCTATATTGTCTTGGAAGGATGCTATGTAATGATGATAGGCCAGGCCTACACTAATTGGAGACTTTTAATGTATGTAATATTTCATAGATTGCATGCTATTAATAGTCTGTGAAGGTAGTATTTCTTGATTTATCGTAAGTTTCCCCCATTTATCTTTTTATAAACTACAAGATGGTAGTAGGAATTCCAAATGAATACAGAAATCTTACAGGATACATAATATTGTGGCAAAGATGATCCAAGTCTAAAATCTGACTAGTAAGCAACCATTCTAACAGGATAGAGGGAATCTAATGGGAGAGGGGAATTTTTTCCTCCTCAAGTGCTTTTTTTTTCCATTTAAAAAAAAAAAAAAAGTGACTTAAGCACCTCACCCCCCGCCCGTTGCTTTTGGTACTACTATTTAAAAGGCCATGGGGAAATTAATGAAAATACACTTTCTTGTTGACCTTATGACCAGGGCAATAAATTTAAAAACCAAAATCTAGCCCCGAGAGATTCAGCCTGTATTGGGAGTAAATAGGAGTCTTTTGAAATGTCTTGATCAGTATTTTCCATTCTTTTGGCTAGTTGCCTTCTATCTCCCTCAGGGGCACCTGCTGTTCCCATCTTAGCGTTGGCAAGGGCCTGCTACTTTTGCTGTATTCCTAAAAGTCACTAGGTGGGACATTCTTATCCCTCCCTTTCTTTCCCCCTCCTGCTGCTGTTTATTACCCAGCTAGAGAGAAGGTTTTGTGCATCTTTACAGTGATGTCTGCGATGCAGGTGTGCTCCTTAGCTGTCTTATGTTGATTACTGATGATTACTTAAAAGATTTTTCTGCTGGAGAGGCATCAAAATGGTAGTTTGCTTTTATCCTTTTGTGTTCATTTTCTTTTAGCAGGTACCTTTCTACATTAAGAACTGTTCCTTTATTTTTATTATCTTTTCTCCTTGGTGGAGAGAGCATGACATGTTCTGAAGGCCACCTTACCCTCTGAAAAGGGTTTGATGGAGGAATTGGCAGGTGACTGCCAAGTCTTCAAAAAGAAGGGATCTGAATCACTTCCCATCTGTTCACTTCTGAACGTCTTTGGCCAGAAACTCCTGACTGGTGTGAAGGTGATGATTTCCCTCACATGATTTACTTAGGATCATAGAATTTTAGAGCTAGAGGATCCATTTTAACTGAGGAGGTTAGACGTTTCGTTTCAGATAACAGCTAGTTAACAGTGGTAGAGTTCCTGACTCAACGCCTGGTACTCTTTCTACAACTGTCTTAATTGAATGTGCTATGTTTCTTTAAAAACTGAGTTCTACTTGATGTCTTCAGGAAGATACTTGAAAAGATATGCTGTTTCGATAAATACCATCAGTATTCAAATTGTTTAAAGGAGTGTACTAAGTGCAACCTTAATTAGTGAAAATAATCATTTTAACCCTCTACTACACTCAGTACTATGTAGCAAAAATAGGTTCTATTATTTCAACACTGGCAGGAGCACAGCAAAAAGCCTTATTGAGAGAGCCTTATAAGACAGTTCTTAAATGGAGGCATTGTGCTCATAATCTGAAGTTTACTTTATGCTGATCTTTGTTCCTATTTCTTAAGAATTTCATAATTCTTAAAATTGACAATAGGGCCTAGCTATGTATAAATGATCCTTGCTAAATATCTTGAGGTTTTTTGTAAAAAACACAAAAAGCTTATTTTCACATTAAAATGGCAATGTCTTTTGCAACTTCAGAATTCTATGGAAAAGCAGTTTTTCATACTTTGTGTCCATGCATCTTTCTTCTTAAAATGGTTTACAAAAAAGAATGTAAACACTTGTGATCTGGCCAGTTGTATTTTTAAGCTCCTGCAGAGAGGGTTGGTGTTCTGAGTTGAGTAGAACTCATGCAGGAAAACTTGAGGGAGCAGTCTGTTGCCAGTAATGTTTTTTGTGTGTGCCATTAAGCCACCTCCAGATGAGTGGGGGAACATTGACTTCTTAATTTCAAAAATTGTATTTGAAATTGTTGCTGTGTACTAAGAACTTGACCTAAATAAAATTCTACAAAGTAAGTCCAAATGTCTTGTGAATGTATTTATGCAAGTAACCAAAGAGGTTAAGTACTAAGGTGAGTAAGCTGAAGTGTATCCTCCTGTGTTGCTCTAAATTGTTTTCTGATCACTTGCCCCCAAATACAATTCTCTTAATATAAAAAGAGGAGCTTTTTTTTTGCCTTGGTTTGGCAAACTCACGGTGTACATACCTTGACATGGCGACATGGCAGGCCAACACATAATGGTGATAGCAAAGCTTTAAAATAAAAAAGGTTGTACTTTGTTTAAGAAGAAAAATCTTAAAATTTATTATCACTACTTAATTGCTAATGTATTCAGTAGCCAAAGCTTTCTCATCTGTCAGTAAAAACTAAAGGTTAATGAGTTGAATGTATTTAATTTGTTCTTACCGCACAGCTTATTTATGGGTACCACCAACATGAACAGCGAAACCAAGTTCTTAATGATGTCAATCCACAAACAGTCAAGTCCCCATGTTTAAATGAAATCTATGTATTCTTTTTATTAAGAATTGGGTAAGCTGACATAATGAAAACACATAACTGAAAACAAATTTACACTGACTGTATGACTACTGTCCTAAGCCATTACAATATTTCACCGACAGTAACTGGTAGGAGTAATTTGGAAAATAACTTAATCCAGCAGAACAAAAAAACATCGTCAGTAGTACTGAATATATCTCTCTCATATATATATATATATATATATCTCTATATATATCTATATATAGGTTTGCACAATCAGGGAGCAAGGCACATAATGAAATGAGAGCGTACATTTAAGCAGAAGAAAATAGCAACAAAGCTGAAAGAAAAATTGTAACTTCACCTTTACCGAGCTGTGCATAATCATAATGGTTTGAATAATGTCCTCTTATCAGGTACTTTATAATGCAGTTCTTTTTGCCGCCTTTTTCATGCTTTAAAAAACTATATTCCTACACTGTATCTATTTATTTATAACAAAGCTCCCACAGCCTGGATGTCAGTGTAAGCCTTGACTCCATTTTTTAAAGAAATGGGAAAACGAGCAATCCCAGTTAAATATAATGTGCAATTTTCCTTTGAAACAGTAAACAATGATTTTTACAATATTTAGCACAAGCTAATGATACCGTAATTGTACATTTCTATAAAAGGAGTTCACTAGTGGCTAATGATAAAATTAAGCAAAATCATTTGAAACATTCCAGTTAATGCTTATTTTCGAGGAGGGATTATTTACAAGTAGAGAAAAAATATATAGGAAGTAGGAATCATGAAAAGTGGCAGTTTTTGGTATTAGGTTACAATAAATCAAACAATGGACAGTTCCCAAAATGCAAAGACTTTAAGTGCTGCAAGCATGTTCTGCCTAAGAAGAGGTTGAGGCTTCAACAATGATGAGCTTGGTATTAATAGCCATCCGTGATCAGTGTGGTCACTTCTGAACTTAGCTACCTTTTAATATGCAGTACTTGCCATCACCCTGACTTGACTTACTTCTCTAAATGTCTTTGGTAGAAAGTGGCCACTCTTCAGCTAGATGAAGCCATCTCTTGTGAGACAGACATTTTTTCTATTTCTGCACAAACTACAAATACTCATCTTCCTTCTCTTTCATTAGCACCTCAAAGTTTGCTTGTTGGATTTTTTTTTAAATGCTATTCCTCCAAGAGAGTTCAAGGCACTGGGGATTATAGCAGATAGTGTCTTCTCTTCAACAAAGAGCAAATGAATTGGAGATGTTTTCCCTTATGTGTTTCTCAAGTATATTCTTTTTATTTAGCAAATTTACTCTACAGCTATATTTCAGGTTTCTTTTACATACAGACCTTCTGAGGGCACAGTAAGAACAGAGCACTTGTTTAGTTGGAGAGACAGCCTGGTAAAGGTATAGAGATGTTCTTCTACTGAATGTTTAAAGGAAAATAAATCTTAAAAAATTGTGGGATATTGTATTGCATTTCTCTGTACATCAAATCTCAACTTGTGAGTGATCACATATTCCTACAGGGTTCGGGATAACCCACTTTATATAAATAAGTGATGTCAATAAAACAAGACTCGAAGTGCCAAAAGATACTTGCAACCTGAAAGGGAGTTTTAGGACTAGACATCCTCTCATCAAGTGTGTAAGTCCAAATTATTATACCTACTTTATTTAAAGCAAGTAATTACCTCTGTAATCATACAGGGCCATAGAGGTTTAATTGGTCTAAACTTGAATAAAATGTGAGACATTCTATCAGTTATAATTTATTGGCTCTGAAGGTATATGAAAAAGCTTGTTAACATAAAACTAGGGAAAAAAGGTGACAAAGGGTTCTGTTGGTGGCTTGATAGTCAAATAAAACCAACCCATACCATTACCTGACACTTTTTTTCCAGGCTATTTTATAACCTTACATCCCTGACACAAGGTGATAAGCAGCTCTATTCCCCCAGAACAGCAGCTTCTCAAACTCTAACTGGATGCACAGCTCCTATTAACTCTTGATCTCAGAGTCGTCACTCCACTGGAATTACTTATTCATGACCTCCCAATTTTGTTTAAACTTTGTTGATAAACTTGGCATTGTTTTTAGTGGCAAGTAAACTTACACAGAGAGAGGACTTCCAGGAAAGTTCACAGCCCTTAGCAGAGTATGCCATTGGTGGGCGGGAGCACCTTGATTTTAGAGGACTGTAAAACACCATCACCTCTACATTACTTTGAAATTTTCTCATGAAAATCATTTTCCTGTAATTTTGAAATGTCATCTTTCTCATCTTAAAAAGTCCCCAAAATTAAAAACAAATTTTACAGTTAAATGAGTACCTATGAAAACCTTAAGAATACTTAAGAAAAAATTACAGCAGCTAAAGAAATAATGTATTTGAGTAGTAAAAGCCCAGCTGAATAAAACTGCAATACAGAATAGTCTAGCATTTGTATTATTATCTAGAACCTAGTGTAAGTTGTTTTATCAACAGAATAGGCTCTGCTGCCTTTCCAAGTTGGTGCCAAAACTTTAAGCCCAGGGTGGTCTAATTCTGAAATTATCTGTGGTAGAAGTTAAGGGGGTCACTAATTAACTGAGTCACTGGCTGAAATAGGCACCTGTTTGCACTGCCCTCAGCAGCACGATGAGCTCATCCATGCTGTTCATTTTTCAGCACAGCCAAGTCTCAGCTGTCCAGATTTTCTTCTCTGACCAGATGCGGCTATGTGGGGTTGGAAGAGCTGCTGAGCAGAAGGCAGTGGAAGAAGGCACAGTATTAGTGTCCTTTGGCAGCAGGTGTTCTCCACGAACACACCAGAGAAAAGTTACAAGAACAGAGTAGTGTCAAAAAACCAAACCAAAACAAAAAAGCCCACAGAACTACATCCCAACAAAAATCCAAATTTAAAAACACTCCACTAGGGAGTAAAACACTAGAAGTATAATCTAACTTTTTTTTTTTTTTTTTTTTAATTCAGCGTTTCACAAAAAACAAATGGGAAAGTTGATTAATAGCCTTCTCTGTCTTTGGAGATAGGTAAAAGAAAACAGCCTATTGTAGACTAGCCATTGGATTGGGGTAAGAATGACAGAGTTCTTCCTCTGGCCCTCTTCTCCGTGCCATGAGCATTCTAAAGGATGGCTGCTCTTTCAGGAAAGTGATATGCTGGAAGCTTCAGTTCAAGATGACTATCAGGCAAGAAGGCCTAAGGAATCCTACAATGACTAAACAGAGGCTGTACCTTAGGGCTCAAATCATGGGTGAAGGAAGACTGAGGGCACATTATTGTCCCCCTCCCCCCCAAGCAAAGCTGAAGTCCACCTATATACACATATACGTATACGTATACATATATATAAAGGCCACCATCACAACAAAAACCCTAGTGATGAATACGCCACTGTATTAGTAACTTTACCCCACAAATAAGGGTGATCCTTAAAATACAAAGCTGCAGGCAGAACACAATGGGAAATTCTCTCGTGAGTTACAGTGGAGCATGGCAATCTGTATTCAACCATTACCCAAACTGCTGTGCATGTTAATTAACAACGCAGGTCGCTTTAAAAGCCTAAGGATATCAAGCACACAGAACTTTGAGAACAAATGAAAAAGTCCCAAGTACCTTTTAAAGAAGCAGGGCTTTAAAAAATGCACAAAGGTACACATTGCTCTGTAAGCACATGAATATGCAGACTGATACCCTGGGGCCGTGGCAATGGTGAGGTGCCACTTCACATCCTCTCTGGGGCCATACTTTTCTGGAGGTGGCTTTATAGGAATATCTTGTGTATACAGTACAACTTTTGCTTATTTTTGAATTATTTACTATCTCTGCCCCACTGCTATGGCATCACTTTTTCCTTATGGGACAATCCTTATTTTGCACTGGTAATCCGTATTCACAACAGGTAGAGACGTTCATTTACAAGATGTGCTCATTTATCACTGCTGGGATGGCTAGTTTTTATTGTGTAAGAGCAGCTCCGAGGTTGCATTTTATTTGTAATGGTCACTTTATCATCATAAACTGATGAGACAGTACATAGTTCACATACCAAGGAAAATTCACAGGACAAAAAAAAAAAAAGCCTAAGTATAATGTGAAGCATACAGGATTGTAGGGTGTGATGAGAGTGATAATTCTGTGTTATACCAAATTGCACATGCATATCATGTATTGTCACTTTGGACTACACTACTCCATCAGAACACCTGGTTAACCTGGACAAATCTCCACAACCAAGCTATGGCAAGCAAGAATCCTAGTGCACTCCAGCAGCTGAGGATGAAATTGTCAAAAAGCTCATTTATATTTTTCCCTCCCTGTAGGACAGTCCCATGCTTAAACGAAGTACAACCTGATTAATGATACCTGCACAGGGGCCAGTTTTGTTCTTTCCTAATCACCCATCCTAGAGCAACACACAAAAAATACGCATTTCAGAAGGTAACTTTGTTTTTTGTAATGATGCACTATTTCGGACATGGGATGTGTATACTTGATACAGCAATTGTCTACAGATATCTACTATCAACGTCTACCTAAAGCACACACTACAACTGGTGGGACGGAGCATTCCAGGGGTACCATGTCAGACATTCTCTCACAACAAATCAAAGCAAGGATCATGAAGCCAAGCTTGATGAGGCTTCGCAAAGCTTATGAAAAAGATTCCAACGGTACAAAAAGAACTACCCGGGATTATAGTACTAAATTATCCATGTATTGTAGGTGAAGAGCTTACCTGTGACAGAACACATCCTAGATACGGGTGGGACCATGGCAGCGATACTGCAACTAGAATGGTTTGGTTACATCATATATTTACTGCCTATGCACGAGCACGAACAGATACGGTGTCTGTGAAAACTTCCCCATACTGCACTATTTCTCCATCCGTGATGCTGACAGAGTTTCCTGATTTAAAGTGCCCCTTCATGTACAGTCATGAAGTGTCAGTCAAGCAGTTCGAACTTCAGCCAAATGGGGAACAAACAAACACAAAAGCCCCATTGGTACACCAAACATTCTGTTGTCTTCTCAAATTGAGACACCAGCACATAATCCATCTATTCCTTAAGATATAATACACAACGTGCACAGACAGGCTGTGCATGGACACTTATAAAATGCCTTCTAAATAAGTCATTATAAGTTTTTGGTCCAATCCACATGATAGATAATAGAAATCATAAGGGACAGGACACAATCCCCTTCCAGGCCTCTTCCACCCAAGATACACAAACCCATTTTCAGATTAGGAGAGAAAAGGAATAAATAGATTCACTCTCAGCTATATATATATATACATATACACATACATATATGTATACATATATATACATATACATACACACACTATATGTGTATAGCTATGTGTGTCCACGCAAATGTACACACACATAGAGCTGGATACTACCTGAATAACAACATCATACTAGGAGGCTCTGAACACCAGAATTCATAGGTGATCAGGTGAGCTGATTGTAGAACTGATTACAGACACCATGAAAATAAAGTCCTATGGTAGCTACTACCAGTCTCTTGAGAGCTTGGTATTCTGGTCTCTCTTGGGGGGAGCGGGAGGGGGTCCTCTCCGCAACGTTGCATAGCCCGATATATGACTCCCTCCGTAGCCAGCTTTCTGTTGATCAGAAAGCAGTTCAGGGGGGGGCGGGGGCAATGCCATATCATCCATGGTGGCTGTGGGTTCTGCTCTGGACATGCGGGAGGAGGAGAGTGAGCCATGCCGGGTGATGGACTTCCGTTGCAGTGTCCTGTTGAGGTCAGCTAGGAATCCAGGCTGGACACTAAGGCTGGATTTGGGAGAGGTGGGCACTTGTGGCACAACTGTGGCCATTGTTGGCTGCTCAGAGATCTCTGCTTGAGTGAGGCGGGTGCTGTCATTCCGTTTGGGTCGTGTGGGGGGAGGGGCCTTCTTCACGGATGTTTTGGACCATGGCTGGGGTTGAGGATTGACAACTGCCACTTTTGGAGAGGTGTTTCCCGAGAATACTGCCGGAATCTCTATGGGGGGCAGAGGAAGCTCTATTTCAGGTGGAGGAGGTGGAAAGTCAGAATCAGATGGAGGAGAAGGAAATTCTACCACGGAGTCTTTTCCACGTCCACTCAGAACGGATGCTTTTGCTGATACACATTCTTGTTGGAGAACTCCGGGAAGGTTAACTCCAGAAAGATTCAGTTTTCCAGGTTTGGGGGGTGCTGCCGGAGGGGGGCTCTCTTTGCTGGGAGACCCTGACGGTTCTGCTGGCGATGCGAACTTGCTCACTAGACTGTCTACCGAGGGTCTTTTGGGCTCAGGGTGCTCTGCGCAACCGCTGGACTTAATGCTGGAGTTTCGCTGTGGGGTTGGGGGAGGTTTCTTTGCCCCGGGGCTGGACGTCTTACTGGTCTTTTTGCCAGGAGATCCACTTTTGTCGGAGGCGGAGGCTGGAGAAGCTGTGGGTGTGGCTGGCAGTGGTGGCGGGGCTGAGGCCAGCGGTGGTGGTGGTGGTGGTGGTGGTGGTGGTGGTGGTGGTGGAGGAGGAAACACCAGGCTGCTCTCAGGTGGAGGAGGAGGGAAATCCGGAGAAGGGACAGGGATGGAGCTGGGCTGCCACTTAGGTTTTGCTTTTACAGCAGGAGGGGACTGAGGGGCCACATTTGCTGTGGGGGGCTTTAAGGGCTGTGACTCCACGTGAGGAGGGGTTGGGGGGGGCGGAAACTGGCTGGCTATCTGCTTCACTACCGAGGGCACCGAGGGCACTGGAGATAGTGGGGAGGGAGGCGGTTTTACACAGAAGCTCTGCTGCTTGGGTAACGTGGGTGGCGGAATAGGGCCAGGAGGAGCAGGGGGAGAGGGTGGAATGTGGGAAACAGGAAAAGCTGGCTGCTTTTTTGCGGGGGGAGCCGGAGGAGCAGGTGTAGGTGGCACAGCTTGTGTCATGACAGGTGGCACGGTCTTGGTGCCGGTCGGTGGGGGCACAGTCACAAGGGGTTTGGGGGGTGCCTGGGGAGGGAGGGGTGCAGGGGCAGGAGGGGCAGGTGGTGGTGTGGGAGGAGCCACTTGAGTGGCATGCTGCACGTGATGAATCTTCAGCGGGGGAGGGGGAGGGGGAGGGCTGAACTGTGGGAGGCATGGGGTGCAGGGCACCGGTTTTAGCTGGGCCATAGCTGAGCCCGGGGTGGGGGGTGGGGGTGGAGGAGGGGGTGGGGGAACCACTCCATTGGGGGGCACCAGGATCTGAGGTTTTCCTGACTGTGGGGTGGAAGCCAGAGACTGTATCACTGAGGGTGGTGGAGGCTTGAATAGGGCTCCCGAGTGCTGAGAAGCATTCTGCAGCCTGGTTATTGTGCTGTACTTGACAAACATCGTGGCTGCTGAGCCTGCAGAAGGTGCAGACTGGCTGGGCAGGGGAGGGGGAGGTGGGGGGGGGGGGGGCGGGGGTGGGGGTGGGGGTGGGGGCGGGGGCGGCAGAGGTGGGGAAGGCTGTGAGGCGGTGTAGGGGGTGACCAGCTTGGGCTGTGGGGATAAAGGGGGCATAAGTGAAGTGTAGGGTCGATTCAGAGACTCCATTCTGGCCTAAAAGGAGTATAAAAGGGGTAGTGGGATGGGAGAGAGAAAACACAACAAACACAACAGTTACAGAGGTAAGCTTTGCGTAAAACTAAACAGCAAGGAATCTGGGACATGCAAGAAAGGACTCAGCAGTGGGACATCACAAAGGCGAAAATCGGACTCCCTGGGCAGCAAGGCACAGCATTTGATCACCCAGCACTACTCTCAAACGGCAAGACTGCCTAACAATCTAGGAAAAAGGTCCTGCTGCAAAAGCTGTTGACGGGTGACGGGCGGCCTGATTTCTGAGCCCTGACTTTCTCACACCTGCCCTGAATGGGCACCCCCGTGGGTGGACCTCCGAGCACAGACCCCACCCGGACTGTGGCAAGTGGAGTCGTGATGGGTCGAGTTCACCTTTCAGTCTGTGGCTGCATCCACATCAAGCAGATGCCATAACTGGGTTTAGGAGTGCTGGTGGAGGGCCTCCTGAGGAATGAGGATGGCTTTTTGATGCTAGCAAGCGGACACGTGAGAATATGAGAATGTTCAGCAGGCGTGCACAGTCACACAGGAATGAATGAGCTTGACACACACACTCGTGTTCGTGTGAGACATTTGCATCCAACATGCACAGAAGTCCAGCAATGCAGGTAAAGGGGGGGGCATTCTTTACATTTGTGTTACTGGAAAATACATAAAGAAATGCTTCATAAACATTACAGCAAAAGATCATTAAAATACCATCACAGAAAAAGCCAGGAGAAAATGAGAGGAAACCTTTGAAAACTAGAGTAAAGAAGATATATCAAGAAATGGGAATGAGAGTTTGCCAACAACCTGCTGACCAGCCCATCTGGGCATCTCTGGCATTGCCTGAATTACCACATTTGGTCATCCATTTCACGGAGCCAACTCACACAAGAATGTGGTTCAAGTACTTTTGAAAAGAGCAAAAGAAGGACCCTTGGTTTATTAAGTTTGGGTACATCTTTTAGGTTCTTTGAACAAACTGTGAATATCCAATATAAATCATTTGTTTCCAAATTATGAATGACATCTAATTAGCGTCAAAAATGCTTAGGTTAGTAGACTAGAAGGCTGAATTCTAATGCCCATTAGGACACTCACATGTTTCTTTAAAAACTGCACAAAATAAAAGCATTAGTTTGGGAGATTTGGTTACAGGAGTCACCCAGGTTAATGTGTTTCCAAGGAACAGTCCCTGACCTTAACTTGACCCTGTCTTGGCTGCTGCAGGGGTGCAGACCTTAGCTGTGCTGGCCTTCTCATTTGGTACCTGAGGCTGAGGTAACAGAAGAAACACAGGGGTGGGGGGTCAAGACAAACAGGCTAGAACCCCTACACAGCAGGGTGCACGCTCCTGAAACTACTAAGGCGAACTATGCTGCTTCATCACACAGCATTTGGACCTTTGTTTTCCTTGGCCTTTCATTTCAAATGCACATGGAGAACACCATTAAAAATTTAGTAAGGGAGAAGACTTTTCTTTAGATACCTGAATTGTATAAATCTGCTTTTCTACATATATAAAATTATTAGTACCAGATAGGGCTGTTCCACCCAAATTGATTAAGTGGGGAAAGGCAGACCATAATTTCTTAAAAGTATGAACCCCTGATATGGGAGTTAAACAAACTGGCAGTGTTTTGAGAATTTAGGTCATTAGAACCAATTCTCAAATATTTATTTCTAAGACAAAGTGTTCCATCCCCACACTACCACTAATGCCTCTAAGAGCCTACTACTAACAGCCTACTAATGCCTCTTCCCGAGGGCCAGTTTATCAACCACATAAATAAATAACTGGATAAATTAAGGGAAAATATCTGTTTAATTCACATTGGTGAACACACTTGTGTAAAGTGATTCAGACCAAAACAACAACAACAACAACAACAAGAAAAACCACAATGATTATTGGGTAAAAACACAACAGTCAGGCCAGGTGTGCCACTGGTCCTTTGGTGATGGTGTGGACTCCTGCCTGCTCAGAGGGCAAGGACAGCTGGGACACAACACTGCCCACAGAACTTCACAGGTAGTGTGATATGATGTCTTCTACTTGGGCTAAAGAACCTCTGTATTTCTGAATAGTCTTGCAATAATCATACTCGTCCTTCAGTGTCATTGAAAAAACTACCATACAAAGCTCAGGGATCCAAAATTTTAAGGGGATTTATCTGAATTTAGTCTTCCACATATACTAAAATTTGAGAGAATTCATCAATGTGCAGAGAAATGCCAAAAAAGCATAAAGGAAAAGACGACAAAGGAGTGAGTCTAAATTAAATTAATAACAAATAATGCACCATAAGCAGCTTCTCTGGAACAAAATTAGGGCACTGGCACTAAATGGCGTTACTCCATCCAAACTGATTAAGGGTGAAAAAGAAGAAATTGTTATTTCTTAAAAATGTGAGCCACTGATAAAGTCGTTAAACTGCTAGTTTGAGATCTTAGGGCATTAGAGTCAAGTGACAGATACTCATTTTTGAGGAGAAGTCAAGTCAAAGTAAGAATACTGAAATAGGGCCCAGAGAGTCCTAACCAAGGAATAAAAGAGCAACAAACTAAACCCATGAAATGTCAAACAGATTTCTTCCTATCAATGAACACAAGTGTGTTACCTACCTTGCTGGACTCTTCTAACTGAGTGCCCCGTTTCCAGGCTTCAGAGAAGATGGAGCTCACAATGCTCTGGGAGCGGACATGTCCTGCTGGCTGAGTGTCAGACACTCCACTGTCAGACTGGTTCGAATGGTTTGACTGAGACTCTTTAAAACAGATTTTCAAAAATAGGATTAAATAAGTCATTGTTGTGACAATGTGAATGTGCACACTTAGAGAGCTCTTTTACACAAGACAAGATGCTACGCCACAGTGCAACAAGTTACTTTTACTCAAACTCATTTCATATAAACACTGTCTGGACCTTCCACTAGAAAATTTTTATCTTAGGGCTAATAGGAAATCTTGATTCTTTTTAAATAGTTCACCATGACAGGCTGACCGTTACAATGAAAGGTTCGTGTAACATTACTGGTATCCTGAAAACTTCTTGTAAGAACTCCTAGCAATTAACAGAATCAGTAAACTACCAATAGAGGAGTTGAATTTTTTTTTCCAATCACATCTTCATTACACCAAGACTCAATCTTTGTATACACCCCTGCTTCAGACCATCCTAGAGAGTTCTCACTTACAACTTCAGATCATACATGAAGACTACTTCCTTTTTTGCCTGCAGTGACTACTACTTAGAACTACACCTGTGTGAGAAGTGTTTTCTAGGGATTCAGGTATTGGCACCACAAGGCAGCTAGCCACACTGCAGCCTGGCCTCCTGGTAAGGCAAGAACACCTCTTCGAGGGAGCTGGGTATGGTGAAGGGTACACTGCAATCTGACATCCAGGGAACTGGGGAGATTAAGTCACTGGACCCCAAGTCAGGCAAGATAACCATGCAGAAGGAAGCACCTAGCTCAATGATGGAGATTCAGGTGTTAAAGTAGTCCCATCCAATACTTGGTGAAGGGGGGGTTATTATCAGATTGCTTTATTAATCAAGTCCAGCCAAGGTAGCCAAAGAAGTACACAGATGACAGCCACAAACTCCTATGGATAAAGTCAGGACATATCCTCAAGGCAAAAATATAAGCTATGAGATAAAACCTACTCTGTTTTCTTCTTTCTCCACCATCTAATTGCTGAGTGTTTTTTAAGCTTTTAATTTTAATTCCAGTATATTAACATACAGTGTTATATTAGTTTTAGGTGTCCAGTATAGTGATTCAACAATTCTACCCATTACTGAGTGCTCATCATGGTAAGTGTACTCTGTAATCCCCATCACCTATTTCACCCATCCCCCGCTCCCCCACCCCTCCTCTCTGGTAACCAGCAGGTTTGTTCTCTATAGTTAAGAGTCTGTTTCTTAGTTTGAGTCTCTTTTTTCCTGTTCGTTTGTTTTGTCTCTTAAATTCCACATGAGTGAAATCATATGGTATTTGTCTTTCTCTGGCTTATTTCGCTTAGCCTAATGTTTTCATGCTGCATCCTTGTTCTTCCAAATGGCAAGATTTCATTTTTTATGACCAAATAATATTCCATTATGTGTGCGTGTGTGTGCGTGTGTATACCACATCTTCTTTATCCATTCATCTACCAATGGACTTTTGGGCTGCTTCCACCGTTTGGTTATTGTAAATAATGCTGCCATAAATATAGGGGTGCATATATCCTTTTGAACTAGTGTTTTTGCATTCTTTGGGTAAATATCCAGTAGTGTGATTCCTGGTTCTATTTTTAATTTTTTGAACTTCCATACTATTTTCCACAGTGGATGCACCGATTTGCATTCCCACCAACAATGCACAAGTGTTCCTTTTTCTCCATAACTTCAACAACACTGGTTTCTTGTGTAATTGCTGAATATTTTTTAAAAAGTTGCAACTTCACTAGTGTATGTCCCTATTTAACTGCTATTCAGGACAACAGCCTGTAAGATAAGAGGCTGGAATATGTGAATCCTTGAGCTCTCTTCAGCATGAATGCACATGATTTTGCAATTTATATTTACAAGGCTGCATAATACTTAACACACTGTATAAGAAGGGATGATGCTGGACTAGGAAAAGGCACCACACCATGTCATAAAATGTGTGGAAGAACCCGCATCAATGCTATATAAATTTAAAAAAATATATTATGGCGTCTGTTTTCTCAATCTTTCCCTGAATTTCTTTTTCTAAAATCTTACTTGTGACATATTCTTACCTTGTCTTTCTCAATCCATTGTCTCAAAAGTGTCTTCCCTTTTTAATAAACATTTTTACAAGAGTTTTAGATTTATAGAAGAGTTGCAAAGCTAGCAGAGTTCCTGCACACCTAGCACCCAATTTACCTCATTAAGTTGCTACATTACCCTGGTACATTTGCCACAATAAAGGAACCAACACGGATACATCACTGTTAACTAAACTCCACAAGCTTTTTTTGGACTTCACTTCTAGTTAGTTGTCATGTCTCCTATGACAGTTTCTCAGACTTCCTTCGTTTTTGATGACTTTGACAGTTTTGAGGAGTAACAGGTCACGTATTTTAGAGAATGTCTCTCAATTATTATTTTGTCTGATGTTTTTCTCTTGATTAGATTGAGTTATGAAATTTGGGGAAGAAGACCAAGAGAGGCAAAGTGCCAATTTCATCACATTATGTAAAGGGTACATGCTATCAACAGGACATATTACTGAAGACACTGACCTTGACAACTTGGCTGAGCTAATTTTTGTCAGGTTTCTGCACTGTACAGTTACTCCCCTTCCCCCACACCTAACCATCCTCTTGGCAAGCAAGTCACTCTGCCAACCCACACTTAAGGGGGGAATTAAGCTCCATCTCCTTGAGGGAAGAGTGTCTGCACAAACCACTTAGAACTCTTCCATCCAGAAGATCTGTCTCTTCCCCATTTATTTATTCAAGAATTTATATCCATGTGGACTGATGGCTGTTTATTTTATAATTTGGGTTATGATCTTATGTTATTTTGTTGTTCCAACTGTTACAGCTTTGGTCCCTGGACACTCTCTCAGGTGGCTCCTGTGTCCCTTCGCACAGACTAATCACTGTGTTTTTTGAGCACTTCCTTCATTACAAGCTGCTCCAGGCTCCTCTTATTCTCTGCCACAGCCCTAGAATCAGCCATCTGCCAAAGAGCCCTAGTTCTTTTGTTCTGGAAAATGGAATTAGAAAACCAAGATCTAGGCTCTCTGTATTTTCACTGCCACTGGGGTGTCACCACTCCTAGCCCTCTCTGTGGACAGTACTAGGAAATAAATGTATGTATACACATTCTCATTTTGTTTCTTAGAGATGAAATAAAGTCATACAACTTTTTAGTCAAATACTTCTTTTTTAAAAAGCCTGTATTTTGGGGCAAGTAGGTGGGTTAAGCGTCTGACACTTGGTTTTGGCTCAGGTCACTATCTCCCAGTTTCGTGAGTTTACTCCCACGAAAGGCTCTGCACTTGGCAGCATGGAGCCTGCTTGGGATTCTTTGTCTCCCTCTCCCTCCCTCCTACTTGCACTGTGTCTGTTTCTCTCAAAATAAATAAATAAACTTAAAATTTTATTTTAAGTACATAAAATAAAAGTCCATGTTTTTATTTTATCTTAAAGTAAAATAGATTTTGAAAAGTAGAATTTTCTTAAAGCATATACACATAGCCTGGTAAAAACACAGTAAAAGATTAATTCATATGTTGTACTAATAAATAATGAGAGGTTTTTTTTTTTCAAATACCTCTTAAAGTCATTATTTCTTTCATAATATGTAAGTACAAACAAAAACATTCTGCTTTTAGAGGACATAGTTACTCATATTCATGAAATATTTTGAAGGGAAAGAAGCATTTTTAGGTGTGATCACTGCATACTTTAAGGATGTGGGAATCTGAAAATAAGTACCTTTTGAGTATCACTGATTTTCTGTGAAAACTTTAGTTAAGTTTGATGACTTAAACAGCCTCCTTAACTGTGATACTGAACTAATTCTAGTTATTTCCACTCTGTTGAAATGTCAGGAATCCTCTGGGGAAGGAGGGCAATTTCATCATGGATTCTCAGTATGGAGACTTTCTCCAAGGAACTTTTCTACCCCTGAGTATGAATCAACAGTTGTTTTTTGGCAGTATGATTTTTTTTTTTTCCATTTATTTACTTGAGCATAGGGGGTGGGGCAGAAAGAGGAAGAGAGAGAATCCCAAACAGGCTCCACACTGTCAGCATGGAGCCCGATGTGGGGCTTTAACTACGAAACCATGAAGTCATGGCTTGAGCTGAGATCTAAGAGTCACTTAACTGATGGAGCCACCCAGGTGCCCTACTATGACTGAGTTTTAAATAAACTTTACAAATATATAACACTCCTGAATTTACAACTCTATACTGCTGTTCCATTTCAAATACATTTGTGATCTAGCCCATGATATTGTCCCCTCTAATCACCAAAAAATTTATTTTATACTTTAGACATTAGGTATAGCTCTGCTTTTAACAACCATGCTGAAATAACCAGGTCTGCCTGGTTCATAGAGATATCTTCATATTGGCAGTAAATAGTGCTTTCAGTGTTTCAAACTACCTGGGATGCTCGAAGAACTGGATCCTGATTTAATGCTGGAGCTGGATAAGGAAGTCCAATCATAAGCCGACTCTGTCCTCTTCAAGGCTTCTTGATAGTTCATGTAGAGCTGTTTCCCATACTAAACAGAAGGCAGTAAATGGTGACGTGAACTTTACTGGGTATGATACAGATGGGTGAGGTAAGACGGGATGCATTTCTGTTTACTGATTCATAGTTTGCATTAAAATTAATACCTATAAATACTTCAAAAGTTATTTTATTACCAGTAAATTATAATCTACTCTTATTTTTCATTTTAATAAAGATATCAATAAATTAACACTTCATTCATATTCCTTATCAATATAAAGATTGTTTTTGTTATTCCTAAGGCAACTCTGATTTTATAGCTATAATAAATTTTATTTTACTTAATGGGCAAAAATATTCCTTCATGTATTATGTATAATCTTCTTCAAGATGTCCTTAAAATTTTTTTCAAGAACTTCCTTTTTTTAAAGAGTTTTAGATTCACAACAAAATTGAGAGGAAGGTACAGAAATTTCACATATGTCCCTGCTACTACCCATGCACAATCTCTCTTTTATCAACATTCTCCACCAGAGGGTGCATTTGTTTCCATCAATGAATCTATATTAATACCTTATAATCAAAGTCCATAGTTTACCTTAGGTTCACTCTTGGTGTTGTACATGCTATGGGGTTTGAAGAAATGTATAAAGACATGTATTCACCATTACAGTATTACACAGAGTATGAATATTTTCACTGACCTAAAAATCTGGTGTCCTGCTTATTCATCCCCCTACTCCCACCTTGAAGCAATTTAATTCTCAAAAACTTTCTTTGACTTAGGCTAAACTCTGCTACAGGACAATCATGTAATGTGTTCTCCAGAGCCAAAATAAATCACTCTGATGCTACACTTTTACCAGCAGTATGATTTCATGGATACCAACTGTTAAATGTCTATCTCCTCACCAAGGAAAGAAGACATTTCAAACATAAAACTCAGAAAACACTGACAAAATCATAAACATGAAACGATTAGAATTGTCATGACAATCAAAACCACATGAAACATCTCATCATATTCTATCATCAAACCAAAAACAAAACAAAACAAAAACAAAAACACCCTACCTTTGCAATGCGAATACCATTAACCCACTGATGCAGGGTCCTCACATCATCACAACAAAGGTACTTGATATACTGAGATTTCTTCTGGATCTGTGGGTGCTGCAATATTAAAGGCAAAGTCTAATTCAGTCCCCTGGAGAACTAAAGAAAAACTCTATCAAAGCTGAAACATACCCTGACAAGTTATAGGCCATTAGAGTAATGGCCAAAAATAATTTAAACCTCTTATGTGGGCATAAGGCCAAATAAAATGGCCCATAAGAATTTTTACAAAATAAACTACAAAGAAACTTATGTTAAATTTTAGGTCAAGATATATGCAAGGTAAAAAATACCTTCATGTCATGGCTAATTCCCAAATACCTTCTGTATTTCAGAGAAACAGAGGCCATCAAGGTTAACAAATCAATATAACTCTTCATCTGTAAGACTATGAAAGGGAAAATTCTGATTTCACTTTGAACCCATTGGAATCATGAGTTCAGAAGACTCCAAATGAGAGCATCTTCGGTAAAGCTTCTAGAGCTTCTGTGGAGGTGAACCAATGGGTGGAGTGGGTGAAGTGGACTGAGCACTGCTCTGCACCCCTTCTACCCACAGCACGTACCCTCCAAGGAATGAGCAGCCTTTCAACTGCATCATCAGAATGAGTTTTCACAATCCAAGGTACTTTTCAGCGGCAGCTAGGATGGGAGATGACTGACCAGACCAACTACACAATGCAAGTGCTAGAATGGGCTGAAGGTATTTTAACTCTACTGGGCCACAACCTGGAAAGAAAAGCCCCAAATCACACTTGGTTCTGGATGTAATGGTTGTTAATTTATTACTTCTTTTTTCAGTTATTCTGAAAAAACTTTGACATGGCTATATTTTACCTGGGGAAATATTTACGATTATGTTCAATTATGAGAGGCTTTAAAGATTCTCTAACCACATTTGTTGTGGGAATCCATGAGATCAATAAAATAAGTTGGTTGAGCATCTCACTCTAAATTTTGGCTCAGGTCATGATTTCACGGTTGTGGGATCAAGCCCCCACAAAGGACTCTCCGCTAGGGATTCTCTTTCTCCCTTTCCCCGTCCCCCCATGCACATCAGTCTCTCTCTTCCTCTCTCTCTCTCTCAAAAGAAAAAAAAGATCCATCTCTCTGGTCTACAGTGTAAGAAATTTAAATCCATTTATTTTATTCTATGCATTGCTTTAGAAAGCTCAGCTCCTATAATAAAACATTTAATACCAAAACCAATTTAGTTACTAAAGGCTATAGTCAAAGTTTTAAACAATAAGTCCTCAGCAAAAAGAGGTTAGCAAAACAATACTTAACAGTTTTCTCTCCTAATTCTATAGGTTCCACGGCCTTCTCTTGGCATATATTTCCTCATCCTTATTAAATTACATTATAATAAACCACCATAGCAATCTTGAAAAAGTAAAGGAGGACAGGTAGAGGAGATGTATTTTCCATATAAGAAAGAAGAATTCTATGTCATTCATTCATGTAACAGAAATATTAAGAACTGTTAGCCAAATCTTTAAGTAGGTGTTGGGATATACTGTGAGCAAAACAGAAGTCACAGTTCATGCAGAAGATAAAATGGGATGGGGCGCTTAGGTGGCTCAGTCGGTTAGACGTCCAACTTCAGCTCAGGTCATGATCTCGCAGTTCATGAATTTGAGCCCCATGTCGGGCTGGGTGCTTACAGCTCAAGAGCCTGGAACCTGCTTTGGATTCTGTGTCTCCCTCTCTCTCTGCCCTTCCTCCCTCACTCTGTCTCTGTTTCTCAAAAATGAACATTAACAAAAAAAAAAAAAGATAAAATGGGATGACTGAAAAAGAGCTTTTTTCAGTATTGCCAGCTAGCTCTTGAAGAGTAGCTGTTCTCCATCTCCTGCTTCACTCAGGCACTGCCTACAGGACACAGTGTGGACATCTGAACAAAGGTCTACAAGGTGGCACTCAGCCTTTGCCACCACCCCCTCTATGGTGATTCACAAACCGTTCTTGACTGATTCCTTCCATTTCCCGAGAGCAGGGCTACCTACCACGCATGGGCATTCAACTGCAGCAGTGGCCCTGCCTGAGCGTTTGTGTTCTACTCATTCTCTACATTAAGGGAGTATTTTTATCAATAAAATATCAGAGAAAATCAAAGAGAAACAATCCTCCATCCTCTCATTTCTCTAACCTGGGAATCCATATAACACCCTGAAGAATACTATGGATATGATTATTTGAGTATCTGCAGATTACCTGCTAGTTTAAAGTTCATTTTTGGACCTCATAACTTCTCTTTTTTACCTTCCACGTAATAGAGACAATCCTTCTATAGCCTTCGTTACAGTCACCCAGGCTCTGCAATAATACCTCAGGCAGTTACCTGTTCCACCAAAATATTATTTTCTTAAAACTGGCATTTATTGGGGTGCCCGGGTGGGTCAGCTGATAGAGCATGGGACTCTTGATCAGGAGTCATGGGGCTCTTGAGCCCTATGTTGGGTGTAGAGATATAAAGTGGCATTTATTGAGCACTTAGTACATACCGGGCAATATGCTAAATATGTCACATATATTAATTAGTGCATTCCCTCCTCAGGAAAACCTGATGAGTTACATATTACTATCTTCACCAAATGAAGAGAAACTGAGGCTCAGTACTCCAAATTGCTCACATATTCATGCTTATTAGTGAAAGAACTAGGATTTGAAACCATGCCATCCATTCCAGGGCCTGTACCTTTAATTATAATGTCATACTTCTGTCTTATTTGTGGTGATATCTTCTTCCAAAAAATGATGCCTCTCTCCTCTTTTTCCCCCATTATCATTCCACCACTGTAAACATCACACAAGAGCTAGGAGCAAGTGTGGAGGAAACATTCTTTGTCAAAAACCAAAAGCTTAACATTTAGATTCTTAAAGATTGCAAAGAAAATATACACACACACACACACACACACACACACACACATATAATCAAATTGTTCCCCTAAACAAATTAACAGCTATTTTATCATTTCATCTTTAAAACGATGTGGATTTGGAAAGTTTGCATTCTCTCATAAAGGAAAAAAATCTGAGGGGTGCCTGGGTGGCTCAGTCCATTAAGCTTCCAGCTTTTGATTTCAGCTCACGTCATGATCTCACAGTTCGTGGGTTTGAGACCTGCACTGAGCTCTGTGCTAAGAGCATGGAATTTGCTTGGGATTCTCTCTCTCCCTCTCGCTCTGCCCCTCCCCTGCTGTCTCTCTCTCTCAAAATAAAAATGAATACACTTAAAAAAACAAAGGAAAAATGTGAGAATTAAATAAAAATATTTAAGAATACAGTAGGAAATTCCAGATTACTATTGTACTATCAGATTAATTTTCTCTGTTTATGCCAAAAATTCGATTGAGATAGGTAATTCTTTTTTTTTTTTTTTTAATGATTATTTATTTTTAAGAGAGACAGAAAGACAGCATGAATGGGGGAGGGTCAGAGAGAGGGAGACACAGAATCTGAAGCAGGCTCCAGGCTGTCAGCAGAGCCCGACACAAGGCTGGAACTCACAAACTGAGAGATCATGACCTGAGCCAGTTTTGGATGCTTAACCGACTGAGCCACCCAGGTGCCCCGAGACAGGTAATTCTTAAAACTAAGTAAAAGTAATGCTCTAAAATCACAGTCCAAGTGCCAAAGGAAAACCACTGAATATATACTACCCATTTATTACTCTGGAAACACAAATAGGCTTGAAAATTAATTCTCTCACTAACATGTAAGAAGTTAAAAAACAAAATACATAACACTCAATCCTACTACTTCCACCATTATCATATAACATCTTTCTTTTAATAATGGTGTTTGAAGTTCATTTTCATATTCCACCTCTAAATATTAACCATTTTTTCCTTCTTACCTAACATACTAAAATAAATTACTTTGCCTCATTTCTTTAGGAATAAACATTTAGACCTAGGTAAGATGAGCTATATTCCAACAATTACCATGGTATATGTATTTTAGAAATGTAAGTCTCCTTTAAGTAACGTATATACACGCATACACATGTATCCAACATGTACGGAGCTCTTTCAGATAATAGATAATGTATGTCCTATTTATTCCCTCATTGTCATATTTCATGAATAAACTCTTCCCATGATTTTTATTAATACCTTTAAAAAAACTAATTGCTGGGGCGCCTGGGTAGCTCAGTTGGTTGAGCGTCCGACTTCAGCTCACGTCATGATCTCACAGCTTGTGAGTTCGAGCCCCGCATCAGGCTCTGTGCTGACAGCTCGGAGCCTGGAGCCTCCTTCAGATTCTGTGCCTCCCCATCTCTCTGCCCCAACCCACTTGCATTCTGTCTCTGTCTCTCTAAAAAATAAACATTAAAAAAAAAAAAATTAAAAAAAAAAAAAAACCTAATTACTAAGGGGCGCCTGGGTGGCTCATTCAGTTAAGCGTTGGACTTCTGCTCAGGTCATAATCTCATGTTTCGTGGGTTTGAGCCCCATATCTGGCTCTGTGCTGACAGCTTGGAAGCTGGAGCCTGCCTTGGATTCTGTGTCTCCCTCTCTGCTCATACTCTGTGTCTTTCTCTCTTAAAAATAAATGAACATTAAAAAAATAAAAAAATAAACTAGTTACTAAACAATGTGCTTTATTACTTTCTACAAGTGTGTATTATATTTCCTGTATCCTGCATTTTACTGGAAGAACTGACTCAGTCATTATAGCCCAAAGGTGATGAGTAGAATCAGACCCTATAAATATTTACATTTGTGTAGATCCTGTGTGGCAGCATTTTTGGGTTTGTTAGAACTCATATGCCCAAGAATAAAAATACTTACATAGGCAAAATCTAGTACAGACTTTGCAGGAAAAAAAGGCAGGTCTTAAATACTAACAGTTGTGTCGTCTCAAGAACATTGATCCCTCTAAACCTCAGTTTCCATATCTGAAAAATGGGGACTCTAGAACAGATCTGTGTGACACTGTCATGCAGTGCTTCTAGCGCAGTGTCTGCTACCCTAGAGTTCTTCGATAAATGACAGCCATTATTTTTACTATTTGTGCCTAGCGGTATGGTTTCAGTACATTGAACATTTTTAGATATAAATAGGTAGGCAATATAAATATATGAATTCAGCTTAACCTACTTCACTAAAAGCAAATATGAAGTACATAAATTACTATATAAGCTAACGAACAACTCCTCTGAGCAAAAATATTCCTGACCTAAGAATTCTGTGAGCTGCAAAAGGGATTAAAATAATAGTGGTCATAATTAATTTTGGCTGTAAGAGACACTGTTTGTTGCCTTCCTCACAGCTATCTCTTCTCCCCTACTTCTTTTCTGAAAGAGCCTCAATTTTGTTTGAGAGTCTGTCAATCCCTCATCTTAGGGTGTGCATTCTGATTAGGCTAAGCCAAAAAATAATGGAATTAACATAACCAAGGAAAGACCTGTACTACGAGAACTATAAAACACTGATAAAGAAATGGAAGATGACACAAAGAAATGGGAAGACAGTCCAATCTCATGGATTGGGAGAACAAATCTTACAACGCCCATATTACCCAAAGCAACCTATAGCTTTAATGCAATTGCTATCAAAATACTAACAGCATTTTTCATGTAACTAGAACAAATAATACTAAAATTTGTATGAAACCACAGAAGACCAAAAATAGCCAAAGCAATCTTGAAAAAGAACAATGAAGCTGGAAGTATCATAATCTCAGATTTGAAGATATACTACAAACCTGTAGTAATGTATTACTGGCACAAATAAAGGACACATAGATCAATGGAACAGAATATAAAATTCAGAAAGAAACCCATGCTTATATGGTTAATTAATCTATGCCAAAAGAGGCAAGAATATACAATGGGGAAAAGACAGTCTTTTCAACAAATGGTGATGGGAAAACTGAACAGCTACATGTAAAAGAATGAAACTGGGCCACTTTCTTACACCATACACAATAATAAACTCAAAATGGATTAAAGACCTAAATGTGAGACCTGAAAACCATAAAACTCCTAAAAGAAAACACAGGCAGTAATCTCTTGGACATCAGCTCTAGCAACATATTTATGAGTATGTCTCTTCAGGCAAGGAAAATAAAAGAAAAAAAATAAACCCTTGTGGCTAGTCGGTTAAGCATCCAACTTCAGCTCAGGTCTCACAGCTTGTGAGCTCGAGCCCCATGTCAGGCTCTGTGCTGACAGCTCAGAGCCTGGAGCCTGCTTCTAATTCTGTCTCCCTCTCTCTCTGCCCCTACCCCACAAAATGAATAAATGTTAAAAAAAAATTATAAAAAAACACAAACTATTGGGACCACACCAATATAAAAAGCTTCTGCACAGCAAAGGAAATCATCAACAAAAGGACAACCTACAAATGGGAGACGATATTTGCCAATGATGTGTCAAATAAGGGGTTAATATCCAAAGTATATAAAGAATTTACACAACTCAATACCCAAAAAGACAAATAATCTGATCAAAAAATGAGTAGAGGATCTGAACAGAATTTTCCCAAATAAGACTTACATATGGCCAACAGACACAGAAGATGCTCAACATCACTCATCATCAGGGAAACGCAAATCAAAACCATAATGAGATATCACTTTACAACTGTGAGAATGGCTAAAATCGAAAACATATGATATAGCCAGTGTTAGGATATAGAGAAAAAGGAACGTTTGTGCACTGTTGGTGGGAATGCAAACTGGTGCAGCCACTATGGAAAACAGTATGGAATTTCCCCTCAAAATTAAAAATAGAATTACCATATGATACAGTAATTTTGCTACTGGGTATTTACCCAAAGAAAACAAAAACACTAATTCAAAAAAATACATGCACCCTTATGTTTACTGTAACAATATATACAATAGCCAAATTATGGAAGCAACCCAAATGTCCACTGATAGATGAATGGATAAATAAGACATGGTGTGTACACACACACACACACACACACACACACACACACACACACACACAGAGGAGTATTCCTCAGCCATAAAATAATGAGATCTTGCCATTTGCAACATGGATGAACATAGAGAGTATAGTGCTAAGTGAAATAAGTCAGAGAAAGACAAACAGCATAGGATTTCACTCATATGTGAAATTTAAGAAACAAATGAACAAAGAAAAAAAGACAAAAACAGACTCTTAAATACACAGAACTGGTGGTTAAGGGGGCATGGGTGGGGGGACAGGAGAAATAAAGGGGATTAAGAGTACATTCTTCTTAATGAGCAAGAAGAAATGTATAAATTATTGAATTATATTGTACACCTGAAAGTATTAAAACACCATCTGATAATTGTGTTTCAATTTAAAAAATAAAAAAAAAAGGTACGCATGTCCTCAGGCCAATGATTCTCAAGAGAAGGACTGTTGGTAGCTCCTGGGAAATATTTCCTCACTCTTAGACAAATACAGGGAGTAACAGTCCCTCTTCTGCTGCTGGATTTTTCTAGATCCACTGCATCATGGATCCATCATCCAGGTGATGCCTAGAACTACAGTGGTCATCTGTACCTGTGAAGTAAGCCAGCCTGAGGATAAGCTGATAAGGCAGAAGATGGAATAGGGAAAGAAGGAAGAAATTTCGGTTCTTACAACCCTGACTCCTTGAAATATTTCAAGGAGTAAGGCAACTCTTACTATCTTCATGTTATGAGACCCCTAAATAACTTTCACTTATATGGGTTATGTCTATTGATACTTACCTTATAAGAAATTAAAACTGAGAAAAATTAAAATACAAAAGTATACAAATATATGTTCCATTACCTAAGACAGCATAATTATCATCACATGTCATGTAATCTCTTAGAAAACTCCACAATACATTTGTGAGAGAATGAGAGTGTAAAAGACAAATAACATCTCAGCATTACCGGAATAGTAATTTTGACACCACAGGCCCCTTGACAGAGTTTCAGGGACTCCCAGGGAGCTTGGACTTTATTTTGAAAACTACTGGATTGAGCTACTTTGTAATGACTTTTAAAAAATTCTTTGTTGCTACAACCTAAATGATACAGTGGTATTCTCCAGGAAAGGATTATTTAATAAAGGGGTACCATTACAATACAGTTAATTTTACCAAAGCAATGAAAACTCTACCCCCAAACTCAACTGACAATTCTCAGAGAAAAGAAAAATCAATGATATAAACATGTAGACATAAGTAGTTACCCAAGAGGTAACTAAGATGGAACCAATGAGGAAAACTTAAGTCATCTCCATAATTATCTTGAACTTTTATTTTTACTTTTTTAAATGTTTATTTATATTTGAGAGAGACACACACACACACAGAGTGTGAGCAGGGGAGGGGCAGAGAGAGAGGGAGACACAAAATCTGAAGTAGGCTCCAGGCTCTGAGCTGTCAGCACAGAGCCCGACCTGGGGCTTGAACCCACGAGCTATGAGATCATGACCTGAGCTGAAGTTGGATGTTTAACCAACTGAGCTACCCAGGTGCCCCTATCTTGAATTTTTAAATGTTTTCTTTATCAGTGTTCCAAAGATTACTAAAAATGCACTAAAAATATCAGTTCTCAAAAGCACAGTTATGGTCAGTGTGAGAAGCTCAAAAGTTTGGATAAAAGAGGGAAGAAACTCACTAAAAACAGCTCAGATGGGTCATAATATATGCATTGGCTAGCAGGGTTATGGTTTGCTGGAAAAAGTGACAAAAATCATTTCTGGACCAGATATGAGCCAGTCCACTTTGAAATTGGGCACACTGCCCCCTGATGGTTCTGCTGGGTAAATACAGGAAAAGAACTAAAACACAAAATACCCATTTCCCACTTTTGGCTTTGATCTAAGTTTCCTAAAATTAGCCTGCTTTTAGATAAAAATCTCAAATTTAAAAGTTAAATATTTTGTATATTCTGACCCAAAGCTTATACAGTATCCATTTCTTAGCAACATCAATCTAATTAGGGCTATTGAGTTAGTAGTCAGCTGTGGTTTAAGCATATACTTCTTTTCCTTACCATCCTTCACTATTCTCTTCAAAACTTCAAGAGAAGGCAAAAATAGTATACTTAATAGAGATATAAACTATTCTAAAATGTCCAATAACTAGTTCTATGTCTAACATCAATTAAAATTCCTAAAAAGAGGGGTGCCTGGGTGCATCAGTTGGTTAAACATTCAACCTCAGCTCAGGTCATGATCTCGTGGTTCATGAGTTTGAGCCCTATGTCGGGCTCTGTGCTGACAGCTCAGAGTCTGGAGCCTGCTTCGGATCCTGTGTCCTCCTCTTTCTCTGCCCCTCCCCCCGCTCACTTGCTCTCTCTCTCTCTCTCTCTCTCTCTCTCAAGAATAAACATTACATTTTTTTTTAATTCCTAAAAAGAGAAACATGCTTACCTTTAGCACCAGACAATAATCCGTGGGTGCTTTGTATTTGTTCCGATAGTCCTGTCCATAATAAACATTGACATGATCCAGTTGGAGAAAGCACACCAGTTCTCGAGAGACCTAAGATAAAAACACCCAAAAGACTGAATGAACAATAATATGTAAAGAAGCAAATATCATACTTGGTTAACAGTTTCTAGTGGAGAATAAAAATTTTGCTTTGTGGAAATAGTGATATTTTGTAGATAACAAGACAGTGAGATTCTCTATAAATGTTCCTTCTTTTATCCATAATGCAACAAAAAGGCAGTCCATTTCACTTACTGACTGCCATTCACAATGAACACACTTACTTGGAAAGGGTGGCATTTTAAAGAGACTTTAAATATAATATAGTATATTAAATACAACATAGTATAACAGAGCTCTGGAAAAAAAGAATCGTGTAGTTCAGTGCTTGTAATGCATATCTCAAGTACAATGATTCTTAAGTCAGCGTTTCCTCACCTTAAATAGAGGCAACAAAATATACCTCTTAGGATGGTGGTTAAGACTGGATAAGATGATGCTGTGAAGAGTTTAAAACAGTGCTGGTCCCTAGTAAGCAGAGAAGTGACAGCTACCAAACGGGCCCTCAGCAGGAGCATATTATCCCAGTGAGGCTGAAATGCCTATAATCCCAAAATTGTATTCTCCCCAAACAGTAACAAGCAAAACCTACTCTGACAGAAGTTCCAAAAATACTAAATAACAGTATGATTTCAAATGTGACAAGATGATTGAGATGGTCCCAATGAATGACCAAAGTGTGACCACTTTCAGGGGTCTTTTTCTTTATAACAGATCAATAAACAAAGCAGTATCCTGTGTGTCCTACAAGAGTTGAAACCATCAGAGCCTGGATTCACCCTGTCAGCATACTCACTGCAGGTTAAAATCAATTGCCATAATGAGGAAGCTCAAAAGCCAACAGAAGGGACACACCTTTGCTTTTCCTTTAGGGACATAGTAGATACCAGATGCTCGCAAGAGAAAATAACGCTTTTTCCAGGACTTTTTACCATCATCTTTCAGCCACAGGACTCCTTCAATTTCTGGTACAGTTACAGAACTTCCACAGAAACATTCCTAAAATAAGAAGATGATTTGGAAAGACATGTGATCTTTTGATTCTCAAAACAAAACTGTGTTTAGCCTGTAAAATCCATGATACTATAAACCAAAATGGCTTTGTAGTAAAACCACATTGCTAATTTTACCTCAGCTAGAACATCCTATTCTAAACATCATGTAGATTTATTGTGAAACAACTATGGCTATCCCTATGAACTTCCACCTGACACTTAAAAAAAAATTTTTTTTAAATGTTTGTTTTTGAGATAAAGACAGAGTGGGAGTGGGGGAGGGGCAGAGAGAGAGGGAAACACAGGATCTGAAGCAGGCTCCAGGCTTTAAGCTGTCAGCACAGAGCCTGACATGGGGCTTAAACTCACGGTCCATGACATCATGACCTGAGCCAAAGTTGAATGCTTAATTAACCAAGTGAGCCACCCAGGCACCCCCCCACACTTTTTTTTTTTTAACTTAGAGAGAGAGAGAGAGCGCGCGCACACGAGCGAGCATGGGTATGCAGGTGCAGGTGAGAGGGGCAGAGGGAGAGAAAGAATCTTAAGCAGGATCCATGCTCAGGGTGGAGCCTGACTCAGGGCTCCATCCTATGACTCTGAGATCATGACCTGAGTCAAAAATCAAGAGTCAGATGCTCAACCAACTGAGCCACCCAGGTGTCCCTACCTAACACTGTTTTGAAGAAAGTAAGCTGAACTGTCAACTGAGTTGCATGTAACAGGATTTAAATGCATCTGTAAACAGCATTTACACTGTAACACTAAATTTAATAAATTAGTGTAACACTAAATTTAATAAAAGTCTCAGAGCTAACATAAGCATTAGATTTTTTCTCAAAATTAACAACACATTTTGATTAGCTGTCAAACTAAATTTTAAAAGAAAGCAACATGCTAAGTGATAAATTAAAATTCACAATTTAAAAATTATCAATTTATATGATTCTAAAACAAAGAGGTCATTTATTTTCTAAAGATTTAAAACTAGGTTGAAAGCAATGTAAACTCAAAATTATGAATTCTAATGTCTATATTAGATAAAAATGTAATTAAAAAATCAGTTATGTATTTGGTAAGAGAAAAATAGAAATCCTCACTAAATATTAACATAGAATATTTTGAACCTAAATTAATTGCTCTATTCTCCAAGTACAGAGAAATCAGGAATTATAAAGAGGATTTTTTTTTTAACGTTTATTTATTTTTGAGACAGAGAGAGACAGAGCATGAACAGGGGAGGGGCAGAGAGAGAGGGAGACACAGAATCGGAAGCAGGCTCCAGGCTCTGAGCCATCAGCCCAGAGCCCGACGCAGGGCTCGAACTCACGGACCGCGAGATTGTGACCTGAGCTGAAGTCGGACGCTTAACCGACTGAGCCACCCAGGTGCCCTAAAGAGGATTTTTAATTGTAACTAGTATTACTATGAAAAGGTAAGTGTTGATCTTCATTTTCCTAATTGCCTTTTTGCTAACTAAGTTTATTCTGGTTTTTAAATATACTAACTTCTTTGATTTTAGTTCTCTAAAATCAGCAAAGGCCAAAAAACAAAAAACTGAATTATGTTTGAATTTATTTTATTAACATTGGGGCGTATGTATGTGTGTGTGTGTGCGTGTGTGTGTATGTATGTATATATGTGTACATCTTAAAAGATCATGATTTATAAAATTATTTGAATTATATAAAGGTAAGGCTTGAAGTATTCTGTAAATAACTAAGTATATTCAAATTTCTCTTTGGGTAAATAGATAAAACACCACAGTCATGTCCTTCATTGACTAGCCTTTTTTCCCCACCTGTCTGCTTCTAACAGCTCATGACTCCTTTTTAGTCCACTGATATATTACTTGGCAAAATAACAGATTTTAAGAGGTTCTTCAGTGGCCTAACAGTCACATAGTTGAATTCTCCCCCTCAGGATATGGAGGAATACAGGCTTCTCTAGTTGCAAGTGCAATTATGAATATATAGCATTGATATACTCAACTTCAAAAAAGGTACTTAGCATTTTAATATTTTAATGTGCAGGAAAAAAGAGGGTGAGGGGAGTGAAGAGTCATACCTCCAACAGCACTTCTTTATTTCTATCTGCCATCTCAGCGGTTTCCTTTTTCCCCAGAAGATAATTCTGGAAAAATAAATAAATGAAAGTTAAGGAATAAACCCACCCTATTATTCCCTTGGAACAGGTGCATATATGATTTCTTCTAGAGATTTCGCAATTGTGTCTTCTTGTATAGAATGAGAGGAATACTGCTCTGAAAAGTAACTGGTGCATGAGCATCAGGGCTAAAATGCCTCCTCCTCCTCATTTTACCCAATATCTTGAACTATTCCATAAACAGCCCTGCCCCAAATCCGGAGGTGGTATCACATGTAACAGATGGCAAATGTTTTCAACAACTGATGAAAGGACCTTAAAGGTTTACAAATTTAGTAGAGTAAGGCAAATTTCCTTAAAATATGCTAAGCTTAAGTGATCCAGATACAAAAATTTTAATTTGTGTTCTGGCTTTAAGAGAAGAAATTCTCAATTCTCTCGACTATCATTATATCATTTGCTTGACTCAACTAAAATCTGAATTCTAATTCTAAACTTTTTCATAATCACGTATAAAAAGATCTATTAATATTCCCAAATGTGTACTGTTCACTAAAAATATCTGGTAAAAATGTATCATGATTAAGCTGTCTGAAGGATAATTATTTAATACTTTTAACACTGCAACCATTTTTCATTACTTCCTTTTATAGTGGAGTTGTTTTCTCTTACCTACTGATTTTTATAAAATATTTGTGTTAGGAAGTATTAAACATTCTGAAATAAGCAAAGATGCCAAATAAATCAAGGTAACTTAAACTAGAAGGCAGAATCATTTATAATCAAGGTTATTGAGATTTTTTAAAAAATCAAAATAAAGTGTCAACTGGATAAATGGAGGAAGTAGAGAACTTAAATATGAAAGTACTTTTCTTTGATAGATGAGAAGCTCACCAAATAAATAGCTGAGTTCAACAGCTCTGGATTACAAAGAGGAGAAACCTGGTATCTCCCTGGAGTTCCTTCTGATGCCCCAAAGGCTCACCCCATCTGGCTCTGTGAGACTGGTAACCTCTTTGAGGCCTGACACCAGGGCCCCAGCAGACCTTCCACTTCAGCAGTAGTGAATGCTCCCATGAGGTTTTGCAACCACAATGCTCCAACCAGGTGGTTGTCAGTTTTTTGTTTTAAACTCTATTAACTTAAAAGTAATAGAATAATAAGGTGAACATTTAGAAATCATGGCTTCTGTAAGTTATTCAGTCTCACCTGTGGGTTTTTGAAAAGTGCATATTTTTCTATACGTTCCATAAATATAAGCTTGTTTTGGCTATCTCTTGTCCAATTAAGAAGATTTTCAACCAAGTTTTCATGGTCTTCAAAGATTCTCTCTGTCCCAAGATAAAATATCAATATTTTGTTAGTATTCATCAGACCTGCATCAAAGGTATGCAACCTTGTGAAGTAATTCAGAGCGGAACCACACAATTTTAACTGACATTATAGTCCCTGGCCCTTAGGGATTATCTGGTCTTCCCTCTATTTTTATATAAGGAAACGTGCCCAGTGGTGTTAACTGATTTCAGCAAAGTCACACAGATGCTACATGGAAGAATTAGGACTAAAATCTAGGTCTTCTGACTTCTGCGTCTTCCTCAGCCTTCAGCCTTTGCCATCCCACCCTCGAAAAAACAAACACCAAAATCCCCCAGCATGTTAGTTGCATTTCATAAATTCTTATATTAAGTATTCCCAATAGTATTTAGTTCTTATCATTTAAAAAATTTCCAAGATGTTTTCTTCTTTGGTCTATTGGTTTTAATTTTAAACAGATGTATTTTCTAATTTCTAATTTCTAATTAGGAATCAAAGAACATGTCTTATATATTAACAGGAACACATCCTAGATATGGATTTTTTGAAATTTCCTTTCAGGTGCTTATGGACTGACATTTGAATCAGTTTTTGAAAATATTCCATCTCTGTTTGAAAAGAATGCACACTGTCCTGTTATTAGTGTTAATATGTCTATTAGATCAAACTTATTTTTCAAATCTCCTATATCCTTTTTTGTCTGCTTGATTATACCGATCACTGAAGAGATTCTTAGGTGAAAAAGTTCTACTACAAAGGCTGACTTGTGAATTTCTCCTGGTAGTTCTGTCAACTTTTGCTTTATACATTGTAATGCCATTATTAGATAACATTTAGAATGATTACATCTTCCTGGTGAAGATGTGTGGTTTCCTTTCCTAGTGATGCATTTTGCTTAGTCTATTTTGTCTGATCTTAACATAATTATCTTTTTTTTAGTGAGTATCTTTCACACTCCTTTTACTTTCAATCTTTCTGTGTCTGTAGGTAATAGGTCTTTGGCAAACAGCTGCATTTTACATTTTGTTTATTCATCCTTAATAATCTTTACTGTTTAACTGAATAATTGACACTTCTTATAATTTGTTTTCACCATCTTATTTTGGGTACTTAGTAGTCCCTTGTTTTATTCATTCAACAAATACTGAGTGATCACATACTGTCTGAAGTATGTATGTTTGAAGCACTGTGCCATATATGATTAAATTAACAGTTTGTTAAGATACTGTAGCTAATTGTAATAGAGAAATATTACATATATGGGTCTTTAACCTATAGCTCTGGACATATTCCAAAAACTAGCATCCAAACATTTTCTGTGTACCATGATGCCATACCTATAAACTCAAACCTTTCTAATTCTCTCAGAATAGTTATCAGCATTATTAGAATACATTTTATACATGTTAATAAACTAATAACTTATGGCTTAGTTTTGGGGGTGATGTATGTGTGTTCTGTGACCAAAGAATAATTAAACTTTTATTTCGCTGGAAACTGCTGTGAAATATTTAAAGATACAAGAGGTAGGAAGAGCAATGCAAATACTTTTTAAAATAAAATATAAAGTTGAAATTGATTACTGATTCAATAATACCTAATAAAATAATAATTGCCAGGTTGCTATAATCACACAACTAATAATATAAAAAGAAAACTTCTTAAAGAGTCCATGATGGCATTAAAAATGAGGAATTTTTAAAATTAGAAAATACCACACTACATTACAAATCATAGAAAACTAAGATTTAGTACATCTAGCTAAAAATAAAAAAGATGTTTTATGTTTTCCCTTTAAAAAGTCAAATGCTGGTCTAAGGAATTCAAAACAGGGATGCCTCAGTGGCTTAGTCAGTTAAGCATAGGACTTTGGCTCAGGTCGTGATCTCATGGTTTGTGGGTTCGAGCCCTGCGTCAGGCTGTGCTGACAGCTCAGAGCCTGGAGCCTGCTTCAGATTCTGTGTCTCCCTCCCTCTCTTGCTCTCTGCCCCTCCCCCACTTGCACTCTGTCTCTCTCTCAAATATAAACATTAAAAAAAAAAAGGTAAGACTTGTTTTTAAAAAAATAAGGAACTCAGAACAAATGTGAATAGATATAATGATTTTTAGCAAGTGTGTCTATTTATGCAGTTATTTAAGGGAAAAAGTATTTTCTTACTTAAAAAAAAAAAGTTTTAGCCGTAAGATCTGAAGTGAACTGGGAATGATCTTGCATTCAAAGAAATCTCAAAATACTTGATGAAAAAAAAGATAGTGTATGAAATCCAAAGTTATATATAGAAAAAAATATATATAGATGTCTCAAAGTGTTTTTGTTAACACGCAAGCTGTTAGAATTACATAGAAACGAAAAAGTAAGTAAAGCAATTATACTACTAACCCATTTGTAATTCAGAGATGGTTTCTACGAGTGACCAGTCTAAACTATAACTGCAGTGGGATTTGTCCATTAGGTTGTCCAGCACTTGTCTCACCGTCTGCCTCTCATCCACCATCATTGTTTTAGAACTATCGTCAGACATGTGAACTCTGATCACCAACTATAACAGGTAAAAGGAAATTAAAAACAAACCGAAAAATAGGCATTCTAGAAATTTCTTCCAATATCAAGCAATGTTCTGAGTAATGTTCTTAGTTAAATATAAATTAAAACACAAATAATGACTTTATTATGCAAGAAACTCTAAAATTAGGTATCAAATAACCTACCTAAACAAATTTAAAGCATTTTTAAGGTTATCACAAGACAATTGTGTTTTAGAATTTAAAACAAAGTTATTTCTTTATAATACATTTTATCTCCAAAAATACATGCGGAAAATGTTATTAGGAAGAAATACCCCTCTATCTCTCTGTACCTTAGAAGTATGGTATATAAGCAAGGCAATTTTTTATAAATCTGATTTTAAAAATCCCAAACCAGGAAAACACCCAAATATCACCTTTTTCACTTGAGCCTCTTTAATTTTCTCCAGGGCAACTCTGATCTTCTCAGCTTTCAATTTTGCTGCCTGTTCTTCCTGTGAACACAAAGCACTTCAGGTAAACTGATGCTAAAATAATGAGAATTTTTGAAAAGTCTTTTTATCTTAAGGATGTTTGCCAGCATTGAATTTTAGTAAGAATATAACTTCAGCCACTTACATAGAGCACATTTAAAAAATAACCCTATTCACTAAGTAAGATAGACATACAAAGAACATTTTTAAGATGAAGACTTGAAGATCTCTTATAAGACCAGATTCCACCTTCTAAAGGAAAAGCAATCTGTAATGTAGTAAATCTATCAATCTGAAGCAGATAAATTTCAGGTTCTGAGGTAGGAGAAACAGGAATGCATAATGTGCTGTGTATGGTCCTGCCAGTTTGTCACACCTGCACAATCCCTCAACTCTGAATTTACACTCGCCTCTGAAGTCTGGGCAATCTTCTGCATACTAATGTTTTGTTCTATTATACTAAAAATGTATCTTCATCATAAACAGCAAAAAAAAAAAAAAAAAAAAAGTATCAGTTTATTTCTTTGCACTGACATAAAAGTCCCTAATAAAAAATACAGGTATGTTCTCATTAATATACCAATTCAGATAGAGAAGAATGCATTATACACTAGGTTTCATTCTACCTTAAAAAATATACAATATAACCAATGTCTTATGTCAGTTAAACTCAAATTTGTTTCTACTAACTCACTGATGAAATTTTTAAAATTTCAAATATAATTTCAAATATACTTTTCCAAATATCTAATTTCTAGTAACTTCTTTATAAAATTTAGATAAGTAGTAATAAAATTATCAACAACTACAACTACAGTTACACAGTTTAGTTTTTCCTAAAATAACATATAGTACTGTAATACTGGTACTTACCTGTACTTTCCAGCAATAGGCCATTGTATACTGTAGCCTTAATCTCCAGTTGAGAAAAACTCATATAAGTAAATCTTCACTTATGAAGGATTACTTTCTATTTCTAAGCTTTTGATTACTCTGGAAAATATCTAAGAAAAACATATACTACCATCTTATACATTCCTATATTTAATATAAGACTTAAAACAAAAGAAAACCCTGGTTATATCAGCCAACTTTACCTGCTCTGAATTATGATTAAAAAATACAATCCATGTGTTACTCTTCACGAAAAAGCTAAAGCTTCCATAGTCAAAAACAAAAACGAACTTCATTTATAAGATTTACTCCCTGTTCTCCTAAATTGTTGTCTTTCTTGTTTCTGAACTGTTCTCTTTCCATTTCATAATCTAGGCTATCTTCCCTCATTTCAAGCTTAATAGTTACTACTCTGTAGAACAGAGAAGAAAATAGTGGTTAGAGAAGATACTGGGCTCCTTTGCCAGAAATCAGATCTTTTTCAATGAAAGGAGCCAGTGAATTAACATAATAACCGAGGCGTGGAAATACTATCTGTAAACCCAATTAGGGAACAAAGAACTTTATTTTAACAATGGAGGGGGTAAGATAAGACTTGATTCTTAGACTATTCTAGGTATATTCATTTGATTAAAGGATTAAATCCTGTATCCCCCCCCCTTTATGCAAATAAACAACATAAAATATGTTGCCTGTGTATTTCACAGTAAGTTTCTTTTTTCTTTTTAATGCAGGCTATACAGTGAGAAAACTATGCTACTGTCATTAAAACTTAAGTTTCTAGAATTCTGTGTCTTAGAGAAACAAACCATTATTAAATTACCAAACCCTGGGTTTCTAAGTACAGCACTACTCTAGAAAGGAATTTTGAATACTAGCATTTCCAGTGGTTTTTATGAAATCAGTTGACAGGTTTTTTTTCTTTTTTTTTTTTTGGGTGGGGGGAGAGGAAAGAAGGAAGCACGAGTCTTACAAATGTTTTCTCAATGGGATAATGATCTTATGTTCCTCATGGCTCATTTCCCACATCTTTGTATTAGTATGAATGGCTGTTACAGAGAAGAAAAATTTATCAAGGCATATTTTCAAGTTTTACTTCATGTCTCTGAAAAGCAAATTTAAATCTCAAAGTCTGGTGAGGAAAGACTGATACGCAAAATCAATGCTTTGTGTATTTGGAATATAAACATGAACTTCAAAAGGCCAAATACTTTTATAACATTATAATTATTCTGCAGAAGTTAAAAAAATTGTCTCCAAAGCCAAAAAACATTTTTAAAAGAAAAAGAATATTCAGGAGGATAAGACAAGCTACAGACTAGGAAAAAATATTTGCAAAATATTTATCAGACTTATCCGATAAAGGACTATTTATCTAAAATATACTAAGAACTCTTAAACTCAAGAAAATGAACCCGATAAATGGGTAAAAGACACAAATGAACAACTCACCAAAGAAGATACACACGTGGCTAATAGCCTATGGCTAATAAGCTCAATATCATATGTCTTTAGGGAACTGCAAATTAAGACGGGATACCACTACACAACCTATTAAAATGGCCCAAATCTAAAACACTGAAAACATCAAATGTTGGTAAAGTTGTGGATCAAAAGGAACTCACATACATTGCTGGTGGGAATGCAAAATGGCACAGCCACTTTGGAAGATAGTTTGGTTGTTTCTTATAAAACTAAACATGCTCTCACTATGATCTAGTAATCATGCTCCTTAGTATCTACCCAAATAAGGTGAAATTTACCTCCACCCAAAAATCTGCACACAGATGTTTATAGCAGCATTATTTATAACTTTGCTAAAACTTGGAAGCAACCCAGATATCCTTCAGTAGGTAAATGGATAAACTGTGCTACATCCAGACAATGGAATATTAGTCAGTGCTAAAAACAAATGATCAAGCCATGAAAAGACATCAGGGAAACTTGAAAGCATATTACTAAGCAAAAGAAGCCAATCTGAAAAGGCTGCACACTATATGATTCCACTTTCTTTTTTAAAATTTATTTATCTGAGAAAGAGAAAGAGAGTGGGCACGCGTGGGTCCAAGTCGGGGAGGGACAGAGAGCGAGTCCCAAGCACACTCCGCACAGGCAGTGCAGAGCCTGATACAGGGCTCAAACTCACAAACCGTGAGATCATGACCTGAGCCGAAGTCAGATGCTTAACCAACTGAGCCACCCAGGCACCCTGCACACTATGATTCCAACAACAGGACATTCTAAAAAAAGGCAAAATTATGGAGACAGTAAAAAGACGAGTGGTTGCCCAGGGTTGGGGAAGAGGGAGGGATTAAGTGGAGTGAAGCTATTCTTCATGATACAATGTTAGATACATGTCACTATACATTTGTTCAAATCCAAGACTGTCCTTGTTAATAAACTGGAGGGTTCCCAAGAGGGAACCCTACTGTAAACTATGGATTCTGGGTGATAATGATATGCCAACAAAGGTTCATCAGTTGTATCAAATGTACCATTCTGGTGGGGGATGTTGATCACTCTGTACCTTCCCCTCAATTTTACTGTGAATCTAAAAGTTCTCTACAAACATAAAGTTTATTTTAAAAAGGAATATACAAATTTAAATACTGCATTCTGATACTGGTTATAAATATAAAAATAATATTTTCATATTCCCCTTTTAGTATAATATTATTTGCCAAATACAAAAGAACACAACCAGTGCTACCTTTTGAAGCACTGATTTAAAAAAAGTCATTCAAATGTAAGATTAGTTTCAATGAAGTTTTTGTTCCACAGGCTAACGGGAAAAATGCTGACACACCAGAAGAAAGAATTAATGAAACAAGAGATACAGTGCAACCATTTGACATATATTAAAACCAATTAGATTTCCTAGTCATCAGTAAGAAACCATTTTTATGTAAAGCACCCCAGGTGGGACTATGTAGAAATTTTTTTTTGTTGTTTCTTTATTTTTGAGAGACAGAGAGAGAGAGAGAGAGAGAGACAGACAGAGACAGAGAGTGAGTGGAGGAAAGGCCAGAGAGAGAAGACGACGCAGAATGCGAAGCAGGCTCCAGGCTCTGAACTGTCAGCACAGAGCCCAATGCGGGGCTCCAACTCGTGGGGTCTTGAACTCATGAACCATGAGATCATCCAAGTCGGATGCTTAACCGACTGAGCAACCCGGTGCCCCTAGGTGGGGCTATTTTAACATCCAAATTCAGCCCTTCCATGTACTTAAAATAGTACTCTTGATCTGTTTTAAAACTATATCAAGTTCAAATTTAAGAACTATGTGCTTAATGTCAACCTAGGCAAATTTTAGTTTATTCTTCTCCAGTTTATTAACAAGGATGATCCTTGCTAGAAGCTTTTTGAAGAAACAACTGATCAAGATACCTCTTACTTTTAGATTTTAGAGTCTGAATATCATCACTGGAGCAAAATTGAAAACAAAAATATTTATATCAAATTGCAGGATCATAGCATTTTATGCTTCTTATGGATAACCTCTTCCTCGGAAAGGTTGATTTCACCTACATTATCATGTTGACCCTAACAACCTAGAAGAGGAAGAAATTGTTTTAAGTTCATAAAGTGGACAATAAAGATCACTCTTTGTTGATATGTTTAGATTATATAGTAAGAAGATATATGGCAGTTTATTTATAAACTGACTTCAATACAAAGAACAAAGCTTTATTCATCTCATGTTCTCTTCTTTTTTTAATGCAGAAACCCTCAGGTCTTAAGCCTTCTCTGCCCCTTATCTTTTGACTATCCCTTTCTCCACATTGTTTGTCCCACAGCATAAGTAAAAGGTATCTCACACATATAACAACTTTCCCTCCTACCCTGTCTCTTAAAAGAGCAAAAGACAACCCATTTTCAACCTGAAAAACTCCTGTGGGGCTATCAATAACCATCAAATGCCAAGCCTCTTCAAATTTACATAAAGAACAAAACTCAGTGAAGATCTTCTGATTAAATGAAAGCCAATGCTGTGGTTACACAGTGTTGAAGCATTCTCTTTAGTGTAAAAATTAAAATCTCACAGAAAGAGTGACAGTTGCTAAGAGATGGCCAATGAATTCCTTCAACTAAGAAATTATTAAGGCTTTGATGGTTCAGAACAAATCCAACTGAAATTAAGGGATTAAAAAGTGGTTAGCAGTTTCTTTGGGATCTAGTTTCACATTTTACAAAAAGTTATGTAAATTTAAAAAGATTCCAAGGAAACTTTGAGTGGTAAATAGCTCACTGCCTATGAAATGTTCTACTCTTTAATACTTAGAGCCCAAATAATAATAGTAACAACTAGTTTATTTCCTTGGAGAAATCAGGACATTTAACATTAACTGAACACCTAAAACTTGCCACACACTACGAGGCATTCTTGCACATAGTATCTCACTTAATTCTGAATTATACAAGGCCAATATCATTATTATATCCATTATACTGATTAACCAAGGCCCAGAAAGACTAATCTTTCTAAGATCATACCGGCAGTTACCAAATGACTAACTACTTGCTCTCTCCACTATAATGTTGTCACAGTTCCTTTTGTTCTTAAACATTATAGCACAAACTTATGGGAAAGCAGTAAATAAAAACTACTTGTGAAAAATGAAAAGACTTACAGTAATATAATAGCACTTTTGTAACTTCCCTGAAGCAAAGAAAATGGTGGTTAACATTATTAACAGTCCTTAGAAGTCACTAAAGGACCACTGTGTTATGTGACAGATGTTTGTTGAGACTATGCAGGCTTGGATCTGAGTGCAGGGGAGAGAGTTCCTGCTCTCAAGGAGCTTACATTTAAGGAGATAAAACAATAAAGAAATAGATGTATGATAAGTCAGTCAGGGATAAGTCCTACGGAAAAAAATAAAGCAGGGTAAGGGAGTAAAGAGTGACAAAAACACATTGTTAGATGAGGAGGTCAAGGAAGGCATTTAGAATGGTACCCAGAGTTTTAAGGGCATCAGATCAACAATGTGTCCTTTGTCCACTGCTCCATTTATGGCAAAATAGTTCTGTGCTGGCACTAATGCCATTCTTAGAAGAAACTGGTTGGTATGGTTTTTGCAGAGGTTCCCGGCTCAGAACTGTATGTAGGATAGTTAGTTCGGTAATAGAGGTATAGGGACAACTGGATTTATGATGGAAAAACAAAACAAAACAAAACAAAACATTCCCTTTGCTGCCTTGGCTTAAGCACAGTGCCACTATGTTCATTCTACTGTTCATTCTACTGGGTGTCACAATGTCTTAGTTTGGAAAAGTGCATATGAGAGGTGGGTCGTAACCGGGGCATGATGCTTTTTGGGTAAAGGGAACCAGACTGCCACAAAGGTGGCATGCAAGAGGTATAAATTCATTTTAGCTTCACAACAGCCAAATTCTGTGGTATTGAGGACACTGACATTGAGAAGCTCCTGCAGCATGGGTTATCTGGGGATTTCTACCACCTCCTTGATTCCATGCCCCATCCCAGCCTATGTGTTTAGGTTCTATGCTAATAAATCACATTCTTGCTCAAATTTCTTGTTGTATGTAAGCAGGGACATAGCTGGAGCCAGGTGTTGGCTATATAGACCAGCAGTTCCAACACCTAGGTAATGGGAGAAGGAGATAATCCGAGCAGAGATGGCTCTGATGCTGCAGTTGGGATCACTGTCTCTTGGGCAGAGGGAAATGAGAGTTACTGACTGGATAACTCTCCCCGAGATAGGAATTTTGTACTGCTCACTGCCAAAGCCCCAGGGTTGTGAACATAGCATGTATCTGTTGAATGAAGTTATTCTCTTCAACAGTTTGCCACTACATTTGGAAAAAAAATACAAAATCTTTAAGCATGCTGTGAACAATCTGGTTCCTGCCTACTTCTCCAAACCCAAATCAAGACCACTCCTATCTACATTCAACTTCTGTGGCTCCAGCAACATAACCTTTTTTTCAACTTCTCAAACCTACCTAAGTCTTCTCCCTAAGCCTATCTATATGTAACACTAACCTTCACCCTCAAGCTGGCTTCTTTTCTTCCTTCAATGTTTAGGTTAAATGCTGCCCATTTAGAAGGGTCTTTTCTGATTTTACCATCTAAAGAAAATGTATCCCTAATATTCTCCCCAGTACTCTCTATTTTACCTTGCTTCCTCCATAGTATTTAACATAATTTAGAATTTGCTTATATTTGCTTGTTAATATTTTTTTTATCTGTCTTTCTAAGTAGACTGTGAGCTCCTGAGGGTAGAGGGATATGTCCATTTTATACAAAGCTGTATCTCAGTCCCTAGCATAATACCTGACTCAACAAATATTTGTTCAATAAATAAACAACAGAAATGGTATAATGTTACATCTGAGTGCAGTATACAAAATGGACTGGAGGAAAGAGAGGCAAGAATGAAGAGGCCAGTGCGGTAGCCTGATAAGAGGTAAGCGCCTATTTTAGGGTGGTAGCAATGGTAATAAAATGGATGGGTGAGCCTAATCCTGCAATTTCTTCATTGTAGCTTTAAGATAGTAACTGAGAAAAAAGGCACTATCAATGGTAAGGAGGGCTCACACCTGGGTAACCAGGACAGTGGCAGCATTCTGAACAGAAACAGAAATGTCACAAGAAGGACATAAACTGTGAGGCCCCAGGGTAAGTGTGAGTAACAAAGCTAGAGATCTGTAGGAGTGGAGATGCTGGGAAAATGCTGGTAATCTTTAAGAAATGCCTGATAGCGATCTGGAAATATGTTGCTCTCATGTAAAGAGATCTCATCTAGAACAGAGATCCTAGTTGAAGCTATGAGTGTGGATTCTGGGGAGACAGAGAGTAAACAGAGTAGGAGCTGAGGAAAGGAAAAAACTTTGCTATGGTTATAAAGTATAACGTGGCTATTATCTGCTTAGAATTCTACATTTCCCTACCATAAGCTGCTTCTACCCCATTCCTAGATCACTTCAAAGAGAAACTCAAGCGAGAGAAAGGATTTCACTGCGGACTCATGGGTCTTTGAGCTGCTCCTCTCAGAGAGATTTTAATTTTAGCCTTATTACCCTCTTTCACAAGTTTATAAGGTTAAGTAATACATTTTTTTAAAAAACCCTCAGACATAATAACTTAAGACACATTACCCATAATCACCACACATATTCCAAAGAAACTATAACCAAGTCTGAATTCTTGAATTCATTCTTGAACCATTCTTGAATTTAACAGTATTTAAATTAAGATAATGAAATAAAAACATGACTTGAAAAGAGGTAAAAATCTATTCAGCTTCCCTATTCTGTTATTCCTTAGTTAATAAAGACAGTGGCTAAAGGATTTTTTTTAAACCCCCCACCGCCTCGCCTCCCCCCACCCTTTTTTTTTAAGGATTTTAAATTGATGTAAAATATCAGCCCAGTGAAAATCCAGTTGGACCAATTCAAACCATTCTGAAGGCAGAGAACTGAGAAATTAAAATTACAGCTTTCTCTTCCAATTTGATTAAACTAATGTAAATTAAAGATTCTGTTTATATAAATAAATGTTTTAATTAAACAAAGTGTTTATAATGCAAACAAGAATTAGAAAACAAAATTTGCTAAAGAAACTCAGAGCATGGATAACCACTAGTAATGAAAGTTAAAATTAAAGCAATGTTTTTTGGCTTTAAAATGAAATAAAATGTTAAACTAGATTGGTCAGGTCATTTACAAAAGTTAAAAGCTAGTGAAAAATTATGGAAAATATTTTCCACTCTCAATATTTTCTGATATTGAGAGCAGAATATTAAGTCATTGTATCTTAAGTCATTAAGATCAATAAACAATTACCTTCAGTAAGAGAAAAAATAACTCTACTAACAACAAAAGTGCTTAAATAAGAAAGTACAATCTGAGAGCACAATCAAAACTAGAAATTATATTCTACCTAAAAGGCAACAAATATTTACATGCAGGTGGAAAGAAGAAGTATCACCTTGGTCAGCAAATGAGAAGGTTTTCCTGCAATGTTTCTCAGAAGAAGGGAGGTTTCCCTGTCCAGATAGGAGTGCTTGTGCAGAAAAAGAGAGAAAAACAAAAAAGGCAATAGAAGTCAGCAGAGATTTTATGTGTTTAAAATATAAAGTAGACAAAGAATGATTCTCTATCATTAATCTCACGTCTCTTTCCTACAGTGAAATGTGTTCATAAGAAAAGTTAAAAAAAAAAAAAAAAAGAAGAAGAAAAGGATGGAGAGGCAGACACTATCTATGCCAGCAGGCATGCCCTACCTGACTCCTGGTGGTCCCTCACTCTGAGAAAATGGACCATGCACTGCACAGATCACAGAGCCAGTTGGTCTTCTTGGGCAATGTTTGTGAGTGCTGTGCACACGGCACAGATAAATAGGTGTTGAAGACCAATGACTAAATGTATTCCTTCCTCTTATTAAAGCCTATCTCTATAGGCTATATAGCCTATATAGCTTTAGGTAGTATATTCTTATGAAAATAGAACAAGTCTGTATCATTTCAAAAACTCTGCAAGTATTTCTGATCAATTCAATGATAGCTACACCAAGAGAAAAAAATGTCCATAAATATTTTGCCTAGTGGATATCACCTGTTTTCAATAAAATCTTATCAATTCACTCATTATATCAACACTAATAGGACTATATTGCACAATAAAGGACTTACATAGCAAACAAATGACATAAACAAAATATTAACAGTATAGTTTCTTTACACTGATTAAATCAAGCATTTAATATATTTTCATAAGAATGGTTTGTGAATAATGAAGTCCCTAACTATCCTTTTCTCCCTTAATAACTTTTTAGTAACATATTCAATGTAAGTTCATGCAATTGTATTTGAACTCACAGAGTATAAATTATAGTTGTTTCCATATATATGTAATTCAAACTTGCCTGTCCCTAAATAATTCTGAATTAGAATTTATTTTTTAAAGCTATGTAGTTACTAACCACCATTTAAAACAATACATCGACACTGCTGAGTGGAATTACAGAAAATACTCTATGATATTACATTTTATAAATATAACTGTATATAAAGTTATATTTTGTAATATATAAATATATATTTTATAAATATAACTGTATATCAAGTTATTCTTGAGAAAAAAATTCTTTGGAAAGAAATTTAAGTGAACTAGAGTAGCACCCACTCTCAGAAAGTTGTCAGAGATAATAAAACACACTAAGATTAATATTCTATTAAGATTAATCTTATATTAATTCTAATCTTAATTCTATTCTAAGATTAGAAACACTGTTACAGAAAAGAATATTAACTTAATCTTTGCTCATATCTACACTACACTGAGTTGAGTTTGCTACTTAATATTTGATTGTCTATATAATTTATGCTTTAATACAAGATGAACCTTATAAGCATACCTGCCCCTTTCACCCATTCCTGCAAAAAAAAAAAACCAAACAAACAAACAAAAAAAAAAAAAGGAAAAAAAACTAAGGTTAAAAAAAATTGGGCATATTCATTAAGATTAGCACTAACAGGATCAAACAATAACAAGAACAGAGACAATTATCTCTAGGTCCTCATTTACCTAAATAGTATAATCCTCCTGAAGGAAAAGATTAGTTGCCTTATCCATAAAGACACAGGGCAAGAGAAATTTCTAAAATTGCAATTTAATTATTTAATTGTTGAGGTCAACAATCCACTAAGACCAAGGAGAAAACTGGGAAGGACAATTAAAAAGAGCAACTATAACTTCCACTGCTCTTCCATTCATTCATTTTTTGCTCACATGCAATGGCAACAAATGTATTTTATTTAATTTTTAAAAATTTATTTATTTATTTACTTATTATTCATTCACGAGAGAGAGAGAGAGAGAGAGAGAGAGAGAGAGAGACCGAGACCACACATGCAAGGGAGGGAGAAGGGCAGAGGGAGAGAGAAAGAATCCCAAGCAGGCTCCAGGTTCAGCATGGAGCCCGGTGCAGGGCTCAGTCCCACAACCCTGGGATCATGACCTGAGATGAAATCAAAAGTCAGACACGCAACCAGCTAAGCCACCCCAGGTGTCCCTGGAAACAAATGTATTCTTACACAATTATACAGAATAATACAGAAAACTATTTCTTAAAAACCTACTCCTATTTCCTTTATCTTATTCAAAGATTACTTTTTCAGAAAAAGATCCCTCAAATAAGTAGAATATCTATATTCAGAAAATTATATTTCAAATTAAATTTAAAAAATCTGCTTCATGCCATCAAAATGAACTATTATTTGGTGAATATAATTCCAGACATTAAATTTGAGTTTAAACTTAAAAATCATACAGGATTTACTCAATTAGTCCTCAAACTCAAATCACCTCAAGACTTCAAATCACTAAAAAAGAAACCTGTAATCTAAACAGTGAGAAATGATGATACCTAACTGTATTTGTTTAAAGACTCATAAATAGAAGTTATACATTTAAAAATATTAAAAGGTTTGGGGCACCTGGGTGGCGCAGTGGGTTAAGTTCCTGACTCTTGATTTCCACTCAGGTCATGATCTCACAGTTCATGAGATCCAGCCCCATGTCAGGCTCTACACTGTCAGCCTGGGATTCTCTCTCTCTCTCTCTCTCTCCCCCTCTCTGTCCCTATCCCACTCGCATGCATGTTCTCTCTCTGAAAGTAAATAAACATTAAAAAAAAGAAGAAAGTATTAAAAGGTTTAAACAGCCTAAAATGAAAGGGAGATAATCATTATATTATCATAGCTGGTGTACCAAAAATAATCCACATCCAAAAAATTAGACCACAAACAATATCTGAACATGATCATAAATTATTCTGTGCCTGGGACAGTCACATAGGTATTCACTGCTTACTCACTAGCTGGGAGGGAAGCCAGGCCGGCATGTTTCCTCTAAGTTTTAAGTATTTGTAGCACAAAAATGAAAACCTAGAAACCACAAGCAGCCAACTCCTTCCTTCAACAAATGCCTTACTTTATCTTCCCCTAATGGTGCCAGTCATATGTTGCTCAGAAACACATTCCTCAGAAAGTGGGCTAGGATGTCAGGAGAACTGGTTACTGGAGAAAAATGCAAGAGGGATGAGAAAAGTCGTATGCAGTTGGAGGACTGAGAAAAGCAAAGGCCACAGTGGTTTGTGCATGTCCTTAAATTAGTCTTCTGTCATGGCACACAGTGCTGGTAACAAAAATGCACGTCACTTCATTTAAATAGGGCCTTCTTAGATTTTCTTTCATTCACCACTAACAATACAAAGTCAGTGGCTTATTTTCAATCCATTTCACTGGTTTATTAGCTTATTTTCTCTTTTCCATTTTCCCCTTTATTTTTTCAATTATTTATTAGATTTCAACTTTGAGCCTGGAGCCATGTAAGGCACTGGAAATGCAAAGGTGATCAGGATAGGCATTCTGTTGCTCTCACAAAGCTCAGAGTCTAACAGGGAGATAAACTGGCAACCATAATACAATGTGTTAAGTGGTATGGAAGCAGGTAGGAGGTGGAGTATCTAATACAAAATTAGGGGCTCAGAAAGTATTTCTCAAAATGCTTAGAGTCCTGGAAGATGAGTAACCAGCAGCTAGGGGTATTGTGGGAGGTAGAAACAGAACAAATAGAGATATCAGAGGCTCTAGAAGGGGGCAGTACTACCTTCAAGGAGACATTTCAGAAAATGGGGATATTTTGGACTGTCACAATGAAGAGGAGGAGGGTGTTATTGGTATTTATTATGACGGAAACAGAAATGCTGGATGCCCTGAAGCGTGGAACAATGTCACATAATAACGTAAAAGTCCCATATCATACATGAACTTTTACTGTCTTTATATAGAAAATCATATAGATGGGAAATACTGTTCCTAATATTCTGAGCTTAGACCCCAACTCCGTTTTACATATAAATACAATATATTTCTGTGTAATTTTAATATTCAGTGACTCTTCCAAGAATACTATTTACCTTGTGAAATAAATTGGGGGAAGCCTGCACTTTCTTTTGTCCAAAGTTTGCCAAGAGTTATTCATTACGTTGGAAAATCATTTCACCAATGGAAACCTAGCTTAAAGAGTTGCCAAACCAGAACAGACAGTATCATTGTGCACTCTGTCACATGCAAGCAAATGACAGGAGAGATTTTTAGTTCCTTTTAACAGAATTAAGAACTAAATACTGTTAATGAAAAGACAAGGACAAAATGCAAGGACTTCTCTGAGCTTCAGTAATAAAGACTTTTAAAATATTCCATATTACTATCTTATTTAAAATAGTTATAGCATAATGAGAAATCTATGCTGTAAAAATATCAAATATCAAAATTTTATTATTGCCTCATCCAATTTGTAAGATAGTGAATGGTTTTATCACAATTAGAAATAAGACTCATTTGTAAAAATTTTATACTTCCCCATTTTCTTTTCTTTGAGCCTATAAGTAGCCTCAGCACATTATCCCTACTTCAGTTAAGGTTATTTTCCTTTTTCTATTACCAAATATAGGTATGTTTTGTCTGCAATTATTTGTCAGAAAATGTTTTAGTTCTAGGCCCACCCATATTTCTCCTTTCTTTTTTCCTGTAAAAAATGACTTCTGCTCACCTTTCTTAAATCCAAATTATAAGTGGATTTTTATTGATTTATATGATTGATTTATATGATTATGTTATTATGTCTTTTACTACAGTGGTGGTCAAACATTTAAAAACTGAAATAGATACATTATTATATTATAAGTTACTTTTTGGTTATTCTCCACCATGGGTATTAATTAGGGCATTAAATTTATTTTAAAAAGTAGGTATGTAGGTAGGGTATACTATCTATGAATTTCACTTGGGATAAACATAGTGATCTATATTATTTGTTATAAAATGGGGGTACTGGGACTGGAAGGATTAAGAACTGAAACAAGTAGATGGCAATGCAAATATTACAGCAAGTGTCGATGATGCTTAAGAGTATAAGGGAGGGGCTGAAGGTGAGGTAAGAAAAGTGTTTTTCACTATGCAGGATATAACCCACTAGTGAATTATGAAATCAATTCACTGGGTTACTAGGTTATTACCAGGGAAGGGAAGGGGATGGAAAGAAATGGAAGGAGGGTCAGAGGGAATCTGATTCGGTTGGACAGGGGTCAGGAACTTGGCATTTTCTTGTTATTCATAGATGATTCTGAAGCAGCAGTGTCCAACTGAATATAATACAAGCCACAAATAAAATTTAAAATTTTCTAGGGGTGCCTGGGTGGCTCAGTCGGTTGAGTGTCCGGCTCAGGTCATGATCTCACGGTCCGTGAGTTCGAGCCCCACGTCGGGCTCTGTGCTGACAGCCTGGAGCCTGCTTCGGATTCTGTGTCTCCCTCTCTTTCTGACCCTCCCCCGTTCATGCTCTGTCTCTCCCTGTCTCAAAAATAAATAAACATAAAAAAAAAATTTTTTTTAATTTTCTAGTAACCACATTAAAAAAAAAGGAATGGTAAAATGAACATTAGTATCTTTTAACTGAAAATATCCAAAATAATATAATTTCAAGAATCAATAAAAATATTAACATTTATATATTTAATATTAAGTCTTTGAAATCTATGGTGTAATTTATTTTTATAGCACATCTCAATTTGGATTAACCACATTTCAAGTGCTTAATAGCCACATGTAGCTAGGGGCTACCATAAGGAACAGCACAGCTCTTAAGCATCCAGCTTTGTCAACCACTGATCAGAGGGTACATTTTTGAAGAAAGAAATTGGGTTTTCAGTGAAGCATCAGTGTGGAAGAGTCACTCTACTTGACAACCCCATTCGGAAGAACAGCTAAATTTGTCCATACCTTAAGAAATATACAAAAGCCCTTAGTTTCAGAGTAAGAAAGAAAGTATGTAGCTTTAGGTTCTGATACAAAATTTCTTTATATCAGATATCCTACCACCTATATAATCTTACCGTATTAACATTCAGTTGTACTGTTTCATGCAGTTGCTCATTTGTTTTCTGCTAGTTTAAGACTGGTTTAATTTTAATTCAAAAAATTTAGGTATATGACCAGTTTTCATCATCAGGAGTTCTAAAGAATGCATTCCTCTTCATTGCTATTTTAGCAGTCCCACGGACAGGTTTACAGAACTTACAGGTGTCAGCTCAGCCTGTTCTTCTGTGAAGTCAGTATGATGCTTGGCCTGCTTGCTGGGGCATCTCAGAGAAATAGCATGCTGTGAAAATGCAGGAAGGAAGAAAATGATAGGTAAAGGAGGTGGAAAAGGGCCAGTCTCATTATCATGCAGGAAGAGAAAAAGATCACTGAAATGAATCGTTGAAACAAAATAGTAATGAAAAGTTGCATGCATCTTTAATTATATTATGCAAAAATAAAAAAGAACCAGATGATCTAACCCTTGATAACTTAAGGATAACTTAAGGATAACCTCACTACTTTTGAGACAGCAGAGCTCTATGGGAAGCTATGCACAAACACCAAGTCTAATACCAATTCCTGCTTCAACTGGGCCCTGACTGCTGTTTGGCAGTACTCTTATTAGTCTTTTCCCCCCACTTCTTAAGTCATTCCCTCTAAAGCACGTTCTAAGCAGTTTCCAAGTTGGTCAAGCCTCTAGTTTCACCCTTCCACCTCTTCGTATGACTTCATTTCACCCCATTACTAAGAACATCACATCCCTCAGCGAGGATTTTCATCACTAAAATGTATCCTTGAACCACACCTCTTTCTCATCTTTTTCTCCATTTCTGTATGAATAAATATATATTAAGTATGTCCTAGATCCCATTCATTTCCCCTCATTCCCAGTCTCTATATTCAACTAGTCCAGCTTATTGGGAGTGGGAAAGACAGAAAAATATTAAATACTTCTAGGTACCCACCTCTTGTTAAACTAGTGTTTTCTCCTTTTCACTGCTAAATTTCCTGAATTCAGCTATAGTATACTACCCTTCACTTATCTCTCAATTTCCTGCAATCTAGCATCTATCTTTCTTCTCCAAAGTCTGCATCCTTTGAGTTGTAATGCATTCTACAATTCATTCTCAAAGTCATCAATGATCTTTTAACCAGGGATTTCTATCTTTCCTATCATAGCACTCACTACACTGTACTGAAACTGAAATTGTTTGGTTGTCTGTACTGGCACTTTCTCCTCACACTATAAATTATAACCTCCTAAGGACACTGTGTATTATGTTCACAGTTTTACCCCTTACAGCCTAGTGCAATGCCTAGGCACTCAAATATTTATGGCATGAATAAATGACTACTGCTTCTTGGATTTCCCACCACAAGCTTGTTCAGATCAAGACTGTTTCTGCAACAGATGTTGGCAAGGATGTGGAGAAACAGGAACCCTCTTGCACCACTGGCAGGAATGCAAACTGGTGCAGACACTCTAGGAAACAGTGTGGAGATTCCTCAAAAAATTAAAATAGAATTGCCCTACAACCAGCAATAGCACTACGAGGAATTTCTCCAAAGGACACAGGAGTGCTGATGCACAGGGACACATGTACCCCAATGTTTATAGCAACACTATCAACAATAGCCAAAGTATGGAAAGAGCCCAAATGTCCATCAACTGATGGATGGATAAAGAAGATGTGGTATGTATATACAATGGAATACTACTTGGCAATGAGAAAGAATGAAATCTTGCCATTTGCAACAACGTGGATAGAACTAGAGGATATTATGCTAAGTGAAATAAGTCATTCAGAGAAAGACAGGTATCATATGTTTTCACTCATATGTGGAATTTGAGAAACTTAACAGAAGACCATGGGGGAAGGAAAGGGAGAAAGATAGTTTCAAACAGAAAGGAAAGCAAAACATAAGAGACTCTTAAATACAGAGAACAAACTAAGGGTTGATTGGGGGTGTGGGGAGGAGGGAAAAATGGGTGATGGGCTTTGAGGAGAGCACTTGTTGGGAGGAGCAGTGGGTGTTGTATGTAAGTGATGAATTATGGGAATCTACTCTTGAAGCCAAGACTACACTGTATATACACTGTATGTTAGCCAACTTGAAAATAAATTATATTAAAAAAAAATCAGCCAACATGCATTTATTGAGGGGCATCTATAACTGTGCCCAGTACTGGTAAATATTCAGAAGTAAAATAAATGACTTTACTAAAAAAAACTGTTTTTTCTTTATTGAGGTATAATTGACAAATAAATGACTCTTAAGAAAAAAAAAAAAAAGACTTTTTTTCTTTGCCCTCTCTACACTGTCTCATTAAACATATTCTCTAACGTGCCAATCACTCTATCATGGGAGGCCTATCAAATGTATATTGCCAATATCCTCATTCTTGGGAAATAAATAAAGACTGCAGTATTAAAGACTAAAGGGGCATGATAAATGCAATCGACTGCCAAATGGTATGGGGGAAGCAACTGTATATATAAAAAAACAATAAAGCAAATGTTGCAAAATACCAAAAATTAGTGAATCTGAGTAATGAGTTTCATGAGTTCTTTGTAGTATTCTTTCAAGTTTTCGAAAGTTTCCTATTATTTCAAAATGAAAAGTTTCTTCATTTGTTTATTTATTTTAATTTGCATCCAAGTTGGTTAGCATACAGTGCAATAATGATTTCAGGAGTAGAATCCAGTGATTCATCCCCTACACGTAACAAACACCCAGTACTCATCCTAACAAGTATCCTCCTTAATGTTCCTTGCCCATTTAGTGCATCCCCCCTACCAAAAACCCCTCCAGCAACCCTCAGTTTGTTCTCTGCCAAAATAAAAAGTTAAGAATCTATTCTCTGTAGACTCCATCTCACACAAACTCCCATCTGAAGTGTTCAACAAAAAGAGATGACTGACTATATACCATGCTAGTCTGATGGAACATTAGTTATTAAAATTCAACACATTGAGGGGTGCCTTGGTGGCTCAGTCAGTTGGGTGTCTGACTTTGACTCAGGTCATGATCTCACGGTTTGTGGGTTCAAGCCCCACGTCAGACTTTGCACTGACAGCATGGAGCCTGCTTCAGATTCTCTGTCTCCCTTTGTCTCTGCCCCTCTCCTGCTCTTGTTCTTTCTCTCTCTCTCAAAATTAAACATTAAAAAAAATTTTTTAATTCAACACATCCTCACCAAAAATGAATATATGTATGCAAAGTGACAACAGAAGTAGAAATAGTACATGTGCAAAGATTAAATGTCATTACATTAATACAGATGAAAGGGACCATGGAATGATATAGTTTATTTAATATTAGGTTCCACTTCCACAAAATATTCAAATACTTTACTACAAAAAATTATCTCCCCCAGATCTAATTTTTACCTCAAAAACGAATCTGGGGGTCAATCAATTCAACACATCAATTTTGCTATAAACATGTTCAATTCCAAAAACTTTTCTTAGCAAGCTATCAAATTTTCCATCCATCAATCAAAAACTCCAAAAATCTCTGCAAAGTTAGTAAAGTTAGTTATGGATCACCACTTTTTTGAACTGAATCTATAACATATTAAAATGAAGTGTCATTTACAAGCCAGAATCTTGTGCTGGTGTTGGAGTGGGGGGGGGGGGGGGGGAGATGGCAGGTGCACAGAAAAGCATTGATCTCATATAGGAACCAAACCATAATCAAGAAATGGCCTCGCACCAAAGAACAAAACACTTCCTTTTGATAGCTAACATCTTAGATTACAACTGGAAAAAAGAAGTAGAAGTCGGTGGACACACATTAGGTTTCAATAAAACATTTACATTCATCCTTTACTGACGTGTGTGCATCTTTCACAAATATTAAAAATGAGCACAGCATTGGCAGTAAATAATGCAGACCCTAGGGCTGGAATAGTCATTCCAGTCTGAGCCTCTCAGCTTAGCCATTTACTGGCATTGTGACTCTAGGCTTACTATTTAACCTGTTTCCTCATGTGTTAAATAGAGTGATAATAGCATTTTCTCCAAAGGCTGTTGTAAGAAGTGAATACCATTACTATTTATTACAAATGTGGGAAACCACCAACCTTCATCTGAATTTCATTTATGCCTCAATTCATTTAAATTAGAGCTAGTTTAGAGTTGTTAAATTTTAACAATACATTCAGGAATATACTAAAACACCACAAGATGGGGATATTACTGCATGAATCTCTTCACCCTTTTTCTTCGTCCACCCTTGTATTTCTGTCTCTTGGTCTGGGTCTAAGAGCACTGGTCATTTTGAGTTTATTTTTGTGAATGGTGTAAGAAAGTGGTCTAGTTTCATTCTTCTGTATGTTGCTGTCCAGTTCTCCCAGCACCATTTGTTAAAGAGACTGTCTTTTTTCCATTGGATATTCTTTCCTGCTTTGTCAAAGATCAGTTGGCCATACTTTTGTGAAATAAGTCATACAGAGAAAGACAGATACCATATTTTCACTCTTATGTGGATCCTGAGAAACTTAACAGAAGACCATGGGGGAGGGGGAAAAAAGTTAGAGAGGGAGGGAGGCAAACCATAAGAGACTCTTAAAAAACTGAGAATAAACTGAGGGTTGATGGGGGGGGTGGGAGGGAAGGGAAAGTGGGTGATGGGCACTGAGGAGAGCACCTGTTGGGATGAGCACTGGGTGTTGTATGGAAACCAATTTGACAATAAATTTCATATTTAAAAAAAAAAATAGAGCACAGGCCAGTCTAGCCTTGTCTTGATTCTCCTTCAATTCTGTGATGAATTAGCAAGGTATTGCAGTATGAGCTCTACAACCAGACTGTCTGGGTTCAAACCCTGGGGTAACTTATTTGGTCATTCTCTGCTTCAGTTCCTTCAGTTGTAAAAATGGAGGTAATGCTATCTATTCCATAAGACATTGTGCAGATTCAGTGTGTTAAGACATGGTAGGCACAATGCCCAATACAGAATAAACACCCAATATAGTAAAGGGGCTATTATTTCCCTGTTTTTCACCCCTCTTCTCTCTATTCCTCTTTCACTAGCCATTATGTAACCAGTAAATGTCTGAATGCTTTAAAATTATTTCTTTTATATTTTATAGTCCTTATTCATTGTAAAAACAGATGAATCTATTTCTATTCTTGTTCAAAAAAAGGCCCTTTACCAGCCCTCATAACACAAAACTAAAAAGAAAAACAAAACAGACCTAAAATCAAATAGAGATGAAAAATCGCACAGATTACTAAGAAATACACAAAACAAGAATCAGGGTATATATGTAAATGTTGATTGGGGTGGTGTGTTTGAAAAGTGTGAGAACTAGACTTTCCTCCTGGTTTTCAACAAATCTTCAGTTCTTTCATCTGGTACCTATTCTTTCTACTATTTATTAACCTCAGTAAGCCAGTGAAATTGGAATTAAACCCAAGTTGGTACATGTGAATAAATTTCAGTCAAATGCAGTAACATAGCCATCAGAATCTTAAGAGAAAAATAGCTGCAATAATTGAGAAATCAATTAATAATCCCTATCTTTTAGATATGCAGTCCTCTTAAAGTTTGAGAAAGCCTTGTGCTCTCAAGTTAATACTTCAGACCAAAAGGTTGTTTGCTAAGAATAACTCAGGACTTAAATTCCAGTGTGGTTCCCCACCTCCTTGTGCTACAATAAACACAATTGCTATTTTCTTTCCACTACCTCAAAATTTCTAATTCTTTAAATAGTTCTAAAAAGTGAAGGAACTGGAAGAATTTATTGCACTGAACCTATGATATGCTATTGGCATATCAAGTTATAATGGTATATCAATGAAAGATTTCATCTAGGAAAGATTTCATTTACTAGATCAGATACTAAGAAATTTTTTCCTATCATAATATTTATAGTACAATCATCAAGTATTAGTAGGATTCAATAAAACCTTTTGAATCTGCCATAAACTACAACAATAATAGCTCTTAAAAGCATTTTCATTTTAAAAGTACAACTTCATGTATAAAGTTCCAAATTCAGAGGAATCATTAAGGTTTCAATCTCACCAAAAAATAAATATAAAGGAATGTTTTAGCATTAACCTTTTATCAGTGAACCCTATTCTATATAAAATTTATAACATGAAATTACCATTTAAATTTGCCAACTGCTGTCTGATTTAAAACTATTGTCTTATCAGTTAACATGAATAAAAGTGCCATAACAATGCCAGGAAATCAGCTGCAACATTTATTTCACATGGGTTAAGATACAAAGAGGCTACATTTGAATTTATTTCAACCACAATGAATTCCAGTTTAAAAATTTACTAGATGAATACTACTGGTAGACTTCATAAGAATACTGACTGAAATTATTCTATGATCCATTTTTATGTTTATCCATGGAAAATATTTTATTTTAAAGCATTCTTTAACATTCAGGAAGTAATCATTTTTTAACAATCAGCTTCAGTTTATTTTTAAGATACTGATAAAAACTGGGTGGCAAATGTTATAGTTTCGTAATTCAAATATAGACTCCCCAGTTACTTGAACTACTTAGTGTCTTCTTTGGAATAAATAAATAAATAAATAAATAATAAGAAGGCTTAAATGAAATAAATAAAGCACAGTATTTCAACAAAAGTTAGGAAAGAGAGAGGCAGGGAAAAAAAGATTTACTCTTCCAGATGTGAAAAGGTACTGTGCCTATCCTGGTTTCAGAGAGCAAGAGGGCAAAAAGATAAGCCATGGTATTGTTTCATTTTTAGATGGGCACTTTGACTACCCATGCCCCCAAGATAGAACAATACCAACCTCAGATTGATTCTTCTAACCTGGCTCAGATGTCTGGCAAAAAAGTAGGAGGCAGCATGACTGGCAAAGCGAGAGAAGGAGGGAGAGGTAATGGGAAAGCAAATCCTGCAGGCCATTGCATGGAGCTGGGGTTTAGAGTAAGATACAAAGTCTTTGGGTTTGAAAAGAGGGGTAAAACCCGACCTACCTTTAAGAGGATCACTCTGGCTTCTGTATGGATGGTATAACGTTAAGGGGAAGGTGAATATAGGAAGACTAGCTGGGAGGCTATTGCAAAAATCTACATCAAAATGATGTTGGCTTGGTGGCAGTGAGGGTCATGAGAAGTGATCAAATTCTGGATATATTCTGAAGGTAAAGGAAACAGAATTTGCTATGACTGGAATGGCGGGTGGAAAGAAAAGTAGACTAAGACTCCAAGGATTTTGTTTGATGCACTAGAAGGACAGCGGAGCCACTGACTATGATGGAGAAGACTTTTCTCCCAGACTTTTAGTTTGGGAGAAAAGATCAGGATTTCAGTTTTAGATGAGTTAAATTTGAGCTACCAATTAGACGTCCAAATAGAGATACTGATTAGAGAAAGGATGTATGAGCCTGGAGATCAGGGGGGAGGTGCTGGCAAAAGACACTTGTATTTCTTTGAGTCTAAGATGACTTAATGCTGGTACTTTCTTGATCTTCATCAGGAACTGTCAAAAGAAAACTTCACACAGAATATATTTGCCACCTCACTGACAGTGAGTGACAAATGCCACCTGTTTCTAAAACATGGTCTCTCAACCTCGGTACAATTTGGGGTTAGATAATTCTTTGCTGTGGTGGCTGTCCTGTGTGTTGTAGGATTTTAGCAATACCCTTGGCTTCTACCCACTACGTGCTAGTAACACTCTTTTATCGGCGACCAAAAATGTCTCCACACACTGCTGAATGTCCCCTGGGGGGGGGGGTGCAAAATAGCTCCCAGTTACCACTGTTTTAGAGGGATTAAAAGGTGGGGAACAGGTGCGTCTTAGATAAATGAAATAGGGTACTAAAATGTGGAAGCTGTCAGTGCTTAAGCTCACAAGACCGGATTTGGATAGAAAAGTAGTCTGAGGACTGCACCTTGGGGTACTCCAATGTCAAGAGACCATAGACATGAGAAAGAGATTGTGAAGGAATGGTCAATGAGATGCATCCACTCCTTCCCCAAATCAAACTAAAACAAAGATAAATGTTTTTTTTTTCTGTTGCCTTTTAAAAAAATATTTATTTTGAGAGAGAGAAAGAGAGCAACTGAGCCCATGTGTGTGTGCACAGAGTAGGAGCGGAACAGGGGCAGAGAGAGAGGGGGAGAGAGAATCCCAAGCAACTCCACGGTCAGCACAGAGCTGGACATGGGGGCTCAAGCTCATGAACTGTGAGATCATGACCTGAGCCAAAATCAAGAGCTGGATGCTTAACTGACTGAGCCACCCAGGTACCCCTTGTGTTGCTTTCTAAAAAAAAATTAATAACAAACTCACAAGACATGACAAAATTTTGGAAGCTAGAAAGCATTTGGCTGAGTGGTAATCAACTCATAGACCCAAGGAAAGCTGAATGTTGAGCCAGCACTGGAGAAAAGCACAGGAACAACCCAATGTACATCATGTAACCTCAAAAGTCTCCAGAAGCAACAGAAATGATCGTGGGAAGAAAAGCAGGAGGATTACTTGAAAGCATACTTAAGAAAGCAGTTAATTCCCAGATTCCTTCCTTTACTCGCCCAACAGCAGTGGTCTCAAGTTCAGACTGACAGTCACTTATAGGACCCAACAGACCATAGCTTGGCACCACGTTTACTTAGTTCTGCAGAAAGACAGAGCATGCTAGCATGAGACATGCTATCTTTAGAAGGGATTATACAGTCCCCCAGAAGCCTTTTGTGGACACACCATTGTAAAGGACAGAGATCATGTAGGTAAGTACAGAAACCACTCTGGCTTAGGGAAACTTCATACTCCACATGAATCAGCAGTACATTTTAACAGCCAATGAGTATAGGTTCTAGGATCCCTCAAGGGATGTATTTATGTTCACTTACAAAACTGACACACTGCACACTGGGAAACAAAGGACTGTGTCTTTTCATAGGCTTCTATAGTTTACTCAGTCTTCCCAGTCCATATGCACTCACTAATCAGGAGTCAGTTTGCAATAAACAATATTACCTGGAAACATTCTATATTTATTAGTCAAGTTTCTAGTTAAAAAAAAAAATGCCAGGAGAAGGAAAACACCCAAGATTGTTTCCCATGAAAATAAGGGCTCAGACTTGCTATTAACCCTTTTCTACTTAAAGTGATTCTTGGGGCACCTGTGTGGCTCAGTCGGTTAAGCACCTAACTCTTGATTTTGGTTCCAGTCATGATCTCATGGTTCATGGGATCAAGCCCCATGTCAGGCTCCGTGCTGACAGTGTGGAGCCTGCTTGGCATCCTCTCTCTCTCTCTCTCTCTCTCTCTCTCTCTGCCCTGCCCTGCCCTGCCCCTAATCATGTGTGCGTGAGCTCTCTCTCTCTCAAAATAAATAAACTTAAAAAAAAAAAAAAGTGATTCTTGAAGGGGAACTTTTGCCTTACAGGGAACATATAGCAACGTCCAGAGACATTTCTAGTTGTCACAACTGTCACAACTGAACTAGGCGTATGTACTCCTGGCACCTAGTGGATAGATGTCAGTGACGCTGCTGAATGTCCTACAATGCACAAGATAGCTCCCACAACAAAGAATTATCTAGCCCAAAATGTTAGTAGTGAACGTTGAGAAATCCTGACCTAAAGGGATTAGACAGAAGTTCACATGCTGAACACTGAGGACCACCTCACATTGCAAGCCTTCTCAAATGGGCTGTTAATGCACTGGCAGCCAAGCATATGCCCTCCATGCAGGAGAATGGAAGAATCTTCTCTGGAGAAGCTCACCCACCTGAGAGAAAAGACCTAAGAATGTTCCTACAGCAAAGACTGCAAAAGACAACAAAGAATTTTAAGATGATAGTAACAGAACACTAATTTTGTTTGAACCAAGAGACTTAATTAACTGGGGGAAAGTTTGGAGTTGAAATAGTGATAAACATACAAAAAAACTGTATGTTTTTAAACTTAAAGACAAGTTTTAATTCCAGGTAAGCAAAATGTAATGTCCCAGAAAGGAAATGTAATAAAAGCACATAAAGCCTGGGGCGCCTGGGTGGCTCAGTGGGTTAAGCGTCCGTCTCTTGATTTTGGCTCAGGTCATGATCTCATAGTTCCTGAGTTTGAGTCCCGCAACGGGCGGTGCGCTGACACTGCAGAGCCTGCTTGGGATTCTCTGTCTCCCCCTCTCTCTCTACCCCTTTCTCACTTGCTCCCTATCTCTCCCAAAAATTTTAGAAAGAAAGAGAGAGAAAGAGAGAGAGAGAGAGAGAGAGAGAGAGAGAGAGAGAGAGAGAGAGAGAGAAAGAAAAGAAAGAAAGAAAGAAAGAAAGAAAGAAAGAAAGAAAGAAAGAAAGAAAAGAAAAGACAAGACAAGCATATAGAATTTAGCACCAAACTGCATGTATACAGTCATGATAATACAAACACTGAATAGTATCCCAACCAAAATACACTGGGAGGATAGGAAGGGAGAAGGGAGAGGAGCTGTCTAAAAAGGAACTGTCTAAATCCTAATCTTCCAGAGCAAGAAGTCAGAAGATAGCACATATAATAAATCAAGAAACAGTAATAGAAGTATAGATTTAATGATATAGATGTAAATACCCTGAGAATCAGCTAAAAGAGCAGACAGTTCTAACCTCTGAGAGAATATAGCATGTTTGTACACATGTGTAGCAGTGTTTTCTGTAACAACCCTCACAGAACTATTGGCCTCTTTAAACTCCATGCATGCAAATGCAATTAAAATATGCTTTAAAAATTGTATTTGAGTGTAGGGACAATTTGATACATGGGTTTGGGATTTTAGTAAGCCTCAACTGGTTTTCTTAATTTGAAGAACAGACTAGATCCATAAAAAAGTGCACTAAAACAAGTTCCAGATTTGTTAAACCACTTTTCTACTCATCCAGGCAAGGCAAAAGAACAGGCTGGATAGAGAAGGCTTCAACTCTTTCCCTGCTTTACTCCTGGTTTACTCACCAAACTTTATACTGAAGTCTTACATTAAACATAATACTACTGAACACAGGTATCCTTGCCTATGAATGCCACAAGGTCACATTTGAAGAGTTTGCTGGGAGAGGATTTTTCATTTTTCATTTTATTGTATGAATTTATATAATGAGTATATTTTTACAGATGAAACACAAAGATACTTAATGATTAGTTCATAACCTGACCACATACATCTTGACCCAACTCAAAATAACCTGATTAGAAGGAAGGAATATCAATATATAAAACACAGAATAACCAAGAAAGCAGAGCCCTAATAAAATATTGCTCATATTCCAAAGGGTAAATCTAAAAGACATAAATGATACATACTGTGGAGCTGGTGCTAAATATAATCCCCAAATACCGTAAGACAGAAATCAATTTTTAAGTTCTTTATATAATATACATACCACTTAAATGAGCTTCATTTTAAATAAGTCAAAGTTTATTTTTTAGATTGATATAACGTACGTATTCTTTACAAGCAACAAAACTCGAGTTTATCTCCAAACCACCATGATCCATGCTTCTTTTATGCCGCACTGTGCCCAGAACAAGCTAGGTACATTAATGGGTACAAGGAGCTACTGATAGAAATTAATCTAATGAATTAAATCAATGGGGGGAAAATCAATAATGTTGAGTAATAGGTGTAAATTTTAAATTTCTCTGTGATTCTTTAAATCATGTTTGCCAAGATTTTACCTTAGTATCGATTATTTTACTCTGTGGTAGAGAGCATTGTAAACAAAAACCAAATGGAAGGCTGGCTTTATTTTGCCCACACTGATTTTCTTCTTTCTTGCTGTTTACCCTGTAATAATATTGCCTTCTTCTTGACAAAAATATTCAATAAAGAATTTACCTACACTAAACTCAGCTTTTGCTAAACTCATTTTAACATATATCTATTTCTTACTCTTGCCCCAACACATCCAAAAAACTTTGCCTTTTAAAAATCCATTCACATATATTATCCCTTTTGATTCTCTGAACCACCAGATGAGGAGTACACCCTGTGCTATTAGCTCCATTTTACTTATGAGAAATTGATGTCCACAGAGGCTGAATAACTCATTTAAGGTCCTAATGGTAGTGAGTGGCAAAGATAACACTTGGAACCAAGTTTTCTGATTCCAAGTCCAGTGGCTTTTTTCACTACAGTACACTTACTCTTTGATAACAAAATAGAATATTGGAGGACTACAGTGGTGATAGGTATCTTTTTCATAAGTTGTTTTATAATAAACATACATTAAAAGCAACTATTATCAGCTTAACAACTATAACAGCTTTGCAAAATGTCATCAAATATAAATCACATTTCAAGTTTTTAAATCATGTGAAACAAATGATATTAATTCAAGGGCTTCAAACAGCCTAAGAATAAAATGAAGAAACTCCCTTAATTATTGTGACACTGCTGTATCTGGTAATATATTCCTTCTGTAGTCTGATTTGAAAACTTAGCTTAGAGGGATCCTTGACAAATTTTAAATGTAGAAAAAAAAAGATAGTTAATTAAAACTACGTTTAAAAAAATGTAATTTCCTCCTTTTTTTTAGTACTAAAATACCAGGAAAAAAAGTTCCATCTACTTACCTCAGTAATTGGCTGCCCCTGATGTGTCAAATCCAGTTCTTGAGGGCGTGTTACTTTATCAATATCCAATGAGTCCATGCTGGACGTTGCAGAGGTGATGCTAGAACGAGAGGAGTTACTAATAGAGCGCACTTCAGCATCGCTCACTGTGCCGGCTGATGCTGTTCTTCTGTGCTGATTAGTTACTGAGGGCTTAGTGTCTTCTAGTACAGATTGCTGAGCAGCCTCATCCATGCTCAAGGAAGCCTGCTCTAATTGTGCAGTGATGTCATCCAGGGAGTAGTTGGCATGTGACACTTTAGTTACTCTGTTAGACGAGGACGACAATCCTTTCAAAGTGCCATGTTTTGATGCATGTCGGCTAGCAGGTAATTTCTGAGGAGCTTTTGTTTCTGTGATTTGACGCTTACTATTTCCTGCACCAATACTGCTTAGCTCCTGCTCTATTGAGCAAAGATCGGCCATCAGGGCATCCAGATCCACAGTTTCTCCCTGATTCAGAGCTTCTGCAATAAACAATATACATGATGTGTCCAGATCACACTGAATGAGAATTTATACATTCTATTATAAATCTGCTAATGAATGCAGGGGAAGAAGCAAAGAAATGTATCCTATTGGGCCTAAAGCCTACCAAATATATATTTCTAAGAGTTTTTTGTTTTAAATTCACAGAGAAATTTTTAGAAGCAAATAGTCCATCTTTTAAGATTTATAGTAATCAGCAGAGAATAAAATTATGAGTTGAAAGATAAAAATAATGCAAAAATCATATACTGTCCCATGGTTTTAACCACATCCCCCATCCAACTTTTTACCGTAGGCTATATGCTGTTAATATGATCAGTGCCTTGGTAGAGCTGTTAATACCTGAAGAGTTGAGAGCATAGAAGGAAAAATACAAGGCCTAAAAAAATTGCAGATTACGATGTCAATTCCAAATACTATAAAGTTGATTAGGCAAGATACATTAAATAAAGGCCAGAGGAGCTGATTTAAAAATTAACAGGTAATTTCACTGGACTTTATTTCAATGAAAATACAACAATGCAATTAAGTTTGTCATAGGGTTCCAACTTGAGTATGTACCTGGTCAAATTATTAATCACTAGAAAACTATTTTAGTTATGTTCCAGTTCAGTTTGTTCTGTGATCATTTCAATTAGTAATAAAATGCACAAACCAAGAAATATACGAACTTACTGAAGTTATGCATGTAGTTTTTACATTGAGCTATTCAGAACTGTAACTGCATTGCTTCCACATTATATAATTTAGTATGCTATTTTACATTTTATTTCCAATTACATCTTACCATTCAAGTTGTATATGGAGAAGCGATAAGAAAAATTGGCCATATTTGTTTCCTGACGAAGAGGAGATCTTTTTACTGGTTCCATGGGCTTGTCAGAATCTAAGCTCTTTAAAAAAGAAAGTTTAATAAGTTGTATTATTTTCAGGCTTCAATTATAAAAAAGATAAGTAAAGTTTGATTAGGTGAACTTTCATAGAATAGTTGATAAAACCAAAATCCTTCTAGTCCTAAGGAAAAGTATAATTGTTTTTCATATTATTTTGGCTATAATTTTTTTTTCAATTGTTAGATACATGCTTACTTTAAGGCATTTAAGACCATCCTAGTTCAGAGTGAGTATCATTCCGAATACCTCAAGTGATGAACTCATTTTATATAAATTCATTATAATCTGAGTGTATGAATATGGACATGGAAAGATAAGAAATAGAAAGGAACAATGCAGGGAATTCTGTTATCTCTTTCCTCAAAGGGATTTGTTTTTGGTCCAGCATAGTCTCATTCTTGGCATGAAGTACCCTGAAGATAAGGCAAAATTCTGGACTCAAAATGAGCGAAATCCAAGATCATTTTTTTTTCTTTGTATTTATTTTTATTAAAAACTTGTTTTTTTTAGTTTTAATTCTAGTTAATATACACTGTTATATTAGTTTCAGGTGTACAATATAGTGATTCCACAATTCTATACATTACTCAGTGCTCATTATACCAATCCCCTCCCCTTTGGTAACCATCAATTTGTTCTCTATAGTTTAGAATCTATACTTTGGTTTGTCTCTTTTTTTCTTTGGCCTTCTTTAGTGATATACTTGGATTCCTTTTTCTTTATTGTTTGCATATGTATTACTGGTTTTTTATTTATGGTTACCATTAGGTTTGTATATAACATTTTCTGTATATAGCAGTCTACATGAAGTTGATGGTCACCTAAGTTTGAACCCATTCTTTTTTTTTTTTAATTTTTTAATTTTTTTTTAATGTTTATTTATTTTTGACAGAGAGAGCGAGCATGAGGGGGGAGGGGCAGAGAGAGAGGGAGACACAAAATCTGAAGCAAGCTCCAGGCTCTGAGCTGTCAGCACAGAGCCCGATGCGGGGCTCGAACTCACAGACTGCGAGATCATGACCTGAGCCGAAGTCGGACGCTCAACTGACTGAGCCACCCAGGCGCCCCCGAACCTATTCTTTACTCCTCTCCCCCTCATGTTTTAGGTATATGGTGTCATACTTTACATCCTTTTATTTTGTGAATCTCTTGACTTATTTTTATAAAAATACTTATTTTACTGCTTTTGTGCTTCCTACTTTTCTCACTCCTAACTTTTGGTCTTTCCACTCAGAGTCCCCTTTAACATTTCTTGTAGAGCTGGATTAATGGTCATGAATTCCTTTAATTTTTGCTTGTCTGGGGAACTCCATATCTCTCTAATCTGGATGATAGCCTTGCTGGATAGAGTATTCTTGGTTGCAGGTCTTTTCCTTTCAGAACTTTGAATATATCATTCCATTCCCTTCTCGCCTGCAAAGTTTCTGCTAAAAAGTCAGCTGATAGCTTTATGGGATTTCCCTCATACATAACTGTTTTTTCTTGCTGCTTTTAAAATTCTCTTTATCACTACTTTTTGCTGTTTTAATTACTATGTGTCTTGGTGTGGACCTCCTTGGGTTGGTTTTGTTGGGGGTCCTCTGTACCTCCTAGATTTGGATTTGTTTCCTACCCTAGATCTGGGAAGTTTTCCAAATATATTTCCAACTTATTTCCAAATAAGTTTTCTGCCCCCTATTCTCTCTCTTTTTCTGGGATCCCTATAATGCAAATGTTGTTATGACTTGTTAGTGTCACTGAGTTCCCTAAGTCTATTTTCAATCTGTATTATTATTTTTTTCTCTCTCCTGTTCTGCGTGACTGCTTTCCATTATCTTGTCCTCCAGACTGCTAATCTGTTCTTCTGCTTCTAGTCTATTATTTATTCCATCTAGTGTATTTTTTTTTAATTTGAGAGTGTGTGTGTGTGCCTGCGCGCGCATATGAGTGGGGGAGGGACAGAGGGAGAAAGAATCTTAAGCAGGTTCCACACTCAGCCTGACGTGGGGCTTGATCTCATGACCATGAGATCGAGCTGAATTGAAATTAAGAGTAGGACACTTAACTGACTGAGCCACTCAGGTGCACCATCTACTGTATTTTTAATTTTTCTATCTTGCTGAAGATCTCATTGAGGTCCTCCATTGTTTTCTCAAGTCTAGTGAGCTGTCTCTATAACCATTACTTTAAATTCTCTATCAGACATATTATTTATCTCCATTTTGTTTAGCTCTCTGGCTGTGATTCTGTCCTGTTCTTTCATTTGAGACATATTCCTGTTTCCTCATTTTGTCTAACTCTCTGTGTCTGTTTCTACATGTTAGGAAATTCAGCTATGTCTCCTGCTCTTGAAAGTATTGGTCTTACAGAGAAGAGGTTTTGTAGTGCTATCGTGGCTCACCTGCTCTTGCCTTCAGCCTAGTCATCTGCAATGGTTCTCTTTGCCTATTGTGGGTAGGGTTTGGTCCCTGGGTCATTAGTGGGCCATTATGGGGTCACTTTGGGCTTGACTTGAGTGAGACCAGGTGTTTGCTAGAGCTGTAATCACACCAAACTGCAGGGCTCTCTCCCTGTTATCCCCTGAAAATTTTTCACTGCTGGGCGGGACCTGCAGTCAGACTAGGCATCTGCCCCCAGTCCACTGCTGGGCCACTGCTGGGCCAAGTCCCAGGGCAGGAGTCACTTTGGAGTGGCACCAATCCCTGTTGGAGTTGCTTTCACCCTGCTAGGCTTGTGGTACCACTTTGGATGGGCTCTGGCCAAAAGCATTATTAGAGAGGGCAGGACCACAGGAGAACACAGGGCAGGGTGGTCAGTATTAGCAAGATTTGGGCTTGTCTGCTCTGGCAGGGGACCTAACGCCACTGGAACAGGCAGACCAGGTTGGAGGGAAGCAGGTCCACAGAAGTGTGGGGTGGAATGTGTGGTGTTAACAAGGTTTGCATAGGTCTGCTATGGGAAGAGACCCGGAGCTAAGGCATGGAGAGAGGGTGCATGTCTGCAGAATGCTGGAGCAGGGCACACTGTTAGCAAGTTAGGTAATGAGGGTTGGCTCTGATCTGGTTCCTACAGGTGTCTGTGGGCTTATGCTAGGAGGGTGGTTTGGGAAATGGTGCCAGCTGGCTCCTTTGCTCCTGGAGAAGTCCCCAATGATCCTTGCCCCTCCAGCACACACTCTGAGATTAATAAACAAATCCTCCTCTCCTTTACCCCAAGTGTTTTTCAAACTGTTGCTTCTATGCTCTATCTCAGTGGGGCTGTTTGTTGTGCTGCCTCTTCATGGGCAGTTTCCTCTAGCCCTTCTGGGTCTCCCAGAGCCAAGCCCCCTGATTTTAAAGTTCTAAGTGTTAAGCTCCACTGATTATAAGAAGGGACATTCAGCCCCTCTGGTTTTCGAAGCCAAATGTATGGGGATATGTCTTCCTCATGCAGGGTCCCTCATGTGAGCATCTGCTTCTCTCCCCTCTCCACACCCAGGATGCCCCTCCCTCATGTCTCTGCCCTTCCTTCTCTCTTGGATGTGGCTTCTTCACTACATTTAGCTACGGAAAGTTTGTTCTGCCAGTCTTTAGGTCATTTTCTGGGTCATTTACACTGATGTGGGTGTCACCTAGTTGTATCTATCAGACCAAGTGAGCTTAGGATCTTCCTACTCCACCATCTTCCCCAGAAGTTCTAAGACCTAAGATCTCAACAGAGAGTGGCTACAACTTCAAACAACGACGGAATATCCTTTTTCTTCTCAAACTCTATTAAGAGGAGGACAAAATGTAATCCAGCTGTGATACTGCCTATAAGTCTAGAATTACACTGTACTTAAGGACAGTGTCTTGTAAGTTATCTTGCTAACTCTTTAAATGACACTTTTCCTCTCTAACCTTTCTACAATAAAGAATATAAGATGTTTACAACAGAGAAATTCAGGGGAAAGGTCAGTAGTTGGTGTCTATTTAAATAAATTTGCAAATATTAGGAATAGTCTTTTAAAACTTTAATTTCTATTTAAAATCAAATAGATTTCAAATACAAAAAGAATGCTGGATAGTCTTTTTGTAGACTCATGGAATTAGATTAGAATGGCGCCTTCTTTATTCACTTGTCTCAAGATAAAAGGAATCCATTCAGATAGTGTCCAACCAGTTTTTGAAGCTATCATATGAAGGATTTCTATAACCATTCACTGCCTTATTTCAAAGTTTCACAAAACTGTCAGGAAATTCTTTCAACCTCAAACCCAGTTCTTCTGCAATTTAAGTCCTAATGCTTCTCTCAGTGGAAATGAAAAGTAATAGGTAGATAATATTTTCTGTAAAAGAATTTGAATATAATTGAGGACATATTAAGAGTCCATCTATTTACCAGTTCAAATAAACAGATACTTGTTATAATTATCTGCTGTGCCCACAGTGCTGGGGGAACAAGGGAAATACTAAGAAATACTCCTTGACACCAAGAAATTGGTAACCAAGTAGTATGGTTTTTAACTCTTTTGGGTGTTTGGGCAGGGTGGGGGGAAGTATCATGAGAATTTTGTAAAAGCTATGTATGACCCTTCTTCCAAGAAAAGGCAAATACACAAAAATTTTTACAAATGATTTTAGAGGATTCACCAACCACTTAGAAGTTAAACTCAATTTAATATAAAGTTGAAAATCCCATTAACATAGTATGTATGATACAGGTGCACAGATGACACTTTGTAGTAAATTAAAATAATGAAACAAAAACTTGAGGTTTAAGCCGCTAATAAAGTACATAAACCATTTTTTGAAAATTTCTAAAGTGTTGAAAAGCAACTTGTTAGCAGTAAGCCACAGCATGCAATGGTTTTAATTTTGTCTCTAAAGACACATTTATACAATAAAAAACCAAAAACAACAAGAACAAAAAACAAACAAACAAAAAAAAACAACGGGGTGCCCAGTAGCTCAGTCAGTTAAGCATTTGACTTCCACTCAGGTCATGATCTCATGGTTCATGAGTTCACGCCCTGCGTCAGGCTCTGTGCTGACAACTCAGAGCCTGGAGCCTGCTTCGAATTCTGTGTCCCTCTCTTGCTGCCCCTCCCTCGTTCACACTCTGTCTCTCTCAAAAATAAATAAACATTAAAAAAAAATTTATAAAACAAAACAGTCACAGCATTGGGTTAGGAGCCAACTTTTTTGGTGAGTGGCTCTTTACATTATATGGCAAGAAATTTAAAACACTGGGAAGAATACAAGTACCAAACCAGTAGAAATGCCATTTGCAGTGAAATAGCATGGAGTTACTATTCCACCTTTAAAAAAAAATGTTTTATTACCTATTTTTGAGAGAGAACAGGGTGAGGGGCAGAGAGAGAGGAGGAAAGGATCCCAAGCAGGCTTCGTGCTGTCAGCACAGAGCCCAATGTGGGTCTTAAACTTACCAACTGTGAGATCATGACCTGAGCTGAAATCAAGAGTTGGATGCTTAACCAAATGAGCTACCCAGGCACCCCACTATTCCACCTTTTTTAAACCCAAGATCCAATAAAACAAGATGAAAAAGCTTTGCCACTATTTTAAAATGCAGCCAGGAATGAAGTTTTGTCAGTATTCTAGAATTATGTAATAGAAAATACTTGCATATGAAGACATTACTTATGTTGTAAAATATATTCATATTTACTAAGTTATGTAATAAGATTTGCTAAAATTTAGACTTTTAGATTTTAGGTTTTAAAACTTTTTTAGCTAGCAATCTCAATTTACAAAAGAGATTTTAAGTAATCCCTCTAGATGAACAGAACTTCTGCAACAAGTATTTTTTTGTTTTTAGACTTCTTAAAATAACCACAGAAGATAACACTGTGTTCTAGAGTTACCATTCATTGACTTTTGAATGTTTTGTACATTTTCCCTTTGTACCAGTATTTAAAAATGAAACCTATATCCATATCCTTATGTCCACACAGTAAACTTTTAGCACACAGTGATGACTAAAATCATCGAATAACTTTTCAAGTATTATTTCTAACCTGAGTGAGTTTGTCTAGCTCCCCTAGCCAGGCTCCAAACATTTTGTCCAGGTCCTGATCTTCCTTATCACTGTCTTCTTCAGCACCATGGTCAATTTCTTCATCTGATAGCTGCTCCATCTGAAATACAGATATTTGGGTAGAAAGAAGAGTAACAGGCTGAACTTGAAAAATTATGCAGTATCTCTTGTGATATATATCGCAACTTTCTGGAGTTAAATCTTCAAAACTAGAGATCACATTACACAAAGGAACTAGAAATCATTAATGGAGACAGGACTGACAAGTGAATAGGAATGAGCACTTAAGTCTCAAATTTTTAGGAAATTGTGAAAAAGCAAAATGTATCAGATTATGACCAGAATCACAAGTTAACAGTAATTCTAAAATTGCAGAGCCCTCCCATTAATCAGAGGATTTTATGGTAGTACAGTTTTCTCCACTAACTGATCCTATAACACTCCAAACACCACAGAGAAACAATTTCAGAAGACTTCAATCCAGCAAGTTATTATCTCACTTATTCTGTAAAAATCTGTTTAGATGCAAATAAGTATGTATCCTGCAAAACTTTAGTCCAAAAATCACTTCAGAGAAAAGACAAAACAAAATATTTTATCTAGGTTAGTTTGTTGAATTAGTTCCTCCTCCTATATTCTTTCTATCTTATTTTCTCATTAGTTACTACAAGATTGAAGGAACCAGATTGAAATTTAAAAAACTTTAGAAAACTGGAATTGAAAACTTTAAATTCTTATACAAAGTTTCCTATATGTATGATTTTTCAAGTGTACTTTCATGAAAGAAGAGATATTTTCCTTCTTATTTATCATAGGATATCTGACATGGAAACTACACATTGTTTTGAGGAGGCAAAAAAGATTACACAAAACAAGATCAATTACTGACCAGATACTTAAAGTTCTTAAAGTAATATTAATCTGATTATTATATTTCAATATAAAGGCTCTGAAAAATCTTTTAAACTTTCAGTACAGTTAACATACAGTGTTATATTTGTTTCAGGTGTACAACAGAGTGATTCAACAATTCCATATATTACCCAGTGCTCATCACAAGTACACTCCTTAATCCCCATTACCCATTTCACCCATCTCCCCACCTACCTCCCCATTCTGGTAACTATCATTTTGTTCTCTACAGTTAACAGTCTGTTTCTTGGCTTGGCTCTCTCTCAGACATCTTTAGTAAAGATTACCTTTGCTTAAACCAACATATTCCAAATTAATTTGACCCCAAGTCCTTCACCTTCAACTTGGAGTAATACCTACTAACTTTCCCAGGGACACAATGAATATCATCATTTTATATTCCATACTCTTGACTCACATTTCTGAAACACTAATTTTGTTCCACTAATTATTAATTAATAATTAATAATTATATATTATATTATGTATTAATAATATATTAATATCATCATTAATATTAATATTAATTTATATTAATGAATTAAAGTTAATGTTAATATTAACTTGTGATATATAATATATATTAATATTATATATAATATATTAATAATTATTGTTCCACTAATAAATGCCAGTGGATCTAGGCAATATTTGGAATACTGCCTGTCAATTGGTTTAAACAATTCCTCAGAGATTAAAGATATCCTAATCTCAAATAAGAATTTGTACACATATTATACTTCCAAAGCAACAATCAACAAAATTGTGATCCTTAAAATGTGGTTGTATGCTATGTGAGGAATTTCATTGTCTAATGAAGTATCATGAAACTAAATTTTAAACCTTATTTTACTAGATAAAATTTTTCAGAGTCAAATAATACTGCAAAATCAAATTGAACTTAGTTCTAAGGATGTGGAAAATCAGATCATATCCCATTTAATCACTTAAGGAAAATAATTTTCTTAAGCTTAATACTATAAAGGATCATAGCTTAGCAATATCTCTAATGTAAACTGATTAACTCTCATTTCTTAATTTCACTACCTTAAACATGTATAAATCAGGACATTCTTTTTTTCTTAAGTTTATTTATTTTGAAAGAGAGAGAGAGAGAGAGCAAGAGTGAGAGAGAATTCCAAGTAGGCTATGCGTTGTCAGCACAGAGACCGAGGTGGGGCTTGAACTCATGATCCATGAGATCAAGACCTGAGCAGAGATCAAGAGTCAGATGCTTAAAGGACTGAGCCACCCTGGCGCCCTGCACCCCCCCCCCCCACCAGGGCTTTCTGTCTTGACAAATGGAAAATACATCCACTAATTCCCCAATTCATACATTTGAGTCTTAAAGAAATTTGGTTTTTATAATTCACTTGTGTTAATAGTTCAAGGATTTTTATTCATTAATGAATTACAGATCTATCTCAACAGAAACCTGATATCATACTTAATCACTAAATATACCCAGAAAGACATAAAATGTTTGTACAAAGAAAAACCTGACGAGGTAATTTAATTACTCAAATAACAGTTGCTAGCTTGAGAACATCTAGGGGTAGTAATATCCAGTCTTCATAATGAAGATCAAAAAGCAACAAAACTGGAATTTAAAAGTCAACTTCCTCTTCCTTCCTAATCTTAAAATTAAATACACTGGAATAACCCAGAAGCTAAAATATTCTAGCAGGAATTCTGCTTTGAGATAATGATTATGCCTGCACTTCCCTTCTGAGCACACTCTGTAATTGCCCATAAGGAAAATGCTATACTGGAAAAAAATAGGAATATAATTTTGCATATAATTTTGTAGAGCATATGTGAAATAGTTCAAAATGAATATAAGTATTTTAAATTATCACAGAACTAAACAGAACTATAGCCTCCACATCAAAGACTAGTGTGTTAATTTTGAGTTTTTTCCTATTAGTCAAACTCAATAATTATTCAGATTTATTAAATCTCTTTAAATATTTTCATTAATAGTTTTATCTGGATTACTACAGATTAAAGTAGAGGAAAATATGGCTAGGGAGCAATATGGAAATTATGAAGCAACTATTTGACTTTTACTATTTATGTAACTTTTGCCAATTTTTTCCATTCTTGAATTTCTGTCACTACATGGGTTATTCTATAAAAATTAACTTAAGACACTTATCCAGAGACTTTTCCAAAAAAAATTTAGGTCCTAAAATATTTCTTAACATATCTACACCCTAAAATACCATTCTCCATTCTCTAGAAGCTGATCTTTATTCTCCTACACCCAGAAATGGCATCATTTCTAATTATTACACACACCAAATAGCACCCCCCCCCCAAAGTTCTCTTGGCTGTACTGTTAAAGTCAGCAAATCTGGTACAGAAATTCATTCCTTATTACATATTGATACCTGTCTCCAATTAGATCACAATTCTAAATCTGAATTTTCCCAACATAATGCCCCTACTGGAAATAACATCAGAAAATGCAAATAAAATAATACAACAGTCAACTGTCCCTCCAAAGACGAAAAAATTAAGGAAAAGAAAATAGAACTTATGACTCTTGTTTTTAAATTATAATGCATACTAGAACAAATACTATTAAGTTATCTTATGACTATTAGATTAGGTACTTTGGGGGTGAGGGGAATATTCACTTTAATTCCCTGCTCCATTACATGTGAGGGAAATTATGTTCTGAAAAAATAAATGTACCCTAACACAAACGAAAAGGTTTATTCCCCAAAGGGCAGACTTGCTGAATATAAAATAAAATCCATAGTCACTGGCAGATCAAGAAAACCCTGAGTAATCCTGGACTTCAGGGACCTCTGTGACCTCTCTTCCCACTCTACCCTCCAACCACACAGTCCTGCCTGCTATTCCTTGGAGCAGGAAGTGGGGGGAGGGTGTAGATTCTGTTTTGAAGATAGATTGAGAGATGTCTAGTAAATACCGAACTGGAAAAAGTGAGGAAGGGTTAGGAGTCAGGTAATGAGAAGGTTTAGTTGCCTGATTATTTCAAGATCATACGTTTATTAGAGAATAATCACAGATTGCAGGTAATAATGATTGAACTAATATTTTAAGCTAACTTACATTTATTTTTTTCATGTAGTAAAAACAAAAATAATGGGGGAATGATCCACTGTTGCTTATATGCAGGTTGGGTTTCATTTTACAGATAACAGTCAATAATTGTGCTTCAATTATTACAGGTTAAAACTTACATATAGCAAGCTCTACTACACACAACAAAACAATTCATTTAGTATTCCTTAGTAAGAAACAATATTATTTCCACTAAATTTTCTATGAAGTTAATTATTTAAACATATTTTCCCTGTTAGATTTCCTCTTGGGAGATATTTTGGTTTACTATTCAATTTTCTCACTGTGAGACAGAATGGTGATCTTTATCAAGAAGGCTGGGCTTAGAGTAGGATTTAAGAATTTGAATAAATATATTCCAGGTAGGACAAATTATAAAGAGCAAAGGAGAAAGCCTGTGTTTATAAAACTGTCATGACAATGACTCAAATAAAACAAGAGTTTGAAAAAGTGAGTTTTAAGAGGACTAAGGTCATATATATGACTTTGAAAGCCAAGTCTATTTTTCCCCCAGAAGGCAACCGTATTTTCAAACACAGAAGCAAAGGGGTAGGGGGAGAAATGGTATTTTACTCAGAAATGGTATTTTAACTGTGTAAAAGTTATTAGGAAGGGGCTAATATTTAGAGGACTACTGTGAATATTATGTAGAGATAATTACACAAATGGAAATTGAAGTCCAAGTCATATGTTTAGAGAGTGGCAAGAAAAATACATGGTATTAAACAAAGGTGCCTTATTTATTACTGAAATTTTGTCCCTTTAACGATTCAAAAATAATTGTTTTTTTGTTAAAAAAAAAATATATATACATACGTATGTATGTATATATGTACTTAAAACCACATGAAAACTCCCAGAATGCAGCAGTACAAAGCTGCCACTACAGCATTTCTCCAGGTCTAACATGCTCAATGTTCCAAAGAGGCAAGAGAAGCTTTGATTTAATTTAATATTTGCTGTACACCTGCTGTGTGCTAGACACTGGGGGAAGAGAGATGGACATGATAGCCTCTGTCTTTAAGGAATGTATAATCTAGTAGGGGGCAGACAAGGAAACCAACAATGATAAAACACTGTGTTAAGTACTACAACAGGGGTATGTTATGTGACTATAGTTTAATTTAGTTTGAGGAGACTGGAAAGGGATGACGCTTCAGTCCAGACCTGAAGAATGAATGCGCAAGGCAGAGAAGGGGAAGAGTGTTTTAGACAGAGGGACCACGATGTGCAAGGGCATAAAGCTGTGACAAAGTAAGACATGTTGAGAATTCTAAGTGACTTAACATTTTTGGAGCATAAGATATGTGGTGTAGACCCATGGAAAATGGGGCTGGAAAGGAATTATCGGCAAAATTATAAGCCATACCAGAGTTTGGACTTGATGCTGATTGGCAATCTATTTCCAGTTGTGGTCTCCTGATGACCTACATTAAAATTATCTGGGGTGCTTCTTGTAAAGTCCGTTTTAAGATGGTCTGTCTAATGTCTACTGAATACTAATTTCCAGGGTCCTAAGACATTTTGAACAAGTCATCCCACATATTCTTTATGCCTACTAAAGTCTGACAACTGCACAGTGTGTTGTGTTATAATTATAACTGGGTGGATTTGCAAGACAAAAGTGATGCAGTTTCACACAATCACAATTTGGTTATAGGCAGAGCAACCTGGAATGAGTATTCTCAAAGCCCATAAATAATTTAGGCAATGAGAAGATCCCTTAATTAACATATCTCAATTACTCCTCCATTATACCACAGTTCCAAGCTTCTTCTGAGTTATTCATTGAGATAAAATTTTCATTTATGACCAGTTATATTTCAGTAGCTCTATCACAAAAACAGTTTTTGAAAAACCTCCTATGCTGCTCTAATCTGATAAATAATTCCAAAGAAAAACAGGCACTAGATAAGCGAGGCTGTAAAAACTTCCAGGTTCAAGGAGTGCCCCCAACTGTGCAAGATACAACTCCTGCAAAATAAAAGCAGGAGGAAGGAAACGTAAATCAGACAAAAGAAACAATAAGAAAAAAACTCTGTTAAAATTAGCAAGGCACAAAAAGAGGAAGAGGACTCATCAAAAGCAGGAGAGAGGAAGCCACAGCAGAGAAGGAAGAGGAGAGAAACAGGACACAACATAATGTACATCAAGTGAGAACTGTGGGGAATGGAGGGCCATTAACTCCTCATGTGACTAGGGCATCCAGAGGTGTGCTTGATTCACTGCTTTCTTGATCTACAACTCCTCAACACAGAACCTTTAGTTCTGCTGTGAACTAAATGGTACCATTTGTAAACTGCCCAAATGGAAACTGGGAATTTAACAAACTAACTGAATTTACACAAGCTCTTCACAGAATCAAGACATTAAATACCGTGTTGTATGTACAGCAACTTTTCCCTCTGGTTTTATCTTTTAATTTTGTATGGTCTTTTTTCCTTTTTTTAAGATACTGCTAAAAATTTTTATTTTTTTTAATGTTTATTTATTTTTGAGAGAGAGAGAGAGAGAGAGAGAGAGAGAGAGAGAGAGACAGAGTGCGCGTGGGGAAGGGGCAGACAGAGAGGGAGACACAATCTGAAGCAGGCTACAGGCTCTGAGCTGTCAGCACAAGCCCGACATGGGACTCAAACTCATGGACCACAAGATCATGACCTGAGCCAAAGTCGGACACTTAACCTACTAAGCCACCCAGGCACCCCAAAAGTTTTATTTTTTAAGTTATCAAGCGTGTAAATTTTTTTTTTTTAAGTTTATTTATTTGAGAGTAGGGGAGGGGCAGAGAGTAAGAATCCCAAACAGTCTCCGGACCGTCAGCACAGAGCCTGATGCAGGGCTGGAACCTGCAAACCATGAGATCATGACCTGAGCTGAAGTTGGACATTTAACTGACTGAGCCACCCAGGTGCCCCTCCTGGTGAATTCTTGCACTGTTCTGGTCAGTAAATTATTCACAACCCAAAAATCTCATAAATGTTTATGTACATTTTTAGTTTTTTATCATTCATTCTTTTCTGTAGTTATCACATTTAACATAGGTAGCTTAGTTTGGCATGAGAATAAGACCCTTAATTGATTACTCCCAAAATTTCATTTTTCTTTTATTTATATATTTATGTTCCATATACATACTATGTTTTTTCCTGAGGATTCTTTTCCATTATGAGCCTATTCTTATATAAACATCACTTTATACTTTATTAATTTGTAAAGCAGATGAGTTTTTTCAAAAACTCAAAAGTTGCTTTTTATAAATCAATCACTGAAGTTTTCTCTGTTAGGGTTAGTGGCCTTCAACAGAAATGGCCCAAATTTTACCTAAGGTCCAATACTTCAAATACTTTGCCTACAAACAGCATTATGCCAAGTACTATGCAAGATACAAAGAAAGCAAAAAATACATTCCACTATTTCAAAGAACATTAATCCTAACCATGGGAGAGATGGTAAATACTGAAGTATCTTGATTAAAAAATTCTCTAAAAACGAAGTTCCTATTGTAGGCCTGTGCATGAATCAAATCTAAAGGAAGTTATGGTCTCCTAAGTGTTGAAAGGGATCAAGAAAGAAGCAAGGTACTTGTTATTCGAAGGCTTCATGGGAGCAACCTGAGAAAATTGGCCACCAGGAAACTTGCATGACACTTTGTCCTATGAGAGTAAGCTGACATCTGGATCTAAGTTTTGTAGTTTCCACATGGAACTAAACCTCCCAAATCAATAAGAGAGGTGTATTACTCTTGGTTGGCCAAGATGAATCCTTCCTTACCCAGAAGAGAGAACCACTAAGGGAGATGATTCACCCCTTATGCCTTCTCCTTTATTTATGTCTCAGTTTTTGACAACCCAAGATGTAACTAACACATCCTCTTCATTACCATGTACACTAACTCTAAGGTAACTAAAGATAATAAAAAGAAAAAAAAAACAGCATAAAACAAACAAGAAATTTTTTAATAGTTGATAGTGATTATAATGTCTAAGAAAACTATAAATCAAATCAAAGCCAATATGCTAATTTAATGTTTTATTTATAAAGCACTTAAATGCACCCCTGGTAAAGGAATTCCTTTCACAAGATAATGAACCATATTCATTTCTTTATTTACATTGTATTTGTCATAATATTGGATACTGTTAATATACTAAACTCTAAACAGGAATACCTTATCTGAAGTGAAAAAAAAAAAATCTTAGCTCAATGGTCTCAAAGAAACCCCTAACATTCCTAATAAATAAGAAGTTCTAATGATCAATCTTATAATTACTAATTATATAGTACACCATAAACCATAATCTGAAATAACAGAATAAAAGCCCAATAAAACCAAAAAACAAGAACAAATAATAGTAATATTCTTTTGTTTATATTCCAGTTTTTGAAGTTCAAGAATTGTGAGAGAATAAATGTCTGTTGTTTTGAGGCACCCAGTGTGTGATGAGTTGTTACAGCAGCCTTAGGAGACACATACAGTCACTATACATATCAGTAGAAATGGGGCTTACATGACTGCTGACAGAGATGTTCATGTTGCTTATTCTGCTCCATACGTGGGACCATCCCTGCTATATACCAGTTATTTCTGGATACAGCTGATATTGTGCATACACTCTCCGACTTCAACGAGAGGGAGAGTGCTAGACAGTTTAGAAGCCATTTGGACAGGATGAATCATCACTATGTTTGAACTCAAGGTTTCAAACAGACAGGTAAATATGGAATAGATAGAAATAAAGATAGACATATGTTTATGTGTGTTTGTAGGTATGTCCACACAAAGGGCCTAATAGCAATAACATCCCAGTAGCAATTAGAATACTTAGCATCCAGTTTTTGGTTTCTAAATACACACTCTACCCAAAAAGTAACCAGGGGCCCTTGGATTAATGAGTCAAGAGTTGGGGCTGGAGGAAAAAACAAACAAACAAGATGAGAACCTAGAATATCTTCTGTGCCAGAAAGTGCTCAATAAAGATAGGGACATGTCTGTCATAAGGGCATAGAGGCCAGCCGGAAGAGGTCCCTGGAGCAATATGGGACAATTTAAGCATTAAAATCAATTATGACAGGAAGAAGCTACATGGCCCATTAAATAAGAATCCATGAATCCATTCTGATATAAACAAACATATGGGAAAGAAAGCTCTTCTTCATAGAATGCCAATGAATTAATGTAGATGAAATGACAGATCACCATTTGTAACCATTGTAATAACAACTGATTCAGGTAAGAATGATCAATAGATACAAAAACTTATGGGTGAAGATTTGAGAAGACTATTTACATATTGTCAAAACTATCTCCCCACAAATTGCCTTAACCAAGTGATAAAAGTTAGCATCACTAATATTGAGGCAAATTAATATCATATACTTTCTCAGAAATAACACACTGAGAAGATATATTACCATTTTGTGCTGTTCCTGACAAAATGCATTACCTGAATCAAATTGTAAGACATTTTACAAAATAACTGACCTAAAGTTGAAAAAATGTGAAGGTCAAGAACACAAAGAAAGCCTGAGGACATGTTCCAGATTAAAAGAAACCTAAAAAGACATGACAACTAAATGCAATGCTCAATCCTGGACGGGATCCCAGACCCTGAGAAAATACATAAATATAGGTATAAAGAACATTATTGGGACAATTGCTAAAATTTGACTACGGGCTGTGGATTAGATCACAGTATTGTATCAATGTTACATTTCCTGATTTTGATAACACTACTGCAGCTATGTAAGAATATCTTTGCCCTTAGGAAACACACTAAAGAATTTAGTCATAAATGTCTGCAACTTATTCTCAAATGGCTCAGAAAAAAAATGTATGTGTGTATGTATGTGTGTAAATATGTATAAAGGGAGAGAGAAATAATAATTAGGCAAAAAGTAAACTACAGGTGAATCTAGGTAAAGGGAATGTAGGAGTTGTTTGTATAAGTCGTCTTATAATAACTTTTCTGTAAGTTTCAAATTATATCAAAATAAATTTAGAAAGAGAGAGAAGAGGGGTGCCTGGGTGGCTCAGTCAGTTAAGTGTCTGACTTTGGCTCAGGTCATGATCTCATGGTTTGTGGGTTTGAGCCCCGCATCAGGCTCTGTGCTGACAGCTCAGAGCCTGGAGTCTGCTTAGGACTCTGTGTCTCCCTCTCTCTCTCTCTCTCTGCCCTTCCCCCACTCATTCTCTCTCTCCCTCTCTCTCTGAAAAATAAACACTAAAAAAAATTATAAAAAAAAAAAAAGAAAAGAAAGAGAGAGGAAGGGAGGGAGGGAGGGGAGATAAAGAAAAATCTGCCCTCAGGAAATTGTAGTTCAGTTAGGAAAACACAGGATGTCAACTAATACATCATGTAAAATTCAGAAATAAACTTAAAGGACAAAACCATATAAGCTGAAAAACATTTTTACTAAATAAAATAATGCAGCTTAAGGTCCCTGAAAAATAACTGCAAATTTCTCCAACACATGATTTTTATTACTGTATGCATGTGTTACCATTCCTAACCTGCATTTGCCTGGTTTACTCAGTTAACTTTTTTAGCTTATTTTGGTCATTATAAAATTAGTTTTACTTAATGCAAATAAAAGCTTACCACTTTAGAAAAATAATGCAAATAAAAGCTTACCACTTTAGAAAAATGCAAATAAAAGCTTACCACTTTAGAAAAATTTCTAAATAGAAAAATATCTATTTAGAAAAAATAGACAATTCTTTCACAGAAGCAAAGACAATCATTTCTAACCTTCGGATGAAAAATGAAGTAACTAGGGGTGCCTGGGTGGCTCAGTCGATTAAGCATCTAACTCTTGATTTTGGCCCAGGTCATGATCTCACAGTTGTGAAATCAAACCCCGCATTGGGCTCTGCACTGACAGCACAGAACCTGCTTGGATTCTCTCTCTCCCTCTCTCTCCCTCTGCCCCTTCTCTGCCCATGCATGTGCTCTCACTCAAAATGAATAAACTTTAGAAAAATTGGTTGGGGTGCCTGGGTGGCTCAGTCTGTTGGGCATCTGACTTTGGCTCGGGTCATGATCTCACAACTTGTGAGTTCGAGCCCCATGTAGGGCTCTGTGCTGATAGCTCGGAGCCTGGAGCCTGCTTCGGATTCTGTTTCCCTCTCTCTGTCTGCCCCTCCTCCACTCATGCTCTGTCTCTCTCTGTCTCAAAAATAAATAAACATTAAAAAATTAAAAAAAAAAAAGAAAAATTGGTTAATGTCATAGTATGTCAGGAATAAGTCAGAATTTGTTCTAAATCGAAGACTAATACACTTGACCCTTGAACACAGGTTGAACTGACCCCAGTTTTATGCAGATATTTAAGATAAATATGGTACAGTACTATAAATATATTTTTCTTCCTTGTGATTTTAATAACACTTTATTTTCTCTAGCTTACTTTATGGTAAGGATACAGTAAATAATACATATACAAAATATGTGTTAATAAAGTGTTTATATTGGTAATAAGGTTTCTAGTCAACAGTAGGCTATTAGTTTCAGGGGAGTCAGAAACTATACTTGGATTTTTGACTGCATGGGGGTCAGCACCCCTAGTCCCCACACTGTTCAAGGGTCAACTGTATTTAATCAAACAATAAGGCTTAAGCTAAATACAGACTTCAAGATGGTTTTTTAAGTTGCTTTGATATTAAAAATGTTGTTACTAAATGTGAGAACAAAGGGAGTGAAACACTTGTATCCTGCATTATTCATCAATATATTCCGTGACCTCCTGCCTGACATCTAGAATAGTAAGTGCCAGAATTGACCAAATATCCCCTCTTCAACAAAGCTGTCTGCTTCATTTCATCTCCCTCATAAATGTAAAAATCCTAGGAAAGACATTTACAACACATTGCTGATAGTACATTCAATACAGTCCCTCATACAATCAGCCAATCCATCTAAATAAAAGTCACATCGCTAAACTATAATTATCACAGAGCAATTCATCAGTGTCAGCACCAGGAGGCTCAACTATTTTTCTCAGCCTTTGCCCTCTTTCTTATTTTGATGACTACTATCTTGGTTCAGATCCATACTATACTGTCCTCACATTATTCTACCAACTTCCTAACTGACCTCTCTTTTTTAATCCATCACTGTCAGACTAATCTTCCTTAAAAACTTTTTTCATGCCATGATTCTGATCAAACACCCACAAGGGTTTCCCATGACATTCTGAATTAAGTAAAACTTTTCATCAAATGATTTCACACCCTCTCTGACATGGCCTCAACCGAAATTTTCAACCTTATTTTCTACCTTTCATACTCAGTATTCTCAAAAAACAAGCATGCTTTCTTAACATAGTCTGTGTTCATGTTTTCAACCTGACTGCAACCTCTCAATCTGTCAAAAAAAAAAGGGGAAAATACATTTCTTTCTCTCCCTAAAATCCCACTGAAGTGACAGTAAACAATTGCAAAAGGGAATAAACTCAAAGGTAATGAAGGCTAGAGATGGCAAAGGCATCCAAAGATCAGAGATTCTGGCAAATTTTTGGAAGACAAAAACAGGAAGATACAGAAAGATGAACCAGAGCAGGAGCCTTCAAAGCAGGCATTTTTCACTCAACATTTATTCAACAAATATATATGAGCACACAGTGTGTGCCAAACACTGTTCTAGAAGCTCAGGTTATAGTTATAAATGTGACAAACAAGGGATCTGTTAACAATGAACTTGGATTCTAGTTAAGGTAGAGAAATATTAAACAACAAAAACAAAAAAATAAGAGCCATGACAAGTATGGTGATAATTAGGTTACAATTATAGGGAAAGTGATGGGAGTAGCTTCTCTAGATTGGATACACAGAAAAGGCCTAATTAGTGATATTTAAACTAAGATATGAATGACAAAAAGATGTCAGACATGCACAAATCAGAGAGAAGAACATTCCAGGTACAGCATACAAATTTGGTGCGTCAGGAAAACAGAAAGAAAGAATAGTCTGATAGGAAGAGAGAGCCAGATCATTCAAGGATTTGTAAACCAAGAAACAGAAGTTTGGATTTTATTCTAAGAAAGCCCTCTCGAGGTCAATGACAAGTCATTCCTCACAAAAAGCTGCAGCAGAGGTGGGGACCATTTTTGGAGGTAGACAATAAAATGCGCAAAGGGATAGAGGTGGGAAAAAGGATGCTCAGCAGGACAAGAACCAGTATTCCCCACACTGGCAAACCTAGGGAAATTCTGGCACTTGCTTCTGGGTTAATGAAGCTAGAAAAAACAGCTCTCTCAAGCCTAGTAGCAAGCCTAGGTAACCAATATAAATGCCAGAAGCAACCAGATGTAAAACAATAGGGAGTGGGTGGTCCTAAGAACCAGAAGGCACAACCTCAGCTAAAAACATTCAAAGTTTTAAAAAGTTTATTCTAAGGGCACCTGAGTGGTTCAGTCATTAAGCGGCTGGCTCTTGATTCTGGCTCAGGTCATGACTTCATGGTTTGTGAAATCGAGCCCTGCATCAGGCTCTGTGCGCTGACAATGTGGAGCCTGCTTGGGATTCTCTCTCTCCCTCTCTCTGCTCCTCCCCTGCTTGCTCTCTCTCAAAATGAAAATAAACTTTAAAAAAAATAAAAAGTTTATTCTAGAATTTGATGAAGTTGTTTAACCTTGTAAAAACATTAAAACTCAATGAATTTTATACTTTAAAAAAGTTAGTTATATATGTGTATTATATCTCAATTTTTAAAACAAAAACTAAAAAAAATTTTAAGCACTGTGCTAAACAAAAAAGAGTTGGATGCTACTTTCTCTAAGACGCCCATAAACTTTGTACCTCTCTATGGCATTTACAGCAAATCAGCTTTATATTATGTGTACTTTGCCTTATCACCCTCCACACCCAACTAGGTTGCAGACTTCCGGAGAGAGATCATATGGTTCTCATTTGTCACCCCAGAGCCACTATCAAAGAAATATATTTTTTCTTCATCTGAATTTCAGCTTTTTTCTGTTAAATATTTCTAATTTGATGGACTCCAAATAGAAGATGACATCTAATTTCAGAGGACTCAAAACTAAAGGTGCACTTCTTTAAAAAAGAAAAAAAAAAGTGGCTAATTTATCCAATTTTCCTTTTTTTTAAAAATTTTTAAAAAATGTTTATTTATTTTTGAGACAGAGAGAGATAGAGCATGAACGGGGGAGGGTCAGAGAGAGGGAGACACAGAATCTGAAACAGGCTCCAGGCTCTGAGCTGTCAGCACAGAGCCCGACACGGGGCTCGAACTCACAGACCGTGAGATCATGACCTGAGCCAAAGTTGGCCGCTTAACTGACTGAGCCACCTAGGCGCCCCTATCCAATTTTCAATAAATATTAATTTTAAGGAACCAATACATTTATTTTTTATGTTTATTTATCTATTTTGAGAGAGACAGTGCATCCAAGCGAGAGCAGGGGAGGGACAGAGAGAAAGGAGAGAGAGAATCCCAAGCAGATTCTGCACTATCAGCACAGAGCCTAAAACAGGGCTTGATCTCACAAATCATGAGGTCATGACCTCAGTGGAAATCAAGAGTCAGACACTTAACCAACTGAGTCACCCAGGTGCCCCGGAACCAACACTTAATTTAAAATTAATATCGCTATCAACAGAAGAATGGTTTAAAAAAAAAAAAAAAACTGAAGAAAATTCTACAATGCACTTTAGTTTTCACAAAATATTTTTATAATATTTCTATAAGGCTGTTTCTAGGGATATGATTTGATTCAATAGCTATATTAATAATATGACTCTCCTGGGGCACCTGGGTGGCTCAGTAGGTTAAGTGTCCGACTCTTGATTTTGGCTCAGGCCACGATCCCACGGGTTCGTGAGATCGAGCCCTGTGTCTGGTTCTGCACTGACAGTGCAGAGCCTGCTTAAGATTCTCTCTTTCTCTCAAAATACATAAATAAAAATTTTTTTTAAAAATGACCCTCTTAACAAGTAACAAATGATATTAGTAAGGGTTCCTGCACATGACAGAAACCTAATTGAAATTAATTTTATAAACAAAGAATATAATCAAATTCAAAGTTTAAAGAAATTCGTCAGTACATTTATCACACTGTATCTCTTCTCTCAACTTCATCTCTATTTCTCTCCTTTCCAAGGTTTCATTCCAAAATTCTGTACTCCTATTCTGCAACCTGCTTTATATCTCCATCTCTTTCTTTTTTTTTTCTTCCTCTTTATAAAGAGAGTGCACGCACACACACAAGTGGGAGAGAGGGGCAGAGGGAGAATCCTAAGCAGGTTCCATGCTCAGCATGGAGCCTGATGTGGGATTCGATCCCACAAACCTGGGATCATGACCTGAGCTAAAATTAAAGTTGGACAATCAGCCAACTGAGACACCCAGGCACCCCTGTATCTCCATTTCTTTAGATTCTCTCTTCTCATTCTGTCCCATCAATATTTTTCTCTCCATATCCCTGAAAGAAGCTACTCCCAATTCCTAAATTTCACAAATCACTAAAATAGATTTTTAGAATTAACCAGAACACTGAATTCATACAACTGCTAAAATAGATTTTTAGAATTAGCCAGAACTCTAAATAAAAACTCAAGATTGGGGAGAAATCACTTTACTAGTAAATCCCACATATAGTAGTAGTTCTTCTTCCATCTTTGCATATCAGTATTTTATTCTGGCGGGAGTCACAAATCCAACCAGAGATGGCTCATTATTCCTGACATTAACCAGCCACAAATGGAAATGGGTAATATTTAATGGCCAAGAATTGCTTTGGGTGAAAAGATAGGGCAAATAGTTACTGAAATTTTCATTAAGAATTTGCAAAGGTGTCAAACAGCAAATGCTAAAACATCCTTTAAAATTTTTAACACAAATTCTGGTTAACAAGAAAACTCAAGTAGGTAAATATTTCATTTTTATGACCTAAGTCTGAATTAGTAAGGAGAGAACCTTCATTATCTTATACTAGTGAAAGGGTCTATTTAAAGAAAGTCTGCAAGATATTCCTAGCCTAAGTCATCTAAGACTAAATAAGGACTCAGGAGAGACTGGAAATTCTTATTCTACCACTTAACTAACTACAACTTCAGGCTAAATCATTTAAATCCTTAGGTCTTATTTTCTTAATATGCAAAAGAAAAGATGGACTAGCAAATCCAAAAGTCTCACCCAATACCTCCCAACCAATTTTGGTTCTAATTTTTTAAATTTATTTACTTATTTTGAGAGAGAGACAGAGCCTGCATGAGTGGAGGAAGGGCAGAGAGAGGATAGAGAAAATCCCAAGCAGGCTCCATGCCCAGCGCAGAACCCAATGCTGGGCTCAATCCCATGACCACAAGATCATGACCTGAGCCAAAATCAAGAGTCCAATGCTTAACTGACTAAGCTACTCTGGCACCCCTGAAGTTTTATTTTTTAATTACTGACTTTATACTCTATATAGCCTTAGGAAACTCAGTGACTCCATCAAGTGTAATAACATTCTTATTATAGTGATCTTACAAGAAGAAGAGAGAAAAGGGGGTAGAAAACTTATCAAAAAAGTAATGGCTGAAAACTTCCCTAACCCGGGGAAGGAAACAGATATTCAGATCCAGGAGGCCCAAGACCCCCCCACAAATTCAACCCAAGGAGATTCACACCAAAACACACAGTAATTAAAATGGCAAAAAGTAGTGACAAAAAAACTTTAAAAGCAGCAAGAGAGGGGTGCCTGGCTGGCTCAGTCAGAAGAGCATGTGACTCTTGACCTCGGGGGTCATGAGCTTGAGCCCCACACTGCCAGTAGAGACTAAATAAATAAATCAGTAAGTAAATAAATAAGAAAAAAAAGACTTTAAAAAAAGCAGCAAGAGAAAAGCAGACAATTACATAAAAGGGGAATCCCATAAGGCTATAAGCAGATTTTTCAGCAGAAACTTTGCAAGTCAGAAGGAAGTAGCATGATATATTCAAAGTGTTGAAAGGGAAAAAAGCTGCAGCCAAGAATACTGTATCCAGCAAGGCTACCATTCAGAATGGGAGAGATAAAGAGTTTTCCACACAAACAAAAACTAAAGGAGTTCACGACCACTAAACCACCCTACAAGAAATATTAAAAGGGATTCTTTGAGTATAAAGGAAAGACCATAAGTGAAAGTATGAAAACAAAACAAAACAAAAAAAACACAAAAGCAGTAAAAATAAGTATTTCTGTAAAAATCAGTCAAGGGATTCACAAAATAAAAGGATGTAAAGTATAACACCATATACCTAAAACATGAGGGGGAGAAGACTAAAGAATGGGTTCAAACTCAAGTGACCATCAACTTTATATGGACTACTATATCCATAAGATGTTATATATAAACCTAATGGTAACCACAAATTAAAAATCAGTGACAGATATGCAAAGAATAAAGAGAAGAGGATCAAAATATATCAGTAAAGAAAGCCAACATACCATGAAACAGAGCAAGAGAAGGATCAGAGAAACTCTATAGAAACAACCACAAAACAAGTAGCAAATGGCAATAAAAATATATCTATAAGTAACTATCTTGAATGTAACTGGACTGAATGCTTCAATCAAAAGACATAGGGTGATAGAGTAGATAAAAAACAAGACCCAATTATATGCTGCCTATAAGAGACTCATTTTAGACCGAAAGACACATGCATTTTGAAAGTGAGAGGATGGGGAAACATTTATCAGGTAAATGGATGTCAAAAGAAAGCCAGAGTAGCAATACTTATATCAAACAAAACAGGATTTAAAACAAAGACCGTAACAAGAGTCAAAAAAGGACACTACATAAAATTAGAGACAATCCATCAACAGCATATAACAACTGTAAATATTTATGCACCCAACATAGAAGCACACAAATACATAAAACAGTAAATAATAATTAACTCTAATAAAATAATAGTAGGGGACTTTAAAACCCCACTTACATTAATGGATAGATCATCCAAATAGAAAATCAACAAGGAAACAGTGGACTAGATAGACTTAATAGACATATTCAGAACATCCCATCCTAAAACAGTAGAATACACATTTGTTTCAAGTGCACATAGAACATTCTCCAGAAGAGATAACATACTAGGCCACAAAACAAGTCACAACAAATTTTTAAAAGTTGCAGTCATACCATGCATCTTTTCTGAGCACACACTATGAAACCAGAAATCAACTACAAGAAAAATCTGGAAAGAGCACAAATACATGGGGATTAAATAACATGCTACTAAGCAATGAATGGGTCAACCCAGAAATCAAATAAGAAATACAAATTACATGGAAACAAGTGAAAATGAAAACACAATGGTCCAAACTCTTTGGGATGCAGCAAAAGTGGTTCTATGGGGGAAGTTATAGCAATACAGGCCTATCTCAAGAAGTAAGAAAAATCTCAAATAAACAACCCTACACCTAAAGGAGCTAGAAAAAGAACAATAAAACCCAAAACCAGCAAAAGAAAGGAAATAATAAAGATTAGAGCAGAAATAAATGATATAGAAACTGAAGAACTAGAACAGATCAATGAAACCAGGAGCTGGTTCTTTGAAAAGATCAACAAAATTGATAAACCTCTAGCTATACTCATAAAAAAAAAAAAAAAAAATGAAGAAAGAAAGAAAAAAAAAAGTTAATGAGAGGACCCAAATAAACAAAATCACTAAGAGAAGAAATAACACCACAGAAATGCAAACAATTGTAAGAGAATATTATGAAAATCTGTATGTCAATAAATTGGACAACTTAGAATAAATGGATAAATTCCTAGAAATATACAACCTACCAAAATGAAAGCAGGAAGAAATAGAAAATTTTAACAGACCAATTCCAGCAATGAAATTCATCCAGTAATCCAAGAACTCCCAACAATATAAGCACCTTCACAGGCAAATTCTAACAAACATTTAAAGAAGAATTAATACCAATTCTATTCAAACTATTTAAAAAAATTGAAGAGGAAGGAAAGCTTCAAAATTCATTCTATGAAGGCAGTATCACCCTGATACCAAAGCAGATAAAGATATCACAAAAAAAGAGAACTATGAACCAATAACTCTCATGAATAAAGATGCAAAAATCCTCAACAATTAGCAAACCAAATTCAACAATATGTTAAAAAAACTATTTTCCACATTCAAGTAGGACTTATTCCCAGGATGCAAGGGTGGTTCAATATTCGCAAAACAATCATTGTGACACATCACATCAACAAAAGAAAGGTAAAAACCATATGATCATTTCAACAGATGCAGAAAAAGCATTTGACAAAGTACAACATCCATTCATGATTACAAAAAAAAAAAAACAAAACCCTGCAAAGTAGGTCTAGAAGGAACATACCTAAACATAATAAAGGCCTTAATTGAAAAACCCATAGCCAACATCATACTCAACGGTGAAAAACTGAGAGCTCTTCCCCTTAAGTCAGAAACAAGAAGGGGTGCCTGGGTGGCTCAGTTGGCTAAGTGTCCGACCTCGGCTCAGGTCATGATCTCATGGTTCGTGAGTTCGAGCCCCGCATCGGGCTCTGTGCTGACAGCTCAGAGCCTGGATCCTGCTTCGGATTCTGTGTCTCCTTCTCTCTCTGACCTTCCCCTATTCATACCGTCTCTGTCTCTCAAAAATAAACATTGGAAAAAAACAACAAGGATGTATAATCTCACCACTTTTATTCAACATAGAACTGGAAGTTCTAGCTGTAGCAATTAGACAACATAAAAGTAAAACCCACAATAAAGAAATCAAAGGCAGGGGCGCCTGAGTGGCTCAGTCGGTTAAGCGGCCGACTTCGGCTCAGATCATGATCTCGTGGTTCGTGAGTTCGAGCCCCGCGTCGGGCTCTGTGCTGACCGCTCAGAGCCTGGAGCCTGTTTCAGATTCTGTGTCTCCCTCTCTCTGACCCTCCCCTGTTCATGCTCTGACTCTCCCTGTCTCAAAAATAAATAAAACGTTAAAAAAAAAAAAAAAAAAAGAAAGAAATCAAAGGCATCCAAACTGGTAAGGAAGAAGTAAAACTTCTCTTACTATTTACAGATGATATGATTTTATATATATAAATATATAAAACTCTGATGGGGCATCTGGGTGGCTCAGTTGGTTGGGTGTCCGACTTCGGCTCAGGTCATGGTCTCACAGCTTGTGAGTTGGAGCCCCACGTTGGGCTCTGCGCCGACGGCGCAGAGCCTGGAACCTACTTCGGATTCTGTGTCTCCCTCTCTCTCTCTACCTCTCCCCCACTCATGCTCTGTCTCTCTCTGTCTCAAAAATAAATAAACATTAAAAAAAAATTAAAAAAAAAGAAAACTCTGATGACTCCACCCAAAAACTATTTACAACTGATAAATGAATTCAGTCAGTTGCAGGATATAAAATCAATATACAGAAATCTGTGGCATTCCTATACACTAATAATGAGGCAGCAAAATGTAAAATTAAGAAAATAATCCCATTCACAATTGCACCAAAAATGATAAAATATCTACAAATAAACGTAACCAAAGAAGTAAAAGACCTGAAATCTGAAAATTATAAAACACATGACAGAAATGAAGACAACACTAAGAAATGGAAAGACATTTCATGCTCATAGGTTAGGAGAACAAATGTTGTTAAAATGTCTATACTACCCAAAGCAATCTACAGATATAATTCAATCTCTATCAAAATACCAACAGCATTTTTCACAAAACTAGAACAATTCTAAAATTTGTATGGAATCACAAAAGACCCTAACAGCCAAAGCAATCTTGAAAAAGAAAAACAAAACCAGAGGTATCACAATTCCAGACTTCAAGTTATATTACAAAGCAGTAGTAATTAAAACAGTACTGGCATAAAAATAGACATACAGGTCAATGGAATAGAACAGAAAACTCAGAAATAAACCCACAACTATACGGTCAATTAATCTTCGACAAAACAGGAAGAATATCCATTGGGAAAAAGAACATCTCTTCAACAAATGGTGTTGGGAAAACTGGACAGCTACATGCAAAAGAATGAAACTGGACCACTTTCTTACACCATGCACAAAAATAAACTCAAAATGGATTAAAGACCTAAATAGGAGACCTGAAACCTGAAAACAGAGCACAGGCAGGAATTTTTCTGATGTCAGTCATAGCAACATCTTTCTAGATATGTCTCCTGAGGCAAGGGAAATAAAGGCAAAAATAAACTATTGGGACTATCTCAAAATGTGAAGTTTCTGCACCGTGACAGAAACAATCAACCAAACTAAATGGCAACCTACGAATGGGAGAAGGTATCTACAAATGACACATCTGATAAAGGGTTACTATCCAAAATGTATAAGGAACTGATACAACACACACACACACACACACACACACACACACACACACACACACACACACACAATAATCCAATTAAAAAATGGGCAGAAGACACGAACAGACATTTCTCCAGATGACATCCAGATGGCCAATGGACACATGAAAGGATGCTCAACATCACTCATCATCAGGGAAATGCAGAAGAAAACTACAATGAGATATCACCTCACACCTGTCTGAATGGCTAAATTCAAAAACATAAGAAACAAGTGTTTGGCAAGGACATGGAGAAAAAGGAACCCTCTTGCACTGTTGGTGGGAATGTAAATCCAGTAATTGCACAATTGGGTATTTATCCCCCAAATACAAAAACATTGGATACATGCACCCCTATATTTATTATAGTGTCATTTACAATAGCCAAACTATGGAAGCAACCCAAATGACTACTGACTGTTGAATGGATAAGGAAGATATAGTATAAACATACAATGGAATATTATTCAGCCATAAAAAAGAACAAAATATTGCCATTTGGATAAATGGCAACATGGACAGAGCTAGAGAGTATAATGCTATGTGAAATAAGTCAGTCAGAGAAAGTCAAATACCGTAAGATCTCACTAGTATGTGGAATTTAGGAAACAAAACAAATGAGGCATTCCAAGTGAATTCATAGGTTAGCTTTCCTTTTCGGTTAAAAATACAACCAGAGTTGGGTTCCTCTATAATAAAACATACCAATTTAGGACAACTGTTACCTGCATGCTTCTCTCTCAGAAGACAAGAAAGAACAAAGTTTAAATTACTATTTGAGAATATTGACAATTCTAGGTTCAAATAGAATTAACTCTGCTTATTTGTACAATAAAATAGTAATGTTTCACTTCAGATTAGTACTCTGACAAGAAATAATACTGTTCATTCAATAAATGTGCAATGAAATACTACTGTGAAGTTGGGCACTGTACTGGTAAGTTATAGGGAATACAGCTATATAAAGAGTAAAATAGGGTCCCTCCCCTCAGGCAATTTTATTAAAATCTCCAACAACAAAACAGAACTTTTATACTGTTTATACTTTTTACTTTTAAAATGAATGCACCTACTTCTACATGCTACAATATTTTAAATTTGAAATGTTTTTATATTACACACACACACACACAAGCACGTGGTGAGGGAGTTTAAAGACAAATTTTGTAAGGATACATTCAGCATTTTCAGAATAAATAATCTCTACTCTTTTGTTATAACCATTCACCAACTAGCTGATAACTGCATTTTTACTCTACTATACATGATTACAAAAAATTAAATATGTTTCCCCAAAAAACATACTGGAAGTAAAATCAGTCAGGGGTTGTTAGCCAAATAATCATCTAAATTATCTATACAGATGTCATAACATAGGAGTTAGTGTATTTTAGTCAATTCTTCAGGATGAAACAGGTTTATAGCTAGGACAGCTAATGTATCTTTAGAGAAAACACTTTTATACCACTGTAAATAAACATAAGCAACAATGCCGTTACTCAAAACTTTAAAAGCTTTGGTCTGTGGTCAGAAAAAATTTCTTTAACAGACCTTTGAAAGAACACAACTTCCATGGATGAAAAATTTCATTGAATATACTGCAGAATCTCATACTCCTTATCCTAATAACTATATTTCCAGAAACAAACTAAAAAAAAAAAAAAAAACCCAGACCAGAAGTTGGGGAGGATGTGGAACAAGAGGAACATTTTTGGTAGGTACATACATTCCTCATCACTTCAGAGAGCCATTTGGAGATTCCATATCTAAAGATCCTGCAATAATACCTCTAAGTGTCCAAGTACTTAAGAGACAAATGTCAGGAAAAATGTACAAAAAAATTCACCACAGCATTCAAAAGGTGAATGGAAAAACTGGCTCATTCTGATAAAAATATGAACCAGATCTAGAAGAATCAGCCTGAATATTGTAAAACCATCTAGTTGAATAAAAAAATGAAAATTTTAGGAGGCAAATATAGTTTATGACTTGTATGTAATTCAAAAGCACAGAACAGCAATAAACAAAATTTTATGGATACATGTGTATTAAATGCACTAAAACACGAAGCAGAACAACACAAATTGTTATCTAGGAGAAGATTTCTGCTGTACCCATTGTATCTCTTCAAATAAGTTATTTGAAGAAAATAAAAACTGATTACTACAGTTTATGAGTATATGCAGATGTCTATCATGTTTTACACTTTTATTTAAAATGTTTTAGGGGCACGTGGCTGGCTCAGTTGGAAGAGCATGTGGCTCTTGATCTCAGGGTGGTGCGTTCGAGCTCCACTCTGTAGATTACTTGAAGTTAAAAAATAAAATTCTTCAAAATTAAAAACTAATTAATTTATTTATTTCCACTTCCACCACAGGTATAATCATACTTCTACTCATGCTGCTCCTAGGGTGGAAGATGACCATCGTGCATATATATATACACCTCCCCCTCCAGGAACCCAGGCACAAGCCACCCACCCCAACACTCACAGACAGAAGCATTCCAGTGCACACAATCCCAGATGATACATTTCCCCACAGTTTAAGTTGACTTTAGACACCTAAGTATTTCCCCTGAGGAAGTGCATCATTCCTGGGGTACTGCAATACCAGGTCAATGTGTGGAGTAGATGGAGCAAGCTCCTATTCCATCTCCCTGCTCCAAAAATCTACTTACTATATTATCCTGGGACAAAGGATGCATTGGATATTAAACAGATAAGAACAGACACCACACTTGATCTTAACCAAAGTCCTAGAAGTGATAAAAAAACAAATTTATTTTAAAATGAAATTCAAAGATGGATAAAAAAAAAGTTGTGAACAAGTATGCTCAAAGACAAATATTAAGGAAAAAAAAAACAGGGAAAAATTGGGGGGGGGGGCAACTAAATATCCTACAAGAAAAAAAAACCAAATCTGAGTAAACTGGGGTATGTTTTATGTCCATTCTGGATTATAATGCAGGTGCTGTAAATTATTCCTAAAGCATTTAATGTATGGGAAAATGCCAGTGATAAAACTTTAAATGAAAGAAGCAAAACTAAATTGTGCATACTTAATGGCTATATAAACATACATACACAAAGGTGAGAAAATATATCAAAAATTTAAACTGTAGTCATTTCTGCCTGGTAGGACAGAGTTTTATTTTCTTCTTTATACATCTCTAAATGTCACATATTTCCATTAATGAAAGGGGGAAAAAAGGAGAAGGCAAACTACAAACTCAAAATCCTCTTGTAAAAACTTACTTCCCAATTAACCTGATAAGATTCTGTTTTACTTTTGATTCTAAAATTATTGGACTATGTTAACAAAGATAAACCTCTTTAAATATTAATATTCACAACTATACAAGCCAAAAGAATTACACCAATAACTATACAGCTGTAAAATTATACTTTAAAGTTTCTAAAGATACCTGTTTAATCTCTGCTGTTTCTAGCACTGTCACATCAAAATATATGGTCCCTTCATCTATGCATTAGACAAGGTTTTCACATGGAAAATCTCATACCAAATCTTAATTTATATCATAAAAATAAGCATGTGTAAATAACAGTTTGGCTGTAAGAAATGACATAAATAGGACAGCATGCAGTGTTCACATAACATACTCCATGGCAACTGAAAAATAAAAAATACTGTTTAGAGAAATTAAAGACCTAAATAAATGGGCAGATATACCATTATTAATGGACTGAAAGATGGAACGTCATTATATGTCAATTGTCCCCATATTGAACTAAGTATTCACTATGTAATTATAGCCAATATCCCAATGTCTGATTCTAAAATTTACATGGAAAAGCAAATGACCCAGAACAGCCAAAAGAATCTGGAAAAAGAACCTGGGGTAAACTATCTGCCTTCAAGATTTACTCTAAGGCTAAGTAATCAAGACAATGTAGTAATGGCAAAAGAATTGAGAATTCCATCATTGTAACAGAATACAGTCCAGAAATAGGCTCATTTTACAATGTCAAATGATTTTCAACAAGGATGTCAAAGTTGGTAAGTTGAAAAGGAAAGGTTTTGTTTTTCTACCATTCCTGAGATATAGTTGACAAACTGAAGTACAAAGCTTTTTTTAACAGATGCTGGAGCAAACATATAAATATTGAGGGTGGGGAAGCCTCCACTTCTTTATCAAACCATTAACAAAAATCAATTCAAAATGGATCACAGACTGAAACGTAAAGGCTAAAATTATAAAGCCCTTAGGAGAAAACATAAGATACCTTTGCAACTTTGGTGTAAGTCAAGATGTATAAGGATAGAAAACACTAAACCATGAAAGTAAAAATATTTTGATAAAGTCCAATATAAAAACTTCTTCTCTTTGAAAGATACCACTAAAAATATAAACAGGCAAGTCACAGACTAAGGGAAAATATTCACAAATATATCTGATGAGGGACTTGTATTGAAAAAATATAAAGACTTGCTACAACTAAACAATAAAAAAGATAACCCAATTTTTTAAATGGGCAAGACTTGCAGTCATTTCCCAAATGGCTAATATGAACCTGAAAAGTTGCTCAACATTACAGGGGATCAGGGAAACGCAAATTAAAACTACAATGAGATACCACTACATATGCATTACAGTGGCTAGAAGGCAAAAGACTGACAATTCCAAGTGCTGTTGAATATATAAAATGATGTGTACAACTTTGGCTAAGTTTGTCAGTTTCTTGAAGGATTAAAATTACACCTAGCCTATATAACCCAGCCATGTTCTCATAGGTATTTATCCAAGAGAAATAAAAGAGACTTGTATACAAATAAAAGAGACTTGTACACAAATGTTATAGCAGCTTTATTAGTAAAAGCCAGAAATGGAAGCAGTCAAAATATCTATCAACAGGTGAATGGATAAATAAGCAACGATATGGAACAATCTAAAAATCATTATTCTACCTGAAAATAAGCCAGATTACACACACACACACACAGAAAAAGAGAGAGAGAGAGAGAGAGAGAGCGAGCGCGAGCGAGAGCGCGTGAGCATATGCCCGCGCGCTACAGCGTGGGCAAGCGCTAGAGCTCAGGGAGAGGGAGGGAGAAAGAGAGAAGGGGGAGGTGAGGGGGAGAGAGAGAGAGAAAAACACTGAGTGATTCTACACATAAGATTCTAAGAATGCAAACTAATCTATAGTGACAGGTTGCCTGGAGACAGAGGGGAAGGGAGATACGACTTGCAAAGAGTTATGAGGAAACTTTGGGGGATGATGGAAATGTTTACTATCTTGATTGGCAGTGATGGTTTCATGTGTGTATGAAAACACATCATATTGTATACCTTAGTGTGTAGTTTATTATATGGAAATTATATCTCAATAAAGTAGAAGAAAAATTTTTCAAGAAACAAGCAAACCAAAAAACTTTAGAGCAGAATTAGAGTCAAGGTAGTGGCTAGCCATGAGGGGCAGGGGTATAGAGAAGCAGATGTGGGGCAGGGGGCTTCTGGCACACCTGTGTTTTTCTTTTTTTCATCTCTGTACTGGTTACAGAAGAGCAGTCAAGTTGTAAAAGTGTACACTTATGATATGTGTACTTTTCTGTATATTTTTCTTCAATACTGTTTTTACTTCTATTTAAGTGTTTATTTATTTTTGAGAGAGAGAGAGTGAGGCAGAAGATAGAGGGAGACAGAGAATCCCAAGCAGGCTCCCCACTGCCACTCAGAGCCTGACGCGGGACTCAAACTCACGAACTGTGAGATCATGAACTGAGCCAAAACCAAAATTTGGAGGTTTAACCGACTGAGCCACCCAGGCGTCCCTCAATACAAAGTTTTTAAAAGAAGATATAACATCTACCTATGACCTAGCAATCTGACTCCTTTATCCAAGAGAAATGAAATATCTGTCCACAAAAAGACCTGTACAAACATATTCATAGCAGTTTTCTTCACAATGGTCCCAAACTGGAAATAGCCCAGGTGTCCATTAATAGGAAACTAGATAAACAATCTATGGTACACACTGCTTGTAAAATTGAATATTACTCCACAATAAAAAGAAACAAACTACTAACGCAAGCAATAACATGCATGTGTCTAAAGACCTCATGCTGGGTGCAAGAAGTCAGGGATAAAAGAGTACATATGCACAATCAACTAATAGAAAGTTATAGAAAAGGCAAAATTTACCTATGGTTGTAGTTGCTTCTAGGAGAAGTAACTAGGATAGGGAGAAGTAGAGAGAGAGTGGGGGAAGGTAAAGGGTAGTCATAGAAATGTTTTAGATCTCACTAGAAATGTCAGGAAAAAAATGCTCACTACGAACATGGAAAAATTATGTCTATCAAAACTAGTGAATAACTAAATTAAATGTTTAACTGGTACCTTTAATTCACCTTCAATAATCCTCAAAAGCATAATGCAAAATCCAAATTTACATTTCTGAAAAAAGTCTGTAATTTCAATTGCGGTGAAGAATGAATTTTATTTAGGTCTCACTTTGCTGTGAAGTCTCACTTTACATATTTTTCTTCTATAAACATCATTTCCCAATCATTAAGAAACTGAGAATGTCTTGTCCCAAGTACTTTTGTTTGTCTTTGTTTTTTGTTTTGAAAGAGAGAGAGAGTGAGTGAACGGGGGCAGGACAGGGGCAAAGAGAGAAGGAGAGAGAGAATCCTCCTACACTGACTGTGCAGAGCCCAACGTGGGGATCCATCTCAGGAATCGGGAGATCATGACTTAAGCTGAAATCAAGAGTTGGATGCTTAACCAACTGAGCCACCCAGGTGTCCCCTACGTGCTTTATTTTTAAGATGGATTCATATAATAATATTATACACTACAAAATGGAACTCTTCTGAAAGGTCCATTAACAATAATAATTCAGTAAGACTGTATAGTGGTTTCTAAAATGGAGGTGACTCTACCCCAGGAGGTAGGAGTGATGATCTAAGAAGAACATATTAGGAGCTCTTTTTGTATTTAATCTGTATCATACATATGTATTTTAAGTATAATATAAGGTAATAGAATATATAGATTTCCTTAACACACAAAATGACACTGGCATCTTCATTATGGCCACCAATCGATCACACCTGATATAAAGTAATCCAAGTATTCTGGTACTAAGTGATTCTAAGTATTCTGAGACAGTGATAGTATTTGCTAGATTCTTTTTCAATAATGAAATAAAGAACACGACTTTTTGGAATGTGCTACAAGAAATGGGTTCAGAGAAGATACAGTTTCAACAGTAAACAATTTCCTTAATAGAAACAGTATTTTATGGAAAAACTATATTGTATAATCCTTCATGAAGCAACTGTTTTGATTTCAACAAAAGAAAGTTGGGGGCAGGAAGTAAGATTTAATTTCAAAAGCAACTACTGCCAGCAAAAGACAAGCTGAAGCAAGAAGACTGTCAAGTGTTATAATATTTTACTGATGTAGTTGAGGAGTGACCATCGTATTTTATATCAAACAGGTTTATTAGTTGTTTCATGGCAAAGTATTTAAAAGAGGTGTCAAAAAGTTAAGCATTTATTTTTTTACAAAGAGTCTAAATTTGCGGACTTTCTGTGGTGACTATAGTAGCATACCACCTAGCCACTGTTTTCAACAGCAAAAACAAAAAATTGGTTAATCTGTACCTTAAAAATCAATGAGACATTTTAAAACTCAGTAAGAAAATATCTGTTTTCCAAAAGAAAACAACGTGTGTCATCTTGAATCACTCACATATCCTAAAAACAGAGAAACCATTTTCTAAGTCTTTCAAAGCTTTCCAGGGTTTTCTATGGATTTTGAACACATTTATTAAAAATATATCAGTGCAAATCCTCACACTGGAAAAGCAAACTTTACTAGCTAAATCTGCAAAAGTGATGGATGGAAATTAAACAATGGGTATCTCCAGTAAGAAAGCACAGCCAAATATATACTTATTCTTTTTGGGTATATGTCCCTATATAAGCTGCCTTCTAGTTAAGACAAGCATTAAAACCAAGTACCAAATTAAACAGATTTAAGATGCAGACTTTGGAATTTCTGTATTACCAAGTAGTAAACCCAAGATTTTTTCAAACATAATGCAGCATAGTCATTGCTCCTGCTTTAAAAAAATATGTATTTATTTTAAAATTGTAAACAAAAAGGTTTTGTAGCCATTACTAAAATTTATAAAGTACTCCACTCATAGATAAGGGGATCATGATTCCCTTCACTAGTCTCTAAAACCATTTGTCACAATATAAAATAAACTAATCAATAAAGAATTATTCTTTATAAATAAAGTAAACACTATTAAACATTATTAGATTTTAGTGAATCCTTTCAGGAGATGCAACCAACTGTAAATAATTCTCCAAATAATAGTTTTCAATAAAAACTTTACTCAATTTCTATTCTGCTTAAGGGACTGAAGTATTTCAGATGAGTAAAAGCAGGGCCAATGATCCAAAATTCAGGGGAATTTAAGACAGTACAATCATCTACAACACAAAGCAAATCAAGTAAGGTCTAGAGAAATGAAGAAGAAAGCAATTCTGCTTGGTGTCTAACAGCTACACAAAGAAGGTGTATGAAGCTGGGTCGCAAAGTGAGATTTTGACTGGAAAAAATAGAACAAAGCATGTCTGAGAACCATGGATAGAGGCATGAACAACCTGGGGTATGAAAAGAATATACTGTATATAGTTGTTTTGCTGTACTCACTTAGCTAACACTTCTCTTCACATATCAAATTTAGCAAGATTCTTTTAAAGGTATTTTCCAAAAAGGCATCTACCTCTTAAGAACCGTTACAAAATTGGTTTACTGCAATTCTACAATATTTGGGCCTATCTAAAATGTTTACAGTTCCAATTATCTCCAGATTCACCATTCTTCACCAGGGGGCTTATATTTTAAGTGTCACATAATGACAAGACATCATTATGGACCTCCCAACCTTTTCTTCTCATGTAAAGGGATGACTTACTTGTCCTTTCTTTTCTAAATCTAATCCCTCCCCTTTTTCAAATCCCAGTACCATGTGCTTTCTTCTTGGACTCTGCTCCCTTGATTACATTCTCTACTGATTCCTTGTATCCTGCACTTAAACCGGAATCCTGTTTTAGAGGGGTTGAATACCTAGCTCTTCTGACTTCTCCATTACATCTAGCTCTGCCCAACGAAGAAAAACAATATGTATTTTATTAGCAGCAAAATATATACTGTTTTAAAAGCCAATCTGTAAATCAAGAGTGATGTATTTTAAGACATCTGCCCCAACATGTGGTAAATTACATCTTAAAGTAACAGCAGTAAGAGCATGGGATGAAGCTTTAGAGAACATGTAATTTGGGGGTTTTCTAATATTTCCCAATAAAACTTTCCCAGATGAAATTTTTTAATTTAAATCCAAGTTAGTTAACATAGTGTAATAATGATTTCCGGAATAGAATTCAGTGATTCATCACTTACAAAAAACAGCCAGGGCCCATCCTAACAAGTGTCCTCCTCAACGTCCCTTGCCCATTTAGCCCATCCCCCCCCCCCACCCAAAACCCCTCCAGCAACCCTTAGTTTATTACCCGTATTTAAGAGTCTCTTATGGTTTGTCTCCCTCCATTTTTAGATTACTTTGATTCCCTTCCTCTATGTTCAACTGTTTTGTTTCTTAAATTCCACATATGAGTGAAATCATGATATTTGTCTTTCTCTTACTGACTTATTTCACTTAGCATAATACACTAGTTCTATCCATGTTGTTGCAAATGGCAAGATTTCATTCTTTTCAATCGCTGAGTAATATTCCATTATATATATACCACATCTTCTTTATCCATTCATCAGTCGATGGACATTTGGGCTTTTTTCTTACTTTGACTATTGTTGATACTGCTGCTATAAACACTGGGGTGCATGTCTAGATGAAATCCTTTTTATTTTTTTCTTAAATGTTTATTTATATTTGAGAGAGAGACAGAGACTGTGTATGAGTGGAGAGGGGCAGAGAGAGTCAGAGACAGAATCAGAAGCAAGCTCCAGGCTCAAAGCTGTCAGCGCAGAGCCTGACACAGAGGGGCAACTCACGAGCAGTGAGATCATGACCCGAGCCAGAGTCAGACCCTTAACCAACTGAGCCACCCAGGCACCCCTGAAATCATTTTCTTTTTTTAAATGTTTGTTTATTTTTGAGAGAGAGAGAAAAATAGAGTGTGAGTAGGGGAGGGGCAGAGAGAGGGAGACACAGAATGCAAAACAGGCTCCAGGCTCTGAGCTGTTAGCACAGAGACTGATGCGGGGCTTGAACTCACAAACTGTGAGATCATGACCTGAGCAGAAGTTGGACACTTAACCGACTGAGCCACCCAGGTGCCCCTCCAGATGAAATCTTTATACAGCATCTCAGATACGTAAAACTGACACAAGTGCTGCTAATACTATTCTATGTTCAAATATATTAATTTATTACCAACTCAAAAAGACAAGTTAAGGATTAAGTATGTTAGTTATAGTCTTATAACAATCTAAGCAAACCATTTATTACTGTAAAGTTTTGTTTTGATTTCACCCAGATAAGTAATTCCAAGTAGGTAGCAGCTTTTGTAGTCTCAGGATATGCTTCAGTTAAATTGAAAAAAAATTTTTTTGTAAGTTTTTTTTTTTCAAAATTGGTTTTGAATATGTTGTTACAGTTTTCAATTTGTTAAAAAAATTTTTTTTTACCATGCAACAAAACCTTTATTAACATTTTGAATAGCTATCTAAAAAAACATCAATTCAGCTTTAATGAAACTGGTAATATCTAAACCTAGGGTGGGGCAGATGGCTAGAATGCAGAGTAATGCCATCATTGGGTATATAAATTCAAGACTGAAGAATTAACAGCCACCCCTCAGATGGAGAACCAGGTGCAGGGTTGATCCTTTCTGGGTGCTGTAATCAGAAAGAGTGCGGCTATCTTCCAGCAGCTTTGCCTGCAAAAAGGTGAGCCTCTGCTGGTCAGGGCAGATCCCTTCTTTATCTTGGATCTTAGCTTTCACATTCTCAATGGTGTCACTGGGCTCCACCTCCAGAGTGAGGGTCTTGCCAGTCAGGGTCTTCGCAAACATCTGCATACCACGCCTCAGATGCAGGGCAGGGTACAGGGTCGACCCTTTCAGGATATTGTAATCAAAAAGAGCTTGGCCATCTTCCAGATGCTTGCCTGCAATAATGAGCCTCTTTATCCTGGATCTTTTTCTATGGTGTCACTGGATTCCACTTCCAAGGCAATAGTCTTGCCGGTCAAAGTCTTAGTGAAGATTTGCATGTTGACCTGCTAGCGAATGCAAAGACACTAAATCCAATCACAGCGAGTCACCTCCACACCGACACACAAACACCCAAACACCCGACAATGCCAGCCACTTGTGAACTAAAATTTTTTGTGTATGTATGTGAGGGTTGCTGAGGTCTTTCAATGGAGAAAAAACAGTCCTTTCACCAAATGGTGCTGTAAACTGGATATACACATGTGAAAGGATGTGGTTGGACCCGTATCTAACACCACACATAAATATTAACTAAACATAAAAGCTTAAACTATAAAACTGTTAGAAAAAAACATATGGGAAAACCTTCATGGCATTGGATTTGGCAATGATTTCTTGGACATGACACCAAAAGCATCAGCACCAAAAGAAAAAAAAAGATAAAGTGGACTTCATTAAAATGAAAAACTTGTGTACATTAAAGGATACCATCAACAGAGTGAAAAGACAACCCATGGCAATGGGTTGTAAGTCATTGTAAATCATGGATCTGATGTGAAATTAATACCCAGAATATATAAGGAATTCCTAGAACTCAACAACAACAATAAAAACCCAATTTTTAAAAATGGGCAAAGGACTTGGATAGACATTTCTACAAAGATACACAAATGGTCAATAAGGACTTGAAAATATGCTCAATATCACTAATCATTAGAAAAATGTAAATCAAAACCACAATAAGATGCCACTTCACACTCATTAGGATGGCTATGATAAAACAAAACAAAACCCTGAAAACAGCAAGTGTTGCTGAAGATGTGGAGAAGCCAGAACCATTGTACGCTGCTAGTAGGAGTATAAAATGCTACAGCCACTGTGGAAAACAGCATGGAGGTTCCTCAAGAATCAAACATACAATTACCATAAGATCCTGCAATTCTACTTCAGGGTATATACCCAAGAGAACTGTGGTGTGTGTGTGTGTGTCTGTGTGCGTGTGTGCATACACACACTTAAAAAAAGAACGAAATTCCGATTCATGGTATACAATGAACTTTGAAGACACTATGTTAAGTGAAATAAGCCAAATACAAAAGAACAAATATTGTAGGATTCCATTTATATAAAGTACCTAGAGAAGTCAAATTCATAAAAACAGTAAGTAGAAAAGTAACTACCAGGGACTAGGGAGGTGGGGGGGGGGGGTACAGAGTTATTATTTAATGAGTAATTTCAGTTTGGAATGATGAAAAAGTTCTGAAGATAGTGATAATGGTTGTACAACTTTGTGAATGTACTTAATACCACTGAAATGTACAATTAAAAATAGTTAAAATGGTAATTTTATGTTGTATATTTTACAATAAAAAATTTGTGTGTGTTATATATTTTATTATGGTGGCAGTATAAAAATGTAGTTAAGAAAACAAGCTTAAGAATTATGTTGAATGGTTTCACACCCAGCTCTGTCATTTTATACTTCTGTAGTCTAAGCCTGTTTGCTCAGACTGTAACAGAACCTACTTCATAGAATTATGGCAAGAATTAAATAAATTTTATATGTAAAGCATTAAAAACAAGGCATGTCATTTAGTAGTCACTTTTTATCATTGTAGGTTTTAAATACATTTTTAATGAGATTTAAGTGAAACATCCGCAGAGCCCTTGAAGGTCCTCCTCAAAATTCCAGAGTTCAGTAAAACACACACTGAAAACCAGTGATCTAATCCAAATTTCTCATTTTACAGGTAAAGGAATTAAAATCCAAGATAAGAGGTTAGCCTAGGTCACATATCTTGTTTTGCTAATATTAATTATTCTAAAATAAGAGTTTGAGGTTAACAATAATGTTGACATTCAAATACTTCAGAACCAAAGCAAAGCCATGAGATTCTATAGACTCTATGAATAGTGTGATACCATCCACCATGCTAATCTAAAAAATACGGTAATTATGTATGGGGTGAAAACCAAAAGGTAGCAAAACCAAAAGGAAAGTCATCTCAATTATTCTCAAAGATATGCTTAAAAACACTTCTTCAGAAAATAAAGTGTTAAAACATTAGTGAAAACCAAATTATATTGACCAAGAGTATGAGGCACACCCAATATGTGCACACTACTCCACTCCTGTTAGCCACTTACTATATAATCTTAGTGAGACCTCTCAATCTGAAAAATCAGCTGCTTTTTCTACCAAATGGAGCTAATATGCACCACGAGGAAACATCTACAAATAATTCTTTATTAAATTCAAACAGAAGAGAGCAGCAGTCCAAATTACACAAAATGTCTAATCCAAAAACTCATGTATTAAAGCTTTGTTGACATTTTTGTACTTCTTTGGATAGGGCTAGATCTGGTTTCTGGGAAATTCGCAACACAAAAAGCAAAATAACAGAGACAATCTTTGAAGGTCAGACTCAACAAGAGCGGAAAAGGCTTTTGAGCGTCTCTATTTTGCCCTTCCCCCATTGGTCTTACTCAATTGGGCTCTCAAAGGATAGTGCCACCTCTGCTTGGAATGTCCTCCCCATCTACATCAGCTGAAATTCTACCCATTCTTAAAGGTTCCACTTAAATGCCACAGCTTCCATGAATTTTCCCCCCGTGCTCCCAATCTAGAATTAATCTCTCTCTCCTCTTTGCTCCCATATTTTGCAGCTCTACTTCAACATTTTATTATATAATGCATTGCATTACAATTATCTACCTTAACTTCTTCCCCCACCTTACCCTCAGGTAAATCTCAAGAGCAGTAGACTAAGGAAGAAAGGAATCAACATTTGCTAACACCTCAGAGCCTTGCAAGGTGCTAGGCATTTGGCATACATTATCTCATTCAATCTCTTTGGCAACCACCTGGGGAGATAAACTGGTGATGTTATTCCCATTTTACTGATAGAAAAGTACTGCTGAGAGTTAACAGCTTTACCGTCACACTACTAGACAATTCCAGGTTTATGAAGCCTCTGGTTTCCCTGGCTTCAAAAAGCTCTTTCCATCAAGCTGTGCTGAAGGTCTTGTCCACTTTGTGTGTCTCTCACTCTAACAGACAAGAAGGTATTCCACAAAGATTCGCTGAATTTAATATTCCTCTGAACTCACTACCACCCTTTTAACAATCCGTTCACGCTCTATCCCTAGCCCATTGCCTTTACGGTTCCTATACAGATTTTACATACACACAGGCAGCTCTCCAGATCTTCAAAAGAAATGCTGCAGACATATCAACCCTTATGGGGAGGTTAAGTGAAGAACCTTTCAGTTCTCCCAGATTTCCCCAACTGCTCTTCCCACAAAATAGAAGAAACCTCCCCCACACGAGACACATTTGATGCGATGCTTATACCCTTCCAAAAAGCTCTTATTTCATACTCAGCAACGTCTTCGTGCTTACAAGCAGTAAAGGCTTATGCGGTTCCCAGTTCACGCTGTGGGGACACCCTAAGACACTGTCTGAATAAGAAAACCGCATCTTACAGACTCTTGAAATGAAGGCATCCTAATAGTATTACTCTGCCTCCCTCTCCTCCTTACCGTCCCCCGCCCCCCCCCCACCAACGAACTGCAGTTTGGATTTCCGGCGGGAATGCACACGGACACAGCAACATGAGAGGGGGCTCAAAAGCAAGAGCGCAATTACTTAGCCTGCTTAATTAGAAACAAGACGCAGAAGGCGCCCCGCATTTCTGTATCTCTGCAATGAATTCATGTATGGAAGGTGGGGGCCACCGAAGCCCGAGGAATCCCAGACATGGAATCACTGGATTCTGCGGCGAGTCGGGGAAGAGTCCTTTCCTCCTCGCGGTCCCGGGCCACCAGCCCCCCGTACTGGGTCCAACCCCAACCGCACCCTCCAGGCGGTCCTGTATCTCATTGTCTCCCTCCGTCGCTGCCCCCAGGGGCGCAGGGGGCAGCCCAGGCCCTAACGACCCCCACCCACCCGCCGCCGCCGCCGCCTAGCCGGGCGTGGTCCCACGAGCCCGGCCCGGCAGCGACCCCGCCCCAGGCTCGGCTGCCCGCACCGCGCCCGGACGGCTGGGCCGCGCCAGGCGCCGGGAAAATGGAGGCGGGAGCAGAGGCAGCGCCTCACAGCCCGCGCCCGGCCGGCTCCCTCCGCCCGCCCCGAGGGTGAGGCTAAACACTCACCGCGGCAGCTGCTCGATCCTCCAGCGGCCCTGGGCTGGCCAGCCGCCGCTCGCGCTGCTCGCGCTGCTCCCGCCGCCACCCCGCCGCCTCCTAAGGCGCGGCGCTCCTTCCCCGGAGACGCCGTGAGCGCCCGCAGCTCTCGCGCCGCGCGCACCGTGACTGACTGACTGACCGACCGGGCGGGGCGGGAGCGCGCAGCAGGCGGGGCGGCCGCAGCGCCCAGCGGTGGCCGATCCCAGTGGGGCCGCGTCCGGCCGAGGCGCAGAAGGCGGAGCTGAGGGCCGGGCAGCGGACGGGCGGACCGACTCACGCCCCGCCGCTAGCTGCCCCCGCCCGCCGCCAAACACTCACTTCCGGCGCAGGCGGCCGCGCCCGCCCCTCCCGGGCGTCCGCCCGCCGCCCGCGCCCCCCGCGCCCCCCGCCCGCGCCCCCTCGCCGTCCCTGCTCACCCTCCCTGCAGGCGCCGGACCGCACCCAGCCGGGGCTGTGCTCCGTGCTCCGCCTTTCCTCCGCGCGCGCCTGTGAACCGCCTCCAGGAACCAGTGAATCACAGAATGAATGAGCGAGGAAGGAAAATCCCGGTGCTGTCCCACCCCCTGCTCGCCTTTCGTTGGACGCAGGCCCAGTGGCCTAGGTCCCAGGGCCGTGAGACACACGGAAGCTTCGAGCAGATCTGTCAAAGGACCTGTATGCATGCACCTTTATGTCATCCACGTATCCAAACACCCCAGCAACGCATCAGATGTCTTAGGTGCTTAAAGGACCATGGTCGTAACAGTCTGTGAGGCATTTTTTTAGGAAAACCCATTTTGGCCGACAACTCTCTGTATTTTCATGCACTGTATTGAGAAGCTTTTAGAAATTGGACATTTCAATGATTTTTAGTTACTTTTCACCTTTGAAATGTGCTTATCTTGCGTTCTGAAGTTTTGTCACCACCCCCCCCCCTTACTGAAATTGTTTAGGAATAAGGTGTTGGCATTTTTCTGGATTACCAAGCTCTAAATTCCTCAGATACTGCTCATTTTGATACAGGCTTGACTTACTCAGACTCAGGTTTAATCTTAAGTTTTTATATCTTTATTTTGACCTCCTAAAGTTCATCAAAGAGAGAAAAAAATAGAATTAAATTATTTTTGCCTGGCTACATGCAAAGTAAGTTTGTTGACAGCGTTAAAACAATTGACCAATTGGAAGGTGACCTGGAAATAGTTGTAGTGAACATTCCTTTTTCATGCCTTCCCATCTGCTTGCTAAGTATGAGTATCTGCATCTTGAATTTTCACAGATGAAGGATTGACTATGCCATTTCTGACACCTGGGCTCCCTTTCTAAGAACCAGAGTGTTCATTTCTCTGTCTTGGGGCCATATCCTGGTTTGGTTAATTACATTCCTTTTTTTTCATATATTCTTGAGGACTTTCACGTGGTTTCAGGCTTTTTGCACAATCTGTGCCAAACTGGTGCACAATCCGTTCAAACTGGTATTTAGAACCATACAATACAGTTACTAGTTGCATTTCACGCTTGAGATATTTGTACTTTAGAAACATAACTGCACTTTTGCATTTTAAGTTTGTAGGTGCTTTAATATTCTTCTGTAGAATAACGTAATCTTATAAATGAAGATGGTGCTGCTGACCAATTCCTTGCCTTCTGTTCCTTTCTGTGGAATTCATCATTTATTACCCCTAATTATAATTATTTTAGTAAGTTATGATCTTACCTAATGAATGTAATACAACAGTTTATTTTTATATCTTCCATAATACTAGCATAGTACCTTGTACAATAAATATTTTTAAATTAACAAGTGTAAACCTTTTGATAAGTGATAACTCATATGTATCTGTCTACAGCCATTCATCCCATTTCCCTTGTGGCCAGGTTTGTTGAGATTATGCACACCTGAGTGCCAGACCTAATAAATTTCTTTTGTCATCAAATGCTGTTACCAGGCTGAGAGATACTATATAAGGAAGATATTCACTTCACTGAACTTCCTTTAAAAAATAGATCATTGAGTGCTTTTTAGATAGCTTTTTCCTCCCAGTGCTTAGGTTGGTCAAGGTTAAGAAAGAAAGAAAGAAAGACAGAAAGAAAGAAAAAGAAAGAAACACACTTTCAGCCATTGAGAAAAGTAAGCAAGTTCTTAACATTTAAACCATAAAACCATTCATTTATTAAACAAGGGTTTATTGAGCAAGAAAACAAATGCAAGAAAGTCATGGCAGGGTGGTTCTTGCCCTCAAAAAGCACACAGTCTAATGGGTGTGACTGTGCAAAGGATGCAAGGAAGTCACTATCGTAGAGTCCATTCCCAGCTCAGGAAAGCCTTCCAGTGGAGGGGATTCTTGAACTGAATGTTCAGTGACAGGGAGGAGCTAACCTGTTAAGGAAGAAACGAGCTGGCATTCCAGACAAAGGCAACAATGCCTGTGCAGGAATGGAGGCACCAAACAGCACAATGCTTTAGAGGCTCTGCAAGCAGTTCCATTTTGTCCAGACAAGCAGAGAGAAGGGTCAAAGAGGAGGGAGGAAAAGGTAGAAGGGCTTCTTTTAAACAGGGGAGGGGGAGGGGGCTCATGTGTTAAACCCAGGAGTTTGAACTTGATACTCCAGGAAATATAATAAATAATAAAATCTTTGGCGATTTTAAACCCCAGAACACCTGAGTTTGTGTTTTGGAGACCAGGGAGACCAGACTGGGGCAAGAGTAAATTAGAAGGTGATGGCAACAACCGGGACAAGATATGCTGCAGGTGACGTGGGCAGGATGGACTAGATGGGAGAAATACTAAGGAGAGAGGCTCCCTAGGATTTGATGTGTAATTGGATATGAGGGAGTGAAAGAGAAGGAGAGAGCTAGGATGATCCTCAGGGTTTTGGTTTGGAAGTCAGACTGGAATGTAGTAGCCATCTCTGTGAAGTAGAGACCCCGGAAGGAAGAGCAGGTTTTAGGGGACAGGCTGAATACCTATAGGAGAAAGACACCAGGTATATGGTACATCAAAGGATCTTAGTCTGTCATTTCCGAAAGCGTGTTGTTTGGAACTCGAGTTCCACACGATTTTAGGAGGTAGGATGCTAAAAACATAAAATTGTCCTTTAACCGAATAAGTGAAAAAATGTTAGGTTAAAATTTCGTGGGTTTTTAAACTAGAGTGGTTTTCAGGAGTTTTAATATGTTAATGTTCACTGTGAATTTTTTAAGAGATACATGTTACATGCAGCATTTCCCGAATGTATTCAACCTTGAACTGCTTTTTTCAGTGGAACATCTCATAAAACACGTGTTTCACACAACACACTTGGGGAAATGCTGACCTAAGCCAGATTTTTGGCTTAGAGTAGAGAAAACTGTAGCCCCAAGAGAAGTGACTTGCCTAAAGTTAAATAGCTATTATTAGAAGACATTGGACTAGAATCCACATCTTCTGACCCCACTCACATGCTCTTTCTGCTATAATTTCTAAAGCTATGATAATTTTTAATAATTACCACCTTATATAAGGTAAAAATGTTTGTACATTGGAAAAGTGGGACCAATTACTACCTTAGTATGATCTTTCTGATAATTTAGCAGGAGCCTCGTAAAATTAAATCGCCTAACTAAATAGGACATCCATCTAGTTGCCCTAGCCCTGAGGTATCTTTAAATAAAGAAACTTTCAGGAATGAATAGAAACATAAAAACTCTCCCCAGAAATTTTAGTGTTGATTTTTCCCCCTTCATCTTGAAGAAAGGACAGGTTCCAAAATGTGCTGAGACTATGAAAATCCACACCAGGTTTTGACTTCCTCTCTGGCACAATTCCCCTGCTTCTGAAGACACTAATAGCTAATGGATGGGAAGATTTTCATATCCTAAATTCATAGTCCTTTTCCCCAGAGGAGAAGTTTTAGTACTTCCTATTCTTAGAGAAAGGAGACAAATTATTTGTTCCCAAGAGACTTCTTGGGACAATAGGACTCGTTCTTTTTAAGAGTAGCTTTTATACACGTTACCTTTAAAATTAGTCACCACAGTCTTATGTTTTAGTAATTTAAACAACCTATTTCATTTCTAGATGCTATCTTCATTTTTAGTAGGCACACCAAGGACCATCCCATGTAGTGTAAATATGTTGAGTGAATGACTAATTATTTACTTAAAGAAATCTGTAGTCATAAGTGAAAAGAACACTACTTACTTATCAATTTATCAAAAGTATTTCTTTAGTGTCTACCGTGTCTCCAGCTCTGTTGAATCACTTTAAGCAGTACTAGAGAAATACAAGAAGTAGTCTCTGATTTAAAAAAGTGATCTCACCCATTGTTGGAAAGGCCAGGGAAAAAAACACACAACTCATTCTCATATCCTGTATGTGGGAATGTAAATTGTTACAAACTTATTCTGGAGGGCAATTTAGCAATAGACATTAAAATACCTTAAACTGTTTATCTCTTTGACCAAGCAATTTCTCTTCTATGAATTTATTCCAAGGAGTAAGACCAAAACATTAGCTAGGATATTGTGACATGATGGTAAATATCATAAATTCCCTAAATGTCTAGCAATGAGGTTAAGAAAATGATGATTTTTAGAAGAATAGTTTTTGATATGAAGAGATATGCACAATATGTTGATTAATAAAAAATTACAAACATGGGTAATATGAATTCATGAAAAAAACATATTACATAGGAGAAATGTAGAAAATACCATAAGAAGACAAAAATGTTTATTGCTGAGTGGTATAAGATTACGGTACTTTATTTCTTTATCTTTTAATGAATTTGTATTCTTTAATTAGAAATTAAAATGAATGAACTAAGTTAATATTTATGAAGGTAAATAAATCTCTGAAACAAAATGTTGAGGAAAATAACACACAGAGCATAAAATATTTAACAGAAAATAAAGTTAATTTTAATATAAAAAGGCATCTCTGCATTCAAGAAACTGTTGGTGAGGCAAGAGCCAATGAACTAACCTGAGAACAACTAAAAACTCAGCTCTGATACAGATTGTGAATACAATAGGAGTTAAGAGAAGAGAGAAATTGGGGCACCTAGGGAGTTCAGTCAGTTAAGCTTCCGACTCTTGATGGGCTCAGGTCATGATCTCGCCTTTTGTGAGTCTGAGCACAGAGCCTGCTTGGGATTCTCTGTCTACTTCTGTCTCTGCCCTTGCCCTGCTCATTCTTTATCTCTCCAAAAAAATTAAGAGAAAAGAAAAGAAAAGAAAGAAAAGAAGAGAAAAGAAAAGAAAAAGAAAAAGAGAAGAGAAATTGAATGGGACTGGAGCAGGTTAAGATGACTTCGTGAAAGAAGTGAGACGTAGCTGGCACTAGGAATCTGAATGCCAAGGGGAGAAACACGGTCAGGGGTAGTAAAATAAGGTGAGGCAAGAGCCTTGCACAGCCCATGCTAATGTTACCCCTCCCAGTTGAACATTAACAACTGTGGAACACTTGATCTTTGCCTATAACAGTATGTTTGTTTCTTTCTCACAAGTGGGATTTACATGCAATATGAATATGTAATAAGTAGAGTATTACATATTCTTTGTAATTTTTTAAAACGTTATATTAGATTTTTTTTTTTTTTTACACGTAGCCCTTCTACAGGAGGGGACATGTTATCTGCAAAATCTGTAGAACTGGACATTTCCAGATATTTATTTAGAACAAACAACAGCTATTATGCAAGAGTAGTTACCACAACCTGCACTCTTATGAGTGTTCTGTCATCCACAATCAGACCACGTGGAAATTCAACCAATCAGAACGCAGCAATTCTCTGATTATGCACGTGTTACAGACTGCTACTTTTGAGCCAGCTTTCTAGTTCAATAACTAAATTACTAGCAGTAGTATTAGCTACACACGCTAACTGAAAGAGTGAGTGACTAGTGTTTAGTGCTTAATAATAAACTATAAAGGCTATGCCCATCTCAAAAATGTCTGCAACGGGAAAGAACAGGGCATAACGTGACTTTCCATCAAGTATCCCTTTAGTGTGGGTTATTGCCAGCTCTACAGTTGCCACTGTAAATGGGGAAAACATTCTAGAAGCAGGGAGGGGTGGTTAGGGCAGAAGAAGGATGCAGTTCAGTCCATGACAGCTGCCCAGTAAATATGTATTGAATTGAAGGGACTTATCTAAGGTGAGAAATCAAGGCTGAAGAAATAAATACACACATACCTTGTAGCCACAGAGACTGGCAACATAGTAATTGAAGACTGGGGTGGAGGTGGGGGCGAAGGACAGGAAACACACATGCACATATACATATACGTATATATTATATATAATACATGGTTTATTGATATGATCACACATGATATATTCAATTATAGTGCAAGATAGGTTTACTATGTTGTTTCTCATAAGCAAAGAATTCACTGTGCAAAATAGCAATGGACATAGTGCTTTAATGCAGTCTTTCCATTGACCCCTGCACATTCATTTATGATTCTTTGCTTCAGATGATTTGTGTCTCAGATTGCCTTTGAATAAATGTATATTTTGGGGCACCTGGGTGGCTCAGTCGATTAAGCCTCTGATTTTGGCTCAGGTCATGATCTCACGGCTTATGAGTTTGAGCCCTGTGTCAGGCTCTGTGCTGACAGCTCAGAGCCTGGAGCCTGCTTTGGATTCTGTGTCTCCCTCTCTCTCTGCTCCTCCCCCGCTTGCTCTCTCTCTCTCTCTCTCTCTCTCTCAAAAATAAGCATTAAAACAAAATTTTTAAATAGAAAAATGTATATCTTTAGCTTACCCTAGAAGAAGTAATCAAGAGTGTTCAATCTGTAAAAAAAAATAAAATATTATGTAGGTTTCCAGACTTAATGGTCAAAATGCATATATGCAGTATATAGACAAAATATGCATTTTGGAACAATTAGAAGTGTTATTTTACCGAAAACATTTTTAGATTCTTCTATTATATATTTATCACTTACCACTTTATTCCTTTGTAATTCCTCTAGGGGATTGATGATTGAGTTAAGAAAAGGCTCTCTCCCTTTGTTGCCTCATGGTCATATCTGCATGATTCTTTGAACTGCTTGGGGAAAAATCATTTGAAAAATATGTCATGGAAAAACAAGGTAAACAGATGACTGGCTGATCACTGATCACTAGAACTTTTGTTCAGTTATGTGCTTTGAAGCAAGGCTATGCCAAATAACATGACATCACCTAAGGTGCTATCACTGAGTCCCATCAGTCATGCTCTTCAAATGTCCCTAATTTTCCCTTCTTCATGGTCCACGCCACTGCTATACCTCTCAAGATCTTCAGTATCTCTCACTAGAGTTTTGCAAAAGTCTGCGGGCTTATCTCCCACTAGCCTCTCCCTTCTCCTGTTGATAATGCCCTGCAATAATATTCCTAACCAATCTCTGGTTCTACCAGGACCACTTTCACTGTGGTCCTGTTAAAAACAAGCCAAAAATACAGTCTTTTTATTTTGGAGAACTATACATCACAAAACATCAAGTAAAGTACAGGATGATCCTGATTTTGTTGAAAGCAAAAACTCCAAACCCACATATATATGCATACATACATATATACATTCATAAATGACACGAGTTACAGTTATTATCTTACAGTGCTGGAGACCAGAAGTCCAAAATCAGTCTCAGCTGGCTAAAATTGAGGTGTTGACAGAGTTGCATTTCTTCTGGAAGCTCTGGGAAGAATCTGTTTCTTAGCTTCTAGAGGCTGCCTGTATTCCTTGGCTCATGGCCGCATTCTTCATTTACAAAGCCAGGAGCATAACATCTTCTAATCTCTCTTAGTGTCTGACTCTGTCCCTCCTGCCTCCCTCTTTTAAGCACCATTGTGATTAATTTGGTACCATCCAGATTATTCATAATAATCTTTCCATCTCAAAATCCTTAACTTTATTTATTTGTGCCATCTCTCTTTTTTTCTTGATGAGTCAGGCTAAAGGTTTATCAATTTTGTTTATCTTTTCAAAGAACCAGGTCCTGGTTTCCCTGGAATTTTCTATTTCATTTATTTCTCTATTTCATTTGTATCTACTCTAATATTAATTTTTTCCTTCTTTCTACTAGCTTTGGGCTTTGTATATTCTTCTTTTTCTAGCTCTTTTAGGTATAAGGTTAGATTGTTTGTTTCAAGACCTCTCATTACATCTGAAAAAATCTCTTTTGCTATGTAAAGTAACATATCCATAGGTTACGGGAATTAGAACATAGATATCTTTTGAGGGGAGGAGCATTATTCTGTCTACCACACCCAAACATTAGATACATAAAAATCTGCATGAAAAATTAAGAAGTTTGCTATCTCTAGATTAAGAACTTCAGGTGATTTTAATTTTTACTCCTTTGTGTTTGATCAATATTCCTACTTTTCAAAGTGCTCTTGCATTACTTGTTTATTCATATAATGACAACAATGAAAAAAGTAAATGTCATTATAGAGGACATCTGCTATTTTCTCTGCCCTGTCCTCTTCTCTTTTTCTGGAGACAGTATTTTTCTTTTGGATCTACTCCTAATCCAGCCTCCAACCTCAGCTGTGTGGTTCTAAGAACAGCTGGCAATCATGGTGCCTCTTTACTGGTTACGTAGCTGGATTCTCGCACAGAGTTGTGACACGGAGGCTTTTGTTTACAGGAAACAACTTTATTCCTGCCAGCACCGTTCAGTTGGGTCCATGCCCAAAGAACTGAACCCCAAAAGCCACCTGGCATAGTTTTTAATATATTTTTTTGCTTCTTTGTCTCCCATATATGGCAACACACAAATATGCAGTCTGATTAAGTGGTTTTATGTTACGAGGTCGTGAGGGATGTTGTCACATATGCCTATAGCCTTGAGGTTTTTCCTTTTCTTAGGGAGGGGACCCTACCATGGTTATAGATGAGAACATGTGATCCACACTGGGGTGACCAGGGACATTCCCAGCATTTCTTTCTTTCTTTCTTTTAACCAGAATTAGGGGAAAAAGTCTTCTTCTCTGATGGGGCACTCATGAAAAGGCAAACTAGAAAATGTTGGTGACCATGTTTTTTTTTTCTTTTTTTAACGTATATTTATTTTTGAAAGAGAGTGAGGCTGAGCATGAGTGGGTGGGGGGGGGGGTGCAGAGAGAGGGAGATACAATCTGAAGCAGGCTCCAGGCTCTGAGCTGCCAGCACAGAGCCCGACCCGGGGCTCAAACTCAGGAACCGCAAGATCATGACCTTAACTCAGGTGGGACGCTTAACTGACTGAGCCACCCAGGCACCCTGGTGATCATGGTTCTAATATCATTGAAAACATGAGAGCAAAGCAGAGATGAGGAAAACAGAGAGGGAGAATCCCAGTGGTATTTTGCATGCATGGTTGGAATTGTCTAATGAACTGCTCGCTATATTCCTCTCCTTCCCTAGGTTTGGATATATAAACCAATAGATTCCTCTTTCTGCCCAAACTGGCTCTTACTATAATTTGCAACAAAAGAGTCAGGTTAAAATAGTTAGATATGTTTTTAAGCCCATAGCTATTCCCTGTTGCTTATTATTTACTGTCTCAAATTAGCTCCCCTGACTGGCTTCAAAGCTATTTACCACCCCCTCCTTCTCTGCCCCCACTTCTCAACATTGTTGCACTCTGGCTGGCCTTCTCATCTTTCTTCACTCACTTTACCGCCTTTGCTTTTGTGGCTTTGCTCTTGTTCCAGTCTGGACTCTTTCCTCCCCCCCCCCCCCCCCCCCCCGCCCTTGCATCCAAATCCTGACCAACCTTCCTGGCCGCCTCTAGGACACTCCAGGAAATATCCACCAAATCAGCCACAGAAATATCTCTTCTCCATATATTTATAATACGTATCATGCACTCAATACCTATGTCCACTTTTCATGATAAACCCCATGAGGACGAAAACCATACCATGTTTTAAAAATTGCCCTCATAGAACTCATTGCTCATGTTGATTGAATTACATGTTAAGTCAAAGCTCAGAAATATTAAGGTGTAGTTCTTTTTGGATGAAAGCATAGGCCATTGTGAATATTTATAAGTTAGAAATAGTCTGGTCCACTGAAGACAGTTTCATGATACTAAATTGTCATCCTTATATTAGCATGCTTTCTCATTATTTCCACAGAAATAATTTAAGAATGGGAAGTAAGACCTAATGGGAAAAGATGAAGAAACCAGAATCAGTTAGCCATGAGGGAAAAAAAATGGAAGTGAACCTAACAATAATGTTAACATTTGTGAAAATTTGCTATACAGAAGATAGGGCTCTTCTTCCTAGGAACTGAGATTGAGTCAGGGAATCAACATACAATCACACGATGAAATATAGGTGTGCCTAGATAAATTTATCACCATAAGAGTATCAAACAATTAAATGATTCTGAACTTTGTATTATGTAGTTCTATGGTAGTTCTGAAAAAAAAAATTGGGAGGAGTAGGGAGAATGGCTTAATGGTGATTTTATCTAAAGGTAAGAAGTTGAATAAAATGACCACAAAAAATTTTTACTAACTGTAAGGATATATTTTATAAAAATTTAGTATTATACAGAGGAGGGAAAAAATTTGAATTACATTTAAATGTTATAGCTATGTATGCAGATGCGTTTGTTGTTTTCTCCACAAAAGGAGAATGTCTTGTTCTAAATACATGCAGGGATAAGTTAAAAACTTTGCCTGATCTATTCATCTGCTTTCTTCCAAGGAAAAACTTAATTATGTTCAGATATAACCCAATTTCTGGCTTTGAAATTATTTCTGCCTTTTTTGCTTCAAGTATAAAGGTAAATTTTAAATCCAAATCAGGTATGAAAACCATTTAACTGTATTCTCTACCTAGACAATGACACCCTTCTCACAATAATTCTAACAGCACAAAACAGCTCAATTCTATGTAGTACTGTCCATCAGGACCAGTAGAGTACCAATGATATATCTATTACCAGCCTAAAAAGTGGTCTCAGGGGAGGGGGGAATGAGTAGGTGGAGCACAGGGCATCTTTAGGGCAGTGAAACTATTCTGTATGATACTATAATGGTGGATAGATGTCGTTATACATTTGTCAAAACCCATAGGATGTTTACAAAGAGTGGTCCCTAATGGAAATCATGGACTTTAGTTAACAATAATGTATCACTATTGCCTTATCAGTTGTAAAACATACTGCACTAATGCAAGATATTAGTAATAGGAAGACTTGGGAGGGGAACAAGGCATGGAAGGTGGTATGGGGAGATGTATGAGAATTCTGTGGATTCCACTCAAATTCTCTGTAAACCTAAAACTACTCTAAAAAAATAGCCTAATTTTTAAAAAGTGGATTCCAAGTACCTGAATGAGCCCTTAATTAGGGAAAGAAAGTAAGCATAAAATAGCTATCTTTTGTTAAGAATATTACATATAGCCAATATATATCTGTAATAAATTGTCTGCCCAATCTTTTAAACACCCAGGAAAATCCTGTTGCTGTAATGATCAGAGTCTCATTGAAAATAAATTAAATTTGAAGCCATGACCATTCGTGTGTGTGTGTGTGTGTGGTTCTGCTTATTCACTATGAACCAAAATTAGGGAGAATACCTGATTGTTGTCCCTGTGAAACCAGAAGCACTTGCGACAAAATTTTCTCTTTCCTTTTCTACCCCCCCAAATAATGCAGTATTTCAGCCCTAATTTCAGAGAGTCAGGGGAGGAAACCATGTCGGTATCAATGCTGGTCCATCGTGGGTCTAAAGTAGTTAATATGTTCATTTGCTGTTCTTGTCATTACACTGTATTTTTAAAATTAAATTAAATTAAATTAAATTTTATTTTGTTTTATTTTATTTTATTTTATAAGATTTATTTATTTATTTTGAGAGAGAGAGAGAGAGAGAGAGAGAGAGCTGGACAGGGGGAGAGAGAGAGGGGGAGAGAGAATCCCAAGAAGGCTCTCACTGTCAGTGCAGAGCCCACTGTGGGGCTGGAACTCACAAACCATGAGATCATGATCTGAGCTGAAGTCAGATGCTTAGCCGACTGAGCACCCAAGCACCCCAAATTCGTTTTTTTAAAGATTTTATTTTTAAGTAATCTCTACACACAACGTGGGGCTTGAACTCACAACCCTAAGATCAAGAGTCACAATCCACCAACTGAGCCAGCCAAGTGCCCCTACACTGTATTGTAAAACTTGAACAAATAATGAGGATAGCAGTCCTCCAGAAAGAATGATTCCTTTCAAAACCCTTGCCCTTATGGACTTTACAGATCAGTGCAGAATCTGGACATTATTATTAAAGGCAAGTAAAAGGATCCTATGGGAACACATCATGGGGCATATGCTTAGGGAATGAGTGGTGTCTGTGAGCCCAGGGAATGAAGGGCAGAGAGGAATTAACTGATTGAATGAAGGAATGGGGAGGTTTGAGCAATGAAATAGGACCATATATCCAAATGCACACTGGTCCACTAAATGCTTCATATATATTTGAAGATCACATTCTCAAATGAACACATCTAGTTCTTACCTGTGGTTCACCACTGTTTCTAAAGAATATCAGTTGTCAGTAAAAGGGACTACTACCCTTTTTCAATAAGGAAAAGAGGTATGTTTTCCGTTTTATGCTTTTTTTAAGCATTTGTGTTCAGTTGTTCTGGCTATGAATCTTAATCCTCAACTGCTAATTTGCAAAAAACACCACTTTTCTTTGTTTTCTTGAATTAATTTTGACCTGCAATCTCCCCTCCCACAATGTAGGCAAGAAATTCAAGCTCAGTTGTTCCTGGCACTCCCCTGCCCTGTTGCTCCCCATCCTTTGCCAAGCAAGTACGAGGCTTCACATAGCCTCTAAGCACTGGGGAGGTCCCTTCTGTCATCCACCCACTCTGCATTCCGTGGAGGTGCCCACTGACATAGTTCTCAGAGTCTCTCAGATCCATGACTCTTGTGGCTTTCATTCAACCATCGGGTACAGGCATCTTTGATGAGCTAGAAATATTTGGCCCCTTCTTCAGGCTACTACCAGGGAAGAGACGGCAGGAAAGGAAGGGTGCACAGAAGTGTCTAATTTTCCTCAAGGCACAACCTTTTTTCCCTTACATGCATACTCAGTTCTCTTTTCCCTTCAGGGAATCTAGCATAGATTTCTGAAGGGGGAAGAGGTGGGCAGTTTTGGCATTTGGAAATAAAACCAAGTAGGGAAGTATCTTGTAGGCAACTTCTGCTTTCTTCCCTGTGACATATTTAATACTCCCCCGAGGCAAAGAAGCATGTGGCCTACTACCTTCCTGAATTTAGGATGAGAAAGAGGAAAATATACAAGGAAGCCATAAATAGATGTCTCAAAATCCTCATCCTCCCACACTGTCAGATAGCCCAAGCTTGCTTCGCTGAATGAGAATCTTCTGCCTGAAGTCTTAATGCGAAAGGGTCAACTACTAATAAGCTACATGGTATCTGCCCTGTTCTACAAATTCAGTTGAAATTCTGATGAGAAAGAAAAGTCTAAGATCAGAGATATGAGGAAAACGGGTGTATGGAATTCTTTCCTTGGTTGATATTTATTAATACAAGATTAATTCCAGTATGTAAAATGTTCAAAGCATGAGCACCTATAATATGAATCAGTTGATAAAGTTGAAAAATTTCAGTAGGGACTTTGTCCTTTGAGAGCCTGATTCTCGCATAAAAAATATCAATGAGAAGGGTGCCTGGCTGGTTCAGTTTGTGGAGTATGTGACTCTTAATCTTGGGATTTTGAGTTTGAGCCCCACATTGGGTGTAGAGATTACTTAAAAATAAAATTAAAAAAAAATATTGATGAGAATGTAATTTAGATAGTTAACAATTTATACTGTAAGAAGAATCCCCAGGTGATTTTTGGCAAATCCTCTCACATGTATTTATGTTTAACTCATTCATTGATTTTTTTTCCTCCTAAAATAATTTGGTAAAGAGTGAGGCAAGTCACTACCAGTAGTTTCTTCTATGATATATATTGGCAACGTCTGTAATAACTTATGCTGTGTAATTACTATTTTTCTTTTTTAGAAATGTAGAAATTAACAGAGGGAAACATAGAAGTTTCCATTTTGTCTGGAGATTTCCTATGCTCTGCTCCTCTGCTCCAGTTTTGGAGACACTTATGCACGTGATAGCAATGCTAAGTAAAAGTTATAATTAGAATATCATGGTAACGTAGGATGAGATACATCTTTGCAGTGCTTTGCTGTTACCACAACAAATAATGGGAAACCACAAGGGCCTTTTATGCATTTTTCTATTGAGGGAATGTCCATGTAGAATATTTGTCAAAACTGTGAAAGATTTTTTTTTCCTAAATGTTTTTACTATATTTCCTATTTACATTTTAAGCTTCTATTTGTATGACAAAAACTTTCTTTCTCTTAATTATTATCCAAAGGGAACATGACCTTTAATTAAGTATCAGTGTTTGTTTGAACTGTTCCTCAATTAGATCATATTTCCTTAAACTTATTCTAGAGGAGAAGATATGTACATCTGCCACTGATTATCCATGTCTATATATCATGGTTCACAGAATCAGGGACATTAAAGCTGTATGCATGGAAGGCCAACAAAAAAAGTTACTAGCTCTCAGTGTAATATGAGGATGTGTGTCTGATTCTTTCCTTAAGGCTCCAGAAAGGGAGAAAAATCTTTTTCCTCCAGCATTCTCTAAGCAGCATAGCGATTGAAAAACAAATCATCTACATGTAAATTTTTTATCACATAGAAATGTGTACTCCTACAGTTTCATATAGAACAAAGGATTATCACAGAACATTCCTTCTGGATGTTTGGCTTGTCTAAACTTCCATTCGAATCTGTGTTTATCGGGTAGACCTGGACATTCATTCCTTGAGAAAATCTTTTGTTAGGGCTTGCCATGTGTCAGGTACATTCCTAGAAACATAAGATCAAAGGCAATCTAGGACTGAAAAGCTGAATTGTCTCCAAGGATCAGTATTGGAGCTCAGCCCTCCTGAATAGCTTGACTTGAGGGGTGGAGATGGGGGGCTCACAGTACCTGACCAAGCTCTGGACATAGAGTGGGTGCTTTGAGGTCAGCCAAGGCGATGGGAAGCTGTCCAGTCAATCTCCTGAGAGTAATAGCCACGAATCATGTCAGAGCAATGAGTAGAACCCCAGGCAGGGGTTAGCAGTAGGGAGGCCTGGAAGCTGGTAGCACTACCCTTGTTATAGATCTGGGATTTGCAGGTTCTGGTTCCCAGGAGGACAAGAACAAGGTGGATCCTAAGGCTAGAATAACTGGAGTGGCAACATACTCTTGCTTGTTACCCAAAAGCCTCTCCACTTCCCTCCCTGGCAGTTGGGGGTAGCCATTCACTTGCATTCAATTGCATCCAATTCTAATGCAAGACATATGAAAGGATGTCTGTTGGGAGTAAGGGGAAAGTTTTGGGGAAATATTTTGCTTTCCTGAGAAATAGGAATAAGCATTATTGGCAAGAACCTTTTCTTTTTGTTTTCCAGCCTTGAAGGTAAGCATGCTGCATGCTGCATCAGTTCATAGTGATCAAAGACAATGCTAAGGATGGTGGAGAAAAGAGAATAAGGTTAGCTAGGTCTTTGACACTGTGCAGCCACAATCCTAGCTCTGGATGCCACACCTCCAGGCTTCTGGTAATTAAAAAACAAAACAAAACAAAACAAACCGCACCTGTTTGGTTAAGCCACCTTTGGGAATTCTGTTGCCTACAGTCAAATACATTCTTAATTGAAATAGAAACCAAAATAGAAACTCCATGGAAAATAAGGGATAGAGGTGAGGATTTAGCTATTGAGATAGGAGTAAGAGATGGGAGATAGGTTATAGGGAACTAGGTCAAAACTCAGTGATTTACAACAAGAGAATGTATTCAGACAGAGCATAACTAGCAGAAAGCTAGTTTTCAGGCTTCTTATCCTCGGTGCGCAGAAACAGGATTGGACTCAGAACCTATGAGAGGACAATGGGTGTAGTTTAGGGCATGGAGAATTTGGGGGGGCAGAGAAGACAGAGAAGTATCAAAGTTTTGTCTTTCATCATCAAATTCTTCTTAAAATTTCATCCTATTGTTTAAAAGCATCAAAATAATGTCCCTCATCATATAAACCAAAGAAGCAAACACAATTTTTCTGGAGTTCTTGGAAAGTCACATGTTTCCCCCCCCCCCCCGCCATTAATAAGTTGGTTACAGTGTCTATTAAAGACAAATTGATCTAAATTACAGAAACGAGAGTCAAGAGATCTTATAGGACTAACACCTATGTAGACTTTTCTCAGTCTGAAAAAGTATAACAATAATATAAATGTAGTGTTTTATTAGCAAATAAAGCATCACATTTAAAGATGGCTAAAACCTTTATTAATGAAAGGTAGAGGAGCACCTGGGTGGCACAGCCGGTTAAGCATCTAACTCCTGATTTTGGCTCAGATCATGATTTCACAGTATATGAGTTCGAGCCCTGTGTGGGGATCAGCGCTGCCGGCATGGAGCCTGCTTGGGGCTCTCTCTCTTCTCTCTGCCCTTCTCCCCCTCTCTCTCACACTCTCAAAAATAAATAAATATAAACTTCTTTAAAAAGTAGGAGCAATAGGGGTGCCTGGGTGGCGCAGTCGGTTAAGCGTCCGACTTCAGCCGGGTCACGATCTCGCGGTCCGTGAGTTCGAGCCCCGCGTCAGGCTCTGGGCTGATGGCTCGGAGCCTGGAGCCTGTTTCCGATTCTGTGTCTCCCTCTCTCTCTGCCCCTCCCCCGTTCATGCTCTGTCTCTCTCTGTCCCAAAAATAAAATAAAAAACGTTGAAAAAAAATTAAAAAAAAAAAAGTAGGAGCAATATAGAAGGTGTAAGATGTAGGAAAATAAGTTTTGTCATCTGAATGTATAATTAAATTCTATCTCGAATTAAAGAAAACATTCTGGGAATCCATGATGGAGTCTTGGGAAAAGAAGGGAAGAAGTAAGGTTAAGGTTAAGAGGTGAGGACATAGCTGTGCTGGAGAGAGTAGGAAGTTCTAGGAGACAGAAGGGCCTTGAAGACAGACTGGGCTCCACCCAGGACATTAGTGGTGAAAAGGAGATTCTTGCTCCTCTGATCCTATTATCCTCTGGGAATAGAATTCTGGGAGCCAGAGTCTAACATCCTTTCCCAGGAGAGGAGAAAGCCATTTATTTAAGTGGGAAGAAAGTAGTCATTGCTGACATTTTCCTATCCTTTTATTGGTGGGCAAGAAAGTGGCTAGGAAATTGTACCAGACACAGTTTTGCAGGTGAGAACAGAGCGGTAGCATCTAAGGTAAGGCCAGGCATGGGGTGATGTAGCAGGAAGCGGGTTACCTAAGGTCAGGCCAGGTGTGGGTTACCCGAGGTCAGGCTAGTGATAGTTTTAGAATTTAACTGTGGGTTGGGGCAGATGTCTTTTCCCTAGACTTTCAATATTCCAAGTATCAAAGTTTCAGGCCTACCCAAATAAAGCTCTGGTCTGCTGGGTTACACAGCACTTCATCCAGAAAGAGTTTGATCCATTGAATATGTCCTAGGGTGTGAATTGTCTCTAACAAAGTATAAGGTTCTACTGAGGTCTCAATTCTAGAAAGCCTGACCTCATTATTGACTTTGCACCCATGCAGGGCCCTTTTCCCTTTCAAAAGCTCTTACTCTTCAATTTCGGACTTGATTCCTCCAACCGTGTCTCCAACAGCTCACTGACCAAATGGTTGACCTTTCTGAGATCTGATCAGGAACTTGAATAAACAGGGAGGTCCCAGCTTCTGACCTGATTTGAAGCTGCATAGATGTGAACCTCTTTCTCAGGGAGATTGAGTAAGTTGGTTTAGGAACCTTGTCCCCCACCTATCAAGGGAATTCTTCTCAGATGAAAACTGCTGTTTCTTCAAGGCCAGGGAGAAGGATTCAGCCCAATGGGGATTCTGACACACTTAAAATATGGGGAAAAAATGAGTTCTTCATTCAGAGGGGGCATAGGTGATTCCAGGGTCTCCCTGACCCAACAAAGACCTCTTTACCCACTTGATTATGCTTGACATTCCTTTCCTTGACCAATCCTTTTATGGACAATTAGAATATAAGACAAGTGCCTAGTTGAAGAGATACATTGACTGAAACTCATTCATACCAAGGTAATAAACCAGTTAATCAGTAAGCTTAAGTGACTGATTTGGGGGAAGCTACTGGGTCCTTGAAGTGGTGATGAGGTGGAGAGAAGCCTCCATTGAGCAGCAAGACTCAAATGAGTCTTTTCTAAGAAGAGGGAGATGAAGACTCTAAAGGAAAATGTCATTTATTCCACTCAAGAATATTGCTTTTGAATTACACAATGCACACTTCTAGTTTTATAGAAGGATTTGCATGTGGGGAGGAGGATTTAAAATGTCCAACTTCACTACAAAGCAGTCTAATTCTAGACAAGGTAGTTTCAGGTTTCCATAGTAAGCTACTATTTATTATTAGTTACCATTTCTATTAATTAGAATAATAATGATAATACAAATGTACATACGACCACAGGTTACTTATACAGAAATACTGAGAATGTGCGAATTCACATGATTCACCCAAATTGTTGGTTCAATCCATTTTTCAAATAGGAAGAAATTGAAATCCTATTATCCCTCCTCATATTTGTGATATCCTGTTTCCATTTACTTATATTTCTTTTTTTTAATGTTTATTTATTTTTGAGAGAGAGAGAGAGACAGAGAGAGAGAAACAGAGTGTGAGCTGGGAAGAGGCAGAGAGAGAGAGGGAGACACAGAATCCGAAGCAGGCTCCAGGCTCTGAGCTGTCAGCACTGAGCCCAATGTGGGGCTCAAACTCATGAACTGTGAGATCATGACATTAGCCGAAGTTGGATGCTTAACCAACTGAGCCACCCAGGCGCCCCTTTTTGCTTTTACTTCTTAGGAACTCACCTCTAATGTCAACTCAGGGCTTTTACTTTCCATTTCAATCCCTGAATAAATTATTTTCTAAATATTGCTTACAGTATTTATTTTATCAGGAAATTATTGCATTATGAATCTGCATTGTGAATTTGATGTGCAAGCCAAAAGCAGAAGTTTGAATAAGTGAGTGTTCCATATGAATTAAGTTGGAATTTGGCTGACATTATTTTTCTTACTGTACATTCAATATATGCTGTAGGCATCGTATAAAATAATAAGTTTTTATAGCCAGGAGGAAGTGTTGGAGGCCATTTTTGTCAGTGTTGAATATTTTATTTTATTTTAATTAAGGTTTTAATTTCAATTCCAGTATAGTAACATGCAGTGTTATATTCGTTGCAGGTGTACAATATAGTGATTCAGCAATTCTATACATTACTCGGTGCTCGTTATGAGAAGTGTACTCTAATCCCCTTCACCTATTTCACCCATCCCTCCACCCACCTCCCCTCTGGTAAACACCAGTTTTCTCTGTGTAGTTAAGAGTCTGTTTCTTGCTTTTCTCTCTCCGTTTTGTTTCCTTTGCTCATTTGTCTTGTTTCTTAAATTCCACACGAGTGAAATCGTATGGTATTTATCATCCTCTGACTGACTTATTTCACTTAACATTATACTCTCCAGTTCCATCCATGTTGTTGTCAACGTTGAATATTCCTTTAAAGTCTCAATAAGAATTCTGTGGTTCTTGGATCATTTTAAATCACATTTAAAAGTCAGATATATGGAAATTAAGGATGTGACAAAGTAAAAAGGAAAAATTATGAGAAAAGAGAATCCTAAAATAATTGTATAGTATTTTTGCAATTAAAGCACTTTCAGAGTACTGAAGAGAATAACAATTTGATTTTGTGAGAGGTCTGAAATTAAGATTAAACATGTTTCAAAAACTCTTTTCAAGTGCTGTAGCAGAGATGTCCAGTTGTACTGACAAAATCTGTTCCAGAGCTGTTGTTGGACATAGCCACTGAGCCAGGCTCTGGATTTCCCAGTCTCCCTTGCACCTAAGTGTGGCCATGTGATAGTTTTGGCCAATGGAATGCGAGCAGGAATGACTTTTGTCACTTCTAGGCCAAGGCTTAAGAAGCAGGCATAACTTTCTACTGCAATCTCCTCTTCTGTTTCCTCTTTATCCTCCTCCATCCAGCTGGAGGCACATGACGGTGGGGGCCTGATAGAGGTGGGGCCACAAATAAATTGAACCTTGATTCCCAAGTCACCATCTGGAAGAAAGCTGCCTGCCAACCAGAAGTACTACACGAGCAAGAAGTAGGCTTCAAAGTGTGTAACAGCTATAAGGCAACAGAAATTTATTTGTACAGCAACTAGTGTTTCTCCAGCAATGTAAATACCCTTATTACTGTCACTTACTGGAAATTTCCAATAAGAGATTCTGCTGGGCTTACTTTAATGAATAGATGAGATTCACTTGCAATTAACAGATCATTTGGACATAGATTTTTTTTTTTTAACTGTGGTAAAAAAGCACATAACATGAATTTAACCACTGAGAAAAATTTAAGTGTACCTTGTAGTATTGTTAACTATATATAACCATCATTGTACATCAAATCTCTAGAACTTTTTCGCTTTGTATGACTGAAACTTTATACCCATTGTACAACATCTGGACACATTTTTAAAGTCTTTAATAACTGCTTATGTTCTTCAGGAGGTAAACTGTTTTCTTGAAGTCTTAATTTCAATACAAGCTAAATATAACATTTAACATTGCATAGCTCTTGCTATGTGCCAGGCAATGTTTTGTTTTTTAATTTTTTAAAAATGTTTATTTATTTCTGAGACAGAGAGAGGCAGAGCATGAGTGGGGGAGGGGCAGCGAGAGAGGGAGGCACAGAATCTGAAACAGGCTCCAGGCTCCGAGCTGTCAGCACAGACCCCGACGCCGGGCTCGAACTCACAAACCATGAGATCATGACCTGAGCCAAAGTCGGTCGCTCAACCGACTGAGCCACCCAGGCGCCCCTGCCAGGCACTGTTTTAAGTGCCTTTTATATATCATCTCAATCTGACCCCCAAAAATATACCAGACCTCTATTGCTGGAAAAATAAAACTGTTTTGAGGGGCAAAACTCCCCCCTTTTAAAAAGTTTATTTGTTTGTTTAAATAAATAAACTTAAAATGAGAGAGAGAGAAACAGAGAGAGAGTGCACACTGGTGTTAGCAGGAAGGGGCAGAGAGAGAGAGAGGGAGAGAAAGAATCCCAAGCGGGCTTCATGCTGTGCTGCTCCATTCCATGAACCCGTGAGATCATGACCTGAGGTGAAATCAAGAGTCAGACACTTGACGACGGAACCACCTAGGTGCCCCGAAATACTCCACCCCTTTTTTAAAAACTTAAAAAAAAATGTTTATTTTTGAGAGAGAGATAGGGTGCAAGTAGGGGAGGGGCAGAGAGAGAAGGAGACACAGAATCTGAAGCAGGTTCCAGGCTCTGAGGTGTCAGCACAGAGCCTGACACGGATCTCAAACCTATGAACCATGAGATCATGACTTGAAATGAAGTTGGACGCCTAACCGACTGAGCCACCCAGGTGCCCCAAAAAACTCCCTTTTAATATCAAACCTAGGACTGATTATTACATATTTTAAATTAATGAATCTGAAATAATGAAATTTAGTATAAAGGAGGATATTTAAAATATTTACAAGATGATTTATTATAAATATAATGTTCATTAAAATAGATGCACAAAAAAGACATGTTTCTGATATTTCTAGTTATTTTGCTGTTTGTGGTGGTAACTGCATTGGTTTTTCTTGCTGAGTTGCTTTTCTTAGCCTGGACTGCCACAGTAGATTAATGTTTTTGCCCTAGACTTAGGCATCTATTAAAAGAGTTGGTGAATGGAGCGATTATAACCCAGGATCAATTTTCATCCAGAAAGCAAACCAACCCTTTGGACCTTGGACCTAATGGACCTTCAGCTAGAATAGGAGTTCTATCCTCTGCCATGTTGACTCCAGCACTACTTTCTAGAGTGGTAAATAAACACAGAAAAATGCCAGGCTTGCCCTTACCTACAAGAAATAAATCATTACAGACATTCAGAGCACACTCCAAATCATACAGAAATGCTTACTCTAAATGCACCATCACTGCTGTTCAACTTGGTCACATTTTCTAAACCAATAGTGTGGGGTGGGGAACCTTAAACTCCCTAGTTTAAATTTAGATCAAGCTCCCATGTAAAATTCCCATACTCACTCTTTATTTTAACCTCCCAGAGTAACATTCTTTTTAATCCTTTGCTGTCTTTCCTGCTTATCTGCTTTCATTTTTTTTTTCTTATATCTTAATCAGGTTCTATCAAGGCTAATTCTTTAGTCTCTTTTTGGTGTTCAGCAATCACCTTTCTTTTGGTCCCAACAGCTGAGATCCCAAAGCCCTCACTCACACATTCTTTCCTACACTTATATTTGGGAACAACTCTTGATCAGGTCTGAGGCAATTTAAAGAGCCCCAGGCCAATATCCAGAAAACTCAGCCTCAAGCCAGCCTTTCTGCTGATGCCATTTGAACATTCTCCCTGTATTTATTCATCATCTATCCCCCTGCCATTCATTCCCTTCCATGTGTCAGGCACAGCGTAAAACAACGAAGACCCAACAAATACTGAGACACAGTCTTTATCTTGAGAGTCTTTCAGTCTGGAAGCAGACAGACAAGTTAACCAGCAATTGCAGTAGTGTTAAGTGCTGTGACATGGCCGTGTACAGGACACTGTGGGAACCTCTGGGAGAGGCATCAACCTCTAGAAGAGAGCATAGGGTGGGTACAGAAGAGGGTTTCAGAAAAGCTTCCCAAAAGAGTTGATTTCTTTTTTTTTTTAATTTTTTTTAATGTTCATTTATTTTTGAGACAGAGACAGAGCATGAACAGGGGAGCGGCAGAGAGAAAGGGAGACACAGAATCTGAAACAGGCTCCAGGCTCTGAGCTGTCAGCACAGACCCCGACGCGGGGCTCGAACTCACGGACTGTGAGATCATGACCTGAGCCGAAGTCGGACGCTTAACCGACCAAGCCACCCAGGCGCCCCTAGAGTTGATTTCTGTACAAAGATCTGAAGGATGAGTAGGAGTTACTCAAGTACATAGGGAAAAATGTGTGTGTGTGTGTGTGTGTGTGTGTGAGAGAGAGAGAGAGAGAGAGAGAGAGGCTGGAGGATAACCAGAGCACAGCATGTTTCAGGAATGCTAAGTAGCCCTGTTTGGCACTATAACATAGGAGTTAAGATCATGATCTCAAAGCCAGACCACATGGATTTGAATTCTGACTGCTGCTATGTAACCTTGGGCAAGATACTTAATCTTTTTTGCCCCAGTTTCCTCATTTATAAGATAGAAATAACAATAGAAACTCTTATAGGATTGCGATGAAAAATAATAAACTTCATATGTACAATTACAGTGGTGCCTAATAATAGCATATTACATACATGCATATGTATATATGTATGCATATGTATATATGTATGCATATATATATATATATACATATATATAGCATATATACAATGGTGCCTATTAATAGTAGGTGGTGCCTAATAATAATAAGGGTTTGTTATTATTTAGCTATAGTATCCAATAAAAAATAGGGAGTGGCCAAAGGAAACTCTTGTGTGCCAAGAATTAGGACTTTAAAACCATTCACCGAATCCCTATTGCCTTCAGGATAAACAGGGAAATTATGCATCATATTGCTGCTTTAAATATGTCACTTTGCTGCAGTGTAGACATCTGTCTGAAGTCGTTGAGCCTGGAGGAAGTTCTGCTCTACCTAGCTCCCTTGCAGGGAAGATGGTGAGCTTCTTGTTCCATCCCCTGTTCCACTGAGCAGCTGCTGGGAAAGGTGATGCCTGGGGAGCAGGATGGACTGGGAAAACAATGAGTTCATATGTGGTCTTTGAAGTGCTTGTGGATGCAAGTGTAAACATCTCTTAAGTAGCTGGATATTTAGGTCGAAAGACAAGATTTGGAAGTAGTCAGCATGAAGAGGCTACTTGAAAGCCTAGAAGTAGAGTTAAGATTATCCAGGGAGGCTGAGTAGATGGATAAAAAGAGAGGTTCCAAGAATCCTGAGAACGAAAGATAGGAAGAAAAGAACACTCGAAGGATATCGAGAAGGAGTAACTGGAGAGGCAGGAGAAAATCCAGCAGCATGCAGTGTCATACAAGCCTAAAGGGGAAATCACTTCAGGAGGCAGGAGTGATCACCAGTGTCAAACGCTGCTAAGAAGTGCATAAGATAAGAACGCAAAACAGTCCATTTGTGATAGGGTGAACTTTGGCAAGAGGAGTTTTAGTGGAATGTTTGGCAGAAGCCAGCTAGCAATGGGCTCAGGGTAAATGGGAGGTGAGGGAGAAAGGAGAGGAATAGAATTCAGGATGGAAGATACAAGAGGACAGTGAGTTTGGGAAGCTAGTGAATTCAAGAAATTTAGAGGTGAAAAGGAAGGCCTGGAGCATGGTAGGTACAGGTACCTGTGGAGGTGAAGGGTGAACTGTTTAAATGCTGGTGATAAAGAACCAGCTGAGAAAGAAGAGGAAAAAGGGTGAAAACTGGAGACAGGTGAGTTGGGAGCAGGTGGGGGGGATAGGAGGAAGGACCCTTCTTGCACTGGGCAGGAGAAGAAGAACAGGGATGAGTACGAAGGCAGAAAGTCGGGGAACTGAAGCTGAGGGAATTTTTTAATGATCTCCACTGTCTTGGGAAGCAGGAGGCTAAGTCTCTGGTTCAGAGGGAGTGATTCAGGGATAGAGTAGAAGGTTTGAGGAGAGCGAGAAAAATGGGAAACAGTGAGAGGATACCCTGGAAGAACATGTAGACATATTGATATCCTAGTTTGTTTTTTTTTCTGGAGGCCTTGTTTTTTCCCCAGTGGTCTAACACAGTAGAGAAAAGAGGACTGACATTGTATTAGATGAATAGATTTGAAATGAAAGGCATCTGAGCAAAAGAATTCTTAGGATTGGCTGAAGTGATGAACTGTGGATGGAAATATAGAAGGCAGAGTGTAGGAGGGATTTACATGGGGCACGGAGGGGAACATGTAATCAAATAACAAGGATGTTAGTGCGTTGTAATGGTGTCCCCTTGAGTAGTGCACAGCCTACACAGCCTTTTGTGGCAGCCCTCTATGATAGGCATGATGAGATTAACATTCACAAGATCTCCAAAATAAAGGAAAGAGGCGAGAGGGGAAAGAGGGACTTTGATTTTTAAGAAGGTGCTAATCATGACCTAAACTGACTATCCACTAAAGAGACCCAAGCCCAAACAATATAGATTAGTTTGTTCCCAAGACCCTTTTTGTGCATTGGATACAGCAATGGTTCTGAATGCCCTAAGCCCTAAGGTGGAGTAGAGTGAAGGGAGGAATTCTAAATTTTGGTCCTACTAGCAGGGATGTCCCTTGTTAATTGCATTATATTTATAGCATAATATGATATACATTAATATAATATGAGAAGTATAATATATAATACATATAATATAATACAACATATAATGCTACATAAGTATATAACACTTATAGTTATTAGGCCCTAACTAGTTCCCTTTTGTCAACATTCTTGACTTGTTACTTGAACCTCTCTGGGGTTGGAATCTACCTTTTTCATTACGGCTCTTAGGCTTAAACTTCTGGTCCTTGGCCCTAGTCCCTACAGAAATTTGTGCTTGCTAAGACCTCTCTGTTTCTGATGGCCATCAACCTCCATCTCTGCTTCTGCCTGTTCCTGGATGCCTTGGATGCTTGGGTTCTTCTTTCTTTTTCTTTTATTTATTTTTTTTATGTTTATTTATTTTTGAGAGTGGGGGGAGGGGCAGGGAGAGAATCCCAAGCAGGCTCTACACTGCCAGCACAGAGCCCAACTTGGGGCCCAAACTCATGAACTGTGAGACCATGACCTGAGCTGAAGTCAGACGCCCAACTGACTAAGCTATCCAGGTACTGGGGTTCTTATTTTCTGGCCCTCACCTGCACCTACATGGAATCTTCCTGACACTAATCTAGTCCTTGTTAGTCCAATGCCTAACCTAGAACAGTCCCAGAGCTCCTGGTCCACAAGAGTGTGTCTGATGGGACATTGCATCCTAGATTTTCTGGTGCTTTTTGATCTGGTCCATCTCACACCAACTGACCTTCAGTTACATTGTTCTATTCCTGTCTCTGAACTTTTTCAAAATATCACTCCTATACCTAGAATACTTTTATCCTCTTTTGTGGTATCTTTCTGCCACTATTAGGTTTGGGGATTTTATTTTAAATGTTTCTTTTTGAAACCATATTCCATAGAACACTGGTGTGTGAAGGGAAGTTAAAAAACTTCTGTAAAAAGAAATGAGTGATTTCTGTGGGCAAATGTTTAAGAAGTACTTGGATAAATAAAATAGATTCTTTACTTCTCAGGTACCTCTCAGAACATTTATTAAGCTAATATGCATTGAAAATTCTCTATAGGAATCTGTCTGTAGAACATTCCAGTAGAGCCCACTTTTATGGTATACTTCTTAACATCTTTTGGGACTTTTGAGTAGCACAGCTTGGAACTGTTTTAGAGGTTAAAAAGGACACTATTTAATTATAAATCAGGTATTCATTTAATTATTTTTCGTTCATCCAGTCAAGCCTTATAGAAAGCCTACGATCTCAGGCATGATGTTATTATACTACAGACAGTAGGGTGATTATATATTAGAGACATTATGATAATTAACCTCTGAGGAACTCACCAACAGATGTAAGCTTGGTCATGTTCTCTGAAACTCATACTCACTAATCCCCTTTGTGATAACTGTTCTTAAATATGTTTTACTGCTGACTGACCTCATGCAAAATTTGTTATTTCTAATATTTTTTAACATTTTGAAGCAGTTGGTATAGAGAACTTAGAGTCAGAAGGTCTGCTTTAAGTAGCCCTTACCTTCTTGGGCTTAATTTTATCTGTTAAATGGGAATGACAATTGTCTATTTGCTAAGGTTGTAGTTAGAGTTAAGTCAGCTCATATATATGGAAGTTATTTTTAAAGGGGCATAAAAATATAATTCACTTTTTCAGAAGGGATAAATTATTAAAGAAAAAAAACTATGGAAGAAAACCATGTTGGCAGCATTAATAGATACTTGAAGCATTACAATCAGATGTTCAAATTTATTTTTCATTTTTTAGAAAATACTTCTTAGGCAGAGAATGTAATGTTGGTCTAAAGCTAAATAACAAAACAATTTTACATTTTTCAAATTTAACTTTTTAAGAAGCTATAGGGTAGGGGCGATGGTGTGGCTCAGTTGATTGAGCATCCGACTCTTGATTTTGGCTCAGGTCATGATCTTGCAGTTCATGAGATCAAGCCCCGCATCGGACTCCGAGCTGACAGCACAAAGCCTGCTTGGGATTCTGTCTCTGTCCCTCCCCTGCTTGTGCATGCATGTGCATGCTCTCTCTAAATCAATCAATCAACTAATCAATCAACCTTTAAGAAGAAGAAGAAGAAGAAGAAGAAGATGATATAGGACACTATTGAGTTTCTGCTCTCTCTCCAAAATTAGCATTACAATTTTATTTGCAATCCAAACTTTGTTTGGGGGGAGTGGTAAATTTTTCTCCAACTAAGATATGCATTTAGTTGGGCAGGAGGCATATTAAACAAACAAAAACTTTTCAGTGTTTATTTCAAGAAAAGGCTATTTGTAAGAATCAGATCATTTTTATGTGTATTGGGCACTAAACTGTTTACTGGAATCAATTTAATTGCCCTATGTGAATCCTAATTTGAAAATCAAGTGTGATAGAAAAAGAGGAAAATGGTGAGAAGAATGTAACCATCTGAGTTAATGAATCTGTTTTTTCATGGAAAGGGAACGCATGCATTGTTTTAGAAAGACAGTGTTCTCAGGACACCTGGGTGGCTCAGTTGGTTAAGCGTCAGACTCAGCTCAAGTCATGATCGCGCAGGTTCATGGGTTCAAGCCCTGTGTCGGGCTCTGTGCTGACAGCTCAAAGCCTGGAGCCGGCTTCCGATTCTGCGTCTCCTTCTCTCTCTGTCCCTCCCCTGCTCACACTCTGTCTCTGTCTCTCGCTTTCAAAACTAAACATTAAAAAAAAAAAAAAAAAAAGAAGAAGGAAAGGCAGTGTTCTCACCAAACACACTGTTCTGTGTTCCTTAAACCCAGAGAAACCACTAGGGGATCTACCCTATGGCAGCGCTCTATTTGAATTATTAGTCAACAAATTTCAGCACAATGGAAACTGTAAAGAATATAAAAAGACCTAGAAAGTTTCTTAGCTATTCCACCTCTGAGATAAATGGCTCCTTTTAAGGAAAGTATCTTGTTCCTATTTCTTATGTGACAAATTAAACCATGTGTGTTTTTAAGTCCAGGGACTTTATTAACGTGGAAAGACATGAAAGAATTGCCTAAGGTAAAAGTCATAATGCTACTGATTTATTGCAATTAGCTAATTTGACTAACTCTTTTACCGTGAAAGGAAGAGAAACTCCCCGTGAGCTGGAGAGGACCTGAGAGATCATCTTTTTACTGGTGAAGAATCTTGGGTAATTTTTGCTAATTCAGAATGATGGGGATTGTATAACACCTTACTTGGAGGCATCATTTCTTATTGTAAACATGGAAAAATAATTGCTTTAGACACGCTTTGTTTGATGTATGGAGAGCCAACCATTTTTTTGTGTATATAATTCTAACTACAATAAAGAGCACTGTCAATATGTAGTCATCTTTTTTGCAAGTAAAAGAATTCTTTATCCTTCACTGGAAAAAATACCTTTCCCCTGCTCTGTTTGTTTCTTTTCTTTTTTTTCTTTTCTAATTTTTTAAAATGTTTATTTATTTATTTTTTATTTTTGAGACAGAGAGAGACAGAGCATGAACTGGGGAGTGTCAAAGAGAGGGAGACACAGAATCTGAAGCAGGCTCCAGGCTCTGAGCTGTCAGCACAGAGCCCGATGTGGAGATTGAACTCGCTGACTGTGAGATCATGACTTGAGCCGAAGTCGGATGCTTAACCGACTGAGCCACCCAGGTGCCCCATCTTTTTTTCTTTTCTTTTCTTCCTTTTCTTCTTTTCTTTTCTTTTCTTTTCTTTTCTTTTCTTTTCTTTCTTTCTTTCTCAGTTGTTTCTTGTGACACTTTTCTAAACATCTGAAGTTAAAATTATATCTTAGGGAATGAAAATACTTCTTCTACTTATTTTCCAAATACTGAAATTGACTCAGAAAAATAGCACTGGCACTAGTTGGAAATGTAACTAGTTACAAAATTATACACAATTTGTACAACCTTGAGGTTTGGAGCTGCTTACGGAAACTCATGCCATCAAACCCTCCAACTCAGTCAAATTCGGCTTTGTTAACATCGGCGCTGGCTGTGTAGCCTCTGTGTACACAGGCAAGAAATAAAAGGAAGCACTACTACCAGACAGCAGTGCTACCTATAATTCCCATCATTGGAGATTCACTCCTTTGAAGTAAAATATTCTAGGAGCGGTGGATAAAAATCCAGAAGCCTCCGGAAGAAGTACAACACTGGACCATTGCCTGCTATTAGCACCTTGGGGATAAACAATTCATTCATTTTTGGGAAACGTTAGGAGAGCTAAGAAACAGAGGTCACTGATGTAGTAGAACACTGGCCGGGGGACGAAGGACATCAAAACTCTGATTACTGCTCTGCTGGTAACTAGCTGTATGACTTTGAGCACATCACTACCCCCTCTCCTAGCCTCTAGCCTCTCTTTCCATAGTGGTAGAATTAAGGTATTGTTCAGCACCAAATTCTACAACTGTACTAAGGAAAGGAAGGTGGAGTGAAGTGGAACCAGGCTAGTGAAACAAGGAGTCTTGTCACATCCTGATATTTCTGTCTCTGCAAAGTGGGAGAACTGGAAGGCCAGGTCCAAAGCAGCTTTCCAATACTTTCTCAACTCTGTGCGCCTATCTTGAGTTGTCTCAGGTGAACAGTGGTTTCTAATCAGGGAGCGAGGGCCCAGTGATCAGATTTGCCTCACTTTGAGTCCTACCCAGACTGGCTCGCACTCAGCTTTTAAATTCTTTTTTTTTTTTTTAGCATGGTTGTGAACCCACTCCTTAACGACTCCTCACTTTGAGTGCGCAATAACCCAAAACGACTCCAGTTTTTTCTGCCCTATTGAACTCTAAGTCCCTGAGTGGTTTCTATTCAGAATGGTTCAAAATTGTTCTTTATTATTATTTTTTTCTTAAATGTTTATTCATGTTTGAGAGGGAGAGAGACAGAGTGAGAGTGGGGGAAGGGCAGAGAGTGAGGGAGACACAGGATCCAAAGCGGGCTCCAGGCTCAGAGCTGTCAGCAGGCACAGAGCCCGACGTGGGGCTCAAAGTCACACAACGGGAGATCATGACTGGAGTGGAACCCAAGTCGGACGCTTAACCGACTGAGTCACCCAGGAGCCCCCATAATTTACATTTGAAAGCAAAGTTGGTTTTGGTAAACTCTTTCCAGGGTAGCTGAAAAGAATTGACAATTTTTATCCTCTCTTTTGTGTTTGTGTGATTTTGTTTTTTCATTATGCCTTGTCAAGTGGCCTGCCTGGATATGAGCAAACCCAGATGGGAATGAACGAATCCAGGGCAGTGAGTATGTGAGTGTGGAGTGTGTCCAGGCCTGGGTGCCTATAAATTTAGACATGCCTGGACTTATGTACAGGCTAAGTTTGGGGAACCCCTTGTAAGAATGTGAGTGTAGACATTCAGGGCCATGGTTATGGCCTGTGACATGCAAATGTCTTGTTCAGCCAAGTCTAGATGTGAGATTAGACATGTCAGAGCCTCCTTTGTCTTTAACAATGCTTTTTTCCTGTATTATATCTTGTATACTGTACCACTATAAAAGAATAAAACCTATTCCCCTAATCCAGTCAAGAATTCAGATATATTAGGGCGCCTGGGTGGTTCAGTTGGTTAAGCGTCTGACTTGGACTCAGGTCATGATCTCGCGTGGTGTGAGTTTGAGCCCCCCCCCCCCCCCCCCCCCCCCGTCGGTCTCTGTGCTGACAGCTCTGAGCCTGGAGCCTGCCTCGGATCCTGTGTCTCCCTCGCTCTCTGCCCTTCCACCGCTCGCACTCTCTCTCTCTCTCTCTCAAAAATATAAATAAATAAATAAATAAATAATACATACATACATACGTACATAAATAGAATGCACCATCGGGTGCCTGGGTGGCTCGGTCAGTTAAGCGTGTGACTTCGGCTCAGGTCATGATCTCATGGTTCGTGAGTTTGAGCCCCTGGTCGGGCTCTGTGCTAACAGCTCAGATCCTGGAGCCTGCTTCAGGTTCTGTGTCTCCCTCTCTCTCTGCCCCCCCTCCCTCACCTCACTCACACTCTCGCTTTCTCTCTCTCTCCCTCAAAAATAAATATTAAAGAGAGTGTGATGAGTTGACCAAGTCAAGGCTGATGCTGATTCACTCAGGATTCCTTTCAATGGTAGAGCCAGTTTATCTGACAACTCCCTTTAAAAAAAAAAAAAAAAAAAGCTTTGCAACCTCTTACAAAATCCAGATTCTGTGTTCTTTCTGATTTTTGAAAAACATCAGGTAAATGTGAGTTAAATGTCTTTTCTCACACATCATCTCATGGTTAGAGAGAGGTCAACTCTGTCATTCTTCTCTTCCTTCTTGTCCATTCTCTGATATGCTCTATGGGAGAAAAAAACCCATATCCAGAACCTGTATTGGAATGGAGTTGTTGCTTCTGATCAAGGCAGCAATAGGATAAAACAGACTTGCAGGGCTTGAAGATCTTTACACCCAAGATACTCCCATTCTTTTTAGATTTAAAAAGTAATAAGTGAATAAGGTAAATAATACATATAGGTGAAGAAGATCTACAAGGACCCTTCCAGAAGTCTTCAATGCATATAGACATACACACATGTATTTTCTCTCTCTCTCTCCATCTTTCTTCCTTTCCTTCCTTTTCTTTTCTTTTCTTTTCTTTTCTTTTCTTTTCTTTCCTTCCTCTGTTCCTCCCTCCCTCTCCCTCTCTTCCTTTTTTCCTTCCTCCCCTCCTACACATCCTCCTTCTCTTTCTCTCTTTCTTTTTTGGTGGAAACCAAGAGAGAAACACTGGGTATCTCAGTGTCTCCCACGAGAACTTGTATGTATGTATGTATGTATTTATTTATTTCTTCTTCTCCCCCAGCTTTATTGAGATATAATTGCCATGCAACATTGTGTAAGTTTAAGGTGTACAACATAATTGATATATGTACATATTGTGAAATGATTACCATAATAAGTTTAAATAATACATCCATTCCTTCCCATAGTTATAATTTTTGTGTGTTTGGTGATAAAATCTCCCCTTCCATTCTTTCTTTCTTTCTTCATTCCTTCTTTCATCTTCTCCTTCTTTTTACATAAATGAACTCATACTATTCATCCACTTCTGTTTTTTTTTCTTTTTCCCCCTAGGGTCATATAATATTTCATTGGCTGTGCTGTAACTTACTGAACCAGTCCCCAACTGATAAACATTTTAACTCTACATTTTTACTTGTTAGTTGGATGAGTCAACATAGATAAAGAACTCTCACTTTTTAGAAAATCTGCTTTATAAGATTAACCCTGGGTGAAACACACATCTTCAGAGCAGGGATTTCTTTTAGTGTTTCTTGAAAAGTAGTAGGCACAGTTCCTGCAGGCAAAGCTTTTTTATGTTGTGAAATCAGCATGATACCTGGTATAGTCGCTTGTATTACATATGCTTGGTATTTGTTAATTGGTGATAATGACAGTGTTTCATTTTAGAGGAAAGAAGTAAGTTACTGAGAGATCAAGCTGCAGGACGGTGAGGATGGTGAGAGTAGGCCAAAAGCCAACCCTTGACTGTTGAACTTAGTCTTTATTCATTAACTGTTTCTCATTATTGCAAGGAAAGTTATTACCATTACAATAAAATAGCTTCTTTTGAGCTAGGAGGTATAAATAAAGACTGGGAGATTGATAAATCTCAAGACACAAAAAAATCTAAACCACAAGAGATGAAAAGAGGTCCCTGTTAGAGTGTAAAAAATAAATTATTATTTTTAGTAGTAGTATTGTGATGCCCCAAGTGAAATAAAATGATAAAAATTACAGTGTATTAATTTATATACTGAAAATAATTAAAAACAGTGCCTCACAGTATTATTCCCCAGGATGAGCAAAAACTACAATTTTATGCAAGATAATTCTGTATTCTCAAGCACCTCTTCTATAATTCCAGGAAGATGTGATTTATGGTAGAGTGAGCAATACCGATGACCACATTTCTCTTGTGGGCTGCAGCCAATGCCCAGCCTCACCTTCCTCTTCACTAAGACATGCAGCAGACATCAATCATCATTACCGCACAGACTGTCTGCATCCCTAATTAGGAAATAACACACAGTAGAGCTTAGCAGCAGAGTATGCAGTATGATGCATTTAAAAAAAATTGTCTGTGGCAAAAAGCAATCCCAAATAAATTGCTTGTGTACTGTGAGCCCAGGACACCACAAGGTCTTAGGAAGCCAAAAGCCAGTTGTCTGGTAAAATTTCAAGAATCTAACTGAACATATTCTGCTTGCCAAGGCAATTTGTAATTGTGTTTTTGAGTACAAATAAGGATATTTTCAGGATTATTTCTCATATTTTTATGGTAGCTTTCCAGGTTAATTTACCTTGCCATGGTTGCCTCATGCTGTTTCCTTGGCTGTTTATTTGGCATTTGATGAAATTTGCTGTTGCTGACTCTAGCTCAATGAGAGATTATTACTGGATGGGAAAATTGCATGATTTGTGTCTTGTCATTGATTTGCTGCTTTGTTGTTTTATCCTATTGTCGTGATTCATCTTGGCTATTTCTGGGCAAGAGAATGGTGGAAATTATTCTGACTTAAGGAAGATAAAGGCATTTGAAACTGTATTAGGGAAGGGAAAGGGAACTAATATTTACTGAGGACCTACTGGGTTCTAAGCAGTACTCCAGGAACATTTTCTTCTTTTACCCTCCTAATATACCTGTTAGGTCTTTATTATTATCTCTACTTTACAAATGGAAAAACTGAAATTCAGATTACATAATTGCTTAATGTCACACAGCTTGCACAGTGGAGCCATGATTGGAAACCAAGTTTGTCTAACTCCTATAACTCTGCTTCTTCAAACAATAATAGTACCTTATATGTATACACAGCTCTATCATTTATAAAGCACTTTCCCATAAGTTATCATCTTAATTTTCCCAATAGCTCCATGAGGTATACACTATTATAAAACTTTATAGATGAGAATGATGAAGCTCAAGAAGGCTATGACTTACCCAAGGTCAAACACATAATAGATGAAAGGGCTAGGACTTGGTGACTTATGAATATAAGGTCATCACTTTCTCCATGATGATGAGAGAGCGAGGGGCAAGCTGATGGCAAAGTACAGGCTAACAGCACCTCCCCACCCCACCCCATGGGATATATGTGGTATTCCACAGACACTCCTGGCTGCCCAAGAACAGGGGAAAGGAAGGAAAGCAAATGGTTGACTGATAGAGATCACAGTCATGCAGGGCAGGAGTCTTCTTCGGTTTATGGATAACTTAGTAAACTGCAAGAAAAAGGCAATCTTATCCATAGCCTAATCTCCAGAAACATATAGACTCTGTTTCCTGGGGCCCTAATATCACCCTCATCAAAATGTAAAGGGATTTAAGTGACAAGTTCTTGAAACAGGAAGGTGTTTCAAGGAGGTGACTTCTAAGTGTCATCTGCCTCAATGATGACACTTTGGTAGGAGCAAAAGGGAATCTTGGCTTAACATTATCCTGACCCCCTCACCCCCCAGCCCCATGATCCTGTGAGTCTCCTTAAACACATAAAAATTCCTTTGCAAACCTCCTTTATCTTTAACCCCCAAGTATATGTTGGCAATTATACTCCAAGCATATGGCTCCTGATATACATCTGAAGGGTCTCATGACTAAAGTTTTACTAAACAGTAATAATGATGTTTTCTTAACAATAGCTTGCCCCTAAAGGTCCTGGAAACCTTGCTTCCAACATTCCTTAGAGGCTTACACTGTCCCCAACCCCCTCCCAACCTGAAGGTATAGAGTCAGTCACTCTTCACAACCCCAGTGCAGCACTTCCTGCCCAGGAGCTTGTTCTGTGCTTTAATAAAATCACCTTTTTGCACCAAAGACATCTTCAAGAATTATTTCTTGGCTGTCAGCTCCAAATCCCACCATTACTCCTAAACCCCATCAATGACACTACTGAAGCCTTTGAGGAAATCAATTCCTGCTTAGAAGAATGCAAATTGCCTTCCACCAAGTTATGTGTTTATCTATTTCTTTCTATATCCCATACACTTGGAAAAATAACTTGTGAGAAACACAGCTTAAGACATAGATGTTGGTATACAGTGAAAGGCAAGGTAAAAAGACCAAGGAATGTATTAGTGAATTAGAAACCAGGCCAAGAATACACATTTGTGGTTGCACATAAAAGTAGCAGAAGTTAGATTTGAGGTCATGTACAAACTGGGGCATCTTGTTGTAGTGTTGATGATGCAATTAGATGGTTTTCAGCCATATTTAATAACGGACTCTTGCCCAAGAAGACAACTCATTAAAAAGTTGGAGTGGAGTGGGGAAGAAGTTGGGGGAGCAAGAGGAATTTTCTTTACTTCTTCTTAATTACACTTTCTAACTCCCCACTCCCTTCTCTTTGAATTCCCCACCCTCCCCAAAACATTTACCTAATAAAAACGGTGGCACCAGGATGTAAATGACTGGTATGCTTACCTTTTCAAAAAGAAGCCTATTAACACAACTGGACTTCCAAGATGTAGAATGTCCCCTGAGAGGGTTTTTTGAGTAGGGGCAGTTTCTGTTGCTCTATGATTACTTCTGGCAGCCACATCCCCAAACTTGCCCATATTCCCCTCAAAATACTCTCTGAACATGCTTTCAGCAACACATATTTATCAGATACAATTTGTGGCAGACACTGCCAAATGTTGGGGATATGTTAGAAAATACACATACTCTCTTACAGAATATAAGCTCCAAGAAGGCAGGGTATATAGTATATGGAGTTAGCATCGTTCTATGCCAGCCACAACCCCATTCCCACTTTAGCAAATGACTGTGTGCTCCCTTGGGCTCAGTAAAAACAGAGAACTAATAGAATGTGGATGGGTAATGGGTTACCGATGGAACCATTGAAGCCATGAATAGAGTATTGGCAATAGATACTGTGTTGCAGTGTTTCTTTCTCTTTTCCTCCCTTCCTCCCTTTCTTCCTACCTTTCCTTCCTTCTTTTTCTTATTACCACTCAAATTATTCTTTTTTTAAAATTAGTTTTTAATGTTTATTTATTTTTGAGAGAGAGAGAGAGAGAGAGAGAGACAGAGCACGAGCAGGGGGAGGGCAGAGAGAGAGGGGGACACAGAATCTGAATCAGGCTCCAGGCTCCGAGCTGTCAGCACAGAGCCTGACGCGGGGCTCGAACTCACAAACTATGAAATCATGACCTGAGCCAAAGTTGGTTGCCCAACCAACTGAGCCACCCAGGCGCCCCCCACCCAAATTATTCTTAAATGCTGAAATGGACTTACAGAAATTAGGCTCTAGGGATGACCATTTTGGGTCTAGCCACACAGCATAGACCTTGCGCACTTACTAGCTGTGTGCCTCTGAGGTTCATTTGCTCCACCTGCCAAGTGAGGACAGTTAATAGCTACCTTAAAGTAGGTACTACATGTACATAATAAGTGCTCAGGAAATGGAGCTGTTATAATCACTACTAGTTAAATTTAGAACTCTTCATTAAGTAATTCATTACCTTTATAATATTGGAGATATTTTCTTTATAATAATGTAGGCATTATTTGTGGAAAGATGATATTTATAATAATAATTCTGCAATTCCCAATTGCAATGTATTAGTTGCTGGACTTTTATTTAGCACATTCATAGCTTAGGTTGTTTTGGTCATTCTAGGTAGGTTCTTTATATACCATTAAGTCAGCTAAGCAGTTGAAAAGCCAACACACATTTGTAACACATATAATACTTGCACGTATAGGTTTACATGATGCAGGAAACTGTGTGTACTTCCCCTTTGGTCTTTGATAATTTTTTCCCCTCATGACACAGAATAACGTGACCAAATGGTATGGCTTGGCTGTGTTCTCTCAAGTACCCTGTGGAGTCCATTGTGTCAGCTTAATGCCTCAAGTTCAAGTGCAGCTAAAGTTCCAATGCCTCAAGTTCAAGTGCAGCTAAAGTACCAGCTTTGGAGAGTGCCTGCAGAGATGCAAAGCTTCCATGTTGGCGGCCCTAATTCATTAAACTTTTGGCCTGATTTAGAAAAACAGAGAGATCCTATGGTACCCAAACCAAATTAAATTGTATTGTATCACGAGAAACAACTAAAATTTGTGAACCATTCTCCAATGACTACGTAGCCATGTGGTGTGTTTGAAGGTTTTGCTGAGTCCTTTGGATCTCAGATCCAATGTTCTGGCTCCCACCAAAGTTAGTTTTCACTAGAAGGATGCGTTCTTATTAACTGCATACTTTATTTAAAAGACAATATGCTTAGGGGCTCCTGGGTCACTCAGCTGGTTAAGCATCCGACTCAATTTTGGCTCAGGTCGTGATTTCACGGTTTGGTGAGTTTGAGCCCCATGTTGTAGGGCTCTGCATGCTAACAGCATGCAGGCTGCTTGGGAGTCTCCCTCTCTCTTTGCTCCTCACCTGCTCAGGCTCATGCTCTCCTGTCTCTCTCAAAATAAGTAAATAAACTTAAAAAAAAAAAAGACAATATGCATAAATGAAAGAAAAAAAACCCCCCAAGTGTTTTTTCTATTTGCCTTGTATAGCTTTCTGGGGCAACACGATAAGTGTAACTATATAGTAAATATGTCTAAGCACAAACACTCTAAGTGTTTTTTCCATTCCCAGTAAGATTATACATTTACTCTAATAATGCTGCTATTGTTCAATATATGTTTAGAATAGCCTTCAGGGCCTCTAGCATTTTCTTTGGAATATGCTCAGTTGTGGAAAATCTTCATCTTTTGAAGATGGATGTGAGTTTCAAAAAAAAAGTCACCAATGGTCATTTGGATCCAGGTCTGGGCAATCGAGCTGCATAATTCCACTTGTTAAAAGAAAACAAAACGTGATGAATATGAAAAAAACCTAATAAAAGATTGTGGTAAATGGTGCATATAAATCAACTTTAATTCAAAAGAGTTCTAAAATAACTGTAGGCAATGCCAACATTATTGGAATTACATTGCTTTAAAAATCTAACTTTTGATTCTTTTGTGAAAATTTAGTCTTGTAACTTACTGGTGATACTTCATGGCAATGTAGCCTGACTCAGAAGGAAATTCCAAGTACTCAGGGACTGTGCTTTCAACAATTAAGGTACATTTTTACTCAAGTTCTTAGTATGATGCCAAGCATTTTATGGCAGTTGAATCAATAGTAGATGATGATGATGGCTGGCTTTGATACCAGTGGAGTTGATAATGTAAGAAGACATGGCAAGACATGAGTGGCCATGAGCTGGCTTCTTCAGGACTGCTGGCATTGCCTTAGAATAGAAAGAGGAACAGTGCTACTTACTGCTAGTGTTTTGCTCTTTCTACATGGCAGCTTATAAAACCTGTGCCTTATGCTTGCTTCTAACACAGCTTACGGAAAATGTGTAGTGAAGCCACTGTATGTTGAAGAACAACCACTGAAAATGGAGACATTTGGCACAAAGCAACCTTGGAATGGCTCATTTTCATGAGAGGTCTTGCTAATCATATCAGTGACCATGAACCCAGAGGAAGACTCATAGATTGTTGACCTGCAAAGTACAATCTACTGACAGTTTTCCAATATCACTTATACCTTGGGAAACAATTGCATTTTTATTCCAAGGGATATTAATGGATTTCTATATTCAAAAATTTATAACGTATGCTCAGGGCACCTGGGTGGCTCAGTTGGTTAAGCTTCCGACTCTTGATTTCAGCTCAGCTCACGAGCTCATGGTGGTGAGCTCAAGACCTGTGTCAGGCTCCGTTCTGGGCATAAAGCCTGTTCAAGATTCTCTTTCTCCCTCTCCCTTTACCCCTCCACTGCTCTCACTCTCATGCTCTCTCTTTCTCAAAAAAGATTATAGCATATATTCTAAACATACAAGAAAAGAATTCTCTGTGGATTTTTCCCTGAGGAAGTTTACATGTTAGCAGAGGATATCAAATTAGGCAGAAATAATAAAAAAAAAATGCAAAATAGAAAGTAATGAAAATTATTTGAGAGGTACAGGTAAAATGAAATAAGTGGTTGGAAGAAGGAGAGTCAAGGAATATTCTGTGGAGGAAGAAAGATTTGATCTGAGATTTGAGAGTGAGATCAGAATATAGCACATTGAATATGTAGAAGTAAAAATCCATGAGATGGTACGTGGAAAGGGTGAGTTGTTTAGCTGGCTGGAATGTGGGAGTGTGAAGAAGGAGGGGCTGGAAATAGGTAGAAGTAGATGAGATTTAGATTGTAGGAATTGGGGAGGAGTAAACAGATGGGTGATACCATTTGACCTTTGCTTCATTAAAAACAATCTGGCTGTACTGTTTCAGGGAGAGATCTCTTTCACCTAATGTTCAACAATTGGCTGATATTAAAAGATTAGCTTGAGATGTTGTCAACCATATTAGATGTGAACCAAACATGAGGTGTAAATGTATCTTTAATTCTGTGGTTGTAACATTTCTGACTGACTTAGTAAATTAAACTTTTCACACATGAATGGTGTTGGTGTAAATGTGTTATCTTTATACTGTCCAGTAGCTGGACATAAAAAAAGTTAACTGTTGAGCTTGATAAAGTGCACTCAAAAATGCAAGTTCAGGTATGAATTGCCTATTTTTTTTTTTTCTATAAAATGATGAGTCTGGAAAAATCCTTAGGGCAGAGGTAGGACTCTATTCATTTACCTGTTTATAGTCCTTTAAGTAAGAAGAGGAATGATTTGTTCAAATTTTCTTAAACCTCTGTCTGCTTCAGAGTGCAGGTTGGTGCAAGCTTCTTTTTAGTTCCTCAGGCTACAATAAACCCAACACGGGCTCTCTTCTTATTGGTGGATACAAAGCCATGTATCTGGCATTGGAATGCAGGTCCGGATATCAGACAGCTTGACCATGTTACCTTCCATTATTCTGCTTATTCTGTTTTCGAACAAAACAAAACCAACTCCTAAACCTGAAACTTGTGATCTGTGCTCAGTTAACACCAAACTAGGAGTCAGTGAAGCGATCAGCATGAGTACGTGGGCATCATTACAATGCTGAGTCACTCTCAGAGGTTCGTGCTTTCACTGAATTAAAGTTGCAGTGTATTGAGTGTAGCTTTTAACAACACAACGCTCTTATAACCAAGTGTGGGAGTAATAATAGAACAAACAAATTATAGGGAACTGGGGAAGAGATTCCACTACTGAGGAAGAAAACTATGGGAATTGCTTTTACATGACATATGAATTTGGTTCCCCACACGTTCTCGTGTCCCTTCCAGATACAGATTTTTTCTTTTTCATGTGTAACAGATGACTGAAAATGTGGACTGCACACATAATAAATTCAGTTCACGAAGAACTCTGTATTTTAGGATATTACTTAGAATGTGTTTTTTGATACTTTTCTTCAGAGTACTGAGATTAAATATAATTTTATCTCAGTGCTGTTGACTGTAGATGACAAAGGACAGTGGAAGGTGTAGATAAAATGTATCAATGAATGCTCAATTTTACTTTGTCAATGAAATATGCCTACTATGTGCCAGATTCTGTTAGACTTTGCAGGGTGTACAAAGTTAAGGAAAGCACAGTCTTTTTCTCAGGAGATTATATCTAATAGGGACATAAGATAAATGTACAGTTAACTAAATTACTAGGGAGGATATGCTAAATGTCACGAGTGAGCTTATAACCAGTATGCCAGGATAGCTTGGAGCAGAAGAATGCCCAGGAAAAGTTAAAGGGAGGCAATGGGTGTGAATCTCCAAGAATCTGGGTGTCTAGGAAGATGGTGGCCCCATTCATGGAAACATGGAAGTCAGGAGGAAAAGTAGATTGCCTATGAATGTGTTGAATTTGAGAAAGGAGGGAAACAAGAGAATTTGAGAATAAGGATGTGTATGGACGTGCAGGTATAATAACAATAGAATTTGTGGAGGAGATAAGATCACACACAAAAAAAAAAACATAGGGAAGGGAAAAAAAACTGCTGGAAACTTTTAGGGAAAACCCATTTTCAAAGGACAAAAGAAAGAGGAGGCAGTGGCATTCAGATTCTGAAAGAATGGTCTGAGCAGTAGGAGAGCCTGGAGAATGAAGCATGTTGAAATTTAAAAGAGGGTTTCAGGAAGAAGTTGAACAACACTCAGGATTGCCAATTGAGGGCTCTAGGAGGATGCAGACGCAAATGGTGTTGAGTGATTACAAGGTGATGGATGCCTTTTAAGAGGGAGGTTTTGGTAGAATGGCAGGAGCAGAAGCCAGATTAAGCATTAAAAGTATGCGGAAGCATATAAAACAAATTACACAAAGATCACACATTTTCCTGTTAGGGCAACTACTCTGCCTTTAATGTCAGGGAAATAATGCAATAGCTAAAGGAAATAATTTTACAATAGATTAAGCATTAAAAAAAACTCCCACATTTGGTAAGGTTATCTCAATCTTTCTCACACATGCCAGTGTAAACCCTTTGTTGAGATAATTGAGTGGCTTGTCTTCCATATTATTCACACTTGCTAATACTATGAATGGAAATTACATATAGATAGCTATGCCCTGAAGTGGGAGATGTCTGGATTAGGTGATGGAAAATAGCAGAGAAGGTACACTTCAAAAGGCTTAGCATGTGAAGGCTACTTTAGTCATTGATTTTTCTGTCTTGGAGTGTTGATTTCCCCTCCAGACTTCTGTGCTTCTCTTTGGATCCCAAGTTTTTTTTTCTTTAATGGTGTTTTGAATGGTTGCACACTAAACAACAAGACTATGGTTACCGAATTACACTGCAAACATCCCCTTTGCCTTCTTCAGTAGGATTAACCAGCTGGTGATTATGGAAACAACAATAAGATTGCAACAACAGTATCTTTTATCTTTATATTGCTTTTCATTTCTCAAACCCTATTTGCATATGGCTCCTATTTGACCTCAAATCAGTTCTATGGGGGATAAACCTAGTTCATTTATTTATGTATTTATTTATCTATCTATCTACTTATTTTTAATTTACACCCAAGTTAGTTAGCATATAGTGCAATAATGTTTTCAGGAGTAAATTCCAGTGACTTCCCCCAATGTATAACACCCAGTGCTCATCCCAACAAGTGTCTTCCTTAATGCCTCTTACCCATTTAGCCCATCCCCCCCCCCCACAGCCCCTCCAGCAACCCTCAGTTTGTTCTCTGTATTTAAGGGTCTCTTATTAAACCTAGTTCTTTTAGATGGAAATGAAAGGGCAGAGGGAATATATGATTTATAAGGAATAGGATGAGGTGATTTGATTTTATCTCACTCCTGAAGAGCCTTTCCCCCTTGCCGTTGGATAATCCTTCTATAAAATCCATTATAGTTAATGGATGATAGTTAAAGGTATTTAGAGTTAAAGAAGGGGTACTCAGGGGGTTGAAGATGAAAGGGGTGAAGTTACAGAGAAAGACAATCACTCATCCATGAATTCTTTTGTCCATTTATTGACCTCACTATGTGCCAGGTGTTGTGTGAAGTCTGGGATATAGAGTTGTTTTGGTGAAGGACAGAATATTCTTTTCAGAGGACAGACACCTGCTGTTGGAGAAGAGTTTGGTGGCAATTGGTGGTAGGAAGAGTGGAGAAGGAAAGGGAAAGCCAACGGTGAAATTCCTGGACAATGTATGGAGTAGGCTGCTATGGCCAATTTCTTCCATCAGGAATCTTTCCAAGCCTCAGGAAGAAGGTTGGTTGCAGATGGAAGATTGGAGAACCCTCAGGTAGATCTTTGAGTTGAAACACTGCTGGACATCAGTAAATGGTTGGGGAAATGTGCTGGATTATTCTGCACCAGTAAGACTTCACAATAGCTTTGAAGAGAGAAAGTCAAGAGCAGCTTCTAATCCGAAACCATGAGAAAATTTAAGAATGGATCAAAATATCTTTTCTATCATATTCCTTTAGTGAGCATTGGCATATTTTCAAAAAAATCTAAACATGCCGAGACTGGAGGGTCATGTTTCAACTAGTATGTTGATTTAATTCTTACTCAGGAGAGAAAATAGACACTCGGATCATCAACCCCAGTTTTTGTGGAATCAGATTTTTTTTCCTCTCTCTGAAAGCTCTTATATAAGAATTGTCCAGAATTAAATGATAGGTAACAAGTTCATAGCCCAGAAGGAACATTATGTCTCTGGGCTATCAAAACATTGATCACCCATCCAGCCATTTAGCAGGGGTTCCTTGGAAACTCTCCAGCTTCTAATGAACAGTCAAAATACGTGAATAGGAAGACTAGATTTGGCAAGCTGTCTGATGACAGAACGCAGATGTGTATCCTGTGATTTGGCAGAAATGTGGTTATGTTGACTGTGTTGACAGTTGACAGAGTCTAGGACAGAATGCCATTGAGCAACTACTCTGAAGTTGGGCATGTTTTTTTCCTGGTAGAGGGAGGGGTGTTGGTGGTAGTGATTGCATATTCTTCACTGGTAAGAACTACATAGCCTCTGTAGAGTTCACAACTTCAGCTGGCTCCACTCATGGCTGATGAAGCAAGCTAGAATGGCAAGTTCTATTGGCGGTTATCTGAGCCAGTCTGCACAGGTCTCTGATTGCTGTGAGTCAGCATGTGTGAGGTTCCATGGGCAGTAAGGAACCAGAAATACTGGTTTCTACCAACTGCTGGACTCCTAAGGACTGGTGTGACTGACTGTAACAGGAGCTTCAAATCCTTTCTTGGAGGAGGCAGCGTTTATAAATAAATAGAAGACAAATACAACGGACTCAAACTGAAATTTGTGGCTTTTGTTTGATGTGGTGAATGTATTTGACCTAGCCCAAGAGAGAAACCTGGAGTCTCTACATATATGCAATCTCTGTTCAACATCATCTAAAAGAATCCCGTACAGTGCTGAAACTTATAATCATGTGATTAATAGACTGATAATTACAGTGTTCTGCAAATGAGAATGTGAAATGATAGTGAGTGGGGAAGAATAGAATATTCAGCATTTTAATAAAACGAAATAAGAACACAATAATAGTCATTAGACTATTAAGTACTTATTGCATATGTTTCTAAATTCTGTTTTTAGTTGCAAATAATCTAGCATTTATTATAAAATTATTCCTTCATTTTCCCCTCTGCTCAAAACTAAAAATTTACTTACAAAAATAGCCAAAGCTCTTCACAGTTAATCCCTCTTACTTTTAAAAATAAGGGAAGCGGGGCGCCTGGGTGGCGCAGTCGGTTAAGCGTCCGACTTCAGCCAGGTCACGATCTCGCGGTCTGTGAGTTCGAGCCCCGCGTCAGGCTCTGGGCTGATGGCTCGGAGCCTGGAGCCTGTTTCCGATTCTGTGTCTCCCTCTCTCTCTGCACCCCCCCCCCCCCCGTTCATGCTCTGTCTCTGTCCCAAAAATAAATAAAAAACGTTGAAAAAAAAAATTAAAAAAAAAAATAAGGGAAGCAACAACAGCTGAGTAGAACACATTTTTTCACATTTCAAGCAATCTTCATTTAAAAGGTATACACAAAGGCATACGTACTTGTTTTTCACCCCTTTTTGGAATTATAAGCAGATTGATTGCTCTGGGGCCTGGAGCTGGTGCTATTTATTTCCCAGGCTGATACAGCAGAGTTCATAGTTCCTGATTCCAGGGATTAGGAATACAAAAGCTGATCTGTGGGGAGAAGGAGAGTTTTCTGGAGACACGTGCAGCTGCTGCAGGCCAAGCCAGTACATTAGCCAATCCAACAACAGCACTGACGTTTGCTCTCAGTTTTTCACCTCTGGACAGGGAGGCAGATGCTGCCAAAAGGGCTCCTCATTCTTACCTGAAGGCTGAGAAGGGTAAAGCCAGGGGGTCTGATGATCCATGATCGTTTCCCTTCCAGCGGCCTTTTCCCCTGGGATGTTAGTTGTCGGGATCTTGAGTAATCATGAATTTATCCCGTAAGGCACCTGGATCCTACTTTATCCAAACCGTAAGAGACTCTTAAAAACTGAGAATAAACTGAGGGTTGATGGAGGGTGGGAGGGAGGGGAAAGTGGGTGATGGGCATTGAGGAGGGCACCTGTTGGGATGAGCACTGGGTGTTGTATGGAAACCAATTTGACAATAAATTTCATATTAAAAAAATAAAAAATAAATAAACCTAAGTAAGTAAGCCTGTCTTCCTTTGCTGCTGCCTGCCCTCTGCCCCCTTTTTATGGGGGTAGGGACATTGAGATTTAAGTGGGTGATTTTTCTCTCTGTGAACTGAATTCCATTTTTAGAATAGGTTCCATAGAAATAAGAATTAAACGTTGTTTTGCTATTCCCAATACATTTTGTACTATTAATTGGTCTAGCCATTTCAGAATTTAAAACAGTGAATGTTCAATTAAATTTGCATAAGGGATATTCTCGGGAAACTAGAAAAAAGAGAAAATTTAAATCCATTTAGATTCATTTATATCACCAATATGCATAAATGACAATAGGCATGCCGTAATCCTTACACTTAGTTTATCTGATGTTTCATGAAGCTGTCAACTAATCTGTATATCATCCAGATGTCTTGCTCACCAAATTTCAGAGTTGGATCTGTGAATATTTGCAAATTTTTGTTAATTGTTATTATTATTTTTTTTAACGTTTATTTTTGAGACAGAGAGAGACAGAGTATGAACGGGGGAGGGGCAGAGAGAGAGGGAGACACCGAATTGGAAGCAGGCTCCAGGCTCTGAGCCATCAACCCAGAGCCCCACGCGGGGCTCGAACTCACAGACCGTGAGATCGTGACCTGAGCTGAAGTCGGACGCTTAACCAACTAAGCCACCCAGGCGCCCCGGAAATTTTTTTTTTTTTAATGTAGCATACATTACCGGTTGTCTCAAAGTATTTCAGTAAACATATAAGAGTCTTTCAGGGCGCATGGGTGGCTCAGTCGGTTGAGTGTCTGACTTCAGCCCAGGTCGTGATCCCGCACCTCGTGGGTTCGACCCAGCATCAAGCTCTGTGCTGACAGGCTCAGAGCCTAGAGGCTGCTTCAGATTCTGTGTCTCCCTCTCCCTCTCTCTCTCTCTGCCCCTCCCCCACTCTATCTCCCCCAAATAAATAACATTAAAGAAATGATTTAAAAAACCTAAGAGTCTTTCATTATATCTAGAAGGCTAGAATAATCTAGGTGTGGAAGCTAATGATGGGAAGGGACTCAACCAAGTTTCTGTCTCTGGTCTTGCCAGTGCCAGGCCAGGGGAACACAGATCATGAACTTCCTCTGGTAAGTGTCACAGAAAAACAGGGAGAATCTGCAAGCTGGGCCAGGAGGTATTACTATGTGAAGATATTAAACACAGTCACCAGTTAAGGAATTATGATAAAAACAAGTGTTTAGGGAACAAGTACATCTTTATAGACTCCCAATAGGACATTTTGATGTTTCCCAACTTTTCCACTTCCCACTTAAAGAGGGCTGCATCTCTGGCTGGGATGGCCGCCTCCCTGAATTTCAGAAGTGCTAAAATAACAAGCAGTGTCTGGCTGGGTGATTTTCCACATTCACCCTGTTTAAAGGAAGAAGCTTGTTCTACCGTAAACACTTATGGGAACTGTTTGCTTTGGATGGGCTTGGTCCACATGGGCTGAGGAAGGCCTTCTTGCTTTGGTTTCTTGCCAAGGTAGAAATTTGATGCCAAAGGCTTCCTAGTCATGTAGAGGCGTCCTCCGATTTGAATAAGTTTGGTCTCAAGAAAGTGTGTTGGAGAGCCCAGAGTTATAGCAGTGGCTTGAAATAGCAAGCTTCTACTAACCTAGCATGGTTGTTGTATCTTGGATTGAATTTTTCTTGAAACTGCTTTTGCCTTACCAATGGTTCAGAAAGGCTTTACCCTGAGACTATACTGTACCTCTATAGAAACTTCTGGGATTCATATATTACCTTATATCTATTAAACCTAGGGGATAAGCATTCTGGGTGATTTAGCACAGTCATGAACATACATAGAGTCCATGGACTCCAAGTGGGTATATACAGGCAAGTTGGGTGTAGCTGGTGTAGAAGCGAGTATTACATTCTAGTCATTCCATTACTTGCTGTACTCAGGGTGGATGATTTGTAAGAGTTGTGATTCGAGGCACAGGCTCTACAGATAAGCTGCCTTGAGTTTGAACCCTGCCTCTACCAATTATTTGGCATGCGACCTTGGACAAATTGTCTAAGTTCACCGTGCCTCTTTCTTCACCTCTGTAAAACGAGGATTGTCATAGGGTCTCAATAAGTTAACATATGTGGAGCGCTTAAGATAAAAGCCAAAGCCAAGGTAAGGGCTCAGTAAATTTCATTTTCTCCTTCTCTTGAAATCACAAATGATGCCAATTGATTACTTACTCATTGTCTAGCTTTATGGTTCTGGTTGGAGAGGGAATTATGGGAGAATGAGAAATATGTGGATGTGCCATCTGGTCTACCTTCACACCCATATGTACCCATTATCTGTGCACAAAAGCAAAATAGGGCCCATTGAATGCTCAAACATATATGAAGACTGTTCTCAGAAGTCATTTTTCTGGCTTGTGTGTTATTAGGCAGATCAGTTCTGGTTTTAATTTTGTTCTGTCCTTTGATAGTTGAATTCAAGCCATGCTCCCTGTAGCTTAATCTTACCCCGTGGTTGCTGTGTGCCAGTCTGATAAGACTCCTTAACAATGACCTATGGGAACTGTCATTTTCATACACAAAAATAGCGGTTGACCAAATCTATATATTCTCTCAGGTGCGGCTACACACTCTAAAATACCACATAGCAAGTGGGAGGTGTGGCATTTACAAGTAGCAGGTTATTGTATAAACACTTCCTGTGCCCCAGCCTGCTCTGACTTCAACTGCTTTTTTAAGCCACTGATCCACAGCTCTTGTTATGAACCATAACCCCAGCACCTCTCCCATGCAGCTCCACTAGCCACTCCCTGTCTTGGATCCTGGCTGCCTTCTGTCACAGTCTTGTAGATCACATTATTTGAATCCAGTGTTCCCTTGTGGTTCACTCTGTTAGGGACCTTGCAGGCCCCCCACCCCCCCCACGTGGAATAAAAGGTTAGAAACATGGACCTTGAACCTGAGTGACTAGGTTAAAATTCTTGCTCTGCCACTTCCTATTTGTGAGAACTTGGACAAGCTTCTTAACATTTCTACGCCTAGTTTCCATATTTGTAAAATGGGGAGCATCCTTGGGCCCACTTCATAGGGTTGCGGTTGTGGTAGGAGTCAATATTTATGAAATATGTTGGAGAATGCCTGAAATGTATAGTAAGTGCATGTGGATGTTTGGTTAAATAAATAAGTGCAGTGATAGTAAGACACACAGGGCATTATAGGAGCAGCTAGTCCTTAGCAAGATTAACATTTTGTTTCCACTCAGCTGTGTCCCAGGGTTGAGAACCTCTTCCTCCTCAGAGAGAACAGAGAAAAGAAAACAAGCCAGACCAGAGTTTGCCTGTTGAGTATCAGGACCACTCTTAGTGCAGGTCAGCCTGTCCTGATCTTTTGCTTTATTTCCAGAAATGAGCCTTTGCCCTGATCCTTGGACCAAACCTCTACCTTGTATCTTTTTTTTTTTTTTTAATTTAAGTTTTTATCTTAACTCCAGTTCTTTGTAACTTTATTGTAGTGACTGAGTCTTTGTCTTATTTTCCTGCATCCTTAGTCTCTGCCTTAGTTTCTGGTCAAGCCTTCAGTTCTTCTAGAGCAGAGGTTCTGCCTTGATCTTGACCGTCTGTACTTGAACTCCATTCTCCACCAAGGGTTCCAGCTCCCAGCTGCCAGACCTCTTGCTGCCTGGATCTCTAGTACTTGTTCTAGGATTCCCTATTGCTTTATTTTTTCCACTTGCTCAGCCATTCACCCATTATTTTACTCTCCTGACACTATGCCCTGCCCACATGGCTGGTCCCTCCTTAAGGCTTGTTTTGAAAGCATTTACCTGACCTTCAGAAACAGGTGTTTAGTGTCTGGTCTTATCTCACTGAAGGACTGTTCTGTCCCCGCTCAATCTTCCCTACTGATAGAAAGAAGGTGGGAAGGGCTGAGACATTCTCTGTGTCGCTCACGAAGTGACTTACATAGTTTAGGTTCTGGTTCAAAGGGATTTTTGGAGTGTGTGTATTAGGAGGTATCTGTAATTAAAGTGCATTGGTGTAGGTGTACTTAGGAGTGCATTGCTGTATATAAAGTTTGCTACTTGGGACTTTCTCTTCTTGATGCCCAAGTTAAGGAAATTTCTTTGCTAATTTGTCTCTCTGAAAAGCCAGTCTTGCTCAATACCAGTCATGTATATTGTCCCACTACTCATCAATTAATGAAGTCATAATACTGCAGTTTTGATTTTTCACTTCAGTTCTTTCTACATATTTTTCATTCTTAGTGTTTACATACACGTTCAATATTTCAGGAAACCATGGGTTTCTCCCACTGTTTTCTCCACCATTCCCATTTTTTGCTTCCTCAGATTTTTTAAAACCTTGAATATAGTTTAAATGTCAGCCAAAATAATTTCTTTCCATGAACTCACTTCTGCTGAACATGGCCGCTTTCTTCTTGAATAAGACAATCTAATCATCTCCATTAAGATAATAACCTCAAAGCCCCATTACTGATGAGGGTGGTGTGAAAGTGAGGCAATAGTGAAAGGGAAATAGAGGGCATAGTATAATCCCCTGCTTTTAGCACCATAACCTAATTTTCATTAGGCCCCATGTAGCTGCCTAATTTCCATTAGGCACCTGCTGATTTCTTGTAGCCCCACATGCAGAAGACAATCTCATTCTCCCTTCAGTTCTATTTGGTACTTAGATTTAACTGAAAACTTAATTATGAGTGTTAGAAGTTATGTGCAAAGTATTTCTCATTTGTGAATTATTTTATTATCAAATTTTTATGGTGTGCATTTATTTTCTTGGTTGAAATAACTTTCATTTTAAATAGCATCTGACATTTACAAGGGTTTTAAAGCACATTCACGTGTGTTATCTCATTAATTCTCCCAACAGCCCTGTGAGGTAGGTGGAACATATTATTCCTATTCTACAGATGAGGAAATAGTAGTGCAGAGAAAGACTGGAGGAGGGTAAACTAGAAGGTGTGTTTGGGACAGCAGTGCATCGGGAGGGGAGCCTAAGGATATGGAGTACTGCTTATAGCTCTGGCATTGTTGATTACTAACTGTGTGTCTCTGGGCAAGTCACTTAATCTTTCCATCCCTCAGTTTCTTTGTCTGGAAAGAGGGACTTTGATACTCCATAGACTTTCTTCCAGTTCTACATCTGGATAACATTTGTTTATCTATTCATTCATTCATTCATTCATTCTTATTATTTTTTTATTTTAGAGAGAGAAAGAGAGAACAGGGAAAAGGGGTAGAGGGAGAGAGAGAATCTTAAGAGGATCCATGCTCAGCACAGAGCCCAATGCAGGGTTCCATCCCATGACCCTGGGATCATAACCTGAACTGAAATCAAGAGTTGGACGCTCAACTCACTGAGCCACCCAGGTACCCCTGGGTGATGTTTGTTTAAACAGGTATGTTCATATTTACCTCCTCTACTCAACCTCTGACAAGTGAGGAATATGAACACACATATGCACACACACAACAATCAAGGTACTTCTTTGGACCTAGAGTTGAGGCAAAGCAGTCCCAAAGTGAAGGAGTTGCTGACTGGGATCCCGAGCAAGGGAACTGGGAATGTAGGAAAAGATGATTTGTTTTTGAAAAGGTGTAATATTCATTGTAGGGAGTTTTGAGGTGGCGACCTGTGCCCGGGACGGTGTTTGATCCAGTTCGGAGCCCACCTGGATGAGAGGATTGGAGAAGGTTGGAAAGTATGTCTCTTTAGGGGAGAAACAAACTGGACATCAGTTACAAAGTTTCACTCCATGATGGTTAATAGAAACAGGGTAACCATCAAACTTTGTCAAAGATGATTTTTTTAGAGTAGTTTTCAGCTCACAGCAAAATTGAGAGGAAGTTACAAGGATTTTCCATGTAACTTCTGCCCCTATACATGCATAGACTCCTTCAATATCAATATAACTATTAGAATTTTGGAAAAACTTCCACAAAATCTTGAAGTATAACTGCTTCTATAAATGCAAAACTATGAAATGCCTTTTGAAAAACAATGGATTTATTATTAATCATTGCATAAGAATCTTGTGGTAACATTTTGGGAAGAGGAAGCCTTTCTCTTCCTCTCCTCGTGTTAGTTACAATGTTATGGCACTAACAGTCAATAAAGGATGTGACCACAAGAGTATCTGTTTTGTAACACAACTAATAATCTTGAAGGATTTCAATTGTGCTTTGTAACGTGTTTGTTTCGTGTGCCTATGTGTTTTCATATTTTTATCAGCTTAGAGGCTTTTACTGATCATATAATGCAAGTCACTGGTATTAGCTAGAGCCATCATCTTCTCTTGATCAGCAGTAACTGCTGACAGAAGAATTTCATGGCAGCATAGTTGGAATACTTCTTCACTGAATCGAAAATGAAGTAAATTCATTGTGGGCAAGGAGCCTGCCTGTGTCATTCACCTGTGTCACCTGAGCGCCCAGGAATAGTAGACCCTAAATAAAATTGTGGATGCATAAAACATATTCCTCCCAAAACTGTAACAATGTTTGTAATTATCAACAGTGGAAACAGTTGCATGATGCTACAAGATGAGTAAATTAAGAGACAACCTTGTTGTGTGAGGTTAGGCTATGGCTTCATGTTGTACCTTCAATCACGATATTTAGTGCATATCATTCCTTTATTTCTATGATCACAAAGTAGTGAAGTGCCCCTGGTTTTTGAATAGACAGTGATAGTTTCTGTAGCTGTGTAATCAGGGATTTCTATTTCTACTAAAAATTTTGCAAAGCTAATAGCCCATGTAGGGTTTGGCGAGGATGCTATATGCATTTTGATTACTCCTAGAGCTTGGAAATAGAACTCAGCATGAAATTACTAAATGGACTTTCCTGTGGTCTCAGGAACTCTGAGCATGATAGGGAACAAGTACCTCCACATTGAGAGGAGCTAGACCAACTTCAGGGGTTGCTAAGAGATGCCCTAAAAATTAAAAAGAAACCCCCCCCCCCTGTTTTTAACGTTTATTTATTATTGAGAGACCGAGAGACACAGAGTGTGAGCAGGGGAGGAGTAGAGAGAGGGGGAGACACAGAAACTGAAGTAGGCTCCAGGCTCTGAGCTGTCGGCACAGAGCCTGACGTGGGGCTCAAACTCATGAACTGTGAGATCATGACCTGAGCCCAAGTCGGTTGCCCAACCAACTGAGCCACCCAGGTGCCCCCCTAAACAGTTTTTATTGTCCCTCATCCAACTCCAATAAGCATTCTTCAAGAATTTTTTTAGAAATAACAACTTTATTGAGATAAGATTCACGTCCCATCAAATTCACCCTTTTAAAGTATATAATTCAATGGTTTCTAGCATACTTACAGAGTCATGTAACAATTACAACTATCTAGTTTTAGAACATTTTTTTCTCACCTGCAAAGAACCCTGTACTCATTAGTGGTCACTTAACTTCTCTCCTTTTCCTGGCCCCTGGCAATCATGAATCTGCTTTCTGTTTCTATTGATTTGCCTATTCTGGATTCTGGACACTTCATTTAAATGGATTCATACTATATGTGGCCTTTTGTGTCTGGCTTCTTTTGCACAGCATTATGTTTTCAAGGTTTATCCATGCTGTAGCATGTTTCAGAGTGCCACTTTTTTATGGCTGAATAATAGCTGATTGCATGTGTATTCCACATTTTATCCATTGATAATGGACATTTGGTTGTTTCCACTTTTTGATTGTTATCAATAATGCTACTATGAACATTCATGTGCACATTGTTGTGTAGTCTCAGGAGAATAGAACCTCTGTTCCCTGAAGTTTGTGAGCACACAGTATGGAGTCTGTTCCCTGACTAGACATGAAGCTGGCTGGAGCTGCCCTTCAGAGCAAAGAGAAAAGAAGAAATTGTAGTAGGAGTAAGCTACAATTCCATGGTAGCAGGGTAAAGATTGTGTTTTATAGGGACTAGAGTAACACCTTGGAGAGTGTAACTAACTTGAAAAGACCTTGACAAGAATACTGTCTGTGTATGGGATTACTGCCTGAGCAAGAGCTAAGAGAGAATCATTAATGGTCAGCAGGTTAGTCTATTCTATACTTGAGGGAACAGAAATGTGTTGGAGAACCCCAGTGGGGAGTGTTTTTCTAAAGAACACACATAATTTTCCCACAGGAGAGTCAGGAGAGTCACAGAGGACACCAAGGGCCAAATAAAATAGCACCAGCTAAATAAACGAAGACCTCTTTGCTGCATTACTTCTCCTTTCTCCTCCACCCCTCAACTGGGGAGGAACGACAAACAAGATTGAGGTGTGGTTGGAATAAGGACTGCATTCCACTTCCCCATTGCAGTTGACTGGAATTCATTAGGACCTGACGTAGAATATAGGGGAAGGGGAGATTTGAAGAAGAGGAAAGAGAGAAGTTTGGGTATTAGAGAAGACTGAACCTGTGCGATACCTTGAAATATGACTGTTACAAAAATAGAAAGCACCTAGAAAAGTTACACATTTTCCCTAAGATATTGTCTGGGGTCAGGAAAACGATCTGGCAGAGCATGTTTGAAGCACAAGAATGGGGGGAAAAGAAACTAAACCTATTTCCTGTTTGCACTCTACAGAGTCCAGCCTGATTAATAAGCGCCTTCTGTCAGAAGAATGTTATCTCTGACTTTGGACTGCTTAGGACTTCTTTGGGCCCCAGAATTGTGCTGAAGATGGTGGAGTGGCTGGTGGTATTCAGCACAGGGGCTGTCAATCAAAGGACCTTGCCACCCCCACGACAAAGGTAGGTGCCTAAGCAGGCTGACCAATTTGAATGTCCTACTTCCAGGTGACAGTGATGGGTCCAGAGATGAGTACATGACCCAAGCAGGGCCAAGCAGAGTCCTTGTCTAGAGAGGGGTAGGAATTTTGGTAGTCTATTTCCTCCTGAGACCATGAACTGTAAGCTGCTGTAAGAACTGTTGCTTCTAGGGTCAACTTTCCCTCCATGTGGAGAGTGCTTGCTGGAGAATGAAGCCAATCCAGAGGGAAGTGATTGAGAGACAGACTATCTGATTCATGATACACTGTTTGATGAAAAATGTTAACAAAAGATTCTTGCACTATTGGGACATAGAGTTGAGTTAATCATACCCCTTAATTCTTGGCATAAATCACCCCTAGTCACCACCTCTCATTTTAAAAATTATTGCTCCCTCTCATCCCCCATGCCCTCTCACATTCTCCTTCCACTACAGGCACCTGCTTAAATGTGTTTTATGTTTTTCAGAGGCATATGCATGTTGAAGAACATATATTGACATGGTTTTGTGTATATGTGTCTTTAACATAAATAAGTGGCATTATATTATAGACTTCACTAAGTCCTCCACCACCCCCCTCCCTTTTTAAGACCCAATACTGTGTTTTTAAGTTCTAACAGCATTACTGTATGTAACTCATTGACTTGACTGTGGCTTGGGCTCCTTGGTTGACTCAGTCTCTTTCATAACCACACACAGTCCTGCTCTGAATATCTTCATGCATGCCTGAGGATATACCTAGGATTGGAATTTCTGGACATTTCAGTTACCACATAAACCAATAAATCATCTTTTTTTTTTTTTTTTTTTTTTTTTTTTTTGGTCTTAAACTGTGTGGCAATGGGTTTATGCCACTTGCAAGCAGAGGACTCCTACCTAATGTTTGTGCATTGGAGGTGAGGGGCATCTTGTCCCCTCTGCCTGGACTCCTCTAATCCCCTTCAGGGAAACCAAGAGTAAAGCAGCATTTATGATGTCCTCCCACTGCTCTCCACTCATGCTTTTAGACCCACTAACTGGCTTTTTTTCTCCTTTGGGAAAACTCTCATCATTCCTCAGTTCGTGTGATGGATGATGTGAATCTATAGGTGTTGTTTTACTGAAAAAGTATTTTAATTAAAAAAAATCCACATTAAATGCTCCGAACATAGAAAGATGCTTTCAAACTTTGGAACCACAATTATGTTTGGGACTCTCGAGAAACGGAAATGTCTATTAATGCTAAAAATACCTTACTAGATCAATCATCTTAATAATAAAATCTTATTAAAACAATGTTTTCTCACCACAGGAATGTAAGTTATGAGACCTTGGTTAGGGAGATTTCCTTCTGTGGTACACAGATCTTTCTCCAAATGTTTTTGTTTATGGAACATTTTGGGACTTCTCAGAAGTTTTCCTGTCACACACTGCTGCAGAAACTCCCATTCATGACACAAAGGTCAGCTGAAGTAGTGAAGAATAACGAAACAGCATTCTATTCCTTGACAATGAGTTAATATTAATAAGGCGAAGTTCAATAGAGATAAATTCAAGGGATGTAAATATAAAAGTATTCATCAATGTTAACCCTAACACTGAATGGGTTCAGGAAAAGGTAGACCTGGCTTGACAGCACCTCATATAAAAAAAGACATAGAGGTGTTAAGTGACCCTAACTTAGTTGGAAGAGGCTGTTAGAAGCACCGTGCAGTCTGAGGCAGCGGTAATCGAAGTGGTGTACTGTGTTCAGCCTGGGAGTCAAGGGAGGAATCACTCCCTTCTCTTTTGCTGGTTTTGCCATCTCTGGGGGATTAGTCTGAGCACCAGGCTTAAAAGAGACAATGACAACTGGGAAGCTTCAAGGTAAGGACAACTGGCATGGAAAAGAAATCTAGAAACTATCCCGTCAGCAAACACCAAGGTCATACTAGCTGTTTAACTTCACTTTGCTCCAAGTAGCATGTCAGTTGAGTAGAGATGCTGGGACTAGAACACTGGTCTCCTGGCCTGTGTTTAGTGCCCTTTCAATTACCTTGTGTCACTGAAAACTTAAGGCTCCATGTGGCGCTCTCGTGGAAGGCAAACCTAGGACCGATGGTGTTAGTGAACCAGAAAGCAATACGTGTAACATAAAGAAGACTAAACAAACAAACAAACACCCAGCAAGTGCTCTCCAACAATGGAAGGGGTGGTCCCCAAAGTTGTGGTGACCTTTGTCATGGATATTCTTCCAGTAGAGATTTGATAATAGCCCTTCAGGGATATTGTAGAAAGAACCCCTGTATGGAAAAAGGCATTGGACAATCCTCTTTGTTTTCATAACTGTTACTTTATATATTGGGCTGGGAAGAAAATAATCATATAAATATTCTGGCAACCTGCTATGTTTTCATCTGTCAGTTTGCTAACCAGAGCTGAGATCTGAAAATAAAATTCCGTTTGAAAAAATATTTTTCGAGCTGGTGGCAGTTAATGACTCATTGATATATTTATGTCAATCTTATTTCTGTTTATCCACTGATCAGCACTACATTGGTGTTGATGTCTCTCACTCTTCAGCCATTTCCCTTAACACAGAGTTATACACAGAGACCAAAGAATAAAAGAATAATCATGAAAAATCAGGCTCTGGGAATGGAATTGCCCGGGTACAGGGCTAAAACCAAGTCACCTCAGAGGCTCACAAAGTCTGGTGTTTATGCAGCCTCAAGGATCTTTATTTTTACTGTGTGTCTGAAGCTCATGACATGATCAAGGTTAGTAACTATGGAGACTGGAGTGATTTATTTACCACTGAGGAGGTATAGCACTGACACGATCAGAACCGTCTTTCTTATGCAAACATAGTATCTGCCTATCCTTTATTAAGGCAATCCGTGGAAAAAAGACGAACGAATGGAACTGAGGAATCTGAGGAAATATTTTAAACAAAGGCACGTGAGAGCAAAAGGGAGAAAGAAAGGGCTTGGAGAATTATGGGGACTGACGTTCCTTCTCACCTCCATGGTTCTGCTTGTCCAGTTTTCTTTTTTTTGTAATGCCTTTCTCCATCCAGAATGGTGACCTTCTCCTAGCTTACCCCACCTTCTACACAATGCCTTCTCTATAAAAATAGCCAACATTTATTTCTCCCTTCTGTGACTGGCATATATCAGACAGTTTCTGTGCCATGCCTATTGCAGTGGATTACATTAGACTGAACATATATTTTTTTAATTTACATCCAAGTTAGTTAACATATAGTGCAACAATGATTTCAGTAGATTCCTTAGTGCCCCTTACCCATTTAGCCCATCCCCCCTCCCACAACCCCTCCCGTAACCCTTAGTTTGTTCTCCATATTTATGAGTCTCTTCTGTTTTGTCCCCCTCCCTGTTTTTATATTATTTTTGTTTCCCTTCCCTTATGTTCATCTGGTTTGTCTCTTAAAGTCCTCATATGAGTGAAGTCATATGATTTTTGCCTTTCTCTAACTGACTCATTTCACTTAGCATAATACCCTCCAGTTCCATCCATGTAGTTGCAAATGGCAAGATTTCATTCTTTTTGATTGCTGAGTAATACTCCATTTATACCACATCTTTTTTTATCCATTCATCCATTGATTGACATCTGGGCTCTTTCCATACTTTGGCTATTGTTGATAGTGCTGCTACAAACATTGGAGTACAAGTGTCCCTTCGAAACAGCACACCTGTATCCCTTGGATAAATGCCCAGTAGCACAGTTGCTGGGTCATAAGGTAATTCTATTTTTAACTTTTTGGGGAACCTCAATACTGTTTTCCAGAGTGGCTGCACCAGTTTGCATTCCCACCAACAATGCAAAAGAGATCCTCTTTGCATCCTCACCAACATCTGTTGTTGTCTGAGTTGTAAATGTTAGCCATTCTGACAGGTGTGAGGTGGTATCTCATTCTGGTTTTGATTTGTACTTCCCTGATGATGAGTGATGTTGAGCATTTTTTTCATATGTCTGTTGGCCATCTGGATGCTTCTAGACTGAATATTTTTATTGTTCCCAGGGTTGCCTCACAGGCATTTTGTGCTCTGCTCAAGAGTGTCTGGCCAATAGGTTGAGTAGGGACTGAAATCCAGCCCTACTCCTTTCTCCAAGCCAATAGCCCATATAGAGGAAGGAGTGCCTTTTCAGATTCTCGTGAAACATCAAATGGACCAGTGGTGGCCCTGATTGTCCCCTAAGTATATTCCTTGTGTTTGTCATATCTCCCCAAAGAGTTTGTACCCCCCTTGAGGGCAAGGGACCTATCAGATCTACTTCTGCGTTTCCCATAGGGCCTGGCCTTAGACAAGTGCTCTTTCATGTGACTAGAACAGAGACAGGAAATAAAAGGAGGCCTTAACTTAGGAAGTGAAGCTAGGGAAGATGGCCTAAAACAGAGAGGGAAGGGAGAAGTCCTGGGGAAAGAAATCAGAAGCAAAAGCGTTTGCAAATGCAGAGACCATTTTTTGATCTTGCTTCTTTTCTTATGTTTCAAGGGCGCATTGGTTTTCCATGGCATTTCTGGCTTCCAATGTCTAGTTCTGGCCAACAGCTTCTGAGCACATGAGCGGGAGCTCCTCACAGAGCTTGCTGGGGCTCTGTTATCCATGTCTGTGTCTTACTGGTTGCCAGGGCTGGACTGGAGATCAGTGATGAGGCCAGGGCTCAGCACAGTTTTGGAGTTACAAATGGGATGCGAGAGAGGTCTGTGGGCAATAGCCTGACACATTGTATTGGATTTCATGGGAAAACCCCCAGGAAAATCCTTCCCATCCCAAATGACATCTCTTTTCCCATTTCAGAATGAAGTTATCCTTTGTCATCACTCAGCTGTGATTTTTGCACACCAGGTTTTCAGGGGGCACTTACCTCAGATTCCTATGTCTGAGTCAGGCCTGGCTGACTTTCTTACATTTAATTTCACTCTTCTCAGAGTTGATGTAAATTGTGCACATGACTTAAGAAGAAATCACAGGCTGGGGGCACCTGGGTGTCTCAGTCAGTTAAGCATTTGACTCTTGATTTCGGCTCAGGTCATGATCTCATGGTTCACGGGCTCAAGCTGTGCATGGGGGTTCTGTGCTGACAGTGTGGAGCCTGCTTGGGATTCCTTCTCTCCCTCTCTCTGCCCCTCTCCTGCTCATGCTCTCTCTCTCTCTCCAAATAAATGAATAAACATTAAAAAAAGAAGAAGAAGAAATCACAGGCTGCCTCATTGTTTCCTCCCTGAAACTTCTCCTACCTCAAACCCCAAACCAAAAATACCATCAACTCACCACTCTTGAGGAAGCCACAGGCGGAGCCAGAGCATGCCTGAGGAGTGATTGACATCAAATGCCAGTCGCAAAAAGAAAGGAAAAAAGCTCATTAAAAGTATGGAACACTAAAAATTGCTTTATTTTTAGGCAGTAAGAAAATGAGAACCACTTACTACAGGCAAGCCTCATCAGCTGGGATGGGTTTTGGATGTTCAGAGGAAGCAGAAAGGACTGTTGTCATTCTCAGGAGTAATGGAGTCCCCTCCCTCTCTGATATATGCATAGACCTTGTTAGCTAATGTCTTTCACATCTGGGCAGAAGTAACACAAATAAAACTATGGCATGATGCAGCATGAACAGACTAAACAGTAAAAAGGCTTAGCATGAAAACTCTGTATCCTCAAATAGACCCATTTTGTTTAAATAAGCCCTGATGTCCATAAACAACAAAACGAAGAGCCCTTGAAGTAGATGTTGCGAAAACTCCCTACTGCCTACGCATTAGCAACAACCCAAGACTTTTCCTTTGCGGCGTGAGATGGCAAAGGTACTTTTCCTCTTCGTAGGCCTGGACAAAGGAACCTCTGAGACTTTGGATAAATCCCTCGATGTCTCCAAAGTCCAGTTAACTTATCTGTGAAATGGGGGTTAAAGTGATATCATATGGGGTTACTGTGAAGAATACATGCCATGATCCATGTAAAACAGGCGTTTAGTGCAATGCCTGGGAGATAGGGCTCAATAAGCGCTTCTTGTCATTATGGTCTAGCTCAGTGGTGAGGCACACAGACTCCAGTGCTAGCATGTCCGTCTTCCCCAATGTTGGAATTCTCTCTTTTTAAAAATTTGCGTTACTAGAAAATCCTCAACTCACAAAACCTGTAGGGCACCATTCTCTCTCTCCTGGGGTCCTGAGCAGGAACACATCCGATGGTGACAAAGTGGTAGAACCAGAAACTTTAACTGTGCAAGAGCCCTGATAACTCCTGCCTGCCCCCCTCCCAGATTAACCCTGGGGGCTCAGGGATGCCCTCGAGGATCTGGGTGTCCAGTTGAAGTGCCAGTGCCTCAGCTGAGACCAGGTTCTTGAGGAAAACACCCAGAGGCTCAGAGAGAATTCTAGGCTATAGAGCAGAGCAGAAGTCCCAGCTCCATTTGCTAACCAACCTGACCTTTGGTGAATTCCACAGTCTGGGAGATTCAAGGCTTGGAAGGTCACCCAGGACTGTATAAACTGAAGAGAACTTCCAGCCTGGGATTACATCCAGAAGTAGAGACACTAGCTTTATTTTATTTTATCTTATTTTATTTTATTTTTTTTTAAGCAGTGGTAGGAGGGTGATAGTGTCTAGATTTTCTCAGCTAAATTGCATTGTCAACATATAGCTTCTATTTGCTATTGTTTTCCTATATACATCCAATCTTAGGGGCACCTGGGTCAGTTAAACATCCAACTTTGACTTGGATCATGATCTCACAGTTTGTGGGTTCGAGCCCCACATCAGGCTCTGTGCTGACAGCTCAGAGCCTGGAGCCTGCTTCAGATTCTGTGTGTCTCTCTCTCTCTGTCCCTCCCCTGCTCATGCTCTGCCCCTCTCTCTCAAAAATAAATAAACATTAAAAAAACTTAAAAAACCCAATCTTAAAAACCTCTGAGTCTTTCTGTTCGTGATCTGTAGGAAAGCCAACACTAGCCAGGAGGGGAAATCCAGCACAAGAAAATGAGAGTCAGTTCTGGGCAGCACTGTAAATGTGCAGGAATGTTAATTGACCCTTAATGAGAACTTACTATGTGGTGGGAATGCAAACTGGTGAAGCCACTCTGGAAAACAGTGTGGAGGTTCCTCAGAAAGTTAAAGATAGAACTACCCTACAACCCAGCAATTGCACTACTAGGTATTTGTCCAAAGGATACAAAAATACTGATTCAAAGATAAAAGAACTTACTTTGTGTCAGTCAATGTGTTCCATATACTGTATCTCTTTGAATCCTTATGAGAGCTCTAGGAAGTAAGTATAATAATTACCCCCATTTCATGAAGGAGGATGTTGAGATTCAGAGGGGTTAAAATGGGTCACACTGATGATGGTGTGATAAGAGTCTGGAATCAAACCACATTCTGAGTGATTTCAAAGCCTGTGCACTGGGCCAAATGTTTCCAGTTGTCTCTTTCTGACCCTCTTCTTTTCTACATTTCTCCTATCCCTTATTCCGTCCTTTCCAAAACCTCCACCAGAAAAGGCATTTACCATAGACATTTGAGTCTTCATTGAGTGAATTTAAATCAATGTGTCACAATTCCGGAGAGATAGTCTCATTTTAATATCATTCACCAATTCTAAAAATAAAGGCTTTATTTCATTGAAGGGGTTTGGGACATTCATTATTCAGTAGGCAGGGATATGTTTTTGGAACACTACTCCTGAAATAATATACTTCTTGCTCTAGGGCTGGCCATACTACTAATAATAGTAATAACAACAATTATAATAGCAATGATTGCGACAGCCATTAGAATGGCACACGCTGAGGTATGGTGTGCTATCCCTTTATGTAAATCATTTCATTCAAGCCTCACCACAATCCTTATAGGTGGGCCTTGTTATACTTATCAATTTACAGATGAAGAGACTGAGGCTTAGAGAGGTTAGGTAACTTGTTCAGGATAATACAGTTAGTAAGTGTTAAAGAGCTGGGATCTGACCCCAGGTGTGTGTGTCTTCAGAGACTGGGCATGAACTCACCCTCTGTGCCATGCTGGAGAAAGGTAAGCTTTGGGGGGACACTTTGGAACTAAGCCAGAGGTTCTCCTTACCTTCTTTCTTTCTGCAGATTACCCTCCCTTCTTGCACAGATGGCCATATAACATGAGATTAGGTGGCAGGGGTGCCTTGACAAAGTCTCCATTTCATAGAAGCAGCACTGGAATGATTCTGTTTCTGGCATCCCAGTGCAAGGACTACTGAGTCCCACCATCACTGGAGCATTAGCTTAGCCGCATTCTATACTCTTAGTTCTGTACCTTGTCTCAGTGGGGTGATAGTCCCAGGCTCTTTTTACATCTACCTGGGGATTTATGTTAAATACATTTTCCAAGGAGAAGTAGGCCAAGGGCTGTCTTTTGCACATGTTCAACTAAATGACCCCAAACTGGAGTTGAAATGGTTTGTGGTCCCAGGGATTTCATAGGATAATCAGTCTTCTCTGTTTCAGGTCAAGCCCCCAAGACTAATACTCAAAATATACTTGAAACAATTGTTCATGCTTTCCTGGAAGGAAAGAGTCTATGAAGTATAGAGAAAGCCTGAAGACCATGCTGAGTGTTACACCACCTCTTGTGATATTCCCTATGGGTTCCATTGAAAGGCTCAGAAAAGGTTCATGCGTGATATACATTTGCTGTATCACTTACATACTCTCCATCTTTGGTTTTGTCTATTTGATTCTATATATGTGCTTCTTCTGTGGAAGACAGGAAAGCAAGTGGGAAGGTAAGCTCACAAGAAATGTTGGATGTGCATAGAAAGTGAGCCAGCAGCTTTTGAGATATTGGTGAGATTCCTAGGATGTTATCCTTGGATGGTAATATAGATAAGGAATAAGGAAATAGCTTGTGAGACAGGCAGAATTCATGAGATGTGTTAAATATAGATAATAAGTTAACAGTCTATAAAACATGTTAAGGAAAGAATAAATGAAATATATGATACAAAAAGGTATGAATGTTACTTATAGATGGAGAAAGGGATGGAGAGATCAAGTCATGATCGTGCCACCTCTGGGCTGACAGCTATGTCATCCCTAGATGGCTACCCATTGGTGACACCCATTTTGGTCCCACGTCCTCTGCCCAAAAAATGAACATAGAACCCAGAACTGCTCACTAGGCTAATTGGGAAGCCATACCTATGGCAAGGTGAACTTGCCCCTGGATCTCTTTGATGGAGCAAGTTGTGTCATTATCCCAGGGTACCTTCTGTCTGTTGGACCCTTGCTGCACCATCATCATTGGTCCTCATCATCACACTGTGGGTGGGATTGGCTGATGTAGAGGAGAGAGGGAGAAGAAGAGAAAAGTAGAGACAAAAGAAGAGAGAGAAGAGATAAGAGTGTGGTCCTTCCACCCACTTGTACCTTATTCCAAGTGTGTTCAACTCTTTCTCTCTGTTTCTCATGGTGCATTTTAAGTAGACTTACGAACCGAGCAATTGGAGAATATTCAATTTTGAGGCTTTGAGCCTTTCTGTCTTGTGGTCTCAGGGATGGTTTGCTTTGGTGGTGCTCTCAGAGGTAAACTCCCACATCCCTATCAGATTGCTACCGTTTGGATCTTTTCACTCACATTATCTGTTTCCTTGGATGAGACGCCAGGGGTAGATACTTCTACTCCATCAGAGGGCCTGGGAAAGAGCTATGCCAACAGAGTTTGGAATAGAAGCAAAACCCATTTTGGAGAGCTCCAATGTATGTTAAAAAAAGAAAGCAGTCACATAAATGTGTTGTATCACATCCTGAATACAGTCTTGGGCCCTCTGCCAAGGTTGTCACTAAATGTTTTTTATGAATTTGATTTTTTTTTCATTAGGAAAATTACCAAACTTCTGAGTTACCAGAGGCGCAAAAGAAGGACAACATGGGCCCCCTGTCATTCATTCAGAGGACATTTGGGAGGAAGGAAGAACGGTGGTTTGTAAAAATGGATCCATATATAACAAATGATTTTAATAACTGAGTGACTTAGCAGCTCACGTTGAGTGACCTCCTCAATATATTATTTATACCTTTTGTGTTTTTTCTAATATAACATCTTTTTTTTAAAATCTGCTTACAGTATTCTGTTGTTCATGTATTGTGTTTTAACCACAAACTTTTTGCCACTATCAGTCACATGGCTCTAAAATGAAATATAGATTATAAAAGGAAACACTTCCCACACATTTATGAAATGTTTTCCAGCTGGTCTTAAAAGTGTCTCTGATTCCCCCTGGATGTAAGTGTTTATCTGCTAATGCTTAGCACTTGGGACTTTCCCTGTTCAGTTTCCAAAGTAGGAACATGGAGATAAAGGGAATGTTTTAAGAGATTAGTATTTGAGAAACATAAAATTGGATGAAATAAATATTGCACATATATAAGCAGAAAATTTTAAGCACTATATAGTGAAATTATGCTTCTTCTCAAAACAGACAAACAAACCTAAAGCAACAACAAACTCATAATGTCAGAGAATACAAGACTTGGTTGTTTTGTGATCAGGAGGAAGAAGTGTATTCACAAGGGTTAAGATTATTGTGTGGGTGATGAAGTCCCAAATAATAGGTCAATTCCTGCAGAGGACCTTAGGTTCTTGGATGGAATCCCTGTGGAAAATTGTATTTGGCAAAGAGAAAAGGACCTATCAGGTCCCCTGGGCCCACTGCTCTGCTGTGTTAGTGGCTCTGAAGGTTTTTCATGCTGCCACAGGCACTTGGGCCTTGGGGATGACTCCTTGATGGCTTGCTAACAGGAAAAGAGTTAGTGAGTCATCACTTGCAGGCAACTTTAGGGACCAGGGAGACCCTTGCATCTGAACTTACAGGTTTAGATAAATGTACATTTTCTTTTTCGTTACACAACTTGGCCTTCCTGCCTGTGGTAATAGGCTTTTTATCAGTTACAGGGCCCATTTAAGTCAATCCAACTTTGGACTTCGATGAGATAAATGGTGGCATCTTTCAGGGATATCGTGGAGAAATCACCCTCAAAATGATAAAGCATTGAGGTGCAAAGTAATAAAGTCCAGAAGAATGCTCCAAGTGATAACTTTGTTTCTAAAAGTCCTCTAACTTCAATGCATCCATCAATCATGAGCCCTTTTTTCCTTCATTTTAGCTGTCTCTGGCCAAAATGGGTGGGGTGAGTCTCTTTGGACAACAGTAGGCAGTTTCTCCCTAGTTAATGGGCAAAGTAGCAAGATTTATGTCAGGAAGCCTTGCTGGAAAGAATGAAGTGGCCTCCCAGAGCCACCTAATTCCTTAGCAATAACTTTCCAGTTGAAGTCAGGGTGGCCCTTCCCAAACAGGATTCCCTCAGAACAGTAGTAGTTTCTTAAACTGGTAATGTTTTTGATTGTTTTTTAACCATTGTGTATGGTTAAAAAAAAAAAAAGTGTAAAAAATCCTGGGTTGAACAAATTTCAAGGAATTACTTTTCTGCAGGGCATTAAAAACATTTAATGCATTAGTATGAATCACATGTCTTGGAATTAATGGTCTGCAGAACACAGTTTGTAAACACTGAAGAAAGGAGGTGACCTGTGGAGAAGTGGTCCATACCAGGCATCACTGACTTCTTGACTGCCAGAGGTTAGACAGTGCCAGTAGACATCCCCAGGTGTGACTGGGGGATTGGTGTGAGAAGGAGAAAAGGAAGCAAGATACAACAGAGGCAGCGAGGTGGTAGACATGCTCAGTGACTTATATTTCCAACTCCTATGTGTGTAGGATTGGGGGTCCTTTTGGGTAAGAATCATTCCCACTACTCTTGCTATAGAGTAAAACTGACTTGATCTTTCCAGGGGAGGACGGTGTTGAATGATACAACTCTCGGTGTTTTCGTCAGGTTGGGTTCCCTCTCCAACATGGCATCTCTTTCTCCAGTTATGTGTATGTTATAAAAATGTGTGTATTATAGAATTGCCATGTTTTATTTTGGTCAGGAACTTAAGTTATCTCAAGGATAGTACATGGAGTCATAGATACTCAAGAGTAAATCCATAGCAGGTGTTCACTGAGAGGAGAAATAAGACAAATAAAGATATTCTGAGGCCAAGGAGATGGGGTGTGAAGTGAGCAAAAGTGATGGGAGGCTTCTGAAGGCAGAGATGGTGAAGAAAAGGCCACACCAGAAAGGGGGAGCCAATAGTGTAGGGAGGCCAAGAATGAAACTCATTTCAAGTTTTTCTGGAGGTAGAATCCAGCAAAACAGTTTGTGTCAAGTAACATTAGAGAGTGGACCCTAAAAGTAGTTCATTATTATTATGAATGATGGGAAAAATACAAAAGAGTGCATAGTAGACAATAAAAATTCCTCTTTCATACCTCTAGAGATAGCCATTGTTAACTTGCAATATGTTTGCCTATGTACATATATGATTATGGCCATTATGTAACTATACATATTTTATGTCATTAAAATCACATATATAATTTAATATTCTGCATTTGGATTTAATATTTAATATATGTACTTTATTTTTTGTAATGTTTATTCATCTAAAATTTTTTTAAAAAAATGTTTATTTATTTTTGAGAGAGAGAGAGAGACAGAGCATGAGCATGGGAGGGGCAGAGAGAGAGAGAGAGAGAGACATAGAATCCAAAGCAGGCTGCAGGCTCTGAGCTGTCAGCACAGAGCCTGATGCAGGGCTTGAACTCACAAACTACAAGATCATGACCTGAGCTGAGGTCGGAAGTTTAACCTACTGAGCCACCCAGGTGCCCGATACTTAATGTATGTACTTTAAAGCACAAACTACAGTATTTTCACATAGTTACATAGTTATTTTCCTGTTAATTGATATATTACTTCCAATTTTTCATTATTATAAAAAATAAACATGTAAATGACACACTGAAAAGATAGGGCTCATAGGAAATAACCAGAAGGTAACTTTATTTTTGTCTCTCAAAATTTTGACTTTAAAAAATTTACTCAGTGAGGGAAATTATTCCCTTGACCCTGAATGAAAACTTTGGGCAGCTCCATGACTTTTCTGATCACAATGTCCTACAATTGCTTTAAGTCTCATTATCTCCATTGAGAAAGTAAAATATACAGTCTGGAATAAGAAGCCACATTCTAGGGGCATGTGGGTGGCTCGGTCGGTTGAGTGCCTGGCTCTTGATTTTGGCTCAGGTCATGACCCCATGGTCTGGGATTGAGCCCCACATCAGGGTGCTTGAAATTCTCTCTCTCCCTCTGCTCTTCTCCTCCCCTTGTGCCCTCTCTCTTTCTCTCTAAAATAATAATAAAAAATCCACATTCTAATCTTCATTTAAAGGTAAGACCCCTCCTATTGCAGTCAGGCAGTGGCAAGTTGTGGTCAGTTTTTTCTTGCTGACCTCCTTCCCTCCTCAGTGGCTACTCTTTCTGACTCAGGGCAGGAGGAGGAATGAGGGGCAGGGGGATGGGATGGGAAAGTTCTTATGCTCATAAGATGAGCTGGCAGCTTACGGCTCACTCCTTCCCTGGGGTGCTCTCCCTTGGTGGAGAGGTGATCCCCTTGGGTTGGTCGCTCTCCCTGCGGCCCCTTGTCTTCCAGCCATCCACTCAGCACAGACTTTCTCTGTCAGGGTTCTATCATTGGCACCCAGGTGGTTGTGCACAGCATCCTTTTAACATGGCCTTTTGTATACAGTCTTCCTAGGAGTTCTGCACCTGGGTCCCACCATGCACACATCCCTGATCCATTGTATTACTTCCCATTGTATTACTTCCCAGTCACTACAACTCTCTCAAATGTGAGTTAGGAACCAGTGCCTTGTGCCCTGAACTGCATGGCACTCATACCAAGCTTGTTAAATGGTCCTCTTGAATTCCTCTCCTGGGGCCTGAAGTAAAGGGAACATACCACCTGTCTCTTTGATGGGGAAGAGGGACCCAGGACACAATTCCTCTCAAGACACTCTTCCAAAACCCTCTTTCTCCTTTCTCTCAGCCCTTTTTTCATCTCCATCGTAAGTCAGAAATTTTAAAGTCTTTTATAACTAATTTTCAGCTAAATCCTCGGGAAATTTTGCATTTGGATTCATACCCCCTTTGGAATGCAGCAACTGTTGTATCTTTGTGCTTCAGTTGAAGCATCAGTTTTAATTCCCATTACAGAGAGAGATGTTTGTATGTACACTTCTGAATTTCTCTTAGGATGGTAATTTGCCTTAGGATGGCTTTCCAGAAGGGGAACACTAGCTCAAAGGATTTGGAAAAAGTATTTTCATTCTAAATGCCTGGTTGTTTTCGTCAACCGTGAGACTGAGGGGGAATGGCTGGGCCTAACTCACGGATGAAACAGGTTGTTATGGGCAAGCTAGACCCTGTGTTAAGTGGTGCCAGGGTGGGTACTGGAATTTTCCTATGTACCTATAATTTGCTTACCTGTTTAGTGTCAGTAGTGTGATGTTCTTCACACTATAGTTCTTCTGAGAAACTCCCAGTGCAGGAACAGTTAAAAAGGGACAAGGCCCACGTTTGCAATGGAAATAGGAGACGCATAGATGTCCCTGATATTGAAATAATAATAGTGAACATTTCTATAGCACTGAACGTGTGCCGGGCCCTGTTTTAGCTACATTAACATATGTTAATTGATTTAGACCTCACGTCAACTTCATGAAGAGGTACTATTATTATTCCCGCTTTATAGATGAAAAGACTGAGGCACAGGGAGGTTAAGTAACTGACTCAGCTGCTAAGTGGCACAGCTGAACGTTGAAGCCGTTGGGGTGCATAGTGTGTGTCTGTCTAACCATTGAAAAGAACTGCCTCTGACACTGAACAAAGCACCATTTGTTAGGATTATCCTCAGAGGTTTTGTTACTCTTCCACGAGAAAGACCGGTAACATTCTCGGAACTAACCTGATTTCCAGGGGTGAGAAGCCGGAATGTGCAAAATGCAGACTGTCGTCTAGTTGGCTGGGCACCAGCTCCATTCTGGTGGTAGCTGGCTTTGTTTGAACTCCCTTTGATGAGGAAGGTGGGACACACAGCACGGTTGTGTGTGGTGCACACTGGATGCTCAGTAGAGGGTTGTTGTGTGACTGAAGGACACCGAGTCTACTTGGACAATGACACAAATGCCTGCTTTCTGCCCTTGTTTTCTATCCCGTCACCATCTTTAATCGCCACAGCAACAGTGTGAGCTAACATGACTGCCTCTGTATCACAAATGCAGAAGCTGAAGTCTAGATTAAGGAAGGGCTTTAGCTTCTCCAAGGTGGTGCATGTAGTCATCAAAAATGCAGTTTCCAGACCACATCAGTTATGCTCCCTTGTTCACCTAATACCTGTCACTTATGTGCTATGATCTGTCACAAGAGTAACATTAAGTATTAGCTGATGAATGCTCTCTTAAAATAGTCCGCTTAAAAGACCCAACTAATTTATCCCCGTTTAGATTCCTCAAACTCAGTCTTGCTATTAAAATATTTCCCTGTGTCTCCAAACCAATTGTTCAGATCCTTTTCGTTAAAATTAAACAAGAATAATTTCTACATAATTTGGAACACTATGGGCTTTGTTACAAAATCCCCATACTAGCATTTTCCTTACATGGCATATTTTAAAATTAAATATCCCATTCCATTATATCCTCTTTCTGCATACAAGCCCAGCAGCCCATGGAGACATGTCCTGCTTCCAGCATTGCAAGAACAAATGTCCTGACCTGGAGTCAGAGGACCTGAGTCCTAGTGCTATCCTATTCTTCTACCAGAGTGGGAGAGTATTTTAACTGCTCTTGACTTTAATTGTCTCCTACATGAGATGAAGAGGTGTGACAGGTTGAGGAAGGTTTTGGTTGTGCCCATCACTAATCTGCTAGGAATTCTTCCCTGCTTACTCTCATTACAGCTCTCGAGCAGATTCTATGGCTGCATTGGAGATGGCATGTAAAGTGAAAATAGTCACTGTCTTGGTAAATATGAACACTTAGCTCCCACACAGTCCTACGCCTAACACTTGTGGTCTGGGATAAAAGTGCAAATGGAGGGAACATACTTTATGTCTAAATATTTAAAATTTATACATCAAGCTAACAAACTGTTAAATAATGTATGTTTTCCCTTCCTGCTTTGAAAAATATAGCTTTATTATAATCTGGAATTCTCTTACTCCTCAGAGTTCCATGTTGGAATGTGGCAGTATGGGGAGATGAGCCACTGGCCATGGCTTATCACTTTCCATCCAATACCTGCAGTCAAATTATGAAGGGCCTTATGTACAAGTGTGTGGTCACCCTAACCTGGATGTCTAAGTTCTGCTCACACTGCTGGAAACAGCTGTCCCCCGGTCATCTCTCAGGCTTAGATGTGAGCACCCTGGTGATGGGCAAGGATTTGGGGAAGAGGATTGTACAAGTCTCGGCAAGCTATTTGGGCAAGTATGCTTGGGTCCTGCAGGCTCCTCACCCTGAAAAAAGAGGCATCACTGAAGAGGGCCAGAGTGCAAGATTCTCTAGAGTGCAGGGTTCCTCTGACCTGATTGTTCTTCTCTAGCCACCATCAAGGGTGCTCATTCTTTTTGCCAGTGGTCATTTGTGACCATAAATGCTGATTACCCCCAAATTTATATTTCCACAGAAATCAAGGGTGTAGAGAGTTTCACAAGGTCAGAGTGTTCAACAGCATCACAGGCAGCAGAGAAGTCCAGTAAGCCAATGCCTGGAACGTGTCCATTGGGATGGGGAATATGGAGGTCATTGGTGGCATCAGGTAGAACAGGTTCCGATTTAAGAAAGTTGAAAGGCATTGAGAGATGAGGAAAAGGAAGTAGAGGGTGAAGAGTGTAATGAATTTTTCCAGGGAAGGGATGTTTATTAAGGTTCCATGTTAGGCATTTCACATATTCTTATTTAATTCTCATGATAATCCATAAAAAAGTGCCATTATCCTCATTTTACAAATGATATGTCTACTTGCCTGTAAATGATGTGAATTTCTATTTGAATGCCAAGTATCTTTCCAAATCCTAAAACCAGACAATGCGTAAACAGAAAGTCAGATAATACAGAGAAATTAAAAGGCAAGTCAGTAAGCAGTATAGCCTTCATAGCTGCCTTTAGTATCTAGACAATATTTTATTATACCTTGCCTGTCTCCTTTGTTTAATCTTGGCTCAGGGCCCATCTGTTTTATCATTTGACAGGATTTAAAGTGCAATTTCTAACCTTTGCCAGTAAAAATATTCAAATCACATGTTTTAAAGAATAATTCATTTCAGATTGTCTCTCTGTGGGAAGGCAGATCTGATGAACTGGAAAAACTGCACTGTGAATTAGAACCATGAATTCTGGTTCTGGTTCTTGCCATTGACAAACTACAGGATTTAGACAAGACAAGGCAAAACACTCAATCCCTTGAGTTTCCTGCCTCTAAAACAGAGATAATGATATCTGCTTTCCTTATAGGACTGATGCTCTACAGATGGCAAAGTCTGGTGTTTTTGAGTCAGAGGAATTCAGAGCCACCTAATCGTGTCATGCCTCAGGCAGTGTGGACTTGAAACAGGTTTACAAATATTTGTAGCCAAACACGTTTTGTTTTGTTTTATTTTATTTTATTTATTGTTAGTGTCATCTCATTATTTTTTAAAAATATAACTTATTGTCAAATTGGCTTCCATACAACACCCAGTGCTCATCCCAACAGGTGCTCTCCTCAATGCCCATCACCCACTTTCCCTTCTCCCCTACCCCCCATCAACCCTCAGTTTATCTGTATTTAGGAATCTCTTATGGTTTGCCTCCCTCCCTCTCTGTTTGTAACTTTTTTTCCCCTTCCCCTCCTCCATGGTCTTCTGTTAAGCTTCTCAAGATCCACATATGGGTGAAAACATATAGTATCTGTCTTTCTCTGACTGACTTATTTCACTTAGCATAATACCCTCCAGTTCCATCCATGTTGCTGCAAATGGCCAGATTTCATTATTTCTCAATGCCAAGTAGTATTCCATTGTATATATAAACCACATCTTCTTTATCCATTCATCAGTTGTTGAACATTTAGGCTCTATCTGTAATTTTAGCCAAACAGGTTTTAGAAGAGAGTAGAGTTTATCTGATTTTAGAAAGGAAAAACAGTGCCCATATTGAATATTCCCTAGACCCCCACTGAGGTCTAGGGAATACCCTATAATCTCACACATGAATATTTCATTAGCAAATCATGACTGTTCACATAATGAGAGAGAGACAACCTTGTTTTCATTTAGGTCAGTACAGTAGACTGAACAATAGCTACCCAAAGATATGAGGTCCTAATCCTTGGAACCTATAAATGCACCCTTATAAGGAAAATGGATCTTGGTAGATATGTTGAGTTAAGGATTTTGACATGAGACATTGTCCTGGATTATCTGGGTGGGCCCTAAATACATCAAATGTATCCTTATAAGATGCAGACACAGGGAGATTTGATACACCTGGAAGAGGAGAGGACCACAGAGGCAGAGATCGGAGTGATGCAGTCACAGGTCAAGGGATGATGGCAGTCACCAGAAACTGGAAGAGGCAAGAAGAAGATTCTTCCCTAGAGCCATAGGAGGGAGTACAGCCTTGCTCATACCTCGATTTTGGCTTGGTAAAACAGAGTTTGAAAAACTCTGGCCTCCAGAACTGTGAGAGAATAAACTTCTGTTGCTTTAAGCTACCAAGTTTGTGGTGATTTGTTAGAGCAGCCACAGGAAACTAATACAGTCAGAGTTATGAGTTATGAAAAAAAAGGCTACATTTTCAGTTTTTTGCATGTGGGTATTGGAAATAGATTGTGGACCTATGTCTAGGACGGGTACCCAAGTATCTTTCAAAGTGATTGTTATGCCTGAAACTAATATAACGCTGAAGGTTAACTATATTGGAATTAAAAACAAAAAAGGTGGTTTTTATTCTCTCTTGTTCATTCCCAGTCAGAATTGTGGGGCAGTTGCCTGGACCTGCCACAAGCATTGCTCACCCTGACAGCAGCAATACTGAGTGACACCAGAAGACATTGAGGTGTGTCGGGGGAGGAGGGCAGGGTGGGCTTATCCTATAGTTAAGTCGGAGCTGGGGCAGCACGGTGTTTTACTGAAGGTGCACAGCAATGCCTTGCCATGGATCAGGCAAATGGCTGGCTTCGGGGATTCAGGGAGTAGCAGTGTGTCTCCACAGGTAGGTGATTCTCAAGAGCCCAGGTAAATAAGCACAGGTAAGAGAGTATGAGTCTCAGGTATCAGGTGAGGTCAAAACAAGGGCTAGGACATCAAGGGATATTGGTAGCAAATAGGTTACTTTAAGAGAAACTTGAAAAAATAGCGATGATGCAGAAGCTCAGTTGTATCACTGTGTGTGTGTGTGTGTGTGTGTGTGTGTGTGTATGTGTGTGTGTGTGAGAGAGAGAGAGAGAGAGACAGAGACAGAGAGACAGAGAGAGACAGAGACAGACAGACAGGCTGACTGGCTAGGGTACTTAGATGAGAGAGGTTCTTTATTAGAGAACATCTTGAGGTGGAGAGGGAATGATGACTTGGGATGTACACGGGCTCTACCAGTGTCCTGAGCCAGACTGGCGGCAAAGAAAACTCAAGGGAATCCCACAGGGGTGACTTGGGCAGCAGAGCAGGAGCCTAGGTTAGCACTGAAGCACTTGTCATGGGCCAGAATAACCGGGAGATTGATCAATACTCAAACCAGCGGGGAGCAGTGCTGAGACCCCAGAGTACTTCCAGTGCTGGACCTGGAAACTGGGATGAGCAGGGTATGACTGGGCTCAGTAATAGAGCCCTAGGCCAATGAAGGAAAAAATCTCTAGGGTAGGCGGCAGGACGGAGACAACAGCTGCTGATGTTGTCAACAACGTTGTCTTTGTTTTTGCTTTAAATTCAACTTCCTGATGATAAAATGGTCCTTGTATCATAATGCAACCATTGGTCTATGATGAAATTACTTGAGATCTCCATTTTAAAACTCATTAAGTTTATCTGAAGGCTATGTAAGAAGTTATGATCTAACCTGAATGGCCAAAATAGGGCCTGGTTAAGTAAACTACAGGCATCTGTGCAACCAAACATTTTCTAGCCATCAAAATTATATTTATAGACAGTTTCTAAAGGCCTGGGAAAATGTTTATGTTATAATGCTGTGTGAGAAAGGCAGGATACAAGATTGTTTATAGAGTAGGGAAAAACAAAATAAAACATATTGTTTTATTGTTTTCATGCAATAAAAACTGCATGAAAAACAATTAGTAGCCAATCCATCAAAATATATTAATATAATGATAGCTTCTGGATAGTAGGGCTAAGAGTATTTTTCAAAACATCAGCCCTCTAGTTTTTTATTTTCCAAATCATCTGTGCATCCCCTTCTTTCTTAGTTGTTTTAGTGTTTTATATATATATCTAATGTCATGGGAAGGATCCAATAAACTCCTTTCTGAAAGAGCTTACACTTAACTTTCCTTAATTCAAAGCATTTTGTGTTTCATAGGCACTAATATCTACAAATAAAAATGGCATTGTACTAACAGTTTAAATTATACAAACTCTAGATACAAAAAAAAGCAACGACAACAACAACAACAAAATCTACCCCCCTCACCTCACCCCCGTCAAGTCGAAGAAACGACCTTCTTTTTTAGTTCTCCCATGAAGCCAAGCCGGCAAGAAGATTTGAGCTGTGGGAAAGCACTTGGAGAATCGTAATGTGGCACAATATGGCATGAATTTGCCATTTAAACACTTTTGCTGCAGGAAGAGGCTGCTTTCAGAGGTGGGTGTGGAAGAGGAGAAACTGTCTCTTCTGTTCTAGCCGGCAGATTTCCTCCAGGGAGTGAACACTTCAAGGTTCTTCTCAGGCATTATCTCTTCCAGGATGTCCTCCCTTCACCCCACTCTAGGGTGAGTGTCCTCCCTGCTTCCTCAACACCCTGTGTGTGCCTCTGTCACTGTACTTCTCACATGACATCATTTCCCCGACAAGGCTGCATGAGGGTCTCAGGGTGGGAGATACTGTTTCACTTATGGTGGTCTTCAAAGTGCCTAGCAGATCCCCTAGCAGAGAGTAGGTGCTGAATAAGTATGTGTTAAATGAACTGAGAGATTCTCCAAAATTGTGAAAGAAACTGTATTAGCTCCCTAGGGCTGCCATGACAAAGCACGGCGGCTGGGTGGCTTAAAACGACAGAAATGTATTCTCTCACGGTTCTGGGAGCCAGAAGTCTGAAGTCAAGGTTTTAGTAAAGTTGGTCCTTCCTGAGCCTCTGAGGGAGGGTCTGTTCCATGCCTGTCTCACAGCCTCTGGTGTTTGCTGGCCATCCTGGGTGTATTTTTGACTTGCAGCTGTATCATCCAGTCTCTGCTTCTGTCTTCACATGGTGTCTTCCGTGTGTGTGTGTGTGTGTGTGTGTGTGCGCGTGTGTGACTCTTCTGTGTACGGTGTCCCTGTGTTCAAATTTCCCTCTTCTTATGAGGACACCAATCATATTGGAATCAGTAGGACTCTAATTCAGTATGACCTCATCTTAGCTTGATTACATTTACAAAGGCCCTATTTCCAAATTAGTCACATTTATAGGTGCTGGGGCTGGGACTTGAACATGTCTTTTTGGGGGACACGATTCCACCCACAACTGAAATGATAGGGAACCAGCTGGTGCAGCCAGCATAATACAATGACCAGGCAGAGAGGGCACCTGAGACGCTACTAGCCCTAGGCAGCTGGGAGCAGGGGGCTGGGTCAGCCTGTGACCCATAAAGCACAACTGGGCAGGAAATGGAGAGCCAAGCAGGTGGGTGCTAAAAACGAGGAAGGAAGAAACTGAGTTTCAGAAGTTGGGCAGTGTTGCCAGGCATAGGGAACAGGAATTTGGGGTTCGTGACACAGAAGAGCAATTTGCTGAGATCTGCTCCCATCTTGTCTTAGACTGTTCCTCATGTGATATCTGATGGTCTCTGGCTCATGGCACCTACTTAGCATCTGACTCCAGATGTATATCAGGAGTTTTGGCACCGAATGAAGTAGGTAAGAAAAAAAGTCAAGCATTTTTCTCTTCCGACTTGTAAAAGGAAGAAAATGTGTTGGCTCTGAGTATCATAACAGCATCTATGGGAGACACAGTGAACTACACTCTACTGTTGTCCTAATCATGCATTTCCTGAAAAATAAAGCCCATAAACTGGTAGCATATTTGACACAGATGAAATTCTCATACGTGGCTGTATGGTAAATTTCATGTGCAAAAGAAGACATGTTGTCATTTCTCTCCGAAAGTAGAATTTAAAAAATGTTTACTATTCATTGTAAAGAGCAATTAATAATAACAAAATTGGAAATTATTCCAGTAAATGAATACCTCGATGTGGAATGGTTCCCATAAGCTATTCATTTTTGAGAGTCATTCTTTTTCCTCCGAAATCTCAAATGAACTGTTGGCTCTTTAACCTGAGGAGGATATAGGACAGAATCTTGACATTTCCATGATAAGAGACCTCAACCCTTATGCTTGTTATCTCTTAGTCTACATTTCTTGTCCAAGAATATCCAAACTTGGGACACCTGGGTGGCTCAGTCCATTGAGAGACTGACTTCAGCTTCAGCTCAGGTCATGTTCAGGAGTTTGAGCCCCACATCGGGCTTGCTGCTGTCAGTGCAAAGAGCCTGCTTCAAGATCCTCTGTCCCCTTTTATTCTGCCCCTTCTCCCTCCCTCCCCCCCCCCACATTCTCTTTCTTTATCTCTCTCTCAAAAATAAAAATAAACATTAAGAAAAAAAGAGAATATCGAAACTTAAGATTTTCAGTCTTGGGTATCAGAAAGTGAAAGGAAAAACTAATGAGTTAAAATGTTCTTGCTTTGATTAGGACCATGTCATTTGAGTTTTGTGTAGTTGAAGTAAACATATTACAAGTCAAGGAGAAAGGCAAAGAGGAGGTGGCATGCTGGAAGGCTGATCCCAAAGAAGGGGGAGCCCTAGGATCGAGATCTACCAGAATTTCAGGAAAGACTGTTTACTTCCTTGACTCCTCAACAGGAGACTGGGATTTGCAAAGGCAAAAAAAGATTGAGAACTGGGCCTTGTCATGTGCTGCAGTGGTTTTCAGTTACCTCATGCATGCTTTGAGCCTGTTTTGATAACCAAGCACATCTTTTGCAACCCAGGCAAAAAGGAAATATTTGTTCTACTGAAGGAGCTGGACTAGATCTGAGCATTCCAGCCTCAAACGTAATTAAGACTCAAGAAGTTTTCTTCTTGAGCCAGAGTTCAAAAGAAGTTTATACTGACTTCACAATTGGCTCCAAACAAAAGTTTCAGCACCCTTTTATTTAAGGTATTAACTTACTTGACCCCTAGTTTGTATGTGACGCTGGTTGAGGAGAAAGGGGGCAACGTGAAAACATATTTTAAAAATCTGGTTTTGAACTATGCCTGGTATGCAAAAATATTTAATTCTTCAAAACTTGGCATTTAGAGAAGAGGGTGGATTTAAACAGAGGATGACCAGCTGGCTAATTACGTGTTGCCAACATTTCCCTCTGGCTACTTACTGGATGAGTCCTGTTTATGTCAAAGGCTGACTCTGTCCTTTATCCTCTTTCATGGCCAAAAAATGGAATGCCGTGCATTTCACTTAAGATGAAATGTTCTGGCGAAACCCAAAGCAACAAAGCCTGCATCACTTTCTTGGTGGGCCGGACAAGGCAGGTGATAGTAGAGAAGCAGTTGTGGGGAGGTTTCATGACAGGCTATACATTATAAACAGCTAAGATTCCAGTTTATCATCCTCTCTCTGTTCTTAAGATGCTGTGAAGCCAGAAGCTACTGATGGCACATTCAAAGTGAGGTTTTCCAGCATGAGAGCAGAAATGGACTTCTGGAAGCCCCACCTGCCTAGCTGAGTCCTACAGATTAATTGAGGGTTGCAGAGTGTGAACTAGGAGTGGCTTCTACTCATTGCATGATTTCTAAAAAATGAGCCTCCAGGGACCTCTGCAGTGGCTTGCTCAAAGAGTCAAGTAGAAAACTGGTAGAGTCTTGAAGAGAATGAGGGATAGAGATAGAGGGGAAATGAAGGTATGTGTGAGGGCTGCATGCTAGATGTATCACCCAAGTCCATCCATAAGAGGCTTATCCAAGAGGCAGACTCTGGTAGGAATTGCAAACTCAAATACCTCCAGGCAGGGACTAGAGGAAAATATAAATGTTAGAGTGTAAGACCATAAGGAATGGTGGGGACTGTGCTGAACTGCAGAACATGTATCTGGTACAAAGGATTTTATTTTATTTTTTATTTTATTTATTTATTTATTTATTTATTTATTTTACATTTATTTATTTTTGAGAGACAGAGAGAGACAGAGCACAAGTGGAAGAGGGGCAGAGAGAAGGAGACACAGAATCCGAAGCAGGCTCCAGGCTCCAAGTTGATAGCACAGAGCCCGACGCGGGGCTCAAACTCACAAACCGTGAGATCATGACCTGAGCCGAAGTCAGACGCTTAACCGACTGAGCCATCCAGGTGCCCCTGGTATAAAGGATTTTAAATAAATTAAAAATAAATTAAAACACCATGCTGACCAGACAAAACATATCTGTGAGCTGTATGGTGCTCAAGGGCCATCAATCTGTGACCCCCCTATCTTGTGAGAGCTCAACATTGAGGGTCTGAATTTTTGGGCTGTGCTTCTTTGTTAACAGTGTCTTGAAAACTGCTTTACATGAGGGAAAGCTATTGTCTAAACTTTCTGTCATGATCTAAGATTATGTAAATTTCTTTTTTTTCTGTTCTTCCTCTATTGTCATGAAATGAAGGACATGTCTTTGGAAGGAAGATGTCCATCTTGGAAATTGTCAAGGGTCCTGCCCTTCATTTCCTCGATGAATAGCTAGGGGCAAACACTGAGAATCCTCCTTCATTGCTCACTCCAGCCTCAGGGGTTATCAGCACACCCCTCCGGAATCCCAGGCACACTGGGCTCGCTTTTTACTGTGTCCTCCCCAAAGCCCAGTGGCACTGTGAAGGAAGCAAGCCATCATAACAATGAATTTTAAGTCGGTTTTGTGAATAGGTCTGGACGTTTTTGTTGATTAGAAGGAGAGATTATTTTGTTCCTTTGTATAAATAAATCAAATAAATTCCTCTTCAAGTGGGTACCTCTATGGGTGGGAGCCTGAATAAGATTTACAGTTGGGATAGTAATATTGAGCCAGGGATGCAACTATGGCTTTTTAGATCGTCTAGGGCTCTAGCAACTTATTTTTTGACCTGTTACCTGAGAATTTCTCTTTAAACTCATTAGGGATATTAGTTTAAAGTAGGTTTAATATATGCTATATATTCCTTGAGCACATCCAAGGCTCAATATTATGGTAGTTCCATGCTACTGGCCTTACCTTACCCCTGTTACTATTGCAGAGTATCTCAGGGTCCATTGTGGTCAGGCTGGAGTTTTCCTGCACACCTTTCCTCTGGTTAGACTATAGCCTTCAGGATCTTCTGCTACAGTTACACATAAACATGCATACCCTATGCTGCCAGAGCAAAAAGAGCACTAGCAAATAGTCACTAACCACTTGGTGTGTATCTAGTAGTTGTATATGAAAAGTGAAATAGAAACATGTATCAGACGGGCGATACAAAGGAGAGGGCCATCAGTCTAGTAGAGGGTTGGAAAAGTAGATCGGAGTCAGCTACAGAAGTTTTGCTAGCTGAACTGAGGAGGTCAGACATTTTCCTAAATGCAGGGAGCCCTTGAAAGTTTTTGAGCAGAGAAGTAAAATGTGGAAGAGGCTTTTTAGAAAGCTTGACTTGGCAGACATTCCAAGGTGGTTCAGAGGAGGGACAGACTATAGGCTTGGAAATCAATGATAATAAATCCAAGCATTAAACCATCTAGAGACACATAATAGCGACAATGGAATACAGAGTTATGAGGATGAATAGCTAACATTAACTGTGTGTTCTCCATGCGCCAGCTACTGTTGCAAGCGCTTTATAAGCATTAATTAATATTTGCAACAACACTTTGAGGTGGGTGCTATTAAATATCACTGTGTTTAAGAGAGGGAAACTGAGTCCCAGAGCTGTAAAGAAAGTTGCTCAGTGTTACCTGGTTAGGAAGTATCTGAGCTGGGATACAAATCGGGGTGGTCTGGCTGCAAGCCCTCCCCTTCCACCATGTTCTACACTGCGTTTCAGTAATTTGTAGCTGAGTCTCTTGGTTCTTGGCCTTCCCCTGCAATTGTGGCAAGGCTGGGACCCAGTCTGGGACCATTGGTATGACTCTGTCTCATTGTCTATTATGTTTGTTCACAGACCTCTACCTCAGACAGCACACTTGCCCAGCTGTTGACTTTGAGACCCTGCAAACACTTGCCAATGCTTGCATCGATTTCAAAGGAGACCTGTGAGCAAAGAATGGGAGATAAGGCATAAATACTATACAAATATCTCCCATGACTGCTCGTCACAGAGGGAGGAAAGAAATTCAGATCATTCTGCCCTGTTGCTTTCCATTAGATGTTAATGATGTTACCTTCCTGTCCTCCTTGACCTTGGTTCAGTAGTTTAGGATGCATTTACTTCCAAAATGGGAGTTTTAGAACTTACTTGCTGTTAAGTTTGGTGTTTTACTAGCATCCTTCAGTTACCATCAGATGAGAAAAATCTTTTGTGAACCCAAACTAGCTATATGTTTTTCTCAAAGCTACTGTGGAAGATCCCTAAACATTTTGAGCCTGTAGATATTGCAGGCCAATGCAGCCTTGTAAGAACAAAACCAAGAATAGAGGTTTGTCATTTAAGTTTCTTCTAACACTACTCTTACAAATTAAAAGCCTGATGCACAGTCAACCAGAAGGTGGCCTAATTACATCATGTTTAAATTAAGGTAATTCCACATAGGCTGCATAGAACAATATATATTTTTCTCATTGTGAAACTTTTCTGTATAGAGATAGCCATTAACTCAGCGAAAGTTAATTTTGGCTAGGGCTCTACATTTACATAGTGTTGCTTTTTAAAATACTACCTTATAATAAACACTACAGTATTAAAGGAATTCTGTTGTAGAAAAGCAGATAATACTTAGTTGTCGACCTAAACTATTTACAAATGATTGTTATCGTATCATACAATGGAGGAACTTACATATTTGATTTGACATCAATTTCAACGGACGCTGATTGAGGACTTGCATATTATTATTAAATCCATATGGTGTAGTTTTATCGCCAGGTTGGGTTCTCTGTGCTGAATTGTATCAAGAATAAGTTGTTTACTGTTTTTGTAGGATGCCCTCTGGTCAGGCCTACCTAGCTACACTCTGCTGCATCAGCAGATCAACCTATTGATTAACTGTTGAGTCTATTTTTAAGTTTAAACTTTGACCAGGCAGTTATTGGAATAGATTTATTTTTGCAAACAAGCAGATTGCAGAGGCAAGCAGGCTTAGAAGGACTATTGAGAAATCTTGAAAACAGTGTGTTTAGAAAGTTAAAAAATGTCTTTATTCCATAAGATAAACATCTAAATCTGAGTGGCTGCAAACAGAGGTCCTTTAATGTCGAAATTTAGAGATGCATTGATAAACTTGTCAGTTTTCTATAAAAATATGTTACTGAGATACGTAAGGGTAAAGTTACTAGGAAACTCATGAAACAAGTTTTAAAATTTTTCAGTGATTCTTATTTGATTTAGTATGAGTCCAACTTTAGTCAGAATTGGTAATAAAAAGTAGGACATTTATTTTTTAACAGTAGAGAAAGTTCATCAAATCCTTGAGGAAAAGTTTAACATTTGGGTCACTCTTCCTAATAATATTGGGTTTGTAGAACTGATATCGATCGAGAACTAAGAATTCTATTTCTGCTTAGGAGCTTTAAAAATTGATTCTGTGAAATCAGTTTTTAAAAGCCAACCTTCCCCAAATCCACATTTCTTATTTAATTTTACTTTATATTATTTTACTGTATTTTCTTTAGTATTTTTCCCATAGAACTGAGAGCTTTTTTCTGCTTTAACAATAAAAGTCCTTAAAATGGGTTTTGGGCTGATGACACGTTAAAAACAATGTTTTTAAAAATTTAAAACCATATAACATGCAAATGCCTTATAATAAAAGATTTGGATGACATTTTTTGGAAGCATATTTCATTAATTAATTAAGTTTTTAAGGAAGCTCTATGCCCAACGTGGGGCTCAAGCCCATGACCCCAAGATCAAGAGTCATAGGCTCCACCATCTAAGCCAGACTGGCACTCCTTAGGTGGTATTGTGTGAAAGAGCCCCTCCTTCCCCCTTCCCCTTACTGGCTCTGGCTGCAGTTCTGTGCATGGCTCCAATCTTCTTTCTAGGTGTTTATACACACTGGCACAGAGACACTTGACTTTTGAGTTTTCCCCTAACATTTTAATTTTATTTTCATAAAATTAAATTTACTGATAAAGCAGTAACAGACCTAACAGGACAAATGATGTTTTGCTCCTGCAAATAGGTGGTAGTAAATTAACAGTTGAAACAACCGCTTAAGCACAGGTATCCCATTAGGGACTCTTTTCTCTGGCCTTATTACTCTTGGTCACAGTTGGGTAATTCCTTTTTAGTGTCCAGGGGAACAGAAGAGATGTGCTACACTCTGTCAGGACCATTCAGCAATTTGTTTCTGTCTTACGTTATTACTTTTACGATCAGAAAGAACAGGGCACTTGAAAGCCTCACTGAGGGTTGCCAGAAACAGATTCTGATGACCCTCAACCATGCCCTCTCTTCTTTCCCTCTCTTTCTGTCTTGTCCTTTCTTTGATTTTCATCCTTTTTCCTTTTCATAAGTCTGTTAGGCACCCATGACTGTTGTTCACTTTTGGGATAAAGCACACATATACTTTACACGTGAAATTACATTTGTCAAGTGTGTTACACCCAAGTGCCAATGAGCACTGATTTCCTGGCATTCTGGCACAGCGAATCCTGCAGTCAAAGAGACCCAGGTTTGAATCCAACACTCGCTTGCTCTGTGGTCATAATAAAGTACTTAATCTATACCTAACTCAGGTTCCTCTTCAATAAAATGGGGATAATAAGATCTGCTTCATATGGCTGTTGTGAGGAAACGGTGAAATATGTATGTAAGATTTCCTAGCATAATCTCCTGGTAAACAGTGGTTATTATCCCCATAGTGTCAGCACTTGCCTAGGGAGAGTGTGAGGGAGATAGAGAAAATCTCAGTAGATCTTGATCAGTGTCTTAGCTTCTGGGAAGGCACTTTTAGCATTTGCAAAAGGTTTCATTGAAGAAGTGGAGAAAGTAGGGATCAAAGGTAAAATGACCTGAACAATCCATTGGATAAGATATTTTGAATTAGACAAAGTTCAAATGGGTAAGTACAAACAGTATACAGGACAAAATCAAAATGCTACCATGCCAGATGGGGAAAGGTGGACTTGAACTCACTATGGCAGCCATGATAGAATTGGTTAACTAAGTGTTGTTTACTTATAAAGCCAATAAGATAGTGGGATGGATGAAAGGCAGGAAGTGGCCTGTCAGCTCTTCCCAGCACTGGTTGACCCCAACTGTGGCTACATTGTGCCTCCCCTTGAAGGAGGATATGGGGTGCTGGCAGAACTCCAGAGAAGAGCAAAAATGTAATTAAGGCTTGGAAAATAAGGGCTAAGAGGAAAGGCCAAAGAGCTGTGGGGTTATTTAGTTTAGAGAATAAAGGTCTAACAGATTTGACAAGTCATTATAAGAATGACATTGGTTGTTTTCCATCTCCACAAATAACAGGACAAGAAGAAAGAAGCTTACATTGCACTTTAGATGGTTTTGGGTTGGAGAATTATTAACAAGGAGGCTTTCAAGGCTCTTTTTTGCAACTGGGGGGAAAAGGATTAATGTGCAATTGTGGGTGTGTCTACCCATTCACATTTACCTACAAAGGAAGAATGAAGGTGGTATTCAAATATTAACTTTTCAATTATTTTGAAAACAAACCAGGTGCTTATTGCTTGAAATCATTTAGCTGTTTAAGTCTATTTATTCATTTTTTGAGAGAGAGAGAGAGAGCGAGCTGCATGAGAATGAGGGAGGGGCAAAGGGAGAAGGAGAGAGAGAACCTTAAGGAGGCGCCATGCCCAGTGTGGAGCCTGACGTGGGGCTCGATCCCACAACCCTGGGATCATGACCTGAGCCGAAATCAAGAAAGAGTTGGGTGCTCAACTGACTGACTCACCCAGGTGCCCCATATATTATATTATTATTATTATTATTATTATTATTATTATTTTATTTTATTTAGAGAACTGGAGAGTGGGAGTGAGGGGGAGGGGCAGAGGGACAGAGAGTGAGAATCTCAAGCAGGCCCCATATTCAGCATGTAGCCTGACACAGGGCTCAATCCCATGTCCCTGGGATCATGAATAGAGCCGAAATCAAGAGCTTGTCGCTAAACTGACTGAGCCATCCAGGCACCCCAAAATCATTTAGTTGTTTACTATTTAAATCCAGTTACTAACAAAAAGTTAGTTTGAGGGTATAGACACAAATAATATAGGTTTAGGATTTTCTGAAACAAAACTCTGCCCCATTAGAATGGTTTTGGCCAACACCAGCTAAAATGCTCTTTGAGGCTACATTTATTTATGTAACCTCAGAAGTAACTGCATTTGACTGTGACATTTAGGGAGAATTTGATGAACTCTAGTGCTGGTGTCCATATCATTGCACAGTGACACTATAATGAAGGGTTCTCTGCCTTTCATTTATCCTCTGAGGATAGGGATGGAGAAGGTGGGGCTCTGCAAGCATTTCAACTCAGGATGTGGTGGTGTCCAAGTTAGAGGGAGAGGAGCACATTTGCTTCAGTAAATATGTGGTCCGTCAATGCTTCCTGCTATCTTCCAATTTAGGTGACTGGTGGCCAACTTCAGTTTGGATGCTTCCTTGGCTCCTAAGTAAGGCCACCCTTGGTGAGGATTTCAAAAACTAAAAATAGCTTCACTTGTCATATTTCTCTTCTTCTTTCCATCTACCATTCTTTCTGTTATCTTGTCTGTTATTCATTTTGAATTGTATCAGTAATATAGGACAATATATTTTGGGATCTTTCCGTATTAGTGTATACAATCTACTTCTATCATTTTAATGACTACTTGTTTATTCTTTCATATGGATATAACTGTCATTTATTTTTGCTATCATTTAAAAATATTTAAGATGAATGATCACAGTGAAAGTCAGAATAATAATTACTTCGGGAGGGGTAGTGATTAGAGGTGGCAGGTGGAAACATTCTGGGGGCCTGTAAATATTCTCTATCTAGCTCTGAGTGGTGATTACATGGGTGCATATACATATAAAAATTGTCTCGTTTTTGTACTTCACAGACTTTATTATATGTAAATTATATTTTAACAACAAAGTTTAAAAAGTGATTAAAGTCATTATGCTTTAAAAATATTATGAAGTATTAAATTATATTTCTGAAGAAATAAGTCAGGGATATAGAAAAGGAGAGTTGGGAAGAATAAGAGATAGCATTTATTAAGTACCTTCTTTCTTCTAAGCACATTATGCAATTTCTCATTTAATTTTTCAACAACTCTTTGAAGTGGGTATTCTTATTCTACTTTGTATATGAAGAATCAGACTCAAAAGGGTAAGTAAAGAGCCCAAGTTCACATGTACTTGACAAGTAGCAGAGTCAGGATTTGAACTGAGATTGTTAAGGCTCAAGTTCTGAATGTAATTCTAAGGGAGAGGCTGTTCAATCGAAGCAGGCAAAGCTTAGCAGCAGAGTGCATTGCCCAGGCTTATGCTCTGGGCAAGCGGCAGATCCTCTGAGCTAGCCCACTGCTTTTTTTTGTGCAACACCTTCCTTTCTGTTGGACAAAGTTATTCTTTTCTATATCATGGAAGAAAATGTGTTAGGTGAGGATTTACTAGAACCTTCTAGAAAACTTCTACTGTCAAAGATGAAAACATTTAACGTTTAGGAAAGGGTAAACTAAACTACTTGAGAGTCTGAGAACTTTCTTTTCATTTTGGTCCTGGGAAAACTTGGAAATTATATGCTTTTGTAGAAAATGATTTGGTTTTTAACCTCAGAAATGTGTATGAGAGTTAAGGATTTTCCTGTTTTGGAACTTGTGGATGATATATCATTTATTTAAAGATGGTAAGAATAGTTTAAATGACAAAGAAGAGGATCTGGGACAATTTTGGAAAATTCATTTAAAAGCATAGATTGCATAAACTTCTATATTTTGGTTACAGAGACTGGCTCTCTCTTTTCTGGTTATTTTCCCTTAATTTAATTCATTAGACTTTTTTTAATTTTTAAATTTTTTATTTATTTTTGAGAGAGACAGAGAGAGAGAGAGAGAGAGAGAGAGAGAGAGAGAGAGTAGGGGAGGGGCAGAGAGAGAGACAGAGCTTGAGCATGGGCAGGATGGAGAGAGAGGGAGACACAGAATTTGAAGCAGGCTCCAGACTCTGAGCTGTCAGGACAGAGCCTGACGCTGGGCCCAAACCCACCAAATGTGAGATCATGACCTGAGCCGAAGTTGGATGCCCAACTGACTGAGCCACCCAGACACCCCTAATTCATTAGACTTTAAAAAATCTTCTTTTTTTAAAAATAATTTTCATTATTAAAAACAACTTTTCCCCTTCATTCTCCTCTGCTTGATAATTTTCTTCCACTTCCCATTTACCAACATTATATATGTTTTTATTATGTCTCAGCACTTGACATAAGGTTGTATATATCAAATCTACTTAACTGTATTTTAGAGATTGGTAATTGTACTCTTTTAGTAATGAGAGAGTGCAGCAAGAACACATACTCCTCACATAATCAGTTCATTCCCATAATTGGAATAAATTCTATTCTTAAATGTTATCTATTAAGAACCATAAAACTTTTAAATCCTCAAGAGCACATTTGCTAGAGTTGTAAATAATAGAATCTTAGATTGTTAGGCATGAAAGAGGTCTAATTTTGTATAGGAGGAAACAACAGCCCAGGGATCTTTGGTGCAAATTGGTTTCTTTTATCAGGCAACAATCTGACTTATATAACTTAAAGTAAATGATATCATTTCTTTACAGTATTGATTAAATGAGTTTGTGATGCATGCTTCCTTACTTAATTTGGTTTTGGAGGTGTGCATTATATAATGCATGCAAAGTTGAAAATGCCTTTTGGACCCTCCTGTCATTTAGTTTGTAAACATAGAATCACTAGTAAAGAAAAAAAGGAAACAACAAAGGTACAGCTTATTTGGGCTCTTTGGCATGAAAGTCGGTTACAAGTCAGAAGAATCACCTCAAAAAGACCCTTGAGGTTAGTGTTGTGCCTAGAGTGGACATGAACAAAAGCATAGACCTATATTTTCCCTGCTAGAATAGAAATTATATGCTAAATAGAATCCTTGGCTCTTTTTGACCCTCTCTCTGCATTGAAGAACAAGATAGCCAAGTCCAACCACATGTCTGCTAACTTTAACGTGGTAATGGTTTTCTGATGATGACAAGTCCACAAAACAAATTCAAACCTATGACTTGACAGAGACAAGGTTTTGTTCAAGATGAGTTACAACTACTTCAATAGAAATGTGTTTTGAAATATTATCTTTGGAATGCATCCCTCTTCCCCAAATAATTTTCTTGTTTTTCTTTTCTGATTACAAAAATAATAGGTTGATGCAGAAAATCCAAGCAACACGGAAAAGTATTAAAAAAATAAAGTCATCTTGGCTCCCAAGAAATGTTAAAATTTTGGTAAGCATTTCTCCTGGCGTCTCTCTATGTATTTATTTTATCTACCTCTGTGTGTATATATTTATAAAAATGATATCATACTCTAGTATACTTTGTTGTTTACTCAACTATCTGTCATGGAGATTTTCTTTCCTTTAATGAATACTGAATTCTTTTTAATAGCTTCATAGTAGCCCGTCATATGGATGTATCACAATTTAACCAATCCCCAACTGATGGACATTGGGTTGTTTCCAATGGGTTGTTATTAGTATAACAAACAAGTACTTAATTAACATTCTTACGTATGTATCTTTAACTCAAGAACTTATCAGTAAAGTAGATAAATTCCTAGAAGTCTGGTCCCTGTAACTGGCTTGCTTTCCTAAAACAGTTCTTTTTAATTTTACCCATTTTCATTGCTGCAACAACATTTGAGAGTATAGAAGATTTTTCAATCCACTGACTTGAAAGTCTTCAAATATTCAAAATTAATATTTATTACTTTTGGCAAACAAATGTCAAATGTTCTTAATGACTAAATTAAAACATGTGCTATTCCTGATTAGTAGGCAAGACAAATCTTTCCAACTGTTTGACAAGCCATCAGGAAAAATAATCCCTTCTTCCTCCATGATCTTATACTTTGTGTATACCCCTTCTGAAGTACTTATTTGATTTTGACTTATGTTCTTAGGCATCTTTCCAGTTAAAATGTTAGCTCCCTGAGGGCAGGATCTGTACCATAACCCTGAAGAGATCTTATAAAGCATGTCTGTCCCTCAGTAATCTTTGTAGATGAATTTATAGTCACAACATTTTCCACTTGCTTCTCCCCCATTTAGCAGCTTCCACTTCCTCTTTTTCCTTGGGTTTTGAAATATAAGTATAATATTTGCCCAGGACAAACAGACTCAGGGCTTGGGAGGCAGCATTGTGTAATGGATGTTAACTTGGCCTGGTTTAGCTCTTGGCTCTCTGATTTATGAGTTCTATGACGCTGGGCAAATTGCTTAACTCCTCTGAATCCTAGTTTTCTTCTCTGTAAAATGGAGATAATATGTTCTACTTCAAAAAGCGTTGTACAGATTAAAGGAGATCATGTTTTAAAGACTTTAGCAAGGTGCCTAGGGTAATGCTTGATAAAAAGTGGCTCTAGCCATTATTATTTCCTCAAGAGTACAGATGTACTTAAAAAAAAAAAAAGCCATTGGCTATTTCTTGCCTTCCACTCCAGTGGACACATCAACTTCTGGACTGGAGACCATGAGAAGTTCCAAGTTAACGGAGATTAGGTCTGAGATTTGTGACAAAATCAATCTGGAACATATGTCCATTGATAAAATTCATGTGTTTTGTTTTTAAATGGTTATTTACTTTGAAAGAGAGAGAGAGAGAGCACACGAGCAGGGGAGGGGCACAGAGAGAGGGGAACAGAAGATCTGAAGTGGGCTCTATGCTGACAGCAGCGAGCCTGATGTAGGGCTTGAACTCAGGAACTGTGAGATCATGACCAAAGTCAGACACTTAACCAACTGAGCCACCCAGGTGCCCCCCAGATTTATGTTTTTAAAACTGACAGAGGTGCTTAGAGTATTGAAATAAAGAAAGAATAGGATTGGGCTAGGTATTAACCATAGGAATATTTTATTAGGATACAAAATAACTTTGGGCAGTCTCTAACCTAAAGCACTACATTATACAACTCTAGGGAATTTAAAAAGAAAAGAAAATGTAAAAGTTGAACTATGGTGACCTTTGTTCTTTCCTAACTAGCAACCAAACTTTCAGGATGACAACCTACTTTTGCCTTTTTTGCCCTAGGACCATTATTGGTATTTACCAGGTTTGCCTTACTGTACTTGAGCGTATGTGGCTGAACTTATTTTCCATGTAACAGTTGAGTCTTAAAAATGTGGGATCATCTCGTGGATCTGCTCACTAAATTTTGGTCAGGTTTCTGCATCCATTGCAGGGGGTGGCTCTGGGAAAATGCTGAGTCACTTGTGTGTCACATTTCCAATACTGCTTCCCTCCGCATGGATCTCTTCTACATAAAGCCAGTTATAAACAGCAAGTGCACTTCTAAAAATCTATGGAGCAAAAGACAGCAACATCTTCTGGAGTTAAGCAGAATTCACATTTGGGTGAAAGCGAGCTCTCTTCCAAAGGCAGAGTTTTAAAAAAGATGAGCAAAATGCAGACTTCCTGAGACCAAGTAAATATCCTCTTCTACAGAAGCAGACACTTCTTCCTCTTCCTCTAAGGAAGCCAGATCCTGATTCTTTTTTGTTGTTGTTGTGGTTGTTCAAGACTTAGCAGAAACACTATGCTTTATTTGATAAAGGATTATTACAACACAATTTCTATCAGGGTGAAGTGCTTCACTTGACTTTTGGCCAGCTAAGCTCACGGTCATTTAGCGCTTCTGTAACGTCCGACACGGTCACATGCCTCTATGTGTATGCATTCTGTATTCTTTTAGGAAGCATTTTTTAAATGTCGTTTTAATGGAATCTCATTAGAAGCAGTGGCTGGACTTTGCATGTGACCACATTTGTTTTCCCTGGTGTGGATGGACATTCAGATAGTCTATAAGCCCTTTTGAGTGATGGTACCACCCACCTGTGAGGCCAAAGCGGTTGTAAAATCAGTTTGGTGTACAGAAGGTCTTTTGGTTCTCTTGTCAAAGGAAACCTATAATTGTAAAACTCCTCCTTGATTTCATTGTTTACACAGACATAATAATGTTCCCTTGTCTTTTTTCTGGTTATGTGGTATGTGGTCATTCTCGATGTTTTGAAGAAGTTAAGTAAGACCCTTAAGTAAACATCTTAGGGAAATAGCTAAGATCTAAAGCTGGCAACACTTCATATTTTTGTCTATTAAAAAAAAAAAGACAAAGATTTTTTTTCAGAAGCCTTCACCCTCTCCCCCCACCTTGACCCCCCCCCCCCCAGTCTCTAGTATATCGTTGTGGACTTTTGCCCCAGAAGACTATGTCTCCACATAAAAGTTATGTAATCCTTACTTCCCGAATGGGAACCACCTGAGTACTTAGAAATAACAGTGGCCTCCCACGTGGACAGGCACATTGGCTGCTGTGTGACTGGAGTCCTGCAGCGCAACAGGGGGCCTGCTGGAAGGGACAGGGGAGGAATCCTCTGCAGCAAGCACAGCTGTGTAGCAGGGCTTTGATCCCACAGCAAGGCTGACTCCAGTCCCCTCAGTCTCCTTCAGCCACCTGACTGGGCAGGCGTGCTGCCACTGCTTCCAAAGACTTCTCTCCTTTTTGCTTAGGTTGGTTGTAGGATGAGGATAGAAGATGGGAAGTCAAAGGAACAACAAAGTATTTGTTTGTTCCTCCATTCATTGATTACAAATGCAAACATTTACTAAGTGCTCCTTATGGCCCAGGCACTGTGCTCAATGTTTTACATACATCGTCTCTCTTAATTCTTACACTAACCAACAAGCAGGCAAATTGCAACCTTCATTTAGCAGTTGAGGAGACCGAGCCTTTGCAGAGGTTAAGAAACTTGCCCAAGGTCACACCATAGTGAGAGGCAAAGCTGGGACTCTAACCTGATGTGATGCCAAGGCTGTGCTCTTAACCACTGTGCTATACTGCCTCCCTGTGTTGGAACATCTTTTATCTCTTACCCACAGCAGGGTGGGAGAGAAGTAGAAGATAAGAAACCTGCCAGATGCTAGATGCCGGGGGGAGGGGGGATACTATTATATGTTTGTCATTATATTAACATATTATTATAGTAAGGCATGTTAAAGTGTTATGTTTATACAAACAACTAGGAAACTTAAATAGGCTCCAGCAAACATAATGCAAGCCGTTTGGTCTCTAAAATATGATTATAATGATCTCTTTCTATTGGGCTCCGTCTCCGGTTTTCTGAAGTGATCTTTTGTTTTGCACGAACAGTTGTTGCTTGAGCAATATGCCAGCTGTAGGGGAACAATTCATGACTCTACCCCGCGCCCCCGTCTTTCTTGCCTCCCCACCACCTCTGATCCTCCCAAGTGCTATTATTTTGAATTTATATGATTGACAGAGATGAGACATTTATTTCTTTTACAAAATTTATTGAAGCAAAAGCATTGCCAAAAGAGGTCCCAGCATGGTATCGGGTTCAGACACAGCCCTTCAGGGGAGAAAACGGCTGCCAATACAATTTAGTTGGAAGGTGGAGAGGCTGAAAGAGGAGGAATACTTTGGGGAATTTTGAGCACTCTGTTCTCAGAGTCTCCTATTTTGGGCACCCTGAGGGATAGTTCCATCTCAAAGCACAAATTAGAGTAAGGAGCACTTCTGAGATTACATAATGTCCTCTGATAGAGACATCAGATTTAGGGTTGGTCTAATTTACTTTGACTACTCACTTCTGAAAATTGCCTCTGGGATACAGAATCATCCTTAACTGGAGCCTCTCCCCCATTCCATATTCTGTGTCAAGGAGTATGCCCAGATAACCCAAATCAGATAACCATACAGATAGCCAAAATCTATATGTATTCCCCAGGTCTTCCTTACAAGTATAAAGCTTTTTGTCACAGTGGAGGGACTCTGTCTTCTGTGTTTGTAGTACACTTTCAAGTGCTAGAATTACTGGTGACAGAAATGAAGGGCTTCAAAGAACCAAAACTACAGCACCATTTCCATGATGATAGAACAATATCTCTTGTTGTCCATAAAAGTAACCACAGCAAGGGCACAGCTTACGTGCTTGTCTTTTTGCACGATGCCTGTGTTTGAGAATAGCCGTTTGTGGGCTTTTCTTTGATGCCTTTTATGTTCCCGAAACAAAGCGTTTACATGGTTCAGAAAGCATACAATCTTTCTTCCTTGTTGACCTATTATACCACATCTTTTACTCTTTGCAAGATGAATCCCGACAGATCTCAGTAGCCCTGTGTCTACTCAGTTGTAGCAAAGATCAATTGTACAAAATTCGGTAAAAGATTCAAATGCTGCAGTGCCATAGCATATTGTTTAAAACCTACCGTCTGATGTACCTGAAAAGTAGATCATGACAAAAGAAAGAGCAGAATGAGAAAACAGAAATGCATCTGAGGGTGCTTGCCCGGATGGCCTGCACAGGCACCTGAAAGCAGACCTTTAGACTTCTCCTTGCAAGGGTGACAATAGTAGATTGTTTTGTGTTTTAGTGACACTCAGAGTCTGCTTTTGGGAACATAGGGACATGAGGTAGCTTGATGAAGCCTGGTAATGAGCCAAAAATTTCAATGGATTCTTATAGTTTGATGATTTAGAGGTAGATACACTGGAAAGTAGCATTAAAATATATATGCTTAAAAGCTGGCACTTGTTCGGTATTAAAAGATTAGGTTGGCAAATGCCTGCCACGCATTTCGGGAAGCTTATGGTATTATCACTCCATGTTGGGAATTACCCAAGTGATTTGAGGGAGATTAGGCAAGTTTATTTTATTCTTATGCACATGAATTTAAGAATTTGGCTGGGAAACTTTCCCTTTTTCTTAAGGCAAATGTCTAAAGTTGATCCCTTTTAAATACTACAGAATTCATTTTCCTCAACTTTCTTAGTATCATAGCCAAATGAAATACTGAGTAGTTTTGAGAAATGGATCTGAAAGAGAGAGGATGAATAAAACCCAACAAATTCCATTCAGAGTTAGCCTGTGCTTAATGCTTACATGCAGTGTGGCTAGGGCAAAGCTACCTGGTTCAAATATTTGTGAATTGTCTACCTTGTACCAAATTTCTATTCTAGGCTCTGGGGATAAAACTGTGAGCAAGATAGATAAGTTTCTGCTGTCACTGATCTTAGTGGGAGAGGCAAATGATAAATAGGTAAGCATACAACTAAATACATAACACTTCAGATAGAGAGGAGTAGAGAATGATAGGGTGGGAAGGGAGCCATGAGTGTTAATTCATAATGAGTATTTAGGGAAGTTTTTCTGATAAGGTCATATTTGAACAGAGGACTGATGAGCCAGGTAGGTATCTACGGCAACCATGTTCTAGGCTGGAGAACGTGAAAGGCAAAGAACTTGCAGCAAGCTCCCGTTCTGACTCTGGGTTCATCCATGTGACTTGCTTCGGCCCGTGGAATGTCAGCAAACAGAATGACAAGCAGTGACTTGAAAAGCACGTGTGTTTCTTCTTGCTGTCTTGCATGATTGGACCTATTTTCTTTTTCATGTCTGCCTTGTCACGAGAACATGCCCAGGTTAACCTACTTGAGATGTATGAGAAGCACGTGGAGAAGAACCAAGGCCATATTAAACCAGCCGATGGTCAGTCAACTCCTAAACGCCTGACAACGTTCAACTAAGAGCAGCTGAAGTGCATTCCCAATGTATGCCTTTGATTATAGGCACGTAAGTGACTCAAGTTGAGACCAGGGAAGCCACCTGCTGACCCGCAGACTTACGAGGGATAATAAACGTCTATTGCTTTAAGCCACAGAGTTTTGGGATGATTTGTTATGCAGGGCCACTGTGGCAATACATAACTGATATAGGCACTCAAGGTTCTTTGCAGTATGGCTTTGTCCACCTCTTTACCCTCCCAATGTGCTTTCAGTTCCAGCAACTGATTTACCTGAAATTCCTGAAATGGGACATGACTCATCATGAATTTCCACATGCTATTCTCATCTCTGAGATGCGCTTTATGCCCGTCTTTGCCTTGGCAACTATCCTTCTTTTAAGGCTCAAGTCATGTGCTGCTGTTCTGGAAAATCATCCTGATGCCCGATGCTGGGTTAAGTGCTCCTTCCCTGTGGCTGTATGAGCATCTCGAGTACAGAAAGGCACACCCATGATTACAATTTACTATACTACGTGTTCTCTCTCCCCTATGAGCAGACGCTGCCCAGAGTCAGAGACTGTGTATTCCCCATATCCTGAATATAATGTTTGGCGTAGAATAGACTCTCTTCACACACTCGTAAGCTTATTAAAGACATTTATTTACCTTAATAAATAACAGACTTCTAAGTCTCACAAAGAAAGGAGGAATACTAAGAGAACAGGGAAGGCTTCATAGCAGAGGTAGAAATTGAAATGCTCTTTTAGATTTAGTAGGTGGAGAGGGTTTGGGAGGTGGAGAACATTTCAGGCAGAAGTGAGAGCCATGAACAGTGGCATAGTGTTATGCTGGTGGTTGAAGCATGCAGTATTATTGTAGCAGAGGATTCAGAAGGAGGCGTAATAAGAGGCAGGGCCATTTTGTGGGGATTTGAACAGCACGTTAAAGTTTCTGGGCTTCATTTTGCAGGAGAATTACACCATAAGAACCATATTTAAATGGGTTACTTTGGAAGCAGTATATAGGGTGTTTTAGGGGTCAGAAGAAAAAGAGACTGCATATGTGGAACTATCTACACGTGGCATTTGGGACAATTCAGACAAAAGGCAATGGTGAGCGTGGGAATGTGTAAAAATATATACAATATAGTAACTAAATGTGGGAGTTGGGAAAGGAGAGCTAACGGAAGATGACTCCTAGATTTCCCTCCTAGTATCTGGGAAAAAAATAACAGGCTTAACAGGAACATTAAATCCAGTTTGAACATACTGGATTTGAAATGTACATAGGTGGAGATCTCTAGCAAGCAGAGAGAAATGTGGACTTGGCTGAGATAAGAGCTGGCACATTTGGGGATCTTTTGTCCAGAAAGGATTGTTGGAAGAACAAAGCCTAGGGAGATGAGAAGTTCAAGGGCTGATCTACACATAATGTCTTTATTCAGAGGACAATAAGAGAAAGTGGGGCATGCAAAGAAGACAGATATAGTAGAAAGTAGAGTCAGATAGACTAGATGGTGCACAGTGAAAAGAGTCTAAGAATGGAATGAGGTACCAGTTTCAGACAGAAAGAAAAGCTGGTGGGAATGAGGACTGGGAAGGGGCTAGTGGATTTGATCATCAGCAGAATGTTGACATCTTTAGGAAAAGAATGTTTTGGCCTATGGTTATGGATCAAATTGCAAGGATCGAGTTGGGATAAATGAGAAATGGAGGCAGAGAGGGTAGAATTCCAAGAAATTTGATAAAGGGAAGAAAAAGAGAGATGAAATAGTAGCTGAGGGTTGAGAAAACACATTTTTATGATTTGGACATTTGTATAGATAAATGGGTGGGGTGGGGGTGGGGCTGGAATAAAGGATTGCTCAACAGCTCGCAGAGGAAATGGAAAAAAGTAGAATTGAAAACTACATAAGGGGAGATTTGCCTTTAGTGGGGGAAATTGTACTTCTTTTCCCAAGACAGGACATAGAAGAGGAGCATTTATCCTTCACCATTATGGGAACAACCATGTGTTCACATAGTCTGTATTTGGGCCACACTCGCAGTGACAAAATATCACATTAGGTGATCAGAAACAAGACTAAGGGCAAACAAGGCTGTTGCAGGGAGGTAGACATTCTGTTGAGTGGCTTTCATGTCATTTGCCAGGAAGTGAACTGTCCATTCCCTGCCCCACCCTTTACCTCCTTTCTTTCTGCCTTTGCACAGAGTTGATGGTGTTCTGTAAGGACAGCCTGGGGAATTGATGGGCCCCTCAAAAGGAGGGCTGCTTTGATCTCTGCTCAACCCTGATCTCTTGGGTCATGTCTCTCTCTCTCTTTTTTGGTCAGGGGAAAGGCCGTGTCTCTTTTTGTGGATTCCCAGTTCATGGTGTGCCTGGATAAGGAAGAAAGGCTGTCCCTGTACTTTCGACTATGCAGTGCTTGGCTGCATGTCCCAGTTCAGATTCCAACACACCCTATATTGAAGAGGAAGCTTTCAAGTCTGAACTTTGGGCAACAGAGAATGAAAGCATTTTCCTTCTGAACTGTCTGTGCTTTACAAACACCTCAAGGGAAATACTTCTAATACTGGGGCCCTAATAAAGAACATAAGAAAAAAAATTATTTTACCTTTCTGACCCTTTGTCCTTCTCCTGCATTCACCCAACAAATCCTAAACCCCAGATCAATCCAATATCTGACTAGACATTGTTATCATTTTGCTTTAAACATGTGCTACTATGTCTAGGTGTGTTCCTTATAAGATACCCATGGCTGCATTTTGTTTTGTTTTTAATCCAATCTGAGAATACCTGTTAAAAAATTTTAAAAATGTTTTATTTATTTTTGAGAGATAGAGAGACAGAGTACGTGTCGGGGAGGGGCAAAGAGAGGAGACACAGAATCCGAAGCAGGCTCCAGGCTCCAAGCTGTCAGTGCAGAGCCCAACTCAGGGCTTGAACTCATGAACCACGGGATCATGACCTGAGGCAGTCTGATGCTTAACACACTGAGCCATACAGGTGCCCTGAGAATACCTATTTAAAAAAAATTTTTTTTTAATGTTTATTATTGAGAGACAGAGAGAGACAGAGCATGAACGTGGGAGGGGCAGAGAGAGGGGGAGACACAGAATCCGAAGCAGGCCCCAGGCTCTGAGATGTCAACACAGAGCCCGGATGTGGAGCTTGAACTCACAGAGTGCGAGATCATGACCTGAGCTGAAGTCGGACACATAACCGACTGAGCCACCCAGGCACCCCAAGAATACCTATTTTTAAATTGGGGAGTGTAACTTGTTTATGTTTACTGTGATTACTGACCTATTTGAGCATATTTATATCACCTTTTGGGGAGATTTTATAATACTTTTTCCCCCCACTTTTTTAGCATCAATTAATTTTTCTTTAGAAGAATCTATACATATCTATTTTCTTTAGAAGAAACATATATTTCGCATTTTTTAATGGTTACTTTTACATTTTTAACACATCTACGTTAACTCAACGAGGCCTAACATTAATAAACATTTCTATTTTCCCTCAGAACAATATAATGTAGCATGTTTAAAATCTGACAACCCATCCCTTATTTCATGTATTGGTTTCTAGGATTTTAGTTCAACTTTGTTTTTATTTCCCACGAAACGATAACTTTACAACTTGATACATTTTCACAAAGGGAATTAACTCATGTCACAACCCCCCAGATCAAGAAAGAGAATATTACTAGAAATCTAGTAGCCTGCTTGTGCCTCTTCTTAGTCACTACCCCTCTGAAAAGTAATTGTTATCCTAATTTCTATCATCATTAGTTAGTTTCATTTGTTTTAAATTTTATACGGACTCTTGGCTTCTTTCTTTGAATATTATTTTTATGAGATTCATCCATGTTATTGGGTGTGGTAGTAGTTTGTTACCATTGCTGTAAAATATTCCATCGTATGAATACACATATCTTATTTGTCTAGTCTTCTATTGGTGGACATTTAGGTTGTCTTTAGTTTGTCTAGTCCACTATGGGGGTGACTGGGTGGCTCGGTTGGTTAGGGGCCCAGCTCTTGAATTCTGCTCAGGTCGTGATCTCACGGTTGGCGAGATCAAACCCTGCGCTGGGCTCCATGCTGACAGCGCTGAGCCTGCTTGGGATTTTCTCTCCCTCTCTCTCTGCCCTTCCCCCCTTCTCAAAATAAATTAAAAAAACTTAAAAAACACACAAATAGTTCACTATGAACATCTTGTATATTTCTTTTACATCTGTTTCTGGCTACATGCTCTGAGTATATGTTCATAGGTGCCCATTTCTGCTGCACACGTGGAGAGATGTCATCAAATATGCAATTCATACTTTCACCAATAATATGTGAGACTTCTAGTTGCTTCACTTTCTCACCAATACTTGGTACTGTTAGTCTTCTAAATTTTAGCCATTCTGGAGTCCGTGCAATTTATTTTCATTTATTAGTTATTTCTTGATGATTAATGAGGTTGATCACCTTTTCTTCCGTTTATTGGTCATTTGGATATATGTTAAAATTCTTTCTAAGGTTTGTACTTGATTATGAGCTCATTTCTAGGTCAGATTTACTTTTTCACTGCGGAGCCCTATGTGATTTAGGTCGTGAATGTGCACTCTAGAGTGTCTTGTGGATGTGTGTTACTGAGATGTTCTGTACTTGATTCCGGTGGGACTCTGTTCGACTTTTGGCTTGGGATTCTAGCACGTGTGGGTAGTACGAATTTGAACCTCTCACCCGGAAGGGGAATATGCTTGGTGTATCAATTTCTTATAAGGAGAGTTTTTCTGTTTGCATCCCAAGATTGAGATAAACAGCACGTTTTATTGCTCCTTCTTCGGAATGCTAGCCAGAGATTTTCCAGATTAGCACTGTCTAAAAGAACATCCAGTGATGATGGAAGTGTTCTATATTCCATGCCTTCCAACATGTTAGCCACTGGCCATAGGCAGTTATTAAGTACTTGAAATGTGTGACCTAGGAATTAAATTTTGAATATTTATTTATTTATTTATTTTTAAATGTTTATTTATTTTTTAGAGAAAGAGGCACAAAGAGAGGGAGATGGAGAATCTGAAGCAGGCTCTGCCCTGTCAGTGCACAGCCTGACTCAGGGCTTGAACCCATGAACTGTGAGATCATGACCTGAACTGAAGTCAGACACTTAACCAACTGAGCCCCCCAGGCACCCCAAGTTTTATTTAATTTAAATTTAATAGTCGCATTCAGTTAATAGCTACCATACTCGATAGTGTGATTCTAGACCAATTTTCATAGACTGAGCCACCCATTAAGGATCTTGGATATATGCATTGTCTCTGTCAACTCCCCTCCGTGTGTGGGCTTTAGACCATGTCTCCTGTCCTCACTCTGCCGAACCTGGTCCCAGCATTTAAGCTCTGAACGCTTGGACTGTAGAGGCATCAGTTGGAATTGTCTTTACTTTCCTTCTCTGATTAAGCACAACTATGTACAGTATTATGTATTTTTGCAACATTGTGTTTGAGTGTTCATAATGGAGAAGGGATAAATGTTAACTCAGTCTGAAGCTCTGGTTCTCATGTAACTTCTCAAGCTATTTATCTTCTGTTACCATCACCCTGTGGAAACTTTCACTGCTAATAGCACTCCATAGCATTATATTTAATGGTTTAATCCTATGCTACATGCCCTGAGGAAAGCTTTGGCTTTGTTAACCACTGATTTCTTAAAGCAATCTCTTCTCTGGCTTCTCCCAAAGCACCACAGTTTTCTTTATACCTGTATTGGTTCTCCTTTTCAGGCTCCTAGGATTTCTCTTCTTCTACTTTCTAAATTGAAATATAATTAACATACAGTGTTGTCTTAGTTTCAGGTGTATAAGATAATGATTCAACAATTTTATACATTACTCAGTGTAGGACTTCTCTTCTTATGCTTACCTCCTTCCTATTACCTAGAGGAATCAGTCCCCAGTCTTACTTCTTTTCTTGTCTTTTCTTCCTTCCTTCCTTCCTCCCTTCCTTTCTTTCTTTCTTTCTTTCTTTCTTTCTTTCTTTCTTTCTTTCTTTCCTATATACATCTTCCCATGACGACTTCTTTCAAATTTATGGCTTCAATAATATTTTATAAGCTTATGACTCCCAAATTTGTTGCCATTTTTGAAATATTAGCTGCTGTATCTCAGTTTTTCCTTTTCCCCATTGATTTACCACTCATCCTTGCAAAAACAAAAACAAATCCAAAATGTAGTAGATTTTTCTAGGCCCACAAGGCCCAAGAGGGAGTGACAAGACTCCAGTGAAGAAATAGCTTCACAGTGTATATAGGCAGACATGACTGGGACCTTTGACTCAGTGCTCCCCTGATTTGTCACCAATATAATTGTAAGGGCTGATAGAATTATGGGAGCCTCGCATTACGAGGAATCATAGAGATCTTCTTTGGTTTATTTTTCAGGTGAGTAGTAAGTGGCACCCAGGTCATCCAGAGATGCTCTACCTGAAGTTATCTTAGGACCAATGAAGTGCGACTCCTTCCCTCAGTTTGAGTAAGTTTAACTTAAGGAAACTAGGAGAAATCCCTGTTTCTAGATGGCGTAATAACCGGTAGGAAGTTCAGCAGATTCTAGTTATATCAGTTGTTACAAATGGTATTGTATAACAATCTTATGTTACAAATAAAATGGCAGAAAACATACTTAAAAATATACACTTATATACTTAAAAATCCTCAATATTTTCTTTTAGTAATCATTTAAGTGTGTGTGTGCATGTGTGTGTGTGTGTGCATGCGTATGTGTGTGTGTGTGAAAGTTACTACAAAGAGAAACTTTGAAATTTCTTTTCTCTAATCATGTGTCTACTTCAGCCAATGTTTACGGCGGCAACATTATTCCTCATTATTCCTCCTCTTTTCCTGTTTCCTCCAAGGGTCATGTGAAAAACTGTATATAATTCAAAAGAGATATTTCTATAGTGAGAAAAAAACCCCTCATATTTAAATCAATTCAAGCCTCTTCCTGACATCTAGGCTGTATCTAGGACACATCTGGACATTGAAAACATCCAAATTTGACTGAGTTTTCCAATTTTCAGCAGAACATTTGGTAAATAAAAGAATAAGAAACTTATAATAACGTTTAAAAAAAGGCAACAGCATTTCAGTGGGGCTTATTCCCCTATAGTACAGCCTTTATCTCTTGTCCTTTGTCAGACTTGCCCCACATTGGTGGAGAAGGCTCACATTCACAGGGTGTGGTTTTTGAGGTTGCCACATGGCCTTGCCATGACTTAAAATATCTCTCTCTGGCTGCCACATGGCCTAGGGAAGCACCAAACACAAGACTCATTGACCTCAGAACTTGGTGCCTTATGACTGAAGGCTTTTCCAGGATACTCCCTAAGTTTCTATTTCTAAATATCTGGAGCACTTCAAGCCTTAAACCATCATCTTGATCGTCTCTTCCTCCCTTTAGTAAAGCTGAGGGTAAAAATTAATTTGGGGCACAGAAGGTGAATGCTGATGTTCCTTGTTTCCCTGAGAACACTAATCCTTACTCTCCAGAAGAAAGTATCCCTTCTTCAGCCTAATCCTTTGGAAATTATTTGAATAAGAGGTAGGAGAAACCCATAGGGAAGCTATTCTGGGGAAGCTATTCTACATATAGTCCCAGTCCTTGGGGTATCTGCAGTGTACAATTCAGGCCCAATTCTCTACTGTGTGGATGCATAGAGGGCAATTTACTTCAAGTTATTAAATGATATGTATTTAAAATTTTGGAAAAACAATCATCTTGAAGGAAAAGGCAAAGAACATTCTTAAGGGAAAGGAATTGTTTTTTCTCTATATGGAAAGGAAAAATGAGATAAATTGGTTTAAAAAGAGAAAAATAAATATATTGCAAGGGAAACTTTTTTCATCAAACATTTTTGAGCGCCTATTTTGTGCCAGAGATGGTTCTAGGCTCTAGAGATATAGTAGTCAGTGGACTATACAGACATCTACTTTGGCCTCACGGACTTTCTGCTGCAATGGAAGTGTGTGGCAGGAGATGTATCCTAGTGTGTGTGTGTGAAGAGGGGTCAGAGGAGATTTCTCTCAAGACCTGAAGCCAAGACCTGAAAGGAGTTAGATGGACAAAGTCTCCAATTTAGTTTGGTTTCATTTTCAACAATCCTGTTACAAAACAAAACAAAACAGAACAAAACTTCAGTTCAAATTTATTTTTTTCTACCCTTCATGGTTGCCTGATGGAGATACAATTTTGATTTCAATAGGAGAAATTGGATTGCTACCTCTCTCTCTTCCCCTTTCAGGGATATATATTATTTCTTACATCTCACTGTACTGTATCATTAACTGTTTTACATGTTGGTCTCCCCTTCTGAATTGTGAGTCTCTTAGGGTCAGGGACTATGTCTTAACAGTCTCTGTTTAGGCACAGAAAAGTTCTATGATGAGCAAATAAAGAAATTAAGGGGCACCTGGTTGGCTCCATCGGTTAAGCAGCTGATTCTTGATTTCGGCTCGGGGCATGATCTCACGGTTTGTGAGTTCAAGCCCTGTGTCCGGCTCTACGCTGACAGCATGAAGCCTGCTTGGGCTTCACTCTCTTTCTCCCTCTCTCTCTGCCTTCCCCCCCACTCAGGCTCACTCTTTCTCAAAAATAAATAAATAAATAAATAAACACTAAAAAAAGCAATCAAGATGGATGAATAAAAAAATAGGTGTGGTTGCAGCATCATTTTGCATGGAAAAAAAATATATCAAAATGTCCTTTGTCCTATCCAATTTATTCAACCCTCAACAAATTTACTGAACATCTCTATGTGCAGGCCCTACGTTTGTCATAGGAACGTGAGCAAAACAGACGTGGTGTTGGTTCTTGTGGGGTGTACGGTCTGATGGAGGAAAACAGGCTTCATATACATTCTCACTCAAGTATCTAATTCCTAACTCTACCAAAGGGGACAAAGTAGGTAGAAATACTGAAGTAAAAGATTTTAGCACAAAATAGCAGGAAAATTTAAAGTGTTGTTAGAGTTTTGGATATCTGTAAGAAATGTAACTACTATTTTCTTCCTCTCTCCCCTTCTATATTCCTGTAATAATGAAGTTTGTAAACTCAAGATGCATAATTTCTATATAGGGAAAAGGGCATACATTAATACTTATTCTAGATATTTCAGCTGCTTGGCTTGGTTCCGTTGCTAATGGCAAAAACCAACTTTTGGTAAACACCAGTCTGATTTTCCCCGAAGTTGTTTCCCAATGGTCTTGATATTTAGTGAGTCAGAACCTTGTTTTGCATGGAAGATTTGGAGCTCAAAAAAGTACCAACCTCTAAATCAGGGTGTACATTCTTCCATATTGAGCTTATGAAAGGATAAATAGTTACAGAGATAGACAAGAAGAGCAGTAGTCATTTGTACTGCTCTCCAAATGTCAGGAAGACTACTCTTAGAAGCTTAAGAAATAATTATACATGACACAGCATATTTTTATTTCTGGCTTCAGATCTAAGAAAATAACTTAAAATAACTTCAGTATTAGAAGGTGAACATTGGAGGAGCAGAGTGACCTCTTTAATATAGTAGGACAACACGCTACTATTAAGTTGAGGTTTCATAAATTGTGGATATGAATTAGGGGAAAAAAATCAGCACTCTTTTCTTTTCTGTTTTTTTCTCATTTTCCTTTTTTTCTTCCCTCTTCTCCCCCTGAATGCTATCATGTAGACCTCCGAGTTGTGTTGCTAATGTTAATAATGCTTGCACATATGCTTTTGCCAGTAAATAGATATGGAGCTGAAAAGGCACATGTAGTGGTATGATAATACTGGAGAATACTTTTCACAGGTATTTTATTTCTCCCGTAAAGGAAACTGATAATAATTTGAAAAGGAAAGGCTTATTTGATACTGTTGCTTAATATTGTACTATTCTTTTTTAAATGTTTATTTATTTTTGGGAGAGAGAGAGAAAGAGAGTGAGCGAGCAGGGGAAGAACAGAGAAAGAGGGGGACTGAGGATCTGAAGCAGGCTCTGCATTGACAGCAGCGAGCACAATGTATGGCTCGAACTCACGAACTGCGAGATCATGACCTGAGCCAAAGTTGGATGCCCAACTGATTGGACACTCAACCAGGTGCCCCAATATTATACTACTCTTGATGAAAATATGAACTTTAGTTTAGCCTGGTATCGAATTACTTAGCATTTTAATAAAAATATGAGAGTTGAATTGGTAGAATAAGGATAGCCAATTCAGAAAGATGGAATAAAAGAAAAACATAAAAGCGTGAAACACCACTGACAGCACCACAGCTAAAGCAGTCCACTTCCCCAAACCCATAAGCCCTGTGTTCACCTTGTCAGCCACAGAGAACAGACAATCAAGGATTGTGTAACAGAAGCAGAGAGTAGAATGGGGGTTACCAGGGTGGGGAGGTGGGGGAAGTGGGGAGATGTTGGTCAAAGGATACAAAGTTGCAGTTATGTGGGATGACTAAGTCTAGAGATGCAATGTATAACATTACTACTATAGTTAATAATACTGTATTGGATACTGAAATTTTGCTATGAGAATAGATTTCAGGTGCTCTGGAAACACACAAAGAAGGTGGATGATATGTTAATTAGCTTGACAGAAGTGATAATTTCACTATGTGTATGTATGTCAAATCATTATGCTGTACACCTTAAATGTATACAATTTTTATTTAAAAATGTATATATATAGGATGCACTTCATATGTCCTAAATCATGCAGTTTCAACAGTGTGATAACTTTCCCAAGGAGGTGACAACTGGTTCGCGTGTGTGTGTGTGTGTGTGTGTGTGTGTGTGTAGAATAGTAGTCTTTAGAGGATAAGCATATGCACAGTATATAAAAAGACATAAAGTGTATCTATGATACTAATTCTCATAGGGTAGGGAGTAAATAGAAAAAATGTCTAAAAATGTTCCATAGGGGGAGGATGATAATGAGAATAAATGGTTGAGAAATTGCCCTTAATGTTATCTTCATGATGTGTAGAGGAGATAATTTACTTCTATGTGAAACTACTTAAAGAATTTGATATTTATGTTAGTGCATTAACTAGGAAATGGCCACGATGGGATGAAGCCCGGATGGTAGCATGTTTAATAAATGATGGAAGAGCCTGAGGCAAACTGATAGGCTTCTCAATAGCCTTATTATAAATCTAACAAACCTGGGCTCAAATATACTCTGTTTTGGAAATAATGAAGTGGTAGGAAGTAAATCCCTTTTTGCTTATTTATAGAATCTTACGGACAGAATCTATAGTTTCCACATGTACTTGTACAGTAGACATTGTCTTATCTGACCTCCACTAAATTTACTTGCCAGATTAACAGAGGTTCTCCATATTCTCTGTAATAATCTCTGGCTAAGGTCCATGGCCCAGGATAAAAGGCTACTCACTATTATATCCCACACTTCTGTTCTCCCCAGCTGATTATATGCTCATTAAGAGTCAGCTTGGTTCATTCCCAAACCTGCTAATACCACTTGCGTTTATTACTATATTTAGTTTTTATTTAATGAAATAGCAGGTAAGCCTATGAAAGCAAAAAGAAAGAGGATTATTGTTTGCACAAACACCAAGTTGAATTCTTTAGAAAGAGCCAATAAAGGGAGTCTCAAATTTAAATTGAGAACAGTCAAAGTGGTTGTGTGCTTGATCCCAGCCATGTTCAAGTACAAGTACAGAAAATGTAGAGCTTTGGATTGAATTAGACTTGGGGTTTTTCCAGAGGAATATAAAGGAGGGAGAGAAGGCAGGTCTAGGGAGTTAGTGAGTTAGTGAGTATAGTAATGGATCTTGTCTTTAAGCTGGATAAGGAGGAAAATGAGAACACAGAAGGGAGGAGAAAAAGGATGGCAGTCGACTGGAGGGGTTTGAGATAATGGAATCATCTGAAATATTGGAGATTGTAATTGATTGGAGAGTATAATGCTTGAAGTTGAGATCACGAGGGATGCAGTCAATGGTAATGACAAGATAGCCTTGTCATTGGTGGATTGGTGGATGAAGTGTTGTAGAGGGCAATCCATTGGTGGATTGGTGGATGAAGTGTTGTAGAGGGCAACTCAATAGGAGTGAATAAAAAGCTTATGAGATATCACATTATATTGGAAGGATGTTGAAATCACAAAGAATGACTTCAGGAATAAGGCTGGGGAGAGACAGTGAAATGGCTCAAGCAATAAAGAAGAAACATGCAATTCAGTAAGCGGCAAGTCAATAAGTGCCAGAGGTGCTCAGAGAACAGAGAACACTGTGGTCTGCTATGCTGGGCAAAGTGTTGTGGAGCAATGGGGTTAACCTGGGTGTTGACGGTTGAAAAGTCAGGTTGGGATAGACAGAGAGGACCAGAAGGTCTTTCAGATGTGGGTCATAGAATGAGCAAAGGACAAATGGCAGGAAAGAGCCTGGTGTATTTTTGAGGTCAGTGAGTTTACTGGGTGTGGTGGCTTCGGATTCAGAAAGTTTGGAATGCCGGACTGAGGATTTTTGTTTTTGTGCTTTTTGCTTTTTCTGCAGAAAAGTAATTATTGGTTGGCTATTGTCTTCCTTCTGAGTTCTGATCTTGACTGATGCTATCTTGTGAGCCAGAATTCATTCTTGCATTGAAGTTTAAGGTGGTGAGAAATTGCCTACGCTTGTAAACACAGGTGAATAGGCAAACATATTGAAACATAAAAGGGCAAATGGAAATAAGTTAGAGAGTTAGAAAACAAAAATTGAGCCTATGCCCAAGTTTACGTAGACGCTACATTTGCAGAAGCTTATGCCTTGTAAACCTCAGATTCTTTATCTTTGAACCCTGATCTTAGAGTTCTTTATCTTACAATGTCACTTCTTCACTTTTGTGATTTTTTTCCATAGAACTAAAAGTAAACTAAGTTAATTCTACCACCCCCACTTCCCTTTGACTTTCCATTCACTATTTTTATGAAGCACAATAACAATCTACTGATTTGAGAGGAGATATTATACCATACAGAGAATGTGTATGTGGAGACCTTCTGACCAGGGTCTTCTCTTCCTTTAGCTAGAACAACATTTAAAGCTAAGTTATCAGAAAGTTTCTAGGTGATATAAAATCAGAATAAGGTAATTTTTTTAGTGACATCAGGTTATGCCATGCCCAATGATTTCTGTTACTCTTCATCACTTATTCCAATCGGGGTCCTGGGGGCAAAGAGATCGTGTACTCAAAGGTTTCGTTGCAGAGACTTTAACGAAGGGATTCTTTACAGGGGTGCAGGCAGCGTAAAGGGTACTAACAAAGATGATGAGGCACCCAGGGAACTAGCAATGTTGGGGTTCTGTTACTGTTCCTAGGCCTGAAGGGACACAGAGAGCAAGTGGTATTAGAGAACCCAGCACAAGTGTAGCCACAGGAAGGGTGGCCAACAAGAGCTGTGGCCACAAGCAGAGGATTGCAGCCCCTGCCCAAACCTCACCAGTTGGGGAAAGAGCAGACAGAATAAACACTCTGGTCTCACTTTCTGCACCCTCAGGCTTCTCCAATATCTGTAACCCAACTGGAATCCAGAAGGCAAGGGAGTCCAGATGATGCAGCCAAAGTGGCTAGCCTCTCAAGGTCCAGCAAAGAAGAGAAAAGTCAAGACTAGATCTGGAGAGGAAAAAAGAAGAACAACCAGCACTCTACTCTTTCAACTCTTCAATTCCCCAGGGTTTCATGTGTTTTCAGTTTCTCCCAAGAGCAAAACTTTAAGATTCTGAAAAATTAGGGGCACCTGGGTGGCTTAGTCGGTTGAGCATCAGGCTCTTGACTTCAGCTCAGGTCATGATCTCACAGTTTGTGAATTCAAGCCCCGCATTGGGCTCTGCACTGACAGTGCAGAGCCTGCTTGGGATTCTCTCTCCCTCTCTTTCTGTCCCTTCCCTGCTTGCATACTTTCTGTAAATAAATACACTAAAAAAAAGATTCTGAAAAATTAAAAATATGAAAAAATTATTTTTGTCATTAAACTAGGTTTAGGGTTTTAAAGAGGGATCAGTAAATAGAACATATTAGGAAATAGTCCAAGTGAATGGCAGGTGGAAGCCAAAATACCATGTTTGTGATTGCTTAAGTTATGTTGGAGGGAACAGCTTAGTGTGAGGACCCGTGAATCTACCAACTGAGCCCAAAATTCATTGGTCTTCTCTGGCACCAAACCTTGTGGGGGAAAACCTGTTTCTGGAGGAAAGCAGAGAATGCCAGCTTCCTGTGGGCAATCTGCCTCCCTTTCCCAAAGAAGAGGAGGAAAGAGTAGGTCTACCCACCAGGGCAGCTGGAGGCTTCAAGTCCAGCATGTGCCTCTTGAGGCCAGCTCCTTCTCAAGAGGAAGATGGATGAGACTAGGCTGCACATGCCTACTTATTGTCCCCAAATTTACCAGGCAGAGAATTTTCTCCACTGCCTGCCAGCAGGGTGAGTTAAGAATGTTGGAGGGAACTGCCTTTTGTTGACCACATTTTCTCATTAACCATTTCATTCAACTTACACACAACTTTCAGGAACTGGGCACCCTAGAGATGCTGAGAATGCAAAGATGAATAGGATGTGATTTATCCCTGGATGGTAATCAGAAGAGCAGCTAGCAGTTATTGAAGATGTACCTTAAGGCGGGATGTATTTTTCGTTCATTTGTCGTGAAAGATTCATGGCCATCGTATCAGACTGATACCATTGCTAAATTTATTTTATAGATGAAGAAACGGAGGCATGGCAAGTTTCAGGGACTTGTTCCAAGTCACAGAAATTAGTAGAAGAGCTGGGATTCAAATATAGGCCATTTGGTCCCAGAGCTAGTGTTCTTAACCCCTTTCCATGTCACAGGCCAGTGCTGGAGACAGGCCTGTGCACAACTAGTCACAGTGTCACGAATGAGGTAAGTGCTACTGGAGGGATGTACAATGTGCTAAGAGAGCAGAGGAAGGAGTGACTAAACAGGCCTAGTGCATGACACCTGTGCAGTTTCCCTTGTCCATTGCCAGAAATTGACATAGTGGAGTCTTTTTAGGGCATGCTTTATTATTACTATCCATGGATTCAGATACAGAGCTCAATTTATGTTGTCCTTCTGCTTCTCCCAAGCACAACAGCACTTAAAATAATTTCTTCCTGACATCTTGGATCCCTTCCAAGGTTCTGTTCCAACATTTGGACAAGGCAGAAACAGGAAGAGGATGTCCTAATGTTCCCTGACTAGAGATTTGAGTTGGAATTTGGAATAGTTTTGTGATTAAAATCATTGCTAAGACTCTATTGTCCTGCACTATACATATGTGTGTATGTATACACACACATAGTTTATATATAAACTATATATAGTTTATAAATCACTAAAATCTTCTGTAAGTTTGAATTTCTATACCTTTGTGTGTATCAACTATATTATATACATTTTATAAATCACTAAAATCTTCTGTAAGATTGAATTTCTATACCTTTATACGTTATAAGCCTTATGTTACATGATGATGATTTTTTTTTATAATGTGGGATTTTGTCACCTCAAAGACTTTTTTTGGCTATGACTTTATCATAAGTTAGTAGTAACATATCACAAACTCTCCTAACAACACAAAACAAATTCACTTTTCTATATCATCACTCTAGGTAGGAATTATTTCAATTTGGCCCCCTTTAATGAGTCATTTCACAGATTATCTTTAAGATATTGAACATCCATATCTTTGGTTTTTTAATCATTTGATACTAGAGTAAATATCATTAAGTTTATATGACCAGACCGCACACTATAAACTGGTGCTGTTGTCTGCCTCTAAGAGACGGTCCATTCATGTCAGGATATTAAGTACATCCTGCATTTTGTGTAAACACCAGGTGGGATTCTAATCCATTCAGCACAGAGCCCCTCACTCTTTCCTTCTTGATGAATGAAAATCTCTGGGAAGTCCCTGCTCAGGAATTCTCTATACCTTTTGAAGTCCATAATCTCACTCCAAAATGACTCAAGAAGAGGGCTGGGTCAATTCCTCCCAAGCCTCCTTTATTCACAGCCTATTTCTTGGGGCAACCTCAGAAACTCACAGAAAAAAGCCCAGGTTAACACGTATCCCTTCTTGTACTAGATTACTCTTTCAGGGTTGCAAGGTAGGAGAAATCCTCCCTCCTGTCCAAAGTTAAAATCGCCTGGGAGCTTTGTGCCCCTGACTCATTCCTACCTTATTTTCCTTCTAGGGCCATCGAGAAGCCATTGTGAGACAAAGTGATCCTCACAACCATGGGATAACCTTTGGGTGAAAGTAGTCTTTGGTTTATAGAATAAATGATGACAATACTCAGAACCGACTAGAGCACAGGAGTTTCCCAGGTGGGGTACAGCCCTGCTTTCTGATCTGGCCAGACATCACCACACAAAGCGCACAGGTGCTGGGGCTCTACTCTCATGGCCTTTCCTTCCTTACTACTGGTGTACCATGCTGGCATGGGTGGTCTGACAAATGGGCCAGTTCTGGAGGGGGGCACAGTACAGTAGCTTTGCAGAAAAAGAGGCTGTGTCTTCTGATGATTTAACCATCACCAAAGGAGTAATATGAAAATTGACAATTGTAGAAAACCACAGGCTGCCTTTTGGTATTGATTCTTCCCTTCCCCCCTGTTCCCCCCCCCCCCCCCATAGTAACAGAATCCCTAACACTGGGATTCTGGGAACAGCCTTGAAAGCTCTGCTGCTCATATGACTAAGTTTTGGCCAATGGGATATAAGTGGAAGTGATGTTATTTCTGGGTTATGCCCATTATGGGGAGGGGCAGGCCCTGTCTTTCTTCGACCTACTTTCTGGTTGGCTGGGATGTTGGTGTGAAGGTATTCATCCTGGACCACGTGGGTTCAAGGATGCAGAACTACACAATAGAAGGCATCTGGGCCTCTGAGCTTTGAGCTGCCATACCAGTCCTGGACTGCTTACTCCCAGACCATTAGCTGAGAGAGGAAAAACCATCGATTATGTTTAAACCACTATTATTTTGTGTCTCTGTCAAAGCAGTCAAGACTTGATCCTAAATCAGTGTGACTTTGGATTTCAGTAGAATAGAGTCAGTTTTAGTTGAGAACATTGCTTTGTTATTGCAATTCATCTGTTTCAACAGGTAGCATGACTCTTCTCAGAGCTCTATAGCTTTCATGCAGGGTGTTGCCTTTTGGGGTGTACATAGAAAAAGAAAGCCCTGTGAAATTGGGCCTCTGCTAAAATAGAGTAGAGATCTGGAATTTTTATTTAGACTCAGAAATCCTGCCCAGAACTGTCACTTACTCCAAACGCTGCCATATTTCTCTGGCACTCCCCATGATTGATGTCTATAAGAGCAGGAGTACTTTCTCAGACACAGCTATAGTGTTTAAATTTGTTGCTAGGACATCCATGGAATTTCCATATTCTATCCCAGGAAAGAAATCTAATTTTTCTTTGATGCTACATTCTTCTTTAGCCAGAAATACAAGGCAATCGCTGTTTGCTGTAGCGTTTTGGCAGAACTCTGAAGCGTGGCCTGGATCTGGGAACCCACGATCCAAGAATAAGGCACCATTTACGTACAAAATTATTGAATTTGGGTAGAAACTAGGCTCAGCTATGCTTGTGAAGCCACTGTCTTGCAGGGTCAAAAAGAGCTTATTTTTCAAGTAAGTGTGTTTCACTGTTTACTGGCGACTACCAAAATAATTATTTCCTGTGTGGGTCACTGGGAGTGAGGTAATTCCAAAGAAAATGTTCCATTGTGCTTACTGGGCTGGGCAGTGCTACAACTCCAGACATTCCCTTAAAGCAGCAGTAACCATGTTGAATGATAAAGTCTTGTTCATATACCCCTAGGAGGGAGATTCATTTTCTAATTAATATTTGCAGGACCTTGAAAGAGATGGCAAGTATAAATGTACACACACACACACACACACACACACACACAAAGAACATATCTCTGGTGCCCTTATGCTGATTCATTTAAGTAGTTTTATAGATGTTTTACAAAGAGAATGTCTATATGAACCAAGATAATGCTCTCTACTCCTTTCTTTTTTTAAAATTTATTTTTTATTTTTGAGAGAGAGAGAGCATAAGTAGGGGAGGGGAAGAGAGAGAGGGACAGAGGATCAATCCCAAGTAGGCTCCACTGATAGCAGAGAGCCTGACACGGGGCTTGAACCCGTGAACCATGAGATCATGACCTGAGCTGAAGTCAGATGCTCAACTGACAGAGCCACCCATGTGGCCCATCTGCTCCTTTCTATGTAAAAGTTGAAACTTACTTTGTAAAGTAGTTAATGGTTTACCTGTCTTGAGGGCATGCTTCATTTGCCTGTGTCTTCCTAGCCCACATTAACAGGCCCATCACTGAGTGCAATGTTCATTAGTCATCTGTGGATGAACGTATGGCTTGTAAAGGAAGTGAATTTCAGGGAGGGGACTACTATTCCAAAACTGATGTCCCTGGAACTATGACACTGAGATAAGAGAGTTTTTCAGAAGGAGGTCCTGGCCAGCTAGAATTGGCATATTCCTAAGGCACCAAAATCTATGGTTCCAGAGATTAAACAATTCTGTACTTCCTACTACCATATTCCCTGGGTTGAGAGAAGTAAGGCACGGAATTATCCACACCAGTTGTTATATACTGGCATAGCAGGTACAGTGAACTGTGGCAGCCAGATCAATAGGTGATAGACAATTGAACTAGGCTGGATGGACTACTACTAAATTTTTTGTTGAGTTCCTATTATGTGCTGAGATACAGAGGTGAAGAAGCCAGATGTGGTCCTTGCCCTTAAGAAGTTTAGCTTCTAATGGAAGAGATGGACAAAAGTACAAATATATAAAATAACTATAAACTGTGGGCATTTAAAAAAGTAAGCTGGATATTGAGGTAGGGAATAAAAGAAGTATGGCAGCCAGAAATGACTGTCAGGAGGAGAAGCAAGCCTCCAGAAGAGCCAAGGGGAAGAAGATTCCAGGAGAAAGCTCAAGTGAAGTCCTAGAAGAAACTGGTGTTTCAGAGGATTAAAAACAACACTCACGGGTCTGCAGCAGAGGGAGGGAGGGAGGGAGTGTGCTCTGACAGAAATTCTCCAAGAATTTTTTGATTTACTGTCAAGGACAGCCTATCAAATGGAAGATGTGGAGTGCTTGCAGTGGTCAGGGGGCTTGATGTTATCATGCAGAGCAGGAGAGCTGAGCCTGAGTGTGGTCCTTTCACTGTATATTGAAAGTCTCAGCACTGTATGTCTCACCCTGTTGAGGGACAGTGAGTAGAATGGAATGTTGGAATTCATCTAAAATGCAGGAGAAAAACAAGCACAGGTGGAACGGTCGAGCTTGTGATTCTGGCCCAGTATCAGGCCCACATGAGAAAACCATGGTTGGGAGTGGCCATCTGTGCCTGGTCAGGCATGGAATTGGAGGCTGAAGAGCATACTGATATTGAGGTCTCTAATGTTATTCACACTTTCTGCTCCTTGACCTTTCAGGATATAAGACATCTGGGATGTGTCCTTTATGAATGTCATTAAGATGCTGCCAGATTCCAGCTGAGGCTGAAGAGCATGTGTGTGTGTGTGTGTGTGTGTGTGTGTGTGTGCGTGCACTTGTGTGCACCCCACAGGTTGGTGGATGGGCTGCTGACGGCAGCCAGATGCACTGGCTTGTTCTGGGATTGTTAACCAGGAGTCTGATGTAATCTTGGGCAGGAGAGAAATTACATCTTCATTTTCACTAACCCCTGAAACTTAGCATTGCAACAATATACTTAGGCCACAAATCACAGTAATTTTAGCAGTACTCATGACTTTGTTATCAGTAGAAATCACATGATTATGAGAGGGGTTTTTAGGCTTTCGGACCACCAATGGGTCCTTGACACAAAAAAGTTAAGAACTGTCAGATGTCATGGACACAGTCTCGACAGTTGGATGTAATAGGAATGTTGGGGACAGAATGTCCACACGTCCTCTTGCATATCAAGCCATGTGAAGTAAGTACTGAGGCAAGACTTACTCATCAACCCCATGTTTGTGCAAATGCATACATATTTTTATTCAGCTTGTGGATCAATTCAGAGACTGAGTTTTTGAGAAATAAAAAGAGAGGGATTGATCAAGGGAGACTTAGAGAGAAAACGAGAGAGGAGGGAAAGTGCCCACAATCTTGGGTACAAAGACTGCATTTCCATCAACGTTTCTTAAGTAGACGGCTGGAAAAAAGCACACATAATCTTGCAACTCCGACCTCCTGGAGGAAGGCCATTCAGTCAGCCTGAGTCTTCCCCATTTCCTCAGGCTGTAGACCCAGGGTCCTCAGAGGTGACACCGCAAGAGTGCACAATGCAGATTGTTAGCCAGTCTGCCACCTTCCCCGGCTTAGCCACCCAACAGGTGCTATTTTTAGGAAGTCTAATTTCTCAGCAGGGACATAACACCAAAAGCCCTGAGAAGTCAGCCTGGTTTCCCAGAAGTCTGAGGTGGCACCCAGAGAGAAGAAATCCTTTCATGCCCCTCTGCTGAAATTAAAATATTTCTTTTTTTTTTTAAATTTTAATTTCTTTTTTTAACGTTTATTTATTTTTGGGACAGAGAGAGACAGAGCATGAACGGGGGAGGGGCAGAGAGAGAGGGAGACACAGAATCGGAAGCAGGCTCCAGGCTCTGAGCGATCAGCCCAGAGCCCGACGCAGGGCTCGAACTCACAGACCGCGAGATCATGACCTGAGCCGAAGTCGGATGCTTAACCGACTGAGCCACCCAGGCGCCCCAAAATTAAAATATTTCTATTTCTGCACCCTGAGGCGATGGAGACAAAAAGGAAAAGGAGATGTTTGTTCACTTTTTCAGAGACTTCAGAAACCGGATTTAAAGCTTAGGAGGCCATTCACTCGCTCCCAGCCTCCGCCCTCCACCCCACAAACTGAATGACGGTTTCTAAACATGCCTCTTCTGTTGATTCGTGGTCTAGTGGAAGCTCTTTCTAAAGGGACGGTTTAATGAGATGATGGTTTAATTGTGAAGAGCAAGGAATCAGAGAATTCAACTCTCCCAGGATCAGTCTCAGAGCAGCAACAGAGCGGTTCGGTTCTTTTCTGCTACCAGTAGTCTTCTCATCTGTAAAATGAACCAGTAGCCAGGGCCCCTCCCCATGGCTTCTATGAGATAATGTGTGTGAATTGAAAGGTGCCTGGTCAATGGTCGTTAATCTGGAACTGCTTTCACTTCCGTTTCCCTAGATGAATGTGCCAATCTCAAAGAAGTGCCCTCCTTTTTAATTAATGCTAGGTATTAGATTATGATCTAGGCCTATTTCTTATCACCTCTTTCCTTTTCCCCCTACAAATTGTCCCATCTTACCTCTTCAGTCTTTCTGCAGTATCTTCCTTGCTAGATCATGAAAACATGCTTACCTCTCTGTATCTTCTACCTTAAACAGACCCTCCTCCTGACCTCACATCTCCCTCTGGCTCCTGCTGCCTCCTGTCCGCATGATTGGGACCCATCTGCCTGCAGAGAACAGTGTTCTGCTCTGGCCCCAGTGGTAGCTTAGTGGTAAAGACTCTGCTCCTGTAGGTGGGGCCTCTGGTTTTCTAGCAATGACCTAACTTGGCGGGGTGGGGGAGGGGTAAGTCTGCCTAATTCTGGGGAGCCTGTTGTGGCTGCCCATCTTAGCCACATTCTTACCAGTGATATTTGCGTCTTCACCAAAGCCTGACTCCTTTGTCTTTTTCAGTCTTACTTGATTTAAAACTGTATTAGCAAGTAGAAGGGAATAATTTGTTAACCTCCTCCAACCCCAACAATGTAAAAATGCCAAGATTTAAGGGACAGATGGGGGAAGAGTAGCCTGCAATCTGATCTGTGTTCATGGCTTTACTATAATCCCAGTCAGGGAGCCACAGAGAGCCATTCCTATCCTTCCCCTGGCCCTTCCCATGCTCCTACTGAAATCCTGGTCACCACCGTGATTCAGGCAGCTGATATCAATCAGTTGGAACTGATGTAAGAAATTAAACCTATCTGACAGCCTGGATCTAGCATGCTTATGTTCCTAAACCTGAGTCAGCAGCCCAGACCTGCATGCTGACCCATATTGTTCTCAGTGCAAAGAGCAAACTTCTTACCGTGGCATGACTGCCCTGAATGTCTGTCACCTCCCTTGCCTTTCCACAGTGTTCTTTCTGCTCCAGCCACACTGAGCTTCTTATGGTTCCTTAAACAAGCCATGAACTTTCAGGGTTTTTCCTAGAAGGAAGTTCCCATTCTTTCCCATTGCTGATTGGGCCAATTTTGCTTATCCTCCAAACTGTAGCATCCCTGCCCAGAGAAGTTTCTCTAAGCAAGTTAGGGGCTTCTTCTTCAGTGTTTCTTCCAGACTTGAGTCTCGCCTGGACTCTCAGCACGTAGAACAAGGCCTTCTCTATTGTGGGCACCAAACATGGGTTTATTGGGTGAACACGTGCCTTTTCAAGGTCACTACAGACTTCCTAGTGTTGTTTGTTCTGTTTTGAAGCCCACTAAATAATTCCCATATCTCTACAAAAGTCCTACTTGGCATAGCAAAGGTGGATAAACTTCACACAATGAACAGCAGCATGAGAAATCAGAATCGTTTAGGTTCTTGACATGGATGAGATTTCCCTGTGTTTCCAATATTGATTCTGGCCCCTCAATGAAGAGAATGATGAGTTAGCTTTTAGTCACTTCAAATCTGAGCAGCCTAATATATCTATGTATCTATATCATCTATATCTATATCTAATCACCTATCATATAACAGAAACTAAACAAACCAGTTTAGTCTGAAATTTTCCTCAAGACCGTGTATGAAAGACATACACACTATGGTGTAAATGGATGTTTCTGGATGGATTCTTCCTTTTTTTTTTTAAGTTTATTTATTTATTTATTTTGAGAGAGAGAAAGTGTGAGTTGGGGAGGGGCAGGGAGAGAGAATCCCAAGCGGGCTCTGCACTCAGTGGGGCTTGAATTCCTGAACTGTGAGATCATGACCCAAGTTGAAGTCGGACGCTTAACTGACTGAGCCACCCAGGTGACTTGGATGGATTCATAAATACTACATTTGTCTGGACCTTGCCTCAGACCATAGCCTTGCTCTCAACAATTCTATATATTACTCAGTGCTACCAAGAGAAGTGTAGTCACCATCTGTCACCATATAACATTCTTGATCCCTTACTGTTGGGCTTCTTGTTATAGTCTTTTCTTCTCATGTTTCCTTTTTTCCCTTCCATAATTTCCAGGAGAAAACATAAAATCTTCATTTTTATCATCAGTACATATGGAAGGTTAGTAAATGTGTGTGAGTGTATAAGATGTGGGGGTATAGTGACTTAGAAGGGAAAATCCTGCTTTTTCTAAAACTTAAAGGAAAAAATAGAACTTAAAAACTTGGAGTTCTTTTAGCTTATTTCTATATCTGGCACATAGGAAATACTTAATAGACATTTGCTACAATTGTTCTTTTAATTTTAATATTATTAGTATAATAGGATCCAGTACTTGAAAGCAGGTTGTTTTTACACCAAAGCATGTGTAGGGAATATACTCTCCTGGCCCTACACTCTCCATAGGAAGTAGAGATTGTATATATTCTCTGGAGTTCATCCAAGCTACTTTTGGGACAAACAGGATCATGTATTTGGAACAGAGGTCAACAGCTGCTACTCCTCTGTGGCATTCCGGAGATGTGGACAGATGTATTCAGATTGACCTTCCCTATTCTGTGAGTGTGGGAACCAGTGGGAAGGGGTAGGGGGAGGGGAGATACTGTAGCAGGGAGGGTGGGAAGGTTCCCTTGGGGCCCAGTAATATGAGAGACCACTGAAAATAATGTTGAAGTGAATAGCTCTATTTCCTGGAGGTTCTGGGCTAAAAACATGTTAGGGGGATGAAGGCCCTTAAATTTTTTCTAAAATGAGGAAAACCAGGCATGACAGTTTTCCCAAGGCCAGGACAAGAGTGCACTTCCTGAAGAGGTCAGAGGTTTCCTCCTTACCATTCCACTGATTGCACAGTAGGGAATAGAAGAGGGTCAAAACAGGTTTAATACAAGATGTGGAGTAAAATACATTCCTTACTTTGCTCTCCCAACCCCAGTCATATTTAATTAACATTCCAAATATCCAAATATCCCAGTGGCTTCAAAAACTTAAAAATTCAGCCTGACTCAAGGTCCTTGGTACCTTTGTGTAATGCCAGAAATAAGGCAGACAGCTGGTCTTCTATAAGACTGAAAGAATGTGGCTCCATGAGGCTGTTAGATTTTCTGAATAATAGGATTTGAGAAAAGCACAGTAGACTTCCCTCCTAATAATACCTTTAGGTCCTAAAACCTGTAAATTTACATGGTCGTAATGGGTTAGCCAGAATCTGGTTGTTGGTAATCTTTCTCAATCTTTCATGATGGTGATCGATATTTTCTGTACTCGCCACTCTTCTTTTTCCCCCAGATTACCGAGTGAATGAACCTGTTTTCATGAAAACACCTTTTCCTCAAGCTGAGATTAGCATTGCCTAAGCTCACCATGTATCTTTGCTGATGGGACACAGATTCCTGGTCTCGTCAGGATGGATTCCTTTACTGACGATGTCAAAACTCTACACATATTATTTCTTCCTCTCGACTGGGTCAGCAGAAAAGTAATGAGAACCACATACTCCTGATTGAAGAAAGACTTTGCAAGTCACAGAGAATTGTCACTGAATCTTTTTTTTTTTTTTTAGGTATAATTAACATACAATGTTATATTAGTTTCAGGTGTACAATATACTGATTCAACAATTTTATGTATTAGTGCTACCAAGATAAGTGTAGTCACCATTGTCACCATATAACATCATTATTGTACTATTGACTATATTCTTTATGCTGTGCTTTTCATCTCTGTGACTTATTTATTTTATAACTGGAAGTTTGTACGTCTTAATCTCCTTTATTCATTCATCTCCACTCACCTCCCTTTGGGCAATTACCAGTTTGTTCTTCCTGTTTAAGAGTCTTTTTGTCTGTTTCTTTGCTTCTTTATGAAGTTGGTGCTAAAGGTCAGATGTGCCTATAAAAAGATACATTTCTCTCTAAAATCCTTGCTCCTAAACACTGCACTATCAATTACATATTCAAGCTGCTGTTGACCAGGGTTATGTCTGCTTCTACCATGATGTATGGATCCAGACCAAATGGAGCTTATCCCTGGTTTGCTACTTACTGTGTGATTGTGGGTAAATTACTTAAATTCTCTAAGTTTCTGCTTCCTTATCTATAAAATGGAGATATTAATAGTACCCACCTACTAGGGTTGTTGTGGAGATTAGATGAGATAACATATGTGTAATGCTTAGCTACTAGCAGGAAGTCTCCAGGAAATGTTAGCTCCAGCTTTTTTTATTTTTTGTATTTTTTTAAATGTTTATTTATTTTTGAAAGAGAGAGAGAGAGAGAAAGAGAGAGAGAGAGGGAGAGAGAGAGAAAGCTGGTGAGGGGCAGAGAGAGGGAAACAAAGAATCCAAAGCAGGCTCCAGGCTCTGAGCTGTCAGCACAGAGCCCGATGCAGGGCTTCAACTCACGGATCATGAGATCATGACCTGAACTGAAGTTGGATGCTCAACTGACTGAGTCACCCAGGCACCCCTGTTAGCTCCAGCTTTTACCACTTGGAGTGGTAGACCTGCCTCTCTAAGTGCTCAAAAGGTTTTTAGATAGTTGTTTTTGGCTATTTTTTTACCATATTTTTCATGTAATCCTTGATAAAACCTCCTAGATGGTTCTTGCAAAAAGATCTTTTTGTAATAGCTGTTTACTCAGTGGGATTAGTCAACAAATATGGCAGTTATTTTTTTGTTTTTCCTTTTTTTAGGCATAATGTTTTTCAAGATTTGGTCCTGCTTGCTTGTGCTAACATGCATGACTTTCTTAATGTCATTGTTGTCTTTTTTTTTTTTTTTAAGTTTTTCGTACCAACAGCTGAGGTGATAGTACACAGATCAGGGAGAAAATCTCAGGCTTCATTATTTTCCCACAATCACCATGTGAGCATTTGAACCTCTGTAAGTCAGAGTTTTGGGGAGAATTAGAAACTAAAATGAAAGGCAAGTTTCTTGCTGGAATTTAGATCAAAGAAGATAATATCCTGGTAGGCTTGCTCTATATGAGTTAGAGAGAGCCGCAGGGCTTCTCATCGTTGTTTGGGTTGACAACTATGATTCTTTATATTCTTCAGTAATACTTTGTAGTTTATACGGGTGTATGTTATATTAAAGCATTGTGCATCAAGGAGGAATACTATGCTAATTTCTTTTTTTAAACATTATTATTTTTTTAATGTTTTTTTTTTTTATTTTTGAGAGAGAGAGAGAGAGAGAGACGATGAGAGAGAGAGAGAGAGAGAGAGAGGGAAGGGGAGACAAAGGATCTGAAGCACTGGCCCTACGCTGAGAGCATAGAGCCTGATGTGGGGCTTGGGCTCATGAACCCTGAGATTATGACCTAATTGTGACCAAATCGTGACCTGAGCTGGAATCGGAGGCTTAATGACTGAACCACCCAGGCGCCCCTATGCTAATTTCTAAAATAAGAGTTCTGGTGGTGCTCACGCTATGAAGTATGTGAAATCAATCCACATAAATATACCGAACATACATTCAATGATCCATTTTGGTTGATCCAACAAACATCTATTCAGCCTATTATAAATGTGGTGAAATGGAGATTCATGAAATCTGATTTCTATCCTGATGGTGGGAAGAGTTACACATTATGTGAGATATAAACAGCTTATTGAGTGAGGTATTTTCATCTCCATTTTACACATGAGGAATTCAGACTGTGAATTTCTAGGATCATGTAGCTACAAAGTGGCCCAACTGAGGTATTTGACCCCTAAACTCACAGGACTTCAAATCTTAGCCATTGGAATTCAAGATGTGTGATTTTCTCCCTATTCCTACCATTTCTCCAATACCAGCTGGATGTCCTACAGTTCAATTCAGTTCTGACACTGTTTAGTTAGTGTCAGATCCTACAAATTAAGGACTCAGTCCCAGGAGACTTCCTTCACTTCAGATGCCAATTCCAAGTCTCAAGTTGTCCATTTGTACTTCTGTCTGGCTTGCCTATAAACTGGGTTTCTACGACTCCTTACTTAGGGTCAATAATTTGCTAGAACAGCTCACAGAACTCAGGAAAACACTTACCAGTTTATTATGTAATTAAGGATATGACAGAGGCTGCAAATGAATAGCCAGATGAAGAGAGATATAAGGTGAGGCCTGGATTCTAAATTCTGGAGATTCTGTCTCTGTGGATTTAGGGTGCACCACCCTCCTTGCTTGTGATATGTTTACCAGCTCAGAAGCTCCTTGAACCCTGAATTTCAGGGATATTTACAAAGGCTTCATCATATATGCATAACCAACCATTAACTCAATCTCTAACTGTTCTTCCCTCCCCAGAGGATAGGGGCTAAGCTTCTAATCATAACTTGATCTTTCTGGTGAACTGCCCGCATCCTAAAACTATCCAGGAACCTACCAAAAGTTGCCTCCTTAGAATATAAGATGCTCCTATCACCCAGGAAGTTCCACAGGATTTAGGAGCTGTGTGTCAGAAACTAGGGTCAATGACCCAAATATTAAAACAGAAGATGCTCCTAGCAACTTCATTGATTAGGAAATCACAAGAGTTTTAGGAGCTATTGCCAGGAGCCAAGGACAAAGACCAAAATATATATTACATCACAATCTTACATGCTCTGAGATTCTTTTCTTCCCCCCAGGCTCTTACCCCTAGCCTTATTTCCTATTAGGTTTCAAATAGCCTATAGAATTTGGACACTTGTATTATATTTTTTTCTGACAAGCCATGTAGTTGGGACTTCAGTATACTTGTTGATTGAGTAAGGTCATTTGTTTCATCATGTTGCATATGTCCTTGCATTTCAAGAGCATGTGCGGATTTAAGGAATCTGGAGTTTCTCCAGAAAAGTACATGTGCTGTTTTATGAAACACAGTTGGATTTATATATCCCCAGTGCTGTCTTGGCCCACTAGCTCCTTTCCTCTCCATACTCCAGTCACACAGGCTCTAATAAGACATCTTCTTAAATATGCCTTGCAATGGAAACGTAACACGCATTCCCTATTCTTTGGTCCTGAAGGAATTTACAACACTGGGGAGGGTTGAAAGCAGGGAGTCAGTAAAGTGCTGTGGTTAAGGAATAGCGGTTCAAGTTTGAAAGATCTAGGTTCGAATCCTGGCTGCACTGCTTCCTGCACTTCCTAACCCTCTCTCAGGGTCAGTCTTCTCATCTGTGTAATGGGGATAATAATAGCCTCTTCCCTATAGTTTGTGTGAGTATTGAATGAGATCAGGCATGTAAGCTGCTTGGTACATTAGCGCTTGCTACTATTATTGGAAACGCACTAGAGTCTCAGTACTGTACCCATGTACTGAAATGGTGTCCCTTATTTGACCTCTATCATTTCTACTTCTTAGTATATGTGAATGCTTTTGAATTTCAGGAGGAAATGTGAAAGGATTCTAATAAAATGATTTACTTTTTTTGTGTGATACATGTTGAAAACAAGAAGTCAAAGTTTGTGTTTCTTTTTATTCTAAAGAATGAAAACCAAATAAAGTTGGTCAAGTAATAAAATCAAGTACATTTAATTACTTGATTAAGTCATCTATCCTCTCTGGGCTTTAGTCTCCTTTGCAAGATAAAGGCATTAGACCAGATAACTGCACTATTTCTTTCTACTTAATTTGATTCTATTAAACACTACCGTAGATACAATATTAACTAGATGCTATACCGTCATCCTTGGTATACTTGAAGATAGTTATTAACTCACATCTTAGCCTTTGTTATCAGTCATTGGAAAGTTTGGGTGGTCTTCGTTTCTACTATACATATTTTTAACCCTGGTAATGAGTTTCAGAGCCTCAAATTCTAGATCTGTGTAGTCTGGTGGCTCCAGAATAGGGGTTATCTTTTAGAGAAGGGTACCTTGCCTTCTATCACTGCTCCTGGAAAGACATCAGGCCCTAGGTAAGATCTAGAGGGTCAGAGCCAGGAATACTGGGTCAAATTCTGGAAGTGAATTTTCTCCAGGACTGGGGACATGACTTCCTCATTTACTTTTAGTTCAGAAGTGTAAGTGAACCACTGCCAAATTGCTCCAAAGTGCAGAGAAATATGTCAGTACAAAAGGGTCACCAAGATCTGTTTGTGAGAAAATTGAAATGAGGACAAAGAGGGTCTGTCTAGAGACAAAATACTTTTGATCTGTCATTTACCAGATGAGGAGGAAGAGACATGAAGACTTTTTCCACTTGTAGCTAAATCATCAAAGATGTTCACAGTAGCATTTCAAAATAGCAAAAAGTTGGTAAGAACATTAAGGGATTTTTTTTAATGTTCATTTATTTTTGAGAGACTGAGAGAGACAGAGCCTGAGCAGGGGAGGGGCAGAGAAAGAAGGAGACACAGAATCTGAAGCAGGCTCCAGGCCCTGAGCTGTCAGCACAGAGCCTGATGCAGGGCTTGAACCCACGAACGGTGAGATCATGACCTGAGCAGAAGTTGGACACTTAACCGACGGAGCCACCCAGGCATCCTGAACATTAAGGGATTTTTAAATAATTTATGATATAATTATAGGACAGGATATTATATCTCAATAAAAATGATGTTTATAAAGAATACTTACATGTCATGGGAAAATGATTACGGTATAACAGATAATAGTATATATCTGTTGAAAATATAAATAAAACATGATATTAAATACATAAAACTCTTAATAGAAAAACCTATGGAAGGCAGTGGACCAGAATATTAACAGTGTTTATATCAGGGTGGTAAGATTATGGATGAGTTTTGTTTTAATAATTATTTTTAATAATTAAAAAGGTAAAATGAATCTTTTAATAAATTTTATATATGAAATATGTCCTTTCACAGTCAGAATAAAAAGCAGGACAGGTTATCTTAAAAAAATACATAATACCCCAAATTAGGGTAGTCATATAAAGCTTAGATTATCAGGAAAGGAGTAGAAAAATTATGAGAAAGGTCTTGAGAAAGCCAGTGAGTGCAAGATCTTGACCTGGATGGCCAGATGAGGAGAGCAGTGTTGGCTCCACCAGTGGGCTGGCCGTATATGCAGAAGGCCTGGCCAGCAGCAGAGGGTTGTGAAAGCATGGTGACTGGTCTTGGGGAGCCTTCTAGAGAGCCTGTGTTCATGCCTCTTACCTAACCTTGAATGGTTCCTTGAGGAACCTAGGGAGATACAAAGGGGCTTTTTGTTACACTAATGTCATATGTGAAACTTTTTGACTTTCCCACTGCTCAGGGAACCCTTTCCAGATATTCACTGGGCTGGCACCTGCGTGTGGGGTGTGTTCCTCAAAGTTCCTGGAAGGGAGTTGGGGGAGGCTTGGTATAAACTAAGGCTTGTGTGCTGAATGCTCCACAGAGCTACCTATGTCTAACACAAAAGTTCAATTCCTAATATTTATAACTCCTCCCAACACTGATAGGGATGTTTCCCAAACCCTGTAATTATTGTTGTTGTCTTTTGGACACAATCTCTACTCATGCTATAAAAAAATCTCTCTGCTGTGGTTGGTTTCTCTTCCTCTTTTGAGAATACTTTGTTTGTCTTCCCTTCAATTCTTGGTGGATTTCAAGCACCTATTCCACAAGCTCTGATACCTGTGTACAGAAAATAATTCTCATCAGCCCATCATAGAGTAACTGACATTCTTTTTCAATGACAAGAAAAGCTTGTCTTTAAAAGAAGAGGAAAAGTCTAAAGTCATCAAAACAATGTAATATCCTGTGTGAAATGTTGCAGTCATGATGCCTTGTGGTTTAAGTCCCTTGATCATGTGCCCTGAGTTGGTGGTGGCTGTGGATGACGGAGACACTCAGACTCTGGCAGGTGCATCTTCAGCTGCCCTCACACTTTGGGCTCCTCGGGGAGGAGGGGCTGGAGCCCTGGCCCACCGTTAGCACAATGATCCTCAGGCTGCTTCTGGCTCTCAACTTCTTCCCCTCAATTCAAGTAACAGGTAAAGAATTTTGATTTCTTTCCTCCTCTCAGTTTTTCTTTTGAAGTTTTCGATTGGCTTGGCTCATCTTAAATTTCAGACAACTTATGAAATGTAGTTTTTCAACTATTTGAAATGTAGTTTTGCTCTAATATGGCAACCTGTTATTTAGGAACTCATTGATTCTCAGTCTACAGTATGATATTTTAAGAAACATTCTTTGGAATTAAGTAAGATTTATTTAGCTAGTAGTTGACAATGTTTCAGGGAGTTTCAAATTATGCTTTGAAAAAAATTAAGACAATTACTATAAGAGGGTTGGTTCTGAAAGCTCTGGATTTAGACCACTAGGGTTCATATCACAGATCCATTTCTTACTAGCTGAGCTTAGGCTAGTATGTAAACTGTATGAGTCTCAGTTTTCATGTCTATAAAATGGGGATACTAGTAACCTCATCTCAAGGTCACTGTGGGGATAAAATGAAAAAAATCTGTGTGAAATGCTTAGCACAGTCAGTGCTTGGCTTGCAAGATGAATGTTAGTCGTAGTTCCTATGTCTACTCAAATTGAATTTAGTGTGTCAGAATGAATTCTGGCGTCATTGCAGAAGATGGCACAATCCAAAATCCAAATGCTAATGGAGAATTAGTTTCTTTTACAATTGGCTGAAATCTGTTACCTTAGATTAAAATCCTTTAAATTCCCAATGGTGATGATGAAGATGATACACTTAGTGCTATTATAATGGAACTCCTTTTCAGATGAAGAGATCAAGGGGTAGGGATGTTAATTTGTCCGAGTATATACAGATATGAGTTGTTGGTTCAGGGTCTGAACCACCTTAATCTGACTCTTCAGCTCTTGACGATTATACTATTCTGCCTGATGTGATGTGGTTTACGATTTCATAGCTCCAGATATATCCAGGGTTAAATTATCTTTGAAAATCACAATTCCAAACAGAAAGAGCTTGTTGCTTTGGTGGGCTGGGGACGGGTATTCGAATCGTTCTCAGAATTTGAAAAATGTCCCGCTTGGCTCAGGATTTGTACTGATTAGTGAGCACATCTAAATAGGATAATTATTTTTCCTTTAAGGTATGTTGACTAGCCAGTATCTTCAATGTTCTTTCTCATTTATTTTGGTGGTGTGGAGACTGCATTATTTGATGTTGTTCTTAACATCATGTGCATGAACTCCAAAGGGTATAATTTCCCAACCTGCACAAGTGAAATAGTTACATATACACCCATCTATTCCATTGCCTTTTGTGCCAGTGAGCACATTTACAAACTGTGTGTATTTATAAAACGTGCCGATACAATGAAAGACATAAGCTGGTGATGAGCTAGGTTATGCCCTAGTATCTGGTGCCAAGCATTTAAAACTACCAAATATATTTTAAAAGAATTTAAAAAATTTCTTTTAGAAAAAGCTCTTTAAACTATTTTTAAGGGATCTTTAAAATTTATTTTTTAAAGATATTTAAAATTTCTCAATTTGTTACACAGTCAAGGATAGACAGAAAGGAAAGACAAGCCTCATTCTCACCGAAACTATTCAAGTATTTGTACACAAAATACTCTCCTGATGTGCTTTGTGGACAACCATCTGTCATCAACTCACTGAATCTCTTTTGAAGATACTTTTTTGTAAGATGCAAAGCTTTATATTTTTCCTTTAGAACATTTATTGAAAGAGGAGTAGCTAAAACTGTCATTAAGGATATACACATGTGGGACCTCTGTTTTCTACTTGGAAATATATCTGCATTTCAAATGCCAACTCACCCCCATAATGACTTTTAAGATTTGATACTGAGTGGCCGTCTAATGAAGTAGGGGTAGAAATGCTTTGAAATGCTTCTTCCAGTAAGAAAACTTATGAGAAAAAATAACTACAACATAAAAAGATGCATGATCCATTCTAATCAATGATTCAAAACCTGCCATATGCTTTTTGCCTCTCTGTATTTGCCTTCCATAAAGAAATTATAGATAAAATAATTCTCTTGTCACACTGTAACTGTCCTCCCTAGGATTGAGAGAGATTACTGGTATGTCTGTGTTGAAGCGTGTGTGTGTGTGTGTGTGTGTGTGTGTGTGTGTGTGTGTAGAACTGTTCTTTTCCACTATTTAAAAAATTTGAACTCACTGGCTCACAGCATAGCTTAAAATGTTTATTCTATGAAGGTTAAACCTAACCTGATTCTTCATGATTTTAATGACACTGTAGAAAGATCTTTACAGCTAACTTAAAAAAATATATAATTTAGGAAGCATGAGGAAACCTTAACTTAGACAAATTCTTTAAGAAAGTTACATGTTTCCTACCAGATTTGGGCAACTGTGCAGTTGAGATCTACAAATTGAGAGGATTTTGTTGGACTTTCAAATAGAGTCCAACTTAGAATTGCAGTCCTTGAAAGGGAACCAAGTTGTGGTTGATGGTAGAAGGAATGTGCATATCGTAGATGGCATTGATCATAGATTTTTCAGCCAGTATTGGTTATTTTTCACCAAGGCTAATCATCCAGCATGAAGATAAAAATCAGGAAAACACCATTTATTTTTCTATCTGAGGATTTCTTTTCATCTTTCCCCAAACCTCCACAAATAAACTGTCCAAATGTCCAGTTTGAACACAGTGGATTTCCCCAATGCTTTTGCATTTCCCTTGGCACTTCTTTTTATGAGAGAGGCATAGAAGGCAGGAGGAAGATGATTTTTAAAAAAAAATCATCAGTGAAGCAAGGTAATTAAAGACTTCATTTTTAGTTCAGCAAATGACCCCTCTGAGGTCGTTGTCCACAACAAGAAGTAATTGACCTCTCACAGGAAAGTGTTGCTGTGAGGCTGGGCTTAGGAAAGATAAGATAGAGAGATGAGCATTGAAAATGCTATATAATCGGCAGATTGCTGTATCTCATGACATCCACTATACTGTAGCCCGTTTTTCTGACTGTTAAAGAATCTACTGGGTGTTTTGTCATCTCAAGTAAATTTGATGGACATTTCAAATGTACAGACATTGCTTAAGAATTTATTTTACTCTACTCCCACACATACGATAGGATTATTACTTTTTATTTTTTTAAAGACAACCATCCAGACAGGACTTTTATAGCAAGGACCATAAAATCAATATCAATATATCAATACCAAGGAATAGAATGAGTCATTTTCACAGACTGATTAGAAAGAGAAATTGATCTGTGATTGTAACTCTGAAGCTCTCACATTAAAACCCTTTTTATGGATGGGAGGTGGGGATCTTGCTCTCTCTTCTTTAGACTTAGACTGTCTTCCCTTTTAATGTCTTCATTTTATTTTCCTGAGTGGAGAAATGCCACACGATTACCATTCAGCTTTTACAACATGTGGTTATTTTCCTCCAAGTAGTTCCTGTATGCAGTGTGCTGACGTTTACAAAATGAAAATTTTTATGCCACCAATATCCTAGAAGACAATCCCATTGTGGTTTATCATCTCTAAAACAATAGCTCTTTATTAACTAGTACGGGCATTGATAAGGATACACGATTGCAAACTTTCTCATCTACAAATTGGAGGGCGGGCAATCTTTCAAAGCAGTTATTTTACAGCAGGTCACTTAAAAGGATAAAATCTTTCATTTTTCCCTTTCATCTTGGTTAAAGTTTTGCTTGCCTTTTTCTTCAAGAAATTTGTTACTTATGTAACTTCATAGAGGCTGGTACTTTTCTCCTTAGTAGATGGTTTAGCTGAACTCTTGGAAAAAATGACATCTGGGTGGTTTTGTGACTAACTGAAGGGGTCTCTGGTTTTTGAAGACATGTTTAGGAATCTATGTCTCTTTTATGGTCATTTCTTGACTCTTTTGGTCTTAACATGGTGTTGTCATAAAAAAAAAAAAAAAAAAAAGGTACCCAGAGCTTTCAGTCTGAGAATCGTTGCATAAGAATTGGTCCGTGAAGCCGGAGAGAAGGCAATCCAGGCCCCAGGGAGAAGTGATTGCAAAGTAGGGGTCAAACTTCTTGCTTGCCACTCTCATTTTGATGATTCTGAACATTAGAAGAGAGGAACACTGGATGGAGTCAAGGGCTCGTTGGTCACTTGTTAGAGGATGTGAAAAAGAGAGTTTAGACTTCTTTGGCCTAGTATTTCAAGACTCACGTCATAGGCATCTTGATTTAGTCTGTGTGTCACCATACATGTTACGTGTGTTTATATTTTCATTGCTGGATGGAAACCTGCACTGTGGTGGAGAATTTCTTAACTATGAGCTGCAACTTTATCTGTGCATCGCCATTACCGTCATCTTGTTCATTTGTCATCATCTTCATTATCTGTGGGACTTCAGCTGTCAAGGTAACTGGGTTAATGGTTCCTGATGGTGTCATAAATGTCACCCACTCATAATTCACTCTGACCTCTGATCTAATCAGGACCCCTTTTCTGCAGTATCTAAGTCAACTTTGTGGCTCATGATTCACCATGTAATGTATTGATTATAGCAGGAATTCCTGTTCACCCACTCATTCACACAAGAATCTGAATTATTGACATATCTTGCATTTTAACAGTGACATAGATTCCCTTGTTAGGAACTGAGGTGGGTGGGTCTTTTCTTTTCTTTCTTTTTTTGTTGTTTTTACTTGCTGAGATGGTAGAGGTTGTAGTCTTCATTGTTTAATTAAGAACACTTGTCAGATGCTGAAGTGGCAGAATATCACTGTCGCTAGATCTGCAGCTTTCATGTGATGTGATGACTTTCTTTGATATTGAACACTACTAAAAAAGAGGGTACACAATTTAAGACCAGCTTTAGGAACATCGGGTCCAGGAGGGTTCCGTTTCTGATCCACAGACTCTGTCCCATAGAAACTGGGAGAGAATGGGCACGTATAAGAAGACTGTTTCCTTTCACGTTGGAGCTCCTGGGAGGACTAAAACCAGGCTGTTACTAGGTTTCTGTTCTGTAAAGTGCCTGCTTTTTCTTGTGCTTTAGCAAGACAGGTCTTCATTCATGTACTCATTCTATAGGTATTTATTAATATCTTCTATGTGCTATTCTAGGTTCTGTGACTGATATAAAAATCCAGTTTGAGTTTCAATGAAGTACAAATGAGAATTGTGAAATCTTTCTAGAATTTTTTTCTTTCAATTTAGTATCATTGAGAATAATTTTCTGTTCACAGTAATTTATTTTATGCCAAACAGTTACAAACAGAATTCTCCATGCAAGTGGTGGATTCAACCACAGATACTTAGAGATGGGCAAGAACTTGGACATCTCTCCAGCTATAGAAAAGCAAGTTGTGTTGATGGTTCCTAGATGATGCTCATAGAAAGGTGACTTTGCAACGTGTCCTGGCATTTTTGGATGATCTTAGACTGGATCCATCTCACTTATCCAATCTACTTTCTTTCATTCCCTAATATAGGATCCTCAAACCCAATATTGCAGCTTTCTTCATAGTCGCACCTACCTGAACTCTGTGTTTATGCCCTTTCTGATGCTGCATCCCTCCTGGAACTCTCTCTCTCTCTTTCCATCCATCCAAATCCTACTCATCTTTCACATTAGAATATAGTGCAAGATTCACCTCCTTTGAGGAAGTTCTCCTTGGGCATCCAGCCTGTGTTATGGACTTGTAAGAAGAGTCCCAATGGGAATGTAACTCAATCTAACAAATATTTAGTAAACCTCTGTTATTTTTTTAATCTCTGTTGGAGTCTGAAGGAATATAAAAAGAGGAAAAGCACTATAAAGACTTACTTAGCACACAAGAGCTGCTTGTGTAATTAACCAAGTTCTCTCTGACTTTATGATCCAGTTGAGAAGACTATACATGACAGGATATGGCAGCTGGAAACAGATAACTAACTCGGTGCAACTTCCTCATGCTGTTTGGTGCCTTAATGATTTTGCATATATTATTCTTGTAATCTGAAGTGTCCCTTACACCTCTCACCTGAAGAAGCCTTCTCTGAGACCCTAAATGGCAAAGTGAGGGACTTCTTTCCTTCTCAGGTTTCCCAAAATTGTTATTATGCATTTATACATCTTTTTATCTGTTTTTTTTCCCCTAGACTGTGAGCTCTTTGCAGGAAGAATCATGTCTTATTCATCCTGATAACTTAACAACACACTGAAGTTATAACTTATTTCAGCACAGTGCTGGAAGCATTATAGGTGTTCAACAAATACCTGAAGAAGGAAATGAATGAGTTACTACTAAAATGAAGAAGCATAACATAAATCTGCTAGTAAGATTAATGCAGAATATAAGCATTTATGGAGAGGTGGGAATTGAAGTGGATATTAAAAAATAGGATTTGAATGGATGATGTTATTAATAATAATTGCTAGCTAATACTTATTTAGCACTTATAATGTGCCAGACACTGCTCTACCCGGTTTTCCCTATATTAGATCACTTATTCTTCCCTGAAATCCTTTGGAACAGTTACTATGATTATCTTATCTATAAGATGGGGACACTGAAGCATGGAGCAAATAGAGTGACTTGCCTGTGCTCACACAGCTAATAAGTGAGTAAATCCAGACACTCTCGCTCCAGGCTTCATATTCTTACCAATCCCATGTTACTTCAGGAGGGAGAAGCAATACAAATAAAGAAATTAAACAAGGCATACTGTTCCATGTTCTTGGAACAAAGGGCCAGTCTGAATGTGTGGAGGCTTGAAAAGTTAGGGTAGAATCAGGTCAAACCAAGGATTGAATACTGATAACCCAAGTTCAGACTTCATTTTCAAGGCCTTGTGAAGCAGCTGGAAAGTTTTTGGAAGCAGGATGGTCTAGAATGCCTAGAGATTAATGGTAAGGAGATCATGTTGTAACACTCTGCACTTTGCCAGGAGAAGGGGTAGACTAGAATTTGGGTAGCAAAGGTGGGAACAGAAAGAAACAACTATTCTGAGAAATGATTGAAAAGTAGAAATTCCAGGATTTAGTGCCTGAAAGAGAGGGAGGGATTAAGAATGATGCCAAGGTTTTTGGCTTAACAGGGGAATGGTGGTATCACCACCTGAGATGAAGGTGTTGCTGTGCAGCTGAGTTTGGGAGCCAAATTGTGTTTAGTTTTAGACACACTGAGTTTGAAGTAAGGGCCTGAGATGGCAGAAAAGTGTCCAGTACAAACCTGAAGCTATGGGAGTTGGGTAAGAAGAAAACATCTAGGAATCCTCATCTTTGGAGTAAAGCTGATGTCATGAGAATGGATGGCCACTAGAAAGGAGAGAGCGGGGCGCCTGGGTGGCTTGGTCGGTTAAGCGTCCGACTTCGGCTCAGGTCATGATCTCACCGTCCGTGAGTTCAAGCCCCGCATCGGGCTCTGTGCTGACAGCTCAGAGCCTGGAGCCTGCTTCCGATTCTGTGTCTCCCTCTCTCTCTGCCCCTCCCCTGTTCATGCTCTGTCTCTCTCTGTCTCAAAAATAAATAAACGTTAAAAAAAAAATTAAAAATAAATAAAAAAAAAAAAAAAGAAAGGAGAGAGTATAACTATAGAAAAGCAGAGTTGAATCTTACCTGCAAAACAGCTCTGGTTAGGAGTTGGCTAACAAAGATGACGAGCCAGTGAAGGAGACATAGAATGTGTTTGGAGAAATAAGAAAAGAATAAGGCTCGATAGAACACCACTAAAGCCAAAGGAGGAAAGAATTTCAAAAAGAGATAGTGCTTAATAGCATTAATTGTATAAGGGGAGAAGTGAATAGTGACTTGGGGAGGTATTGGTTTTGGCTCAAAGGAGGCCAGTTGGAATTTTGGAGCTTAGACAGAATGGTGGGGAAGCGAGGTAACACTTCAAAAGGTCAAGAAAAAGTGGAGGGGAACAAAATAGAGATAGTGGAAAGAGAGGAAATTGCTAGATTAGAGACAATTGGGAGCTTATATCACCTATAATGTCTACCATTTTTTCACATATGGTAGGTATGTAATAAATGTTTGCAAACGGAATGACTTCATTACGTTTGACCTGTGGAAGAAGCCAAATGCTGTTCTTGAGGGAGGGAGTGAATAAGTGAATGTGCAGTGTTGAAGGGGTGGAGGGGAAAGAAGACCATTGGGAAATAAAAGAGGAAGAGGGAGAAAAATAAAGGAGAATGGAAGCAGTTTTCTCCAGGAGATGGGGAGGGAGATTTGGGGCACAGAGGATGGGAGTATTAGAGAAAGGAGGATAAATGTCTAAGAGGAATGAGGAAGAAAAGAAGAGATTTATAGGGGCAGAGATATGTATGTTAGTATGGAGCTAGGGTAGATGGATGATTCCATGCTGGCATACCTGACATTAAAAACTTTTATTAAATATGTGTGTGTGTGTGTGTATATATATATATATATATATATATATATATATATACATATATGTGTGTGTGTGTGTATATATATATACATAATTCTTTCAGAACAGACCTTGGTGTTAAACCTATATCAACAAGAGCTACTGGATAATACATACCTTGACTTTGAAGGCTTAGCCCATTTGTATTTTAAATTTGCTTGAACCTTCAAAAATGAACAATATGGCTAGACTTGGCCTCAGCTCATGCCTGAGATAAGAGGGTCACAAGGTTCAGAACAATCTTGCCCAACATCATGGGCAGGGCTCCAATTTCCAGTCAGGGAAGTTAATCTCAGAATCTCCATGTGTTTTTCAGAACAAGGATGTAGCTGCTTGCCCTTGGCTTTGTGGAGGACATGTCTGTTATTCTACAACCCCCCTCCCCCCTTATTTTCCCCAAACTTAAAAGCTAAAGTCACTGATTTCTCAAGGAAAGGGGATGTGATTAGAAGTTTTAGTCTGTTGAATTGTGACAAAACTTTTCTAGGCCCTCATTTCCTTGTCTGATATGTGAGGAGGTTGGATTTGAAGACATCTCAGGTCTATTTCTGGTTTAAAAATGCTTCTTACATGGAATAAGAAATGCTGGCTTTTATCTGCTCTCATGAGGCAACTCAGCCACCCGCCCCTTTGTGGATGCTCTAGAGAAAATACAAAGAATTGCAGAGCAGACATCTCTGAAATTGCTTGGAGAGACTGCAAGCCAGGACATTAAGTACTAAGATGCTTAGAAATTATGGTAGGACTTGGTCTTTGCTCCCTCTCTTCCACCTTCCTGTGTAATGTTAAGGTTCAACTTAGTAATTATTTTCAAACTTCCAGGTCATGACATTTGCCTAGAAGATTGTGTATGTGCCAAGGTGGCCTCGAGGAGGCTCTTTGGAGATGTAAGATTGAATTATCATCATACTGTTTATGTAGAAAGCTGTGAAGTACTGGTTACCTACCATTTGGACTATAGGTAACTACTGTAGTAGTAGTAGTAGGTAATTACTACTAGGGTAATAAAACTGGATATTTGGGAGTGGTCTGGCAGCGTGTGTATAAGTTAAGGTGCTCTTCCTGGTTGGCCTCTTAGATTTTCCTTGTAGCATTTGGAGCTGAGAGGACAATTGAGGACTTCTGAATTGTAGGGCTGGGTCACATCACACTCATTTCCGTCACTTTGTGCTTAGGGAGCTTCAGTCCTGGAGCGCTCACACTCTGCACTCCCGGGCAGCGTCCGAATGGGGATGGATGATAGGGATGGCTACGACAGTGCAGGCAATGGCTTTAGGCAGCCTTAACATTAGCTGTTATCTTCATACAGAGGACATCCTGATGTATGTGTTTATCTCCAACTTTCTTGAGCTCTGGTCCGGCACATCTGATTCCTGGACCTTTCCTTCAGGATGCCTTACCCACCTCTCAAACCCAGTGTATCTAAAACTGAACCCTACGGCTTTTTTTTTTTCCAAACAAATTTCCGCTCTTCACTTACCAAATTTTGTTAACAATGCCTCCACTGCCACCCTCCCCCTCCCCACAAACTCTGTGTCGTTTCTGATTCTTGTTCACCGTCAGTGAGCACAACCAAGCACCAACTCCACGTCCGTCCGTCCTTTCCATCCCAGCCCCCTCCTCAGCTCTGGCCCTACTAGCTCACATCAGAGCTACTGCAACAGCCTCCTGATTGGTCTCTGCCTCCCCTCCACCCTCCTCCAGCTAGCGCACCCCGCACGGCAGCACTTACCACACCGTTCTCAACTCAGCTGTCTTCAATACCTCCCGTCGCCTTTCTAATAAAATCCAGGTGTCTTTTCTTGGCATTGAAACCTCTCTATGATTGCTATCAGCCATCTTTACCTATTTCCCCTTTATGTAAAAGGAATGCGCTGCTGGTCACCAATGAACCTTTATGCTAAAAGTCATTCCCTTGATCTTAGTCTGTCTAAATTTGCCCCAGACTTCATGGCCCGGCTTAAGGTCAGTCTGTCTGCACAGAAGCCTCCAGGATCATCTCATCTGGAAATAAGGCCTTTTTCACGCGACTGTCCATGACAGGGCTCCTGCACCGTACGTGGCTTTGGAGTATAGCTAATTGCGCATTTGCCTTAGGATTTCACCTAGAAGAAAGAGGCTGAGTCTTTTACATCTCCCAGGAACCTAGGACATTTTGTTCTATTACTTATTTGCTGAATAAATGCATGACTTTGTCATGGCAGAAGTCAGAATACCAAAGAACAATTTTCTGACACATTGAAATTTCTTTTCAGAAAGTACTCATTGATCGTTTTGATAATTTTTCTCTCTTCAGAATTAATGACTAGGTGCTCAGATGGGACTTTTTGCTACTGAACTATTTGACCTCTGAGTTACTTTCCGACAATTGCATGGAGCACAATAGTTTTTTAAAAGGACAAGAACAAATGTCCTCTGTGCTAGAGTGTCCAGCCTGTGTATAAAAAGATGAGGGTGAAACATGAAGCTTAGATTGGTGCTGGTTAACAGCAGCTTGTTGAGTAAATTTATTAATTAGGTTTCTATTTCTATTTTTATTGCTACCTGTAATCATTGTACTTGTCTGAACTAAGGAATCTGGATTTTGTATACAAATCATCCTTTTGATACGAGTAAATATGCTTGACAGAACTGATGGTTGTACACACACAGTCTTGGGCAGGGCTGGTCCCGTGGCCGGTTTCTCTGAAAAAAGTCATTGCGTCTGTCATGGTGGCCTCCTCTTCATGATTCTCTTTCCTTCTGGTTCTGGTAGGCTTACCCTGCCCATGCCCTTTTAGACCTAAGGGTGGTCATAATTGCTGCCGTGAGCCAGTTTCTAGCATTTGCCTTGTGGTTCCACACTTTTGACAACAGTCCTTTTATAAATAAGCCTTCCTCCTATTGCCCAATTTTGATCGTGCCATTTGTTTTCCGCAGGGATCCTGAATGAGACACTCTCTCTCTTTCTTTCTCTCTCTCTCTCTCTCTCTCTCTCTATATATATATATATATATATATATATATATACACACACACACATACATACATATGGCTGGCTTTGAAAATACAACATGCTTTTTCAAAGCTCTTTTTTTGGAGGAGCTTTCCTTAGATCTTTATTCCTTGGGAATATGGGGAAACTTTCAAGACAACAGTCATTAGAAAACTAGATGGAACAACCACAATGTGATTTTGAAAATGTAATGTGTATTTTTGTTTTCGTTTTAACATGAATTTCAGAGAGTCTGGAGCCATTCAAGGTATGCTAGGTCATTCCTAGCTTTGTTTTTAGCTCAAAGAAGATGGCAAAATTCTGACAAGTGTTTTGTAGTCCTCTTTCTCACATTTGTATGAGGCAAAGCCACCAGACAGAGGAAAGAGCCACTTTCCTCCCAGAAAGCACAGTTTGTCTTACAGTTCCCTGAGCAAACACTGGATTGGCCTGTGAGCAAGCCTGCCCTTAATGGAGCCTAAAATGGAGCAAGTGGTCAGATGGCCACGTGTTAAAGAGTATCCTAGGCCTGAAGAGGAAATATACTCAGAGGAAAGTTACAGTAACTTCACCAGCTCTGTGGTCGGGAGGGAGGTGCCATACCCCAAGGAAATCAGCGTCACCTTCATACTGCGTTCGCAAACACCACAGAGCAAGATAGTTGAAAATAGAAAGCTTTCATTTTCTTGGGTTCCTGCCTGACACGTTAAATTCTGTTCAGTCAGAATTTTAAAAAAGGAAACGACGTGATTAGGATCTTACGATCTGATTTTTAAGCTGCAAAAAAAAACAAAACAAAAAAAAACCAAAAAACCTCTGATTGTGATGTGCAGAGATGGAATCCAATAAAGTTCTTGAGAGGTTCTGAAAGAAAATCACATTGCCAATTAAAGATGTATTATATTTCTACCTACTGCTTCCTTAACGTCTCAATGCAAATACCAGTCTTGAGTGCTGTCTACTCTATTCTCTAGTTCACTAGCCCTAGGTGCTATTCTGTTTCTCTGTGGTGCTATGATAAGGAAAAGGAAAGATGGCATATCATAAATTAAACATGATACATATATGTAATTCACAGGTGTCCTGAAGAATTTTCCCAGTGAGGTTTGAATGAAAAGTGACTATGTTTCAACTAATGTTCATGTTCAAAGTGTTTTGTGCAAGTGCATTACAGGTAAAGAAAGTTTGAAAACACACTTTTTCTACGGGTGCCTGGGTGACTCAGTCAGTTAAGTGCCTGGCTTCAGCTCAGGTCATGATCTCACAGTCTGTGAGTTTGAGCTTCCATTAGGGCTCTGTGTTGACAGGTAAGTCTGGAGCCTGCTTTGGATTCTGTGTTTCCCTTTCTTTTTGCCCCTTCTCCACTCATGCTTTGTCTCTGTCTCTGAAAAAAGAATAAACCTTAAAAAAAAACCCAAAAAACCAAACACACTTTTTCTAAATATGACCATGAATCACCAGAAATCACGTGAATCTGCTGAATGCACAGTTAGTTTTCTATTCATTCATGATTTCAAGCATTATTTCTAGAAACATAAATAAATAATCTTAGCTGTTCCACTATTTGTGTGACCTTGTTTAAAAAGTCACTTACTTTTTTCATTTTCAGTTATCTCTTCTATAAAATAAAGGGTTGGCTTGGATTATTTCCAACATTCCTTCCAGCTGAGCACTTTTTGCATGATGGTACTCCAGCAAAATGGTGGAGAAAATTGAATTTAATTTGGTTTTATCTTGATCTCACTCCATTTATTCCCCTACTCAATTGTGTTTTCCCCCTAATTCTCACTTCTAGTACCATCCAACTATCCAGTCCTGCTTTCAGATGATCTAGGATCACTCACCGAAATTGTGTTGAAAATTTTACACAATGCAACCCAGAGGGAAAAGAACAATACATTACAAGTCATGAAGCATGAGCCACGTCCTTAAGGTCACTTGTCCTAAAACTTGGGCAACTTATTTGGCCTCTTTAACCTCAGTTTCCCTATCTATAAAATGGGCATAAAAATGGCTGTCCTATATGTTTACTTCAGAGGTTTATATGGAGTTCATATGAGATAAAATAGGAAAAAGCATTTTGTAGTCCTATGACTGTAGGCCACAATTACTAATTGAAGTCAATATATTCCCTACATGGCATTTTAGGATTCATCTTCTTTTGAAATCCAAGCATTAACTGAGCTGGTGAGAAGCGTCCTTCCAGCGTCAGGGTTCCTTCTCTGGTGCTTAGAACCACACCTTAGAGATGGTTATCCGGTTCACCTGTGCAAAGAGTTGACAGCTATTAATGTAGTAATTGACCCATTTACAATAGGGAAAAAGGGAAAGTTTTTTGTTTTTGCTTTTGTTTTGTTTTTTTGTAACCAGTTCTCATGGAAGCACATGTAACTTCCAATTTTCCAAAAGTCAACTGTATCACAAGATTCACAGATTATCTATGGGAAATCTTTTAGTTCTCACTGCCTTGCTTATAAGGAACAGATAAGTACATTTTCGCCTCCAATCTTATTCTTCATGTTGCCTGTTGTTAAGGAGGAGTTGTGAGGGAGAGAGGTTTGAGGTTATAGCTTCCTGTCCCCACACCTTTAGCTGATTTAGCTGCTAGGAAAGGCTTTGAAAGCAAAGCACTAAATTCATCATCAAAACAACTTGTCAATTCAGTTAGAGAAATGTCAGTCAAGCGAATCTTTTGAAACCAGAAGCAAATACAATTGTTGAATTTACAGTATTTTTCTTTTAATGTAGTAGGTTTGACCTAGGTGGACCTTGCCTAAGCACTCGCAAGAAGGAAACCAAATATCCACAGGGAAAGGCTTGGTCTGCTAAGACCAAATTAACCTGAGAAGGATGTTTTTCACTCCTAGCATGAACTAAAGAGCAAAAAGGAATCAAATAAATGTTAGTATTGGGAAGCTAGATATTTCTCTAGTTTTTTTGTGAGTCTAGGTATGTTCTTAAATTTTACAATGCGTTCTTAAATTATTTGAAGTACTGTGTGGACTCCCTGAAACTCAGAGAACCAAAATACGTATCAAAGTCCAATGTCATTTGTTGTTTCCGTTATTGGTTGCTATGACTTATCCATGTTATTGCCCCACTCCCCTAGAGTAAGGGGTGTGGATTTTTACAGTGCTCCATTTTAAGAAAAAATAAGAGGAATCAGAATTAAGGTGTCTACTGTAAGTTATAATGATCACATATATTCAATATCACTTAGAGGAATTGGTTATCTTTTTCTACCACCAAAAGTGAATTTCCTTCATTGAGTGTCTCTTTAAAGCAGATGTAGATTTTGAAGTCCTATGAGATGGTTTCACACTTAGGCTTCTCTGAATGATTGACATGAACCAAGGTGGAACCAAGGGCTATCAGGATATAAATGTTGAAAACAAGAAGTTCTGTCAGCCAATCCTTAACTTGGGTTGAACCCTAAGCTAGAAACCATAGCCACATGCTCACACATATTTGGCAAACCACTTGAAGCATAGCACCTAATTTTAATATTATGTGTTGACATGGAAGACAGAGAAAAGTAAACATTGACAAATACATTGGACGTCTCTTTCATCAAATGGCCATGTAATCAATATTTTTCAAGCTTTTTCCTGACACAGTATTGGTACAGGGAGTCACACACAAAAGGATTATTCCTTCCCTCTTGCAGTTGTTGGATGTGCCATCAACCGAGAGAATACCGAATATGTAACAGCCAGCCAAGACACTGGGATCTTGGATTGCTTTTCCCTGAGAAATTTCTCAATTTGTAGTGCTGAGGTAGAATATGTTCAGGAGATATCCCAGCAGTCTTAAACATGCTGAGGTTTGACTTTGGAGGCTCCAGGATAAACAGAAGGAAAATATTATCACTATATTATGCTTTGTGAAGGAAAATCAGTTTCAGGAGAGGAAGACTACCACTTCTCCTTTGTGAAAACAGAAAACACCGAACAAAGTTCCAGGCAGTCAACTGTGTTCCCAGGAACCTTGGAGGTAACTCACATTTTCTTTGCAGTGATCTCTTAGGCTGGAAGAACGTCTTTTCATAGCCCAGATGTATAAACTTTACCTCAGTTTCTGAGCATAATGAGTGAAGAAGAGATGTAGGCAAAACAGTATTACTTACTTGGTTGGTCTGTGGGCCTGAGGACAATCATTTTTAACTCCTCCTTCTCCCTCACTCACCACATCTAAGCCAATGCTGAGTTCTGCCAATTTTTTTTAACTGTTCCATCTTTATTAGAAAAGAAACCAGAAAAAGGGAGTGGGGCAAGCCCAACCCTAAATGACCCCTCCACTATGACACAGGCAAAGCCCAGCTCATCCGGGCATCAAGGTGTGGACATGGCCACCTAAACTGGGCGTGGACATGGTTATACAAAGTCAACGTCTCATAGAAAAGGTTGAGTTCTGCCAATTTTAACTTGTAAATATTTCTTGAGTTCATCCACTTCTTTGTAATTGTAGTTCAGGCCCTTATCACCTCTTGCCTAGACTACTATGATTGTATCCTAATGGTCTCCATGTTTTCTTACTTGTGCCCTTCAAATTTACCTTCCATTAATTTTTTTTATTTATTTTTGAGACAGAGAGAGACAGAGCATGAACGGGGGAGGGTCAGAGAGAGAGGGAGACACAGAATCCGAAACAGGCTCCAGGCTCTGAGTGGTCAGTACAGAGCCCCACGCAGGGCTCGAACTCATGGACCACGAGATCGTGACCTGAGCCGAAGTCGGCCGCTTAACCGACTGAGCCACCCAGGCGCCCCTCCATATTTTTTATAAAATGAAATCACCTTTCTGCTTACAATGCTTCAATAGGTCCTCGTCACCTGCAAGAGAGAGCCCAAGCTATGAACTCTACTTGTTTGCCAATCTTGTCTTTTACAAGTCATGGTCCAGCAAAATTGAGGTAGCTATAATTCTCTACCTCTGTCATACTCTTTCTCACCTCCTTATCTCCTCTGCCTAGACTCTTCTTTTTCTCTCTTTGTCTTATATTCCCTGCAGTCCACTACTTCATGCCCCATGTCCTACCACACAGTCTCCTACTTCACCCCATCCCTGACACAAAGGCTCATCTTAGCTAGGCTTTTACTTAATAAATTTGTTGAATAAGTGTATGCATACGTCAACACTTAGGTCAGCACTCACTTTCAGAAATCCTGAGCTGGTTGTCCAGTCACACCTAGAAACACTGTGCAGATCACTGTGCCAGTATTTTAAAAGTAGCCGTTTGTTTACGTATCTTTCTTTCCCATCAGGCTGTAAGCTGCCCAAGGATAGAAACTGCGCCCTATTCATCTTTGGGAAATGAAATTTTCTCTTCTGTGTGCATCTTGGGAAGGTGTCATATTCTGAGTTACACAAGAATATTAAGCAAACTACTGGAGTATAAATGCTAGAGCTTCTCTTCCTTCTTCCGTCTCCCTTCCTCTCTCACTGTGGGTGCTGGGAGAAGGAAGCCAAAGTGGCTAACCTTCCAGGGTTTCTCTCTAGATTTTCTTGGTTTATCTGCTTATTCTCCCTTTTATTACCTTGGCAAAGAAGTCCTGTTGTCATCTTTTTCCTTATAGCAGCTCTTGAAGGCAGAGCAGGAAGAATTTGACTGTCTCTTAAAACAGAGTCCAAATAATTAGTAAGAGAAACAACCCCTGGAGGGCTCAGTAAGCGGAAATACCAATAGCTAACCTGTACTCCTTGAAAAGGAGGGGAGATGCTGGCATTTCTTGCTGGGTTTGGTTCTTCTGGTCAGAAATGGCTCAATGATTCTTTCTAGGTAAGCAAAGTATAAAACCAAACAAAATAAAACAAAACAAAACACAAGTTGCATTTCCCTATCATAACAGGTTGAACTTTTTGATTCCTTACATGTGCTTTTCAGTGCTTTTAGGGAGTGTTTGAATGAATCATAAATGAAGCTCAGTTGTTGAGACACACATTTTGAATAAGGATTTAGTGAGATGGTAATCAGACCTAGCTGCTGATAACAATGATACAGTCAGATTACCATCTTTCACTTATTGATTATTTAATGAGATCCTATTATTCACATCGTACCATACAAAGAAACATAAAAGGTTGTCCTTGCTCAAAGAAGACATGGAAACTAGAAGACTAGAGGAAATACACACAAGTCAAAAGCTTGAAGCATATGAAACAGGAGGTGCTCAAAATGTAGAACCTGACCAAATGATACAGATAGTAATTGTTTTGAGACCTGAGAAGGGAGATATTCTAGGCCATGAAATTAGTTAACAAAGTATGGAGAGAGTAATGCTCACACAGTATGTTGCTGAGATGTTGACTTAAATAGTCTGGCTAATGGAGGCTTGGGTTTGAGGAAATGAGGTTGGAAAAGCCCGTGGAGGCCTATGAGTTGAGGATAAGAAATGAGTTTTCAACTGTAAGGTTCTGTAACCACTGAAAATTAGAATCTCCTGAGAAACTGAAAGTACTGATGTTTGGATCCTGTACACAGAGATTCTGATTGAACAGGCCTGGGAATCAAGGGTTTTTAAATTTTCAGGTGATTCTAATATGCTGTCAGCTTAAGAAATCTGTTACACGATAGTGATTTTCAGCCCTAACTAAATATTAGAATCAAAGGGGGGGATTTTTATGGCAATAGTAAAGATGATCCATAGAATGGGAAAAATATTTGCAAATCACATATCTGATAAGGAACTTGCATCAAAAATATGTAAAGAACTCCGATGATTCAACAATAAAAAGGCAACCCAGTTAAGTAGGCAAATAATCTGAATAAACATTTCTCTAAAAAGGATATACAAATGCTAATAAGCACATAAAAATGCTCAACGTCATAGTCATTTGAGAAATGCATATCAAACCACAATAAGATACGGTTTCATATCCACTAGAATGGCTATAATAAAAAAGATGAACAATAACAAATGTTGGCAAGAATGTGGAGAAATCAGAGCCCTCATACACTGCTGGTAGATAATGTAAAATACTGCAGTTGCTTTGGAAAATATTTTGTCAGTTCCTCATAAAGTTAAACAGAGTTAAAGCATATGACCTAGCAATTCCCCTCCTGGTATACACCCAAGAGAACTGAAAACATGTCCACACAAAAATGTGCACACGAACATTCATAGCAGCATTATTCATAATAACAAAGAAGTGAAAGCAAATGATGAATAGAAAAAAATTTGGTATATCCATACAGCAGGATATTATTTGGCCATGAAAAGGAATAAAGTTCTGATACATTTTACAGCATAGATGAACCTTGAAAACATTATGCTAAATGAAAGAAGCCAGACAAAAAAGGCCACATATTGTATGATTCCACATATGTGAAATGCTCAGAATAAGCACGTCCATGGAGATCGAAAACAGTTTAGTGATTGCCAGGGGCTAGAGGGAAGGAAGAATGGAGAGTCATTGCTAACGAGCATGGGATTTCTTTTTTGGGGTAAGAAAAATACAATATTCTGGAATCAGATTGTGGCAATCCATTCATAATTTGTGAGTATAGTAAAAAAACCACTGCCAAAGGGAAAGGAGGTGGGGGTGGTGGGCAAAATGGGTGAAAGGGACTGGGAGATACGGCTTCCAACTGTGGAATGAGTAAGTCATGGGAATAAATAGTACAGCACAGGGAATACAGTCAATGATATTATAATATGGTTGTATGGTGACAAGATAATAGCTACACTTGTAGTGAGCATAGCATAAAGTATAAACTCGTTGAATCACTATGTTGTACAACTGAAACTAATGTAACGTTGTGTGTCAACTATAAACAAAGAAAACAAAATGAAACACAACCACTGAATTGTATACATTATATACTTTATTATAAAGTATAATTATAATATACTTTATAAGTATAATTGTATACTTTTTTTTTATAAAAAAAAAGAGTGGCTTTATGGTACATGACTTGTATCTCAATAAGTTGTTTTAAAAAATGAAAATAGATGATACAAATCCCTTCTCCCATCCAGCATAGACAAATTTCATCAGAATTTCTGGAAATGGGACCTGGATAGGTTTTTGTTTTTGTTTTTTAAGTTCTTGGTGTACAACTAGTGTTTAGAACTATATAGGTGATGAAAAGCTTTTAGTGATTTAGTTCTATGCATCTTCCTTCTTCCCAAAGCAAAAACAAAACACCTGAGCACTTGAATTCAAATCCAGGCTAAATTGTAGGTTTTATTTTAATAGATTTTTATTCTATTTGGCTCTTCAGTATGGGTGTGTGGGATGTTGCTTCAAATAACCTTAAAAAATATTTTTTAATGTTTGTTTATTTTTGAGAGAGAGAACGAGCATGAACAGCAGAGGGGCAGAGAGAGAGAGAGGGAAACACAGAATCCAAAGCAGGCTTCAGGTTCTGGGCTATCAGCACAGACCCTGATGTCAGCCTTGAACTCATGGACCATGAGATCATGACCTGAGCCAAAGTCGGACGCTTAACCAACTGAGCCACCCAGGCACCCCTAACATTTTTTTTAAAGAAAATGAAAATAGGTAGACAATTATTAGCATACCCCAAAATAATGGCAAAAATGTTTGGTTCTTATTAAAGTTTGAGTCAGAGACACAAAGCAATTCATTGTTTTAGAATAATGGAAAATTTAGAGAACTTTGCAAAGTTGATTCTTAATGCTTAAGTGGTCTATTTCTCAGGTTATTGTAGTTTACTTGGGTTTTTTAGTCTTAGCTTTGCTCATCATCTGTTTAGTGATTTAGACAAATCATCTATTATTTCTAGCCCTTAAACAGTCATTATTTATATATATATATATATATATATATATATATATATATACACACACAGTTGTGTTCCAGGCAATGGGGATATAGTGGGAAGTAAGATGGGATGGATATGCTCTCTTCTACATGTAGGTTATAACACCTAGCTTCAGGTTCTTTGCTTTAAAAGTGAAAAGATTGAACTAGATGGTCTCCATATTCTTTGATCATTTACTGGAATAGCATAAAGGTAGAAAAATGGCAAAGAGGGGGAACTCTTGTATATCTCTTCTATCTTCTGTGATTTAAGGGAACAAATATGTGAAGTTCTTGAGAAGGCTTCTCTCAGAATATGCTATGGAAGGTAAGTTAAACTCCTTGGGTTATGTTTTCTCTTACTCTTCATCCTACTTTTTCTCTTACTCTTCATCCTACTTCATCCTTCTTACTCTTCATCCCAATAAAATCAAATGGCTCAAAACATTTTAATTCCTTCACAAAAACCTGCATCACAACTTAAAGACAAATCTATTTGTGTATCTATGTCAGGTGTTACAAGCCATTTCTAAGTATCCCACTCTATCAGGAAAATAACAAAATTAAACATGATTAACATCTTTGGAATCTTAGTCAAGATTCAAAAATTCCAAACGCATAGCTGTGGTGCTCAATGCTAAAAGGAGGCCACATTCTGCCCTCCAAGTGAAAACATTCTCCATTGTCCCATTCTAAGAAGGATGGAAATAATATAAAAATGTAAACTTTTAAACTCTCAGTGTATTGTCTTCCGAAGAGTTCCTGCATCTTCTTCTGCCAAGAGAAAGCCTTTGCTGGAGATCCGTTTATTTTGTTCATTAATATATCTTGATTTCAGGGGGATAAAAAAGTCCTCATGACCTTGTTCTAAGCAAATGATTTTTCCTCCTTCAGAAAACAAGATTTTGGTGAAGCAGTTGCCCAGGCTTGTGGTGTACAACAATGAGGTCAACCTTAGCTGCAAGTATACTCACAACCTCTTCTCAAAGGAGTTCCGGGCATCCCTTTATAAGGGAGTAGATAGTGCTGTGGAAGTCTGCGTTGTGAATGGAAATTACTCCCATCAGCCTCAGTTCTACTCAAGTACAGGATTCGACTGTGATGGGAAATTGGGCAATGAAACAGTGACATTCTACCTCCGAAATTTGTTTGTTAACCAAACGGATATTTACTTCTGCAAAATTGAAGTCATGTATCCACCTCCTTACATAGACAATGAGAAGAGCAATGGGACCATTATCCACGTGAAAGGTAACATGCAACTCTACCAGTGCACCACTCTAAAGTAATGGTTTTCAATGGCAGTCTTGAAAACTAGGTCATGATCAGTGACTTCCCAAAGAGGAAGTCTGCACATTCTAAGCTAGTGATATTTTGCATACTTTGATTCATCTCCCATTCTTCCATAATGTTCAGAAGGAAGGAAATGTACTCAAGTGCCATTCCCATGTCGTTTAACCCACTCTATTCTATTTTTCAGAGAAACATCTTTGTCCAGCTCAGCTGTCTCCTGAATCTTCCAAGCCATTTTGGGCACTGGTGGTGGTTGGTGGAATCCTAGGTTTCTATAGCTTGTTAGCAACATTGGCCCTTTGTGCTTGCTGGGTAAGAGAAGCAACACTGCTTTTGTGTACCTTTTCCACTACACATGTAATCTGAACATGTTCAAGAACTATGCCTGTGTGGTTTATTCTCTGTTTAACATGTGATTGTTACTATTATTGCTATTATTTCCCTGCTAGGTTTGAGTAGGCTCTCTTTTAGCTTTCAACTGTATTGGAGATGAAAACCTAATGTGAATTCTAGTTTTTAGAAGGCATTAATTAGGTGGCCAGGCAGAATAAGAAGCTAAACGGGTACATTGCGGGTGATGGTTGGGAGTCTTAGGGCCAGGTACTTTTCTTCTCCCCATTTTGCAATATCATTATGACACGTAAAATAGCTTTAATATACATATATGTATAAGAATCTAAGCAACTTGGGAATCTAGGCAATGAAACCAATGAACAATTTTGGTTCAGGGTCAAAAATTGTGAGAAATTTGGCTACTGAAATTATGCATTCTGCATTCAAACCTAGCAAAGAAACTAGGTCTGTTTATCTGAGTCATATTTTTATCTCCTCTGAAGCAGTTGAATTTTGTGAGGCCAAGTATGGTTGCTGTCATTATGAAACTATAATGGGAGTTAGACTTTTCTGAGCTCTCAGCACTGAATTAGAGTTTACCAACTTGTGCAAATGTTCAAGTAACAAACTTGGCATATTTTTCTTTACCTTCTTCAAAATTGAAGTTTTGAACATATCTTGATGACTGTATCTACTGTTAAATTGGGACTCCCTTACCAAAGGGTCTTTCCCCTTACTCAGAAACCTCCCATTCTCATGTACATGGTGTGGGACAGAGTATCTCCTGCTTTGATTCCATGTTGTCTTTGAATTTTTTTTTTATAAGTCAGATGCATGTATGAGTCATGTCTTCAATAAGAAATGTTACTCCTCAAGGACAAAGGACTATTTCTCTTGATATTCACCATCCATCTGGTATTAAGCATATTTAATGCTTAATGAGTGCTTGTCAGATTGTTGAATTGATAACCCCCATAAGGGTCTTTAAGGCATATTCCACACATTTAACTAATCTACACATGGGTCAGTGAAAACCATGACAAGTGGAATCATCCTATTTACTATAGCATTGTTATAGTGCTGGGGTGGTGGTGGTAGGTGGAGGTGAGGAGGGCATCCCGGGTTCATGGTCATGTCAATGATAGATGCAGCCTGAGATCCTTTTAAACTTCATTGGCCTATTACCAAAGCTTGCCTCTCCATCCTTCCCATTCCCCACATGAATTGTGAGAGATTCTAAGGGCAGATGGATATTTGCTAAGCTGCCTGTTGCCTAATCTGTACCTTCTGCAGGGTAGGGAACAAAGTGGCTACTTTTTCCTGGAAATCCTTTATACTAGATATCAAGTTGATATTTACCTGTCTTGCCTTCTCTAAGTTGCCCAACCCTGAGAGCTTTTTATGTAGAGAAAATTGCCTAAATTCTTCCTCTGATGTCAGTTGAGTCCCTCATCTTTCTGGATCTTGGTGTTTTCATACAAGGTACCTTCCCACTTTTGAACCTCTGTGGTACTTGCCAATGATTTAGAATGTAGAACCTTAGCCCTTATTTTCATCCCTTAGGAATTTCAATGTCTTAATCTAAAATATAGGTGCAGCGGCTTTTTGGGTACATCTCCAAGACAGGTGCTCCCCTGTAATATGCTGACTTAGGTCAATGTAATTTACCAGCTTCCCAGGAAGTAGTTTTGAGAATTACTTTAACTTTCAGTGGTCAGAAGGGTGCTGCTCATCATTTAAAACTTATTGTAAATACACATTAGAATATCAGTTACTATTATCAGGCACTAAATCCAGGCTCAGTGACTGGGACTGCCCAGAGGAACAAAGCCTGCTTCTCCTTTTCAGTGAATTTAAACAGTTTACTTTCAAATTGGAAACATCATAGATGCTATGGGCTTTTCTTTAGTAGCACTACTTGCTTTGTCTTGATAAAACTTATTTTAGTCTTATTCTAGTTCATAGGTTCCCCGTGAATTAGGAAGAGCCAGTTGTTGGCATAATCTTATCTTCTGTGGTCTCTTGTAGTCAGGTTGTCCAATAAGAACTCTTTATTTGCATCTCAACCTAGATCTTTATACTCTCTGACAAAAAGGGTGTGAAATAAATATATGTGTATATTTTGTAGAATAATACAGCATTTTTACCTTTGGCTCATCTTTCTTGCTGCTGTTACTATCTAAGCAACCACCAACTGGCTAAGCTAGACAGGGCATTAGGGATCCCTAGAGTTCAGCCATTTCCTGGGTCCTATTCTGGGATCCTATTTTTGACTGGTCTACATTGTGCCTTGGTGTAGCTGCTGTTTTCCCGGAACTTCCTGAGTGCTTGTGATGTGCTACTGTAGGCAGTTGTAGGTTGAGTGGGTTTCTGGGAGCAGCTGCACATTCTATCTCTGTTCTTGACCTGTTGCTGACATTTGAATAAATAAAGAGCTATCCTCTGCCAGGCTGCTGCAGAACAGCACCTGTTACTGTCACTCAATCCACCATTCACTCAGCTGAATGGTAAAACCTATTCTCTTTCTTAAAGGAGCCTTTTAAAAAACATGGTCTTCTCCACTATCAATCACAATGTAGGGAATGTAGATAGTATGTGGATAGGTAGTATCTGCCTTTAAATTCAGTGTGTTCTTGAAGACTGTGTCTTTAAGCGAACTGTCTTTTGTCTTGCTGTTGTTTTGAGGAAATAAGGAAGTAAGAGTGGGAGTGGAGGAAGGGCAAGGGAAGATAGATTGTGAAGTCCCACATCTTTAGCAGACACAGCGGATTGGTGAAGGGGCAGAATAGATGACCCAGTCACACAGACACATAAGGCAAATACTCCCCACACATATAGGCACGTGCTAGATGCAGCTGGACACTACAGGTTCTGTATGGTGTTCCCAGCCATGCACGTGTCATTTCCATCCCACTTTTATGTTTATGGCTAAGTGGACTAAGTCCACTATATGATAACAGCATGAGGGTAAGCATGGGAGCCAATTGAGCAGATCTTTCATAGTCTTTGTGCAACCTGGAGAGCCTCAGACTCAAGACATCTTCATTACTGGGGCCAGCTATAGTTTTATTTGGGTGTCTGAAGGCAAAGGCTGCCATTGGGAGTCTGGCAAGGGAAGTCCTCAGAGCTGTAGTAAGAGCTAAAATTCTTGCCAGGGTATCATTAGCAGCCTTCCACATTTATTTGGGGGCAGACACTTCCTTGCCCTTACTCCTGCCGTGTCATAACCTTGTGCCCAAGAGAACTCTAGTCTTTCATTTATAGAAAGGATGTAGAGCCAAGATGTTTGAAGAGCAACTTCCCTCACCCACTTGGTTTCCATGGCTACTTCTCTTGAATGAATCTCCCAATTATGTCTGTTTAATGTTATGGTCTTCTTAGTTTCAGCTGGATCATTCATCCATCATTCAAATCCCAAATGACCAAAGTTGAATTTGTAACCTTCTCTTACAAATCTACTTCTCCTACTGTCTTGTCTTATATCTATGGATGGAGCAGCATCCTTCCAGGCTCCCAGGCTCAAATCATCAGTCATCTCTGGGTATGAGCAAAAAGGAATGGACAAGCAATCCAATAATATTCATTCTAAATTTGGTCACATATTTTGTATCCATTACTTCCCTTTCACTCCATTCATTTTCATGATCAGACTCTTTCGATCATGATTTATCAGTCTTGGCACTATTGACATTTTGGGCTGGATAATTCTTTGTTGTAGGGGGCTGCCCTGTGCATCAGAGGGTATTCAGCAGCATCTCTGGCCTCTACCCACTAGGTGCCATAGCATTCTTCCTAGATGTGACAACCCAAAATATCTTCAGACATTGTCAAATGTCCCCTGGAACAGGGGATAGGGAGCTGGTTGTGTCAAGAATGAGGCTTAGGTCGTCTGGTTTGGGCAACCGTATATATGGTAATATCACCCGCTGAGATCAGAAACAATGAGAGAGGACCAGACTTTATGGGAGGCTCTTGAGTTTCCTTCTGGACATGGTGAGTTTTAAGTGCCTTTGAGGTCTAGGTCAGAGATATAAATTTGGGTGAAGAGTTGCAAATGGGGATGAGATTGCCTAGAGAGAGAGAGGAAGGAGTGAGTAGAAGTCTATGGGGAACTCACATTGAATGACTACTTAAAGAAGGATGAGCTTGCAAGGGAGGCAGGCAAGGAGTAGCCAGACAGGTAGGATGAAAACCAGGATGGTACCATCTCACAGAAGGCAAATGGAAGAATGCTTCAAAAAGGAGAGAATAATCATTAGTGTAGAATGTGGCTGAGAATTCAAATGATGACAACTGAAAACATGTTAGCTGTATTTGGTAATGTGGGAGTCAGTATTTTTCCAACCTTCAACACTTGCTCCTGCCCATTTGACAACAAAGGTATGAATGGTTCATGGAGGAGTGCATGGAAATAGGCCAGGGCAGAAGTCACTTGCTTACGTATTTATTCAAGTGTTCATTCCATTCACATGCAACATATCTACTTATGCACCAGGCCTAGGTGCCAAGAAATAGACATTTTTTTTTCATAATAGAGAATTCTGCATTCAGAAATCTGGGTAGCTTTCTATTTCTAGAATTTTTATGGGACTTTTATCAAATATGTAAATTTTACCATCATGTTGGTTCAGAAAAGATGCTCCTAATGCCCAGTCAAAACTTTGCTAAGATTTATGGCAAGTATGCTCTTGCTCTGGGTTTAGGATTGCCCCTACTTTCTTCCCTTACCCCTGATAGAAAGGGGAAGAAGGAGCAGAGTCTGAGGAACAGAGATGAAGGACACTATTGTCTTTACAGAAATGTACGTGCATATAAAAGAATAGGAATGTAAGTAGTTGTCTAGAACCATAACTCTCCACTAATTTGGACTCCACTGCTATGAATTTTATGATCATTTCAGAATCTAAGGTCCTCTTGGATTACCTGTGGAAAAACAACTTGTTAACCAAATGACTAACATAAGAAGATTGCAGTGGAGAAGCTCAACCTTTTCACGGGAGGAAGGGCCTTAAAGAGTACTTACATATCAACAAAGGATATGTTAATTAGATATGCTTTTGGAATTCAGATCAAATGATTGTATTAAGAGTAACATGGGTACATTTATCTAAAATACGTTGTTTGATTCCGATTTCACAGGTTAATTTGGAAGAGTCCAAAGTAATTAGGTTTGATTAGTCACTATCCAGGTCCAAGGCGCTCAATGAAGTCAGGTGTATTCAGCTTCATTTGACAGTCTATGTTCTGAATAGTTGCTCCCAAGTCTTAGAGCTCCTCCCATGACGTCTCTTTCTGTGCCCCTGCCCCCTTCACAGTGATGTTTCTCTTTTCTGCAGATGAAGACCAAGAGGAGTAGGATCCTTCAGAGTGACTATATGAACATGACCCCCCGGAGGCCAGGGCCCACCCGAAGGCACTACCAACCCTACGCCCCAGCACGCGACTTTGCGGCATACCGTTCCTGACATGGACGCCTATCCAGATGCAAGCCGGCTGGCAGCGCTTCACCTGCTCAACACAACTGCTCTGGATAGGAAAAAACTGCCTCGTCTTCAGCCGGCCACCAGCTCCCATTAGGGGCTCTTATTAGGCCAACGATGCCAATGTTTCTTGAATGACTAGACCAAATAACATTATTTTGAGGCTCTGAAATGAAGTTAAAGAATATTGCTGTGGCAGGCTCTATCTTGTAGTGCCATGACCCAAATTTCAACTTACCATGTATTTATTGACTTGATCAAGAGGTTACAGTAGAGAACAAAAAGCCAGTGGATTCTGTTAGCCTTGAAATCTGTTTTCCATTTCACTTCTCTTTCATCTCACTCACCTGAACACTGTGGCCAAGTGGAGTGTGATATGGAAGGACTTTTTAGATGGAGAAGAAAGGTTACAAAACCATTCCTTTTGGTTAAAGGCGGGTTTAGGGTGGGGATAGGTAAGGGTGGGGGAGGGGGGAGACTTCATATTTTTAAAATCATTAAAACACTGTCTCTCATTCATGAAATGAGCCACTAGTTCCTATTTAATACTTTTGGTTAAGAAAGATATAGACATTGTGTTGTTTTTTGTTTTTTTTTTTTTTTTGTTTTTTTTTTTTTTTAATTCTGGTCATATTTAGTCCTTTGGACCAGTGGAATACCTTCAAAGCAATTTGAAGCAGTCTTGCTCTTCTTACTCCCTGCAATGGGAATTCAATGTAGTACTGACCATATGATTTGAAAAGAATAAAGTAGTCCCCCCAAACCACAGAAGAATGTGTCAGGAAATGAAACCACCTGATGTCAAAATTATTTGAATACTATGAAGTGTTATTTCTTTAGCAGATCATTTCAGTCACATCATAGAGGGGGCTTTTCTGTTCCATATATTTCAGATTTTCTGGGTTGGTCTCTTTGTTATCTGTGCAGAAATCTAAAGTGGGATGCTGAAAGCGTATCCAGAGCAGCAATGATACTGTGAAAAAGGGGTGTTAGTACTCCTTAGGGTATATGGAGGATGAGTCCCAAGATGCTTCTTCTAAAGGAGGAGAATAGAAGGGAATGATGGGACTCTTGCCAGTGTGCTCAGGGAGTGGCTGGCATCTGGTGGAAAATTTCCAGAAGACAACAGGCAAAAGGAAATGTGGCAAGAACTCCTTTACAGAGACTTTATGTGCTTTAGGGCTCTGTGCTCCAGAACTCTGTGGGTTCAGCTGTGTGTTTACCCTGGAGGTCCAATGACATGGAAAAGTATTTTGGAGTATGTCTTTTGAGTCCACATCAAAGTTCTCAAGATACTCAACAAAGCCTGACCCTGTAAAGCCTGACCTTGTAATGAGCACAGATATTTTTCTGCCTCCCGTTTGGGTCAAATGGAGTATGCCTGGGGACCTTGAAGAAGAGCTTTACTGCTACCTTTACAATTTGTTCAGTGCCTCGATTTATTCAGATGTTAGAGGAGTCTAGGTTGTAGAAGCAGATGAAATAGATCTTGTCCAAGTCCCATTACTAGTTGGCCTCAGGCAAGTTGCTGACTTTCTAAGACTCTGGCTTTTCAACTATAAAATGGAGGTAATGATCATAATCTACTGGACCAGTGATGTACTGCTCTGTCCCTATACTATAATCTCCATCAGGGCATGGCCCAAATTTGTCCTTTTTTCATGCTTGTCCCTGATGCTTAGTACCATACCTGACAAATAATGTTAGCTATTATTATTATTGCCATATAAATTATGTATAAAGATTAAACTGGGAAATGCCCCGAGAAGGGGAAGAATATTGTAACACAAATTTAAACCCACTACCCAGGGATAAGGTGCTATAAAATTTGAGAATCTCTTAACTTCTGCCATTTTCCTGTTTTGGAATATTTTAGCTTGTAATGAAATGTACAGCATTCTGCCCCCCACTTTTGTGTATAGAAAGAAGTCTTCTTTAATTTTTTTTTTTTGTGTGTGTGATGTGGGGAGGGATAGGAATCCTATGATTCCAGACAGAAAATATTGTACTTCAGTTGACTTTGAAATGGGCTTCCATTCCACGAATACAATTAACCCAAAGAAGGTCAAACTCGCTAGTACTTGGGTGACAAAAACTCCTGAATTTTTACTGGCACGTGTGCTGCATTGCCAGCCTCTTGGCACACAGAGTTCTTTAATCCAAGTGACTGGATTGGATTTGAAAATGATAGAGCTAGAGAATTTTTAGAAAGGGCAATGTCAAAACATAAATTTCAAAAATGGAAAGATTTGATCTTTGGTAAAAAAAAATGGTTTTATTTTCTGATGGGAAAAATAGGTCTACTATAGATGAATCACACTTTAGATTTCTCTTACTCACTCTGAACAGAGCCAAAGTAGAAATGTTAACAGGGAAGTCCATTTTCATTATTAGTATGAGCCAAGAAATGGTTTAAAAACAGTGGTTGGAGCAATGCTTTTACAGTTTCACATAAGGTAATTATGAAGAAAATAATGTCATTTGCTGCTATTATTGTAAGAGTCTCATAGTTAATAGTATTTCTATAATTTTTGATTGTGAACTCACTTATGTTGGACCAAGCATGCCAGTTTAAAGAGACCAAGTGTACATTATGTTCTGTGTACTCAGTGGTAAAATTACTGAACTATCACGTAACTGTTTTTAAATTTATGCTTTAGTATTTGTCTTTCAAAGCAGGTATGCTTCAGTTTTGGCCATGAATCTGGAGAAAACTTGCTATTTAAAAATGGTGTGGGATAAATCTTTTAAAGTAAATCTCCAGTTTAGCTTTTTAAAAAAAACCCAAACTTTCAGATAGTAGTTTTATTTCAAGCAAGGTACACTCCTGGTTTGTTTACTTGGCTTTAGTCACAATTTCTCATCAGACCAATGGTTTAGATCTTTGAGATGTCAGGCTGTGCATTTTGTGTGATGTGAATGTTCTACGAGAGACATCAAACTTTAGTCTTGACCCCATCAGTCCCTTGGGTTAACTAACGGATCCACTAGTTATCATGGCTAATTTAATGGGGATGTTGATGGTTAAATGGATGTTAGATCCCTCATTTCAGCTTTTTGCTCTGCTGGATAAGAGCCACAGCCCACCTAGGGACTGACCTCAAAGTGTTAAATTCAAATACATTCTGGAGGTTAGAGATGGTGGCAGTGATGGACCCAGAACTAGGGTCATCACTGCTGTAGACCTGTAATTGACCCAAGTCAAGGACAGTGGCAAGGATTTTCTCAAGTCCTGGGCTGAGTAACTTCTTGGGATCTGTAAGCACATTTGAGGCTCAGGAAATCTCTCCTAGAGGTATATGCATACTTTCCAACATATTTCTCCTCAAACATCACAGGCATGTTTCCATCTCGGGGCTTTTACACATACTGTTTCCTTTGTCTGGAATGTTCTCTTCTGGGTATCTATCTGGCTTGCTCCCTCATTTCCTTCAGGCCTCTGCTTAAATGTTACTTTCTGCCCTAGTTAATACCCCCACTTGCCCCACCAACCCTATATACTTTCCTTGCTTGCCTTGTTACCATAGCATTTCACCATCTCTTATGCAAGATTTTTTTTAATTTTTTTAATTATTTAAAAAAATTTTTTTTTCAACGTTTTTAATTTATTTTTTTTGGGACAGAGAGAGACAGAGCATGAACGGGTGAGGGGCAGAGAGAGTCTTATGCAAGATTTTTAAAAACTTATTTATTTGTTTATTGTTTGTTTCCCCAAAGTAGAATGTAAGCTTCATGAGGGATGGAACTTTGTCTGCTTTGTTTATTGCCATATCCCCAGTGCCTAGAATAGTACCTGGCATGAAATGTATATTTATTGATTAAATGAATGAACTGCATACACCTTATGTATTAATGGTCAGCTTAAATGTACTAATCATACTCTGAGAAGGAGAGAGTCAGCTCCGTTTTCTACTTTTCTATTAATAAGTTCAAAAATCCATTTTATCAGTGAAACAGGAGGTAAAACATATGTAATACACAGCCGAACCTGATGAAAGAAAACCTGATAGATAGAAGTTCATTCACATTTTAGAAATTTTTGTGCAGTGATGAAAACCAATACTGTTAGAATCATCTTAAAAGGTCATGCTAAATAAGCCACAGACAAGAGTAAGTTGCTTTTCCATTGAAGTTCCCAAATTTACTCTTAACAGAGTATCGACCATGTTTTAAACATGACTTTAGACTGAGACTTCTAACACTGTTGCCTTGGTAGTTAAAATCCCATCTCACTATGAACTGCTACTCATTTCTCTCTCTCTTTTTTTTTTTTGACCCCAGCAAATTCTATAAATGCCTTGCCTGGCTATGATTCAAAAAGAGCTCACAGATGAGAATGCTGGGGATAGATAATTTCAGCTTCTTTATCTGTCATGCTCATAACTGAACACTCTAATGGCTTGTAAGAGTTTAAAAATAAAAGACCAACAACAAACAAAATTGTGGCACTTTTAGTAAATTGAAAATTCAAATCAGATATGTTAATCACCACACACGCACACACACGCACACACACACATGGCTATCATCTTGCAGGTAGGGGAAGGCCCTTGAAAAAGAGACACAGAGCTTGTCTGATAATTTACATAGTGGCTCCTATTTATTTCATTGCAAACTCTTCTTTGAAGGTGGCCTGAAGTCAGATAGGTGTACCATGAGTTCTTCTCCAAAGTGACTCTTCTTTGTTGAAATGGAGCTCATTAAATTTAATAAAGGTAAACTTGAAAAAGATGAGTTTATATGCATCCTCCTACTCCAAAAAACCCTGAACTTAGCTAATCACTCATGAATTCAATTGGACAAACCAATTCAATCAGAAAGGGACAAGACTGGTAAAAATCAGCCATTAAATGAATCTGCTCAATAAGTGCTCCTTTATTGGGCTAATAAAAATAGTGTAACCTAGTTATGTAAAAAGGTTCTAGCACCTTGAAACCCAAGTTCAAAGTGAAATCAAGTGCAAACTTAATAACTTTACCTAACAGATCTCCCACCATGTTCTAACTACATAACTATTGAATGATATAATTGCTCACAGCCCTGAAGTACCTTTTTTTCTCTAGTCTGATAAAAAATATGGATTTTTTTAAGCAGTACCCTTTCTCCTCTCTCATCTTGCCTGTAACAGAGATAATGGATGAGTGAGAAAAATCAAAGAAACTTCTAGATCCATCATAATGGAGGCCAAACCACCACACCAGCAGCAGCAACTGGAATGGTCTGAGAGTCATTACCAGACCCTTGTTTGGTAACTTATTTGTGTCTCCTAAATTGAGGCACTGCCTCACTCTTGACTTTTCGTCAGTGGTACTCAGAAGTTTGGTTCTTAAGGAACAAATCTGCATGGGTGGATCTCTCCACTTTCTCTGATGGCATCCCAAATGAATGGATGCTTTCCCTTCGAAGATTCACAGGCTCTCAGAACTTAGAAACCCAGACCACTGTCCAGAGCAGAATGTAGTACACTTTCGCGGTATTTCTTTTGTTCTTTTCAGGGTGTGTGGACACTTGGGCTCCATACTTGAAAAATGCTCGGGATGAAATACAGGTGATCCAAGAATATTTTGTCTTTTCTAAGCTGACCTCATTATTGAGGCTACTCAAAAGGCCAGAATATATGCTTTCCAAAGACCAGCTTGGTATCCTGTTTGCTTGATTAAATTTTGAAAGGTGTTGGAGTGCCAGGAATTCAGGGGACGAAAAGTCACAGAAGGGTGAATTTATCCTAGAGTAGGGGTGGACTAGATTCTCCTTACATTGCATCTTGATAGTGCTGTCTTGATGACAGATTTAAACACTCCTCTGGCTCCAAAGAACAAGTTGTGAGAGCTGGGTGGAAATGTCAGTTGAAACAGAAGAGCAGCAAACAGCTTTGTTTTCCTATAGTTGTGGTTTTACTTGGTGATGATGACACATGAAGATGAAAATGTGCAGCATGAACTCCAGTTGTTATCTGAGTGAGCATCTCTGCCAACACTGAAGGATATGTGTGGGTGTCACCTGCAAGCAAAGAGAGAGAGAAAGAAAAAGAGGCCCTGTTTCGGAAAGAAGAGCCAGTTAATCAAAGATCAACAAGTGGTGATGTTTATTTCATGAGCTTTATCTTTGATTTCCTTCCCCTCGTTAATCTTCAAGTCTCAATTTTGTCTCTGGACTAAATATATAAGTGTCTGGTGATTGAGGAAGGGTGGAAAGGTGGGCTTGAATGGGGATCATGGCCATTACTATAGTCATTCGGTCATTTTTTCGTCTCCTGGGCACAGATTAACAATTGATATGTTAGCTTCTAAATGGTATGTTAGCTTCTAACTTTTGAGAACCTGTGGCATATTATGCAAGGATAGACAAACTTGAGATTGCTGTTGGGGACCCTTTTTCACTCCCAACCCTGTGCAACTCTTGTTTCACTTGTTTTATGCTTCTTCCTCCTTCCTTCCTATTCATTCTTTCAATAACTATTCAACGAGCACCTGCTCAGCTCTAAGAAATGGGGTAGATACTGGGTATGTGGCAGTGAGCAACACGGACATTATTATCTCTACACTTACTAAATGTAAAAGGTAGACTTTATGTAGCCCTTTTCCTTCTTCTTTAAATACGCTCCTCCTCTTGGTAACCATTTAGTCTTAATTATGGGCTCAGACCTTCATGTGGCTCTTTGATAACCTCTGTTCTGTTGGTTTGCCTGAAATCTATTTCTTTGAGGTGTTCTTATTTAACATTTCTAGCACCTTTAATGTCTTAGATGGGGTATTGATAAACTTTTTCTGGAAAGGGCCAGATAGTAAATATTTTAGGCTTTGCAACCACATGGTCTCTTGCAGCTATTCAACTCTGCCAGTGTAGTGCAAAAGCAGCCATAGACAATATGTAAACAAATGAGCATGTCTGCATTCCAATAAACCTTTATTTGTAGACATTGATACTTGAATATCAGGTAACTTTGATATGTTACACAATATGAGTATTCTTTTGATTTTTTTTCCCAACCACTTATACATGTAAAATCCATTCTTAGCTCATGGGCTGTTCAAAAGCAGGCTGTGGGCTGCATTTGGCCTGCAGGCTGCAGTTTGCTGACTTAGACCCACGCCACAATTTTAGTTACAATTATGTCTTTGAGTTCCAGTCACCATCTGCATTTTTAGGGCTGGAAGCAATCAGTTTGGATGTGTAAAAAGGCTTCTTGGAAGTGGTGAATGTTAAGCATCTGTTTTGAAAGAAGGACATGGATCATGCAAGAAGGAAGAAGAAACTTCGTCTGAGGGAAAGTCATTTTAGGTAGAAGAAATGGGAAATTAAAAGTAAAGATGAGGAGAAGCTGTTTGAATGAGGATGCAGTCCCCTGTACATTATTGCTAAAAGCCTAAAAATCTTGGGAATTGTGGTTACTCTTCTCTCAAGTCCAGTTTGCCTTTTCTCCTCTTTTCTAAGCATCAAATCCTTTTAGTCTCCAAAGAAACAAAGCAAATTTTGGGTCACAGCAGGTAGGGGCCAAAAAATATGGCCTTGTTTAGTGTAATGAACAGGACCACTTTCACGGTGAACTCTTCCACACGTAGCACAATCCAATCCAACATGGGGTAGGTGCAGCAGAGATCAGAAGCAGCTGTCTCAGAATTGGCTCCCTACTTTCTGCCCATCATCCATGATTTCAGTCTGCACTTGGCTGCCATTTTATAGGTGACCAAGAGTGACCACCCCCTGGAATCCAAACTTTCACAGGGAAGTGGTAAAATCAGTTTTACTTACATAAGAAGGACACTGACCTGGCTCTTACCATTCTCTCATCTCCATTCATGTCTCTTGTCTACAGCTGCTGGTTACACCCAAGGTACGAACAGTCTCTGGAAGCAGTCCAGCATATGTGGGCACCCCAAGTCATACACCCATCTGGGCAATTTAAAAATAGAGCCAAATGTAGCATTTAGTCCGATCTGTCCAGCCAAGATGAGGAAATTGCCTCTAAAAGGTCAGATGATTAAGATCATTGTGCCAATAGTCTAGGATGTCAGTAATGAATAAAGATTCTGGCAGAATGAATTTATCCTGACTTTGTATATGGCATTCAAGTTCTGGGTCTACATGAACAGCCTCAGGAATTCCAAGATTTTTCTTTTCCGTCATGTAGGCCCACTGTGTATATTTATGTGTTGTGTGCCCTGCACAGGGCCCCTAGCCAAAGGGGGTGGAGGGGGCTGAAATCCCTTTGGATCCCCTTAAGCTACTCATCTGCAAGAGCTATGTCCACCTGCAGAGAGTGCCTTTCTCTACTGCCCACACATATGGACTGCTGAGGTCCTGACAGAATGCTTGCCTTTCTGCTACTTGGTGACTGAACTCCTTATAGAATAAATTAGGTCCTCATTCTCAAAACAGGAATTATCTAGGATGAGCAAGAGTTAAAAATCAACCAAAAAAGTGGAATTGTTCTTAATACCATAAAAATTTCTCTCTTGGGTCCCTTCTGTATTCTTTTCCACACTCTTTATTTATTTATTTATTTATTTATTTTTCTGCACAATTTAATTCAGTTGGGTGGTTTTCTCTGAAATACTTCTTGGTGGGGGGAGGGTGGTTTAGGAGTAATGTGAGAAGAAACTTCCTGGCTCAGATCTCAGAGGAAAAAACCTGTGCCCTGGAGAACACCAGGTTTGGAGTTCTTTCCTGGGCTGTCCTTGGAACTTTTCTGTTAATGGCAGAATGTATTCTTATTTTGTAGTTCTCAGTACATGAGGGGCTTGGACTAAATAACTTCAAGTCTGATATCTATAATAGGTATGGTAAAATCATATTCCTGATTATAACTCTGCCAAAATAATCGTCCCCAAATAAATTCATTGCTTTGGGTTTTTGCCCATCACCACATTCCTATTTTATAGCTATAAATATTTTATGTTTGATATTTTTCAGTAAGGATTATTTGAATAAATCTATAATTTCCTATAACTCTTAAATTCAATAATTGATCATAAAGGTTTCCATTACTTTCTCTAAAGAAAATCATGAATTTTATTCATACATTTTAGGTCAGAAATCTTGAAAACTTTTTGGAACTTATGGATTTCTTGTGTGAATTTAATCTTAAAAGCACCTTCATGTTATAGCACAAGAAACTATTACATCATTTTTAGAGTTTATCACTTTCCAAATAATAAACTTCTTGATGACATAAACTTTACATTATTTAGTCTTCCATGGTGAACTATTATCTTGAATATGATACGTGCTCAGCACATCTTTTTTTGTTGTTGTTAACATTTTGTTTTAATTTAATTTGATTTAATTTAATTTTAAAGAGAGAGAGAGAGCGAGAGCGAGTGAGAGCATGCCTGTGCAGCAGATGGCTGGGTAGGGTGGGGGGGGGGAGAGAGAGAGAGAGAGAGAGAGAGAGAGAATCCCAAGTAGGCTCAGCGCTATCAGCACAGAGCCCAATGTGGGGCTTAAACTCACAAACCATGAAATCATGACCTGAGCCAAAAGCAAGAGTCAGATGCTTAACTGACTGAACCACATAGGTACCCCACTCAGCACATCTTAATTGGATGAATAAATGGATGGATGAATGAACATCTGTCATTTGATAAATATCTGCAAGCTGTTTTGGCCTTTGACAGATTAGATGAACTAGCTACTGTGAAAAGACTTGGGAAAATTGAGGACTACTGATAAAGATTTAGAGTTTCATAAATTGTCAAAATGTATTCTATTAATATATACATTTTCAGACATTGTTTAGACATTCAGAAGCAAAACCCATTTCCCCTTCCTTGGCAACAAACAGAACTCTAATTGTGTTCATGTATCTACCCCCATTGTGCTTCTGGGGCGTTCCAGAGAGTGGGTAATAATTGGTTTAAGCCAGAATAGTGGTCCTATCTTCTCATTAGTGACTGTTTTAAGCATGGACATGTGACAACATTCTGAACTAGAGCCAAGGCAGTGTGTTCTAAGAGGTCTCTGGGAAATTTTTTCCTGGCTCTTTAAAAGAGGTCGGTGGAAATAAACAGTCTCTTTCCTGCTACAGAGTGTTGTGTCTGTAAGTGGCATCTGGAACAGTCATTTTAGGACTGTGAGGAGAGGAGAGTTAACCCAAAAAGAACACGCTGAGATACACAGAGCGGGAAGAGAGGAGGAACCTGTGTTCTGATGACATCGTTGAGCTGTAGAATGAACCAACACTGAAGCTGTTCTTCCTTCAACTTCTTGTCATGTGAAACAATAAATAACTTTATCATTTAAGGCATTTGAGTTGGCTTTTCTGTTGCATGAAGCTTAAAGCATTTAACTAGTAACTCGTTTATGCTTATTGATGTTCATAAACACTCAGATTATATTACTTGGTATACACAGAACTTGACTCACTAGTATCTTGTCTTGTTGACATGCTCAGTAATTAGTCTCTGGTAACTGTGAATAATTAAATGTTATGCTAGATGTATACTTACGACAGTATTCATACCTGCTGACATGGGAAACTTGGGAAACTTGCTGCCTTGAACACACTGCCTATTGGGGTGTTGTAGATTGCAGAATAGCTGAAGATACAAGAACCTCACAAGAGATCAGTAAGACTTAACTGATAAGAAGGAGCACCTCCTACAAGGAGTCTGGGGAACTTATAGTCATATATATTTATTTTATTTTATTTTATTTTATTTTACTTTTTTAATCTACACCCAAATTAGTTAGCATATAGTGCAACAATGATTTCAGGAGTAGATTCCTTAATGCCCCTTACTCATTTAGCCCATCACCCCTCCCACAACCCCTCCAGTAACCCTGTGTGTTCTCCATATTTAAGAGTCTCTTATATTTTGTCCCCCTCCCTGTTTTTATATTATTTTTGCTTGAATTAAATATATATGTGAGATACAAGAACACTGGTTTGCTTCCTTATAGTGTAGGACACTACACACCAGTAAAATCTAGCTGAGTGGTCTCTTCTTATCCCTGCGTTTGTTTGTTTCTCTTTTTTACCTGTTTATGCCTTTATTGTCAATAATTGTTTTCTGTTACATAAACATGCCAAAAACTGAAGTTTTTGACACTTTCTCTTTTTTAATTTTTTTAACATTTATTCATTTTTGAGAGACAGAGCATGAGCAAGGGAGGGGCAGAGAGAGAGGGAGACACAGAATCCAAAGCAGGCTCCAGGCTCCGAGGTGTAAGCACAGAGCCCGGTAGGGGACTCAAACTCACGGACCGGAAGATCATGACCTGAGCTGAAGTCAGATGTTTAACCGACTGAGCCACCCAGGTACCCCTACAGTTTCTTCTTTCGTTCTTTCTTTCTTTCTTTTTCTTTCTTTCTTTCTTTCTTTCTTTCTTTCTTTCTTTCTTTCTTTCTTTCTTTCTTTCTATATAATTTATTGTCAAGTTAGCTAACATACAGTGTATACAGTGTGCTCTTGGCTTCACGAATAGATTCCTATGATTCATCACTTATATACAATACCCAGTGCTCATCCCAACAGGTGCCCTCCTCAATGCCCATCACCCATTTTCTCCTCCTCCCCACCCCCATCAATCCTCAGTTGGTTCTCTTTATCTAAGAGTCTCTTATGTTTTGTCTCCCTCTCTGTTTGAAACTATTTTTAATGCTCCTTAAACTCCGGGGAACCAATAAGAGAGAGAGGTCATAGTAGGTGTAAAACAATAAATATTTTAAAATATCTTAAATTTAAAAATTCAAAATGTACTTTGTTAAAAATATAAGTAAAAAATTACATTGTTGATTTAGACCAGCAGCTTAAAATTAAAAAACAAAACAAAGCAAAAACCTCTCCCATTTTTCTTCTACTGAAATCCTACCAAAAGGTCAAAGTAGGTTTGTTTAGTAGGCTTAGCCCCGATTACTTCAGTATCTCTTAGTTTCTGCAGTGGCTACTCAGGTAACACCAATCTTCCTTGGGATGACACATTAACTTCTAGAGTAGCTTTGGGATTTTCTGGAGGAAGCCTTGTGTCATGTGAAGAGAATGCAAACTGAGCACACATATGTTCAGTATAGTGACAGACACTGAGAAGGACAGAGAGGTTTAACACATAGTCCTGATCTCAGAAATTTACTATCTGGTTGGGTAAATAGAAGAGATTTACATAAACAGTATATGCTAAGCTCCAACTAAATGTTATACAATTCAAATTCAGAGGTGAAAGATCATGGTGGACTGGAATTTCAGATCTGGCTCTGGACTGGAATGAATGTTACTGTATATATATCTTTTAAAACTTGTGTGAAGTAGAATTGCTTTGAGGGGGAGTTTTGCACTTTCAATTTTTAGAAATATTGTCAATTTGCTTTGCATAGAGATCATACTGATATATATTCCCATCAGCCTTGTACGAGAGAGACTGTTATCCTATTTATTACCAATAACACAGTTTTATCACAGTTTGATCTTTGCCAATTTGGTAGCTTAAAATGGTATCTCATCATTGAGTTAATTTGCATTTCCTTTTTTGTGAATCATATTCAGTATCTTTTCATATGGTTAAGAGTCATTCATATCTCATTTTTTGTGAACTATCTACTCACATTTTTTGTCCATTTTGTTTTCAGCTGTACTATTGCCTTTTAATGTAGGACCTCTTTAAGGAAACTAGCTTTTTGCTTGTAACTCCTTCATTTTAGTGATGAGCAGATGCAAGCTCCTCATCAATATCTGTGAAATACTCATTCTGTGCCTGCACTGAACTTGGCACCGAAGTTAGATATAGCCCCTGTCCTCAGGAAGCTTCTGGGTTGTGGGAGACACGGTACCAGTCCCATGTTTTTTTGGTCTATTATAAATAAGGCATAGGGAGTTATTGGAGCTCAAGGGTGTGGCACCACCTACGCATGGGAGGAGTTGGGGAGACTCAGGGAAGCATTCGTGGAACACGTGACACCAGCTGAATCTTAAAGGACAAGGGAGACTTAACCAGATCACAGAGAAGAGATTTACATTTCAGGTAGAGAGACCAGCTTGTGCAAAAACACAAGCATGGTGCCTTTGAGGAGTTCAGCATATGATTTCAGAGTGGCTGGAGAGCAGGTTGATACGGGAGAATGTAAGAGATGAGACTAGCAGTGTGGCTGACTTCATATTATGATAGACCCATGCCAAGAAATTTGGAGTTTATTCCAAGGGCATTGGAAAGCTAATAAAATTTATATATATTTTAAATCTTCATTTTAAATTGTCATAATTTATGATTAATAACCTTACCTTATGGAAAGCCACACAATAAACACTAAAAGTCTTCCTCATCCTTGTTCCCTCTGCTACAGTACTAGTCTTCATTTTTTTACAGTTTCTATTTATTTTCATAACCCTAAATATGTGTATATTCATATTTCTTGATTTATTAAACTTAACGGTACTTAAATACTTTCCACAGTGAAAGATGAAGATCTAGCTCATTTACACTAACTCCTACCCTCCCAACTTTCTGGAAGAGTTTTAAGCACAGGGGACCCAATTAGATTTGCATTTTAGGAAGGTAATTTTGCTAGTGTGTGAAGGGTGGTTTGGTAGCTGCTATAGTAACTGGAACAAGAATGTGGGACGGAGGGAGGGGTTAGTGGAAGGTGCTTGGGAAGGTTAAGATGGTGGCTGACTAGGAGTTTTTGGAGGGAGGGAGAGAGTTGCTCTCTGGGTGCTGACTGGTGTTACAGCAGGTGGTACTTGCAATCTAAGACACGGATGTAGGAGGAGACAGTGATTTTTAGCAGGGAAGGAAGATGATGAATTTCACTTTGGATATGTTGAGTTGGACATGTTTCTGTGAATCCAGGAAGAGATGCCTTCTGAGGCAGCTGGCCATAGAATTGTGGCACTCAAGAGTCAGACCTGGGCTAGTAGATAGATTTTTGAGTCAGGCATCAATCCACAGTTTATTCATTTTCTCATTTGTTCCTTCAACACATGTTTGTTGAGTGTCTTCTATGAGCTACACGCTGGGTATAAAATAACGACAGCAGACAAATTTCCTCCTCCTGGAACTTTCAAAAAGGTGGAAGATAAACAGTAACACATAAACTTACAAAAATGTGCATACAGTCTGAGGTAGACACTATGAAGAAAAGAATAAGGCTTATGAGCTAGAATGACAGCATAAAACAAATTTAGACTGGGGGGACAAGGGGAGAAATTATGCATAGGTAAGTCATCTCTATACCTAGACCTGGAGAGTGCCAAGCATTAAGGAGGTCTTGAACAGAGGGCCTTTTAAAGTTGAAGTCATGGGCAGGCCAAGCCCTAATCTTCGTGGAGCTCAAGATGAAGTACTAAATACCTAAACATCATAAATCAAGGCAACAAAGTGTCAATAAATATGTTCTATTCCCCGACTGAGATGAATTTCATGATGACAAAATATAAAAATAAGTGTGAAGACAGAGCAAACTATGGACTACAGCTGAATTCTGCTATTATAACATATGGCTGGTCTTCCATTAGTGGGTTGAGGTGTCTGAATGAGCAATAAAATTAAGACACATATCATGCTCTGTTTTTTGAACTAGGTGCTGGTTATTTGCTCTGAAAACTCACTGAGCTGTACATGTATGATTTGTGTACTTTCTGTATTGTTACACCGTAGCAAAGAGTTTTAAGAATTTGTCATATACTTATGTCATAATTCTATTTTTCTTGTTTTTATTTCAGCACAAATCATACGTGTTATAATCAAGACTTTAAACACAATTTGTGTATCACTGACTGTAATGTTGAATGAGACAACTTATCTGTGTTCACTGTAATTCTTTGTCTCAGTTGAGATGATGCCTTGATCTCAGATGGTCAGAATATAGTCTGTAGAGAAATTTGTTATAGGATTACTTATAGGTGAATCTTCTTCATATCCATTTCTTTATATTTTATTAAAATGCCACTTTTGTTGTATTTTGCACATGTAGTTTCTCTTCATTTGGAAAAATAATTTACTCTAAAATAAAAAGTGCTTTCAATTTATTTTAAAAAGAAAATATCCATGTTATATCTATTTATTTTTTATAATAAATAACAAGGAATAGTCCATAACAAATAACTGTAGCCAGAACAAGTACAGAAGTAACTTCATTTTCTAACAAAACCACAATTTGTTTTTTATTTGAGGATCTTCTGTTATTTCACTTCATTCTTCTAATGGATTCTCTGTCTTGTCTAAGCTAAGTCTAATTGCTTTAACAGTATTTAGTTGACATTCCCATCATGTACTCAAAAGCAGTTGTAAGGTCAAATTTGCTATCTGTTCCATGAGGATTTCTGTTTTTTGACAGGTCCATAAAATATTGTGTATAATCTTTGAATTTTTTCAAAGAAAGTTCACTCTCAGCATATTTGAAGCCATATCTCATATAGTGCCAAATACAAACAATGAATCATATGTGACCTCTGTGTTTTGGGCCAAAAATTCTGGCTTATCTACATTTTTCTTTCCAACCATGTTAGTGTCATTCTCATAGGCTTTCTTTTGACAATTGGAAAAATTTATTAAAATAAAATTGTTTTAGGGTCTCCTGGGTGGCACAGTCAGTTGGGCGTCCATCTCTTGATTTCAGCTCGGGTCATGACCCCAGGGTCATGGGATCAAGCCCCCCATCAGACTCCACGCTGTCAGCATGGATTCTCTCGCTCTTCCTCTGCCTCTCTCTTGTTAGCCTGTGTGCACAAACACACATGCACACGTGCCTGTGCACTCCCTCCCTCCAAAAAATAAAATAAAATAAAATAAAATATAAAATAAAATAGTTTTATTAATTTCTTTTGAAGATTTGAGTAAATGGTATTAATATTTTTATAAAGGTTACATACTTTGCAATTCTACCATGTAATGCCCATTTAGTTGCCCTTGTAAATGTGGTGGATACGAAGATGTGCGGTCCAGATCCCCTGCAGAATCAACGCTTCATTTCTGAGCTGCTAGAGTGCTTGCTTCAGATGACACCTTCTCTAGGAATTGCTCTCTGCTTTACCCAGAGTTATGCCTTCTCCCTTAGAACAGACTTTGTTCAATGGTGAGTCAATTTGGAGGTGCCACCATTGGGAAAACTCAGCAGGGCCAACCATCCCTTTTCCAGAACTTCTAGTAGAGTTGACTGAGGCTTTTGTTTTAACTGTAACTGCATCACAGTTCAATTTCTTCCTGTGCCCAATCCATAGTCCACATGAGGGTTCACTTTTGGTGTGTACATTTCATGGGTTTTGACAAATATATAGCGATGTGTGTTCATCATTATAATATACAGAATAGTTTCAGACTGCTAAAAAAATTCCCTGAGTTCTACCATCATCCTTTTCTTCCTCAAGGTCTTTATTATTTGCCTATTTTTGAGCTAAAGATAGTTACTTCATACATTTCAATGTAAAGAAGAGAAATGATTACATTTACTCTAAAAGAGAAGAAAATTTGAAGTCTGACAGCATGGTCAGCAGTGTTCATTAGGTAAGATAAGTGATGAAATCAGCTCTTCGGATTTCGCAACTGGGGCCTTGGTAAGACTAGTTGCAGTTAAAAAGTGGGGCTGGAAGTGAAGTTCTAGCAGGAAAAATTGTTATCAGATAGTGAAAAATGGGAGGTCAAGAGAGTGAATTTCTGGCAAGAAGTTTCCTTCTGAAGAGAAGCTTCTTGACATCTGAGCTCCTTTATTGGTCTGGGAACTCCTTGATGGTATCTCCCAAGTTCAGCACACTATGTAGTAACTGGTCCATGACAGTCTCTCAAATGTTTGTTGATTAGAGAGCAAGAGGAAAGGAAAGTTTTGTTGTTGTAAGAAGGCAAAAATTTAAGCTGCTTTAAGGAAAGAGGGCAGCTAGTAGAAAGAGAGAAATGAGAGCTGAAAGGATAAGAGAGAAAGTCATGGATGATGAAAGATCCTTACTGAAATGGGGTGGTAGTGCTGGGGATGGGGACCTAGGGTTGGCTAGAGCCCTGAATCTTGGCCTGGAGAGTGATTCTGGCTGCCTTTTACACATACATATCTGTACAGCATGCCCTGAGCATCCATTATTTTTAGGGTGTGGGGAAAGGCCATTTCAACCATCTATTCCTGATCTTTTTGCTGCACTATGCACTAAATAGAAAGAAATGGACTGAGTGGGATTTGTTTTCTGCAAAGCAAGCTCTTCAATTCTTCTCTTAGTGCAAAATGCACAGGATGACTTGATTTCAGAAAGGCAAATACAAATCATCAGAGCTTGCACTATATTCCTTTTATGTGTGGACAGAGCAATTCCCTACATGGGACCAATTGGTTCTCTGAAGATTGTTACCTATACCTACAAATAACACCCAAAGGTACTCCTGTTTTCATTCTGTTATCTAATGGTATGTAACAAACCCTCCCAAACTTAATGGCACAAAACAACAACAACAATACAATAAAGAATAATAATAATAATAATAATAATAATAAATCTTATGGTTTGAAAGTTGACTGACTCAGCTTGCTGATCCTCACTTTGTCTCTGGAGCTTCTTGAAAACCTGAAAACTTCCAGGCTTTCCAAAACTTCCCAACGCTTTCTACCTTGAAAGCTTCTCATGTAGTCTGTCAGCCGATGGTGTCTGGCTAGGAATTCCAGGGGTGCTATTAGCCAGAGGCTGTTGGCCTACATGGAATTTTCTATATGGCTAATATTCCTAATAGTATGGCAGCTGGGGGCCAAGGGCAAGGATCCCATGACAGATTCAGCAGAAACAGTTTGCCTTAGGAGTTAGAGCAACCCATTTTCAAAGGGAAGAGAATTAAACTCTAACTCAAGATGGGAGGAGGAGCAAAGAATTTTAAAATAGCCATATCCCAAATCCCAAATCAACAACAATGTAGTGAAACAAAGCATGGCAAAGTGGAAAGGGTATAACATTTGGAATTAGGAGACTTGACTTGGTGAATAATTTGCTATATACGATCACTTTAATATTCTATATTCTCTTTTTTAAAAATGTATATTCTCTTTTTTTTAAAATGTAGTGTTTTTTTTTTTTTTTTTTGAGAGACAGAGAGAGAGAGAGCAGGGGAGGGGCAGAGGAAGAGGGAGAGAGAGAATCTTAAGCAGGCTCCATGCTCAGCATGGAGCCCCACTCAGGGCTCAATCCCATGACCATGACATCATGACCTGAGCCAAAATCAAGAGTCGGGGGCTCAACTGATTGAGCCACCCGGGTGCCCTAACATTCTATATTCTCTTACGCTTGGAAATGAAGATGTCAGAAGATAATGTCAGTATTTGTTGGGAATCCTTCATCTGCATTCAGAATATCTGTAGTCTTTATTACTTCTAAATTCCTTCTAAATATCTTATATATATGTGCGTAGCTTTCATATGTTGGCATTCAAGGAGCTAATAGTTGGGGTGCCTGGGTGGCTCATTCATTTGAGATACTAACTTTTGATTCTTGATTTTGGTTCATATCATGATCCCAGGGTCCTGGGATCTCACCCCACTTTGGGATTCTGCACTGAGTGTGGAGCCTCTTCCCTTTTCCCTTGCTTGCACACATTCTCTCCCTCTCTCTAAAAAAAAAAAATTAAAAAAAAAAAAAGCTAATAGTTGAATTTTCTATAATAATGTATGGCCAATGTCTAGAGAATGCTAAGTAAATGAATAAGACCATAGCTATTATTTGTTTAGTGCTAGGCACAATGTTAAGCATCTTAAATATATAACTTCCCATCTTCATGATAGCCCCGAACACTGTCTATTTTCAGCATTTTTCAGCTGAGGGAATGGAGACCCAGGACAATTAAGTAACTTGTCTAAGTCCATGTGACAAGAAATGGCAAGGCCAACTATTTCATCCAGCTTCAAAGTTTCCCTTCTTTTCACTAGTGCTCATGTTAATTTCACTATGGGCTATGTGCTTAAACCATCCTGACCTTAAGATCTCTTCTAATTCAGAGATTCTACAAGTCTGTGAACTTTTGTGTCAAAGCATGGTAGTAAAGGGATATGAAATAATACTGTATGAGGCTTCCTTCCCACTTGTTTTTCTCTTCTTCATAATTTGGTGGGGGAAGGGATAGTCCAGAAATTGAAGTGATTAATACATCTCCATAACTCTTTTAACAAACAAGTGAATACAGTGGTTTTCACACTCAAATCAAACCCAAGATTGTTTTCTGACTGTAGATGGGTCTTTGCAGAATGTAGTCATTTATAAATTAGGTGGAGCTTGTGCCTGGCTGCCCTCGCTGGAATGGAGAGAATGAGCCATGATGGTCTGTAGGAGTGTGGGGGTCATACTGGGGGAGGTGTGGGCAATCTTTTGAAAGACAATACCACAGTCAGAGATATGTTACACCTGGGTGGCCTCTGGGTGTTTGGGAAGGATTACAAGTACTACATATAATACAAAAGGAAAAAAGAGGGGTAGGGTCTGGCCCAAGAACTTATGATCTGACTCATAGAGGCATGAAAACATTTGAGAGAAGGGGAAGATGTGTGCTTCAGTCAGATATGAATGCACACATATAGGATAGCAAATGTATGCTTTGAGAGCATACTGGAACTTTATCATGCCCCCAGTAAGGAATTGAGTGCCACTTGAGCTATGCTAAGGCCTAATATGTGCTGGATGAAAAAACTTACTATGCATTCTGTCTTTATATTAGCATGCAAACCAATGCCTTTAAACCCCATATCATAGAGCATAGGCATCTAAACTACTATACAACTTGAAACTACCATGTAGTTTCATGCTGGGTCTTGAAAATCTATAGTAAAAGGACCTACAATTAAGACTTCATGTCATAGTATTATTTCACAAGACAGAATAATTAAATATAAATTATGATGATTATTTACCTTTATGAAAACTTGCTATGTAGGTCAGGAAGGGGTAAGTATCACTACAGTATAATTCATGTTTTTGTTGTTTTGGATTCCTGTTAATACTTTATTCCCTTGCATTCCTATCTGCTATTCTATATTACATAGAATGGGCTTACTCATGTAGTCTTTGCTCTGACAAAACATTGTTTTGGAAAATCGGTTATTCTCCACATATTAACAGATATTCAACATAACAAAAAATTAGAGAGTGTGTTCTAAGAATAAGGTAACAAAAATATGAGTATGGAAATGGAAAAGAATGGGCAAAAGGTAAAGTTGTTCTTGTTAAAGATAGGATTTTGCAAAAAGGAAACAGAAAGGTGGTCAAAAAATTTGGGGAAACACCACAGATAATATTTCCTTCAGAAAGTCACCATATATGTTAGCATATTAAAGGTTTTGAGAAGCCTTGTAATTAAAAAATGGATTTACCTTTTTGAAATATTGAAGTATAGTTGACACACTATGTTACATTAGTTTCAAGTGTATAACATAGTGATTTGACAACTCTGTATGTTGCGCTAATGATCACCAAAAACTGATTTACCTTTTCGACAAATGTTATCCAACTAATTGTGATCCTTTTGGTTATTTTTAAATATACAATATCTATTAATAACTCATGGAACTAGTGTTCTGCATCACATCTTGGGATGCTAGTTTAGGATTCTCTTTGTTTCTACTTTTGGCCTCTACAGAAGTTTGCTAATATTTGTCTTATCTGGTTTGGAGTTGAGAATTAAAACACCAATACTAATACTAAAGATCTATAGCACAATTCAGCTTATAAAATGCTGTCACATATACTTTCTCCATTGATCTTTATGGCAACACTCTGAGGTAGACATATTGTTCCATTTTTCTAGATGAAGAAAGTAAGGCATGGAGGGTTTAAGTACTTGTTATGGTAGCACATGTACAAGAGAAAGGAGTTGAACCTTAGCCTTCTGCCTCTAAATGACGAACCCATACTGACCACACAATTACAAATTTTGAAAATGAATCTATATACTTGATTGAGTATATGTAACTGGATGGGACGAAAGGAAAGAGAAGTGTGCAACTGTATAAACATCAGTGAAGGTCCTAGTCTTTCTCTGGACAACCAGCACTCCCTGCTGGAGCAGATGTGTGGATGTGGAGAGCTTTCCTGTTCTCTTTAGACCAATATTTTGCTCCAGGAGATTGATCTAAAAGAAGACCAAAGTCGTTTAAGGAGAGACAAGTAGCCTAGGCTACTGTTTAAGTTCAGACCAAAGGGTGCAGAATCCACCCATCTTCAATATCTCCAATGGATGCTGGAAAAAATAGTTTATTTTGTTTATTGACATGGATTCCATAATGACTCCATGTTTATCATGATTTGGATTTTTCAGTTAAAAAATTTTTTTTAACTAAACACTTTAATCGTTGGGAGGAAAGGACACAAAAAGTACCACTACTGAAGTGTAGAATATTTTATCCCCGTATTTGGTAACTGGATCGTGGATCAAACAAGGGCAATAAAACTTTTAACTCCCAGAAGGATTTCTAAATAGTCACATCCAAAAGTTTTTAACAAGAATTCTTAATGGCATGTGAAATTCAAAATTTCACAATACTGTTCTCAAAATCAAGGGTTTCATCTCTAATACATATGCACGTGCCTCCATGTGTGTGCATATGTGAATGTGTTTGTACAGCCATATGAAGCACAATACAGTTAGATTACAAGATCTTCATGGGAAACCTCATTTTAAGGTCAGTTATTGAATTCAAGTGTAGGAGATCTTTTCACAGTATGAATCAAGAAATAATCTTGAAAAGGAAAAAAAAAAAACTTATAAAGAATGGAGGGGAGAAATGTGCCCAGGGGAACAATGTGCCTAGAAGCCATACTTTTCTCTTGACTCAAATAAGGAGATCTCTAAAAATATAATATTTATAGATACAGAAAACATTTTTATAGAGATCTTCTGTAGGCGACGATTTGCAGATAATATTCCAGAGTATATTTCCCTGTCAGAGCTTACTGTATTTTCAACATTTGCATGGATGCATGTAAAAATGTATAGGAGCATAATGAGCTACACCAATAGAGTCATAGTTAATGAAGCAAGTGGTTGAATTAGGAAGTATATGTTAAAATAGAAGTTCTAGAAGGCAAAGAAATTGGTAATATGTTGTAAACGTGTTGCTATTAGATTTGGTACAAGAATGGGATATGGATCAACATAGCCCATTGATACGAATGTGATCAGAGGATCAGGACAGAAGACTATGGTTGGGACTAGAATCCTGAGGGTTTCATTAATACTCTTTCCTAGGATTTAATTCAGCAAGTCAATCAATGTGATACATCACATTAATAGAAGAAAGGATAAGAACCACATGCTCCTTTCAATAGATGTAGAAAAAGCATTTGACAAGTATAACATCCTTTCTTAATAAAATTCCAAAGTAGGGATAGAAGGAATATACCTCAGCATCATAGAGGCCATATAAAAAAGACCCACAGCTAATGTCATCCTCAATGGAGAAAAACTGAGAGCCTTTCTCCTATGGTCAGGAACAAGACAAGGATATCTACTCTGACCATTACTATTTAACATAGTACTGGAAGTCTTAGCCTCAGCAATCAGACAACAAAAAGAAATAACAGGCATCCAAATTGGCAATGAAGAAGTCAAGCTTTCACTATTTGCAGATGATATGATAACTCTATATAGAAAACCCGAAAGACTACACAAAAAAAATTGCTAGAATTAATACATGAATTCAGCAAAGTTGCAGGATATAAAATCAACATACAGAAATTGGTTGCATTTCTATGCACCGATAATGAAGCAGCAGAAAAAGAAATCAAGGAATTGATCTCATTTGCAATTGCACCAAAAACAATTAAATATCTTGGAATAAACCTAACCAAAGAGGTAAAGGATCTGTACTCTGAAAACTATAGAACACTTAAGAAAGAAAGAGGACAAAAAGAAATGGAAAAGCATTCCATGCTCATGGATTGGAGGAACCAATAGTGTTAAAATGTCTATACTATCCAAAGCAATCAATAAATTTAATGCAATCCACATCAAAATACCACCAGTATTTTTCACAGAGCTAGAACAAACAATCCTAAAATTTGTATGGAACCACAAAAGACCATGAATATCCAAAGCAAACCTGAAAAAGAAAAACAAAACTGGAGACATCACAATTCTGGACTTCAAGCAATATTAGAAAGCTGTAGTGATCAAGACAGTATGGTACTGGGCTCCAAACAGACACATAGATCAATGGAACAGAACAGAAAACCCAGAAATGGACCCACACATACATGGTCAACTAATTTTTGACAAAGCAGGAAAGAACCATCCATTGGGAAAAAGTCTCTCCAACAAATGGTACTGGGAAAACTGGAGAGCTACAGGCAAAATGAATGAAACCGGGCCACTTTCTTACACTAAATACATACATACATACATACATACATACATACATACGTACATACATACATACATTCCTGGAAACATACAATTACTAACAAGGAGATTGAATGAGTAATCAAAAGCCTCCTAACAACAAAAGTTTAGGACGAGACAACTTCACTGGTAAATTCTACCAAACATTCAAAGATGATTTAATATCTATCCTTCTTAAGATCTTCCAAAGAATTGAAAAGGAGGCAAGGCTTCCAAACTCAGGCTACAAGGGCCAGAATTGCCTTGATACCATAACCATCGAAGACACCACAAGAAAAGTTATAGTCCAATATCCCTGATGAACATAGATGCAAAAATCTTCCACAAAATATTAGCAAACTGAATTTGACAATTTGCTAAAATAATTCAGTAATAATGAACAATAATCTTATTACTAAAAGGATCATAGACCATGTTTATTCTACGGGTGCAGAGATGGTCCAACATCTGCAAATCAATCTATATGATGAAGGATAAAAATCGTATGAATATTATCACCTCAATAGACACAGAAACAGCATTTGACAAAGTCCAACATCCATTTATGAAAAATACTCTCATCAAAGTGGGTATAGAGAGAACGTTGCTCAACATAATAAATGTCATATATGACTAACTCACAGCTGACATCATACTCAATGGTAGAAAGCTGAAAGCTTTGCCTCTAAGACCAGGAACAAGATAAGGATGCCCACTCTTGCCACCTTTATTTAGCATAGTATTGGGAGTGCTAGCCATGGAAAGAAAAAGAAATAAAAGGTGTCCAAATAGGTAAGAACGAAGTAAAACTGTCACTATTTGTAGATGACATGATACTATATATAGAAAACCCTAAAGGTTCTACCAAAAAGCTGTTGGATGAATTCACTAAAGTTGCAGGATACAACATCATCATACAGAAATCTGTTGCATGTCTATAGACTTACAACTAACTATCAGAAAGAGAAATTAGGAAAATAATCCCATTTACAGTTACACCAAAAAGAATAAAACACCTGGGAAGATACCAGTGGTTGCTAAAAGGGCTTCTGAGATGCTGGTAATGTTCTCTTTTTTGATCTAGGTGTCAGTTACACATGTGCATTCATTAAGTGACAATTCATTGAATTATTAACTCACTTATGATGTGTCACTTTCCTATAGGTATATAATTAATAAAGAAACAATTTAACATTAATAAAGATACATACAAAGTTTTGAATTAAAGCATAAACAAATGAATTGCACTAGTACCAGGTTGGGGAGGCAAGTTAATTAATGGTAGATGTGGTATCAGACAAACTCTGAAATTTTAGCATTTTAACACAGTAAACATTTATTTCTCATTTATGCAAAGTCTGATGCAAGTTGTGAAGTCTACCTTCATCTGGAATCTACCTTCATCCTCCAAGTTCACTGCGGTAGAGAAGAGAGCAATGGAGGGGGACGCTGTCTTTTAACTGCCTCAGCCCAGGAGTGACACATGCCATTTCCATTCTCATAAATATAAACTGGCTTCAGCTGAACTGCAAGGGACGCTGGGAAGTATAGGAAAGTAAGTGGGATAATTGGTGAATACTAAGTGTGCCATCACTGGCTAACAGAAATTGCCTTGCAAATACTTTGGTGTTTTTTGTTAACTACAAGTTTAACTTATACCTCATATGTATGTATGATGTGTTTGCTAAGCATAAAGCAACTTTGGAAAGCATTGGTACAAATCTACTCAGGAAAATAAGGAGGTAGTTTTCTTCCATCAGAGCCAGGTCACATTCGAAAATTGTATTCCAATGGTACAAAAATTGTGTCATCTTTTAAGAGGGCCACTGACCAGCAAGTACATGTCCAGAGATGGGTAACTACAAAAATGCATTAGCCTTGATAGACTAGGATATATTACAGTGATGAATAAACCTTCGTCTTAACTGTTTACTACAATAAAGGTTTATCTCCTACTTGTGTCACAGTCTGGCAGGTGTCTGACAGGTAGCTTTCTACCCCAGGGTTTCCAGCTTCTTCCATCTCTGGCTTCCATGTCTCCTAGGTTTCCCATGTTGGGCTCTGTGCTGACAGCTCAGAACCTGAAGCCTGCTTCAGATTTGTGTCTCCTTCTCTCTCTCCCCCTCCCCTGCTCATGCTCTGTCTCTCTCTGTCTCTCAAAAACAAATAAACATTAAAAAAATTTAAAGATAAGGAAACCAAGTCTCAGAGAGATTAAGCAACTTGCCCAACGACACACAGATGGTAAGGGGCAGACAGAGCTAGGATATGAATTCTGGTCTTTCTGAACCCAAAGCCTGTGCACTTAAACCCTATGCCACACTGCCCTCAGGGAATTTGTATCAGGTAGTGTGGATAGCAGTTCAACAGGAATATTTCAAAGAAGATTTTGTCATTGTGTCTGAATTAGACAGACACGGAAGGTATTTCATGACAAATGTATAAAAAAACTTTTGGGAACATTGACTGTCTCTGTTGAGTAACTAATGCTTTTGTGTGGAAGGGAGTTGAAGCAGCAGAAGAAACATACAGGGAGGCAGATTTAAACAAAACCCATTGCTGGTGCAACTTGAAATTTGCCGTAAGTATGGTTGCCCTAAGTAATGAATAGCATCGGGAGGTATGGGGGATAAAAATGACCCCATGGTGTTATTTCCTATGCCTGAAGGTCCAGCCAGCGTCAAAGTAAATCTTGATATAGCCACTGCCAGAAAAGTTGTGCTTTCACTGGTCGCTCAACATCTCCCTCTGGAGGGCTTGGAGATACAGATCCTTTCTCTTGGGTAGGCTGTAGTAATTTTAGTTCACACTCAGCCCTACATAGGAGTAGGCTCTGACAGCCTTAGTAATTTTGTCAAGTAGCCATAGAGACACTGTGCTGCTCCAGAAATTCATAGCCCACAAAGGGAGAATGGGTTCTGAAGGCATTAGAAATGCATCATAACTTCCTGTCTCTGGCTTGTATTAGTAAAAATAGATGTGCAAAACGAATACAACTTGACCCAAGCATCCAATCCAAGTAAGAGACTCAACTGGACAGAATAGAGTACTACTAGTTCTTCATCTTACAACAAGCAAGATTTTAATTTTGACCCAAGTGCCCTTTCAGGAATTGCCGCGTGCCAAGAACCGTATACAAGAAAATGTACACTCATTAGTTTGCAAAAGTTTATACCCTGTCTAAAGTGGTTCGGAGGTCACCACAGAGCACGACAGTACAATATGTCATTTAAATGTAAACAAAATAGAGTTCGCCTACTTGGAGGAGAAAGAATAAATATATTTAGACCACACAGTCAAACAGATTATCACATTTGGGCAAGAAAGTGGCTGTAAGATTTCCAGTTGCTAAAGTTATAAGAGAAACACAGTACTATATACTTTTAATTTTCTGACAACAGGAAGCAAATAAATCCATCAGCATATAGTTTTTTTTCCCTTTGAAACTGCATGAAATCACAAATAAATATCATGGGGTCTTGTATGAAACATAAAGATTTATGGAGTGAATAGAATCTTAACTTCAGTAGCGTAAAGGATACTGAAACAAACCCTCAATGATTCTTGAACCTATAAAGACAGAAGGAATAATTTTAAGAAGCAACAATGAAGTCAATTTTGTAACAGACTGTTGATAAGGAGAAAACATTGTTTTTCCAGGGTTTAAGTTTATAAAGAGATAGAATGTGAGGCTCTATACCAGAGATTCTCAAGCGTTAGTGAATCACCTTGGGATCTTGATAAAAAGGTGGATTCATAGGTCCTTTTTACTAAGGAGCTTTGGATTCAGTAGGTCGGGGGCAAGACCCAGAAATCTACATTTTTAACCTCGCTCCACCAAGTGTTTGAGGTGGAGGTTGTCCTTGGATCTGATTTTGAGACACACAGATGGTGTAAGTGGGCTTGGGGCAGGTGCTGGATCAAGAGCTATTTACAATTTGTGGGAAATTAACTGGAGGCACTTCACAGCCTACGTGGAGCTGAGGTTCATTTGGAAGGGGAAAGTGTCAAGGTCTAATGAAGACCAGGCACAATCTGAGATGCTTTGCATACACTGACTCATTTAAAGAAGTGAGGAGCCACAGGCAGTATTTCTCTTTACAACACATTAGATATCTATTTAAAGTTTCTGCCACAAATTGCTTAGAGCAAAAAGTCTACCATATCATAATAGTTACAGAATTATGTGAGCTTGGTGTTATGTCCAAGAGTCCCAAGAATATTTATATCCTCAAATGGTTTCATTTTTTTTTTGTTGCTCACAGTTATGAAACACAGAAGTTTATAGGCTGTGTCCCCATGAAAATAATTCACACTTTGAAGTTTTTCCTACATCCGAGCAATCTAAACACAACAGTGGTCATCATGAACTGGAGGGGTACGTGGGTGATGGTGATGGCAAGGGAATCGGGGTCAAGATCAGAGAGTTCCTTCAACATTTCCCATTGCTGCCGCCGCAGGCAGTATCCAGGTTTTGAAAGCAGAAACAAAAGAGAGACAAAACTCCACCTCGCTCCTTGGGTCTAAGAGTGGTTAGCTTTTGAGGGGTTGTGTTGATACACACCCCTGTTTGTGATGGAGTGCAGGTTAGAAAGCATGTGTAGGAGAGGGAAAGATCCATGACTACTGCTCAGTCTAATCCATGCCCCAGCAATGGTGGTACAACAGGAAACCTTTGATGGTCCCCTCAAGAGATTTCCCCATCACGAATCTTATTTGTAAAGCTTTCATTATACCAGAGAACAGGACATTGACCTTGGGACAAAGTTATGGAAAATAAGGAAAAGTCAGTCTTCTGGATTCAGACCAATCAAAGACTAGACAATGGCAATGTATATTCAGTACTACCTTCAAACCAAGTTGAAAAGTTAAAGTGTTATCAGACATTTGTCTTTATAATATGAAACAATTAATTGAACCACTTTTTCTTCCCCTCCATTAAATGGCTGATTAAACATCTGTTTCATCTCAACACTCTGATTTTCATTATTTATTGTTTAACATTTAGCCCTGATAATACTATCACTTTCAAGTGCTAAGAATATGTTTAAACCAACTAAAATAAATCCATTATGTTTTATTTAAGGGATTTTTTCTCTGCTTGTCTTTTAGTCTTCTAAAAAGCAGACAGCCAACTTATTAGCTCATCTATTTTGGCACAATAAAACAATGAATAGTTTTAAAGACTTGGAAAATGTAAGACTTCAGAGAAATCACAACAATATCCAGTTTATAATGCTGTTTATGTACTTTCTATGGGATGTATAGGTCCTCCTGTGGAAGGATTTCCTCATTCTGAATCCCCCAAGGTCTCTCTGACTGATTTCCCTCTTCCTCTGGCACTGTGTGTGTTTAAAAAATAATGGCCAGGAGAAAAATAACCATCTTTCTGTTGCTTTGTAGACACACATGCAGTCCCATACAATTTCTATTCCTTCTTCCTCATAAGGGAGGAGATGAAGAACTGAGTTTAAGCACATCATCAAAATTGCACAGTAAGTGGTCAGGAGTCTTCAAATGGCACTAAAAGAGGCTGAGTTACTAGAGGAGGAAAGCACAGCTGGAAGCTAGCTATTGCATCATCTGGCCTTCCTCTGCTGAACAAAGAAAATTATTCTGTAAAGTATTTACAGATGCTCTTATTTCGAGTGCCATAATGCATTTGTTTCAATGGAGGTTTTCAATCTGCAACTTTGAAATTTCCCTTATTATGGAAAACCCCATAACAATTCATTGTACCCTGGAGTATATTTGAGGGAAAATAGTTGAATCTTAAAGCTAAACTAGCAATTTGGATAACCTTGAAGGCTGATTTTTCTGGGATGTTTCCATTTTATATTACAACACAGAAGTTCTGCCTTTATTTCAAAAGAGAAGGCTTTAGAAAAGGCTTTCTGTAGCCATGAAACTAGTCATGCTGTGTAATTTTCAATCTGTGTTGAACACTATGGTGTGAGTATTCAAACTGATATTCTTAGAACTGTGAATTTGTTCGGGAAAGCCAAGATCAAGATGGGCTTCTAAATGCAATTGTCATTTATTAGGTTTTTAGCTTATTAGGTTGAAGCTTCCTTCAAAAATCCTATTTAAAATTTTTTTAATGTTTACCATTTATTTTTGAGAGGGGGGGAAGGGGCAGAGAGAGAGAGAGAGGGAGACACAGAATCCAAAGCAGGCTCCAGGCTCTGAGCTATCAGTGCAGCTTGAACCCACTAACCGTGAGATCATGACCTGAGCTGAAGTCAGATGCCTGACCAACTGAGCCACCCAGGCGCCCCTCAAAAATCCTATTTTACACAGAGCAGCAGAGACAGGTGGCAAAAATCTAAATATTCTCATGTTTAATGTAAAGATTAGTGGTAAATACACTGCTGGTTATTTTAGGACCATGAATCATTTGCTCAAGAAATAATTTCACATTTAATAAGGGAAAAGAGGAGGTTCTCTATGAGTCAGTTCAAATAATGGATGTGCCACTGTCACCCTTCTCTCTAATGTAGGAAAGTAGCTTGTGGAAAGGAGAGACACACAAATTGTTTTAGCAGGCCAAGAACATAATGAAAATGTGCAAAAGGAGAAGGTTCACTTGACTGAAGTCACTTGTGTCTTTCTGATACAGAATCTTGGGGGAATTTCTCTGTGTATCTCCTGGTCTCTACCTGACAGACCAAAATAAACAGGAATAACAAGAAGAAGTTTTCAGATATTTTCGTTTAGTATTGACTTTCCAATTTCTCAGAATTGCTGGCCAGTGGTATTCCCCCCATATGATGATTCATCTCACCAACCCTCTCATGTGTCTTTAGCTTCATTTCTTATTAGAGTAAGTGCTGAATAAAATATATGTTGCATTGGAGTTGGGTTTAATTAATCAACCAACAATTATTTATTATCTTAGAAATGTCCTGTGCTAGGTCCTGCGTTGGGATCATATGGAAGTGCAAGCTATGATCCTTTTCAATAAGGAATTTAGATTTTTACATTTGTCATTAGGGTCTTTCCAGCCAAGGACCAAGGCTCTAGCCAAGTCAATTCATTTTTTGTCCATCCACAGGATTTAAATTCCTTCCTCTGGGAAGTTGCCTGTGCTATCCACCTAGAATGCCTTCCCCATGTAATTCTGGCAATTCACATACTTCAAGAACATTTCAAAATTGAATTCTTTCAAAAAGGTGAAACTCACCCCAGTTTGAGTTTTCTGTGTCACCTCTGCAACTATGTATGGCACTTTCCACTTTGTGTGCTCGTTATGAATTCTTTGAACATGGAGACCATAATCTATTCATTTTTGTGTCCCCAGTATAAAAAATAAGCCCATTAAGAAAGCCCATAAAAATGATAATGATATACCTTTATTTTCAGTGAAAGGACTGATCAAAAAGCCTAGCCTGTCATTATTGGAAATAGAGATATGAATCTCTTAAGAATATCATGTACCCTGATCTCCTGATCACCTTTCCCACATAATGGTATCTTTTGCTTGAGGAGATAATGACAAGAAGCCTCTGAAAACTTGGTAATACTTTTAAACAAATTTGTTTTTGTTTTTAACAAAAACAGATTCATATATTACTCATATATATGAATATAATGATCAGCAGCATCTTTTACAGATGCTACATAAAGATAAAAGTGGCAATACCCGTATCAATGGGTGTGCCCATTGACATAATTCCCTAAGCTCCTTAGGAGTTTTCTGCCCTCTGATTGGGAAATGCAGGTTTAAAATGTTAATTGTTTGACTGAGTTTGGAGTTGTAGAGTGCAAGTTTAGACTAACTTGTAACAAGACAAATGCCACATCTTATAAATAAATAAAATATTTATCTTATAAATATATACATAAGATAAAGATATATATAAAAATATATATCTTATAAATAAAATAATCTTTTGACTTGAAATTTAGGGTCCAGATTTTGTTTCCTTATTTTCTTCTTCATTTTCTTTCTCCATCCCTCTCTCCTTTTCTCCCTCTCCCTCCTTCCCTCTCTCCTTTCCTTCTTATTTGCTGAACTAGATGACTTGACCCTTTAAATGATGTATCAAGTCCAGTTCATTTTGGCCTATACTAAAGGCAGATTTGAACCTTGTAATCAATAAGAATCATTAAAGGAATTAGTAAACAAGTTTACCATGTGTTAGGCTTTACTGCGTTATTTCATTCAGCCCTCAGATCTCGAGGAGGTAGCTCCTCCTCTTCCTCTTTTCCTTCTTCTTCCTTTTTCCTTTTAAATATTAGTCTGAATCCAGATTTCCTTATCTTCATCATGCAGTTTGACCTTCAGCCTGTAGATTTAGCAGTTGTTAAAAAGCAAAAATCAATCCAGTTCCTATTTTGTTCCCAAGCTGCTAACAATAAGGCCTGGGAAACCTTTTTCTGGCTGACAATTATTCCAAACCAGCTTTTCCCCTACGCTGGCTGGCAGAAGCAGGGAGGCAGCTGGGGCTCCCTTGATTGCCAGAGCAAGGAGGGCTCTGGGGCAAATGGAGCTCTTGGGTACATTTCCCTCCTGGGCTGGGCTGCTTTTCTGTTTCTCCTCTTATTGTCATTGAGTGCGTGTTTACTTTGGTCTTGATATGCTTCTCTTAACAAACTTGGAACTCCTTCCACAGCACAGAGGTAAACAAATCGTCCTTCCCTCCTTCCTTCCTTTCAAGACATTGAAAGCACGAGTGGGGGAGGGGCAGAGAGAGAAGGAGACAAAATCCCAAGCTGGTTCCATGCTGTGGGTGCAGAGCCTGACATGGGGCTTGGACTCCTGAAACCCTGAGATCATGAACTGAGCCGAAATCAAGAGTGGACGCTTAACCACCCGAGTCACCCAGAAGTCCCTCCACAGAGGTAATTTCAAAAGTATGTTTAGGTGGCCATGTCTGGGGTTTATTCTAGGGACAAAGGCTCTGATTTCTAAACATATGTTCTATACACAGCATTTAAAGTCATCATCTTGACAATGACCCTGTGGCCGAGGTGTATGAGCAGCTGAGCTCAAACTGTGCCGGATCCCACCTATGGCTCTTTATGAGGTACAAAAATAATTTTTTATGAATCACAGGGCAAGTCAGTGAATAATGTTTTGACACCATTCTTAGTATCTTTACTGTAACTATAATAACAAGTTTCACAGGGCAGTTCTTTATAACATGTTTTAATATCGGACTATGGCACAATGCTAAGACTTGCATCAGTAAAATTAACTCTACGAGGGGCAAAACACAGTGTGCAAATTTCAGATGGTTTGATTTAATTTGACGATAAATTTTTAGTGTATTCAGTGCAGTGAAGAGGTCTTTCACAAATATTACTTCTTGAACAGCTGTGAATTCTAGGTTATGTGGGTAAGTAAAGATATTTTATGTTAGCCATTTCCTTTAAGGCAACGAGGAACCAGAGAAACTCACTGAGGGTCTATATCTAAATAGATAGTCATTCCCTTCTCTAAACATGTGTGAGGGGAGAATACTGGTTTGTATAAAGAGCTTCTACATGTTCTTTTAAAACAATTTGGGCTCAATTCCAGCACACAGAAGAATAGATAATTACAGAAATAAAAGAAAAACACAAACCCCAAAGTCGTTCATTCAGCTTGATTAAAATTCAGCTGAAATCAGAAATTGGAAATATTTAGTAAGTAACAGGACCCTTGAAATAATGAAGAACTGTTGATATAGGTGCTCTGGGAACACAAAATATTGAGTTGGCTTCTTAACATCTTGTTTTGAAAGATAAAGTATGTTAGAAAATATTTGCCTATCAGCACCATAAAATTTGGGTTAATTTAATTCCTATTTTGTTTCTTAGCATTGAGTTTCTATTTTCTCTTTAATAGAAGTAAATAATTTTCCTAAAGTATTGAGATTTTAATGGTTTCAAGGATTGCTGGCTTATAATTTTGAGGGTTTGAATACTTGAAATAAAAAATTATATTCATAGAATCCTCAATGAAGAAAACTGTTAAGTAGAAAACTTTATTTTCCATAGGAAGTTTTATTCATTAACTGTGAAGAGATTTCTATTGCACCAATGGTCACTTACCCCTTTTTTCACAGCAACAGAATTTTTAGCTGAGTATAGGGATACCTAGAATATAGCTATGTGACTAAATTATGGCCAATAGGATGTAAGCAGAAGTAATTTGTAAACTCGTGGAAATATTCTTAAAGGGCAAGAATATGCCCTACTTTTCTTCTTTTGTGGAGTCTGGAATGTGGATGGAATGGCAAGTTGTCTTGGACAATGCAGTGCAAAAACAGAAGGACCTGGGATTCTGACACCATAGAGAGGGTCATACCTGCCTAAGACCTTTTATATTCACACTTCATTTATATGAGACATAAATAAATAGCTATTTTATTATAGCTACTATTATTTTGGGATCATTTGAATGCTGAAAATCCTAACTGAGAAACCAGCTTTGTGCTAACAGATCTGCTGACTCTGACCTCATTGATCAAGTTCTAACTCACTCCAACAGAATAAGACTTGTCAGATCATCTTATAATTAGGAACGTGGAGCACCTGGGTGGCTTAGTTGGTTGAGCATCCGACTTCGGCTCGGGTCATGATCTGGCAGTCTGTGGGTTCGAGCCCCATGTCGGGCTCTGTGTTGACAGCCTCAAGCCTGGAGCCTGCTTTGGATTCTGTTGTCTCCCTCTATCTCGGCCTTTCCCCCACTCATGCTCTGTCTTTCAAAAATAAACAAACATTAAAAAAATTTAAGAAAACTTAGAAATGTACCAAAATATATGTTTAGTATAAAGAGGCTATTTTATAAGTTGAATAAGAAATTATAGAAACATAATATAGAGTCTCAATTTTCTGAGACAACTGCCAAGCCCCCAAAGGTATGTGCTTTAGACCCAGAGCTATCCAATAGAACTTTCTGCAATGATGGAAATATGCTATATCTGTGCTGCCTGTGCTGCTTGATTTTGTAGCCACTTGCTACATGTAGCTATCGAGCACTTTAAACATGACTAGAATAATTGATAGATTGGACTTTTAATTGTATATAATTTAAATTAATTTAGATTTAAATAGCCAGAGGCTTAGATCATGACCATAATGATTTTAGTTCTCAAAACTTTTAAAGCTTAATAGTGTACAGAGAATATCTCTCTTTGAGACTTTCAACTTTCTAGAGAAATCTCCAATATAAATGGATTACAAAATATACACTGAGATGTCCTGACTTGACTTGCTTTATAAGATAGTTAGCCATAAGACCATTAAATATTAGAGAAGGGGTCATCTACCAAATATGATGTTTTTGATATAGTTGATATTGAGCTACATTGGAACAGTAATTAGAAGCAGGGCCAATGATGTACTGAGGTCTCTCCTGGATAATGACAGTAAAACCAAGTAATTAGCTGAAGGAAAATGCTTCCTTTTTTGTCTTCTCTGGTGGGAATGGCATGCGTGCAGCTTAGCCAAAAGTGGCAATATGCATAGTAGTTAAAGCACAGATGAAATTAGACCAAGATTCCGGTCTCAGTTCAGCTAACTCACTGTGTGGTCTTGGGCAAGTTGCCTAATTATCATTTTTGGATCATCATCTGTACAATGAAGAAAGCTATGGAGTTGTGAGGCTGAAATGAGATGATACTCATTAAGAACTTGGTGCAGCACCAGGATCAGAGGAAACATGCTGAACCTTACAGAAGGATAGGTCACAATCTAGGTCTAGAACCAAAGGGTGGAAATGAAAAGGATGAACAAAGGAGAAATTCTCCAAAGGAGACAGACTTAGCCACCAATGGAAATGCATAGATCTTGCAAATGCTTTGGGGTACTTCCCTGTGGAGGCAGAAATAGAATTTATGAAAGTTAGAAGAGTATCACATAATTAACATATGTTCAAATAGACAAAACGTGACTCAATAAAGGCGATGTGTTAGGAAATAAATATGAGATCTACTTTTCCAGCAAGTTGAATCAGAACCAGAAATTTCTGTCATATAGAGCCAGAAAATTAAAAGCGGTCTCATGATTTTGGCAAAGATAAAGGTGGATCAAGTTTACTTTGTTTATTTGTTTATTTATTTCCCTGAAAACCAGAAGATATTAAAGGTCAAAACCAATGCGTATGGAGAATTGGACGTTCTCTAGTCCATGTCTCTTACAGGCACACAATTAATTAGAAAATCAAATACACCCTGTATGCACTAATCCACATTTAGGGAAACTATCTCTTTTGGTTTGTATTGAGGTGGTGCTGTAGGATGAGAAGGCTCATGTTAGAAATGAACAAATTGACTGTTCTCATTTTCTAATATTTTTGGTGCTGAAGTATTTGACTAGTCATTTGGTATTTTCTTAGGTATATTGGAGGAAAAAACAGAAGTGAGTTACGAGTAAATGAATTATGATCTTAATAAAAGTACACAAATCTAAGAAAATTATGTGGACCAAATAAAAATTTTACCAAATAATCGCTGATAACCTTTGTCAGATTGCTTTATCCAGTTTCAACCTAATATTTTATTATCATAATATTTTGTATATTCTTGCACTAAAGCCAATGATATCCCAGAGGACGTTATTACAAAATCATATGATTCTCATCCTAAAATAAAAATATGAGCAAAAAAAAAAGTCATCTGAAATTTTGGATTTTCTTATTTTTGTGATCTAATCTGGCTGCATTTCAGGAGAGGACTGTTGGTCATTCCAGGGATTATAGTCACTGGAAGATAGGAGTGAGTGTAGGGTAGGGTAGGATTTAAAGAGATAGTGATGAGAAACTGGTGTTACTTAGAATTGGCTAAAACCATAGCTACTCGTGTAGTATGCCATCCTGGATTTGAATGAAGGTGATCTGGTTTGAGGTATAGCTGTTTAACCTGTTCCTAGATATAGGGGAGTTTTCTGGCATTGTGGATCCAGCAGGGTTTTTGGTTATAAGCATCAGAAATTAACCCCAGCTAACTTAAATGAAAAATAAATTGGCAGGCAACTCACAGAATCAATAGAAGGTCTAAAAACTTGGGCTTAGGCTTGGAAAATAGACAGGAACCAAGAGAGACTTGGCTGCAGTAAACATGGCCAGAGTCTCACCACGTCTTAATGCCACCCTCACTGGACTCATGATGCTGGCACTGTCACCACGTACAACTTCTCAGCCATCCCTAGATCTTTGTGTCACCAGCAAGAGTCAAAGTCTCTGATAAAAGCATCTGATTGGTAGAACCTGCACCCTTTAATTTGTCTTTCATGGCTGAGTTGAGTATATTCAGTTCTTTTAGTTTCACTTCAAGATATAGACAGTAGGGGATTATCTCCCAGAGGAAAGCTGTTCAGATAAAAAAAATATATATATAAATATCCATGATACTTTCTGGACCATATATACCTTGGAGTTGGATTTACTGGTTCCTTGAATGAACAGGACTGCTCTTGGAGGAGGTGGAGTTGGACATGGTGGGTTTGGGATGGGGCCACCCAAAGGAGGAATACATATCTGTGACAACTATAAATGTTTTCAGAACTTACATAATCAAGATATATCTTAAACATGGCATAGGGGATACTGGGAGATGATGTCTGAGAAAGTCCACCTTACTGCTGATAACTCCAAGCTAAAACTTCTCCTGGGTTAACTGGGAGCTAGGGCTTGGAGGCCAAGCTTCCATTCCCCCTACCACTCTAAAGCCAGATAAAGCCCAGAGAAAGCCTGGGGACAGTTTGAAAGCTACAGTTCCTGGGGAGGGCTTGGCCCACGGATACCCCCAAGCACTCAGGGAGAAGGTTGACATTAGCCAGCATGAGTGTGCCTGTCTTTTTGTTCCCCAGGAAGACAAAGAAGGCTGTTTTTCTCCCACAGAGAAGGTAGGCATCCTCTCAATTTTTCAGAAAGGGATTGAAAACCTTTTCTTCAATACAATGGACCACACAGTCAGAGACCCCTCTGCTTTCACCACTCTCAAGATTCTAGTGCTACAGTATCCTCAAGGACAAAGGAAAATAACACTATATCTCAAGGGCCAGCAGCCATAGAGAAGAGTAAATAAAAGAATCACAGCAGACTTAAACAAAATCTGAGGAATTTGCTAAAGGAAAGACTTTAAGCAAACAATAAATAAAGACTTCAAGAAAGGAAAATATATTCAGGGGAGAGACTCCTGGGTGGCTCAGTAGGTTAAGCAATGGACTCTTGATTTTGGCTCAGGTCATGATCTCTTGGCGCATGGGATGGAGTCCCGCGCTGGGCTCTGTGCTGACAGCATGGAGCCTGCTTGGGATTCTCTCTCTCCCTCTCTCTCTGTCCCTCCCCTGCATGCATGCGCTTTCTCTTGAAATAAATAAATAGACTCTAAAAAAAACTAAAAAAAAAAGATGTTCAGGGGAGAAAACAGTGGTAAGGTAGGAATCTTGCTATATATATATATATATATATATATATATATATATATACACACATATGTAGTTCAATAAAAGTGGATAATCATAAACTATCTGAATGTGTACAACCTAAGAGGAAACTAATATGGAGGAAGGTTGAAATTAATGAAACAGAAATTTTAAAATGACACAGAGACTAAATAATTCTGAAAATTGGTTCTTTGTAAAAGTTGGTAAAATAGATAAGTTCATGAAGATTTGATTAAGGAAAAAAGAGAGCAAAAATATGTGAAATTGGAAATGAGACAGGAAGCATAACCACGGAAATGTACGAGATTGAAAGAATTGCAAGATAATGCCAAATAACTCAAGTGCAACAAATTTGCAAACTTAGAAGAAATAATTTTCTAGAAAAATAGAATTACCCAAATTAATTCAAAATTAATTGGGAAACTTGATTAGACTAATTACTATAGAGTTATGATACAAATCAACTGTGCTTGCTAAAACTATAAATTCCTACAACTGATTGTATCCCAGATCTGATGAACCAGAATCTCAAGTCTATTATTAGGTCAGGGCCCAATAATTTCTGTATTTATCAAGAGCCTGCACTGATTTCTATTATCAGTGAACTTAGGAAATGCTGCCATAGAAGATTTAGGCTAGGTAATTGTAGGCCTACGATTTACAAAAAGGCTTTAGGATGGGATGTTTTTATAGCTGAGTTCTATTTAGCCTTTAAATAACAGGTATTTTCAGGGCACCTGAGTAGCTTAGTCCATGAAGCATCTGACTTCAGCTCAGGTCATGATCTCACGGTTCATGGGTTTGAGCCCTGCATCAGGCTCTGTGCTGACAGCTCAGAGCCTGGAGCCTGCTTCAGATTCTGTGTCTCCTTCTCTCTCTGCCCCTCCCCTGCTCATGCTCTATCTCTGTCTCCCAAAAATAAGTAAATGTTAAAAATAAAAAAAAAAAAAATAACAGGTATTTTCAGTATTATATAACTATTCCAGACCATAGAAAATGATGGAAAAATTCTTATGATGTCAACATAATGTTAATACCAAAACTTGATATAGTACAAGCAATGTAATAAAATAGCACATAGAACCCAGCAGTGTATCACAATAATAACACACTATCATCATATAAAATTTATTTTATGAGTATGAGGGTGATTATTTCAATAATAAATTGAAAGAGAAAAAAATATGATATCAATAAGTGCTGAAAAGACATTTGATAACATTGGTTCCTAATAAAAACTACAAGCAAAATAGGAATAAAATGAGATTATTTAAATATAACAATTTCTGTTTTCTAAGAATTAATAGCAACTATAATTACAAGTAGCAAACACTGCTAAAATCCTACTATAAATCTGATAATTTATGAATATTTACATATATGTATATGCACAAATTTGCTTGTATATGGCTGTATGTATGTGAAAAATAAAGAGGGGTGAGCCTTAATGTTAACATGAGCTGTAAAGTTGGAAATTGAGTCAGGGTGAGTGGAGAGAGGATGGGATGAGGGACAGAAGCAAGTTAAAAAAAAAAGCAAAAGCAAACAAAAAAACTTTCCTAAAATGGTCCAATGTGTAAAATGTAATGCTATTTATGTAAAAATAAATGTGTGTGTATTTACCTATAAACAAATATTCAAGCAAATGAATATTTTTAAGCAAATCCCAAATGCCATATGATTTCATCTGGAAGTATTTCAGTAAGAATTTCCAACATGTATCTTTGTGTATGCTGTGCCAATATCATGAACCAGGAAAAAGGAAAACGTGGAAGGATGCACACTGGGTTGCTAGTCTTGGCACCTCAGGGGGTGGAAGTGGAGAGATAGGGGCAGGAGGGATATAATTAGCTTTGTTTTCATATGCTTTGGAACGGTGTTGTTTCACTTGTTGCATTAAACATGGAAAAAACATGGAAAAACATGGAAAACTTTGATTCTTAGTTGGCTTTAGAATCAAAAAGACTTTAGTGAAACCTGCCATCTTTTCTCTCATACTCAAGGTAGGAAGCTTGAACAGTTGTGAATATGAAATAGTTGAGTAGAAAAATATTAGTGAGGAAACCAATGGATTTTTACCAAATGGATTTTACCAAACCTGTTAAAGTTAAGATAATATTCAATGGTCAGAGAAAGACCACAAAGCTGTCAGGGAAAGAGCTTATGAATTTTAGGATGAAGAATCATATCTAAGAATAGTTTACATATATTTATTTATATGTATAGAAATGTAATCATGTAATCATATATGTATATGTCTTTCTATACATATATGTATAGAAATAATCATGTAATACATGAGTATGATATATACATATAGTAAGACTACACCTAAGGAAATAAACCTAAATCTAAATTTTGAAATTTTTTTGCATTAAATACTTTCAAGCCTCAATTTTGCATTAAATGCTTTCAATTTTTTGCATTAAATGCTTAAATTCTCCAGTTGATGGACATATAGACTATTTTCCAAATGACACTGTAGTAGTTATCTTTTTTTATGTTGTTATTCAAAATGATGCTTAAGAAGAGTATGTAATAGCTAAAACCTTTTAAAGTTAAGTAAGAGAAACAAAAAAAGCCTAGGCAGGAAGGAAATCTAGCACACTACTGCTAACAATGCTTGTCTTTCAAAAATGATACCATATATATTCATAAAAAGTTATTCTATTTTGTTTTGTCAGACTTTCTGTAATTAGCATGTATTTTTATAATGAAAAAAGAAATCAAGAAACTTAACACCTTTTCTAATTCAAGTGCAAAAGTATTTTGACACAAAATATTTGTAAGCATATTGTGGAGGTTGTTAGAGTCATTCTTTCACCCTTTGTGGCATTACACAGTTGGTGAAACATTACAGAAAGGCAGAAATACATATGTTTTTAGTAAGGGGCAAAAAACAACTATAAGAAATTGCAGACAGGAAAATATGACAATACTGTGATAATAGTATTTTGGATCCACTATCAGGAAAATACCAGCCTGGCAGGAAGTATTAAAGAGAAGCAAAAAAAAAAAAAAAAAAAAAAAAAAGATATTATTTGTGACCCAGTATGACAAAAATAGAAGCATTACTGGACCAGCTCTAGAGCATCCCAATTCCCCTTTCATTTAATTAGTTAATTTCACTTATTCATTGTCATTTATTCATTCATACAAAAATATTAATTCATTCAAATATCATATACTAAGTTAGACAAGTTAACCTCTCGGAATGGCGGTTTTCTCATGTGTAAAATAGGGATCTTATGGATTACTGCCTACAGTGTATCTCTGAAGGCTAGGGATAATGAACGTGAAGGTCCTGGCATATAACAGGTACTAAAATAATAGAATCTGTTGTTGTCATTATCATTCTTATTAGGTGCCTAGCTTAGTGCTAACTACTCCTGACAGAAGGTTTCACAACCATTTTACTAAGAAGGCATCAGAGTGTATTAGATACTATTTGTAATTAACAGTGTACAGAACTGTGTATTATATCCCACAAAGTAGATTCAGTATTTGTCTACAGTTTTTGCAGTAATTTTTATTGTCTGTGTCAAATCCTTAATTGAAAGATGCCTTTAGTCCCTGTATCAGGGCCGCGTGACTGCCACTAGACAGGCCCAGTGGTAGATGAAAACTTTTTGCTGGCAGAGGAATCACCTCCTACCCACACTAGAAGTGATGTTGTGGACCTCTCCAATCCCTCCAGATTCTGTTGTTGGTTTCTCGCTAGGAACTGCTAGGGGCAGTTGTTCTATGAGCACCTGGTAATAGCAAACATGTGTCCCAGTGGCTAATGCATCCCATGGCCATTTGGAATAGTAACAAGAGCCTCCAGATGGAAGGATACTGCAAATGAGATTGTATATAGTTAAAAGGACATTTGGAAGTCTGGGAATACACATGTATTTTATGTAATTCCAAATCCAATTTAGACGGACACTATGACCTTCAGGCACCTAATAAGAGAAGGCAACTCAGATGTATGTTCCCATCAGGTGCTAACTCTTAATAGCTGGAGTAGTGGTTACAGTGAGTGCCCAGCATGGTCAGCTGTCAATCATAGGGACTATCATTTCTGTTGTTGCTAGCATAATAATCATCATTATCAAGCCCTGTGGTGATTGAGAGCTCTACCAAGAAAGAACTTGCCCAGACCTCATTCTGTTTAACTTCATGATATACTTAGCGTAAGGGAGGCTGCTTTTCTGGTTATAAAATCTGGTCTAGGTAGTAAAGGATTGTAATATATGGAGACATCTGCTTTTTACCCCAAAATTCAAATGTTGGCAGTTCTTTTTCTGTCCTAGAAATCATAATGCTTTGTTTAAAAAATTTTTATGTTTATTTATTATTTTTGAGAGGCAGAGCATGAGTGGGGGAGAAACAGAGAGAGAGAGAGAGAGAGAGAGAGGGAGACACAGAAGCAAGCTCCAGACTCTAAGCTGTCAGCACAGAGCCCAAAGCGGGGCTTGAACCCATGAACCACAAGAGCATGGCCTGAGTTGAAGTCGGTTAGCTGACTGAGCCACCCAGGTGCCCCGAAATCATAATGCTTTAGAACAGCTTTTCTTAATGCTCATCCCTCTCTTACTCTCGGATACACATGAGTGCTACATACCCCTGGTGAATGTATTCAGATTTGATTAAAACCCAGAAAACTGGTGAAGTAAAGCACTACAGTAATTTATAAGTGCCACAACTATACATAGTTCACCAGAACAGACAGCTGTTTCAGTTTGGGTCCTCTCTGAAGCAGAGGCCGAGACAAGGATCAGGGTGTGAGTTATTTGGGAGAGAGTTCTTTGAAACAAGAGTGAAGGAATGGAAAGAGTGAGGCAGGGAGGGAGGAAAAGCTAACATAAGTGTGTATTATTGAGGTTGTTGCTTTAAGCAATGGGGTCTAGATTCTCTCAGAACTTTGGAAAAGCATACAGAAGCCTCTCAGAAGCATCCGTCTGAAGGACTGTGTCCAGTCACCCATAGTGGAGAATTTCCTGGGAGCTTAACTGCCCTGAAATTCTGGGGTTATATCTGCACCTAGCTGGGGTGGGATTCAGAGATGACTATGGGGTAAAACAAAAACAGAAACAAACAAATCAGGGGTGTAAAGACCTCCAAAAATCTGCTCTTCTTTATGAGCAATAAAAACTGTCAAAATCAACCTTTTTTAGAACTCTGGAAATTAACTAAAGGTTTGCAATAATCCAAGGAGTATTTACTCAGGAAAAATAGCTGAATCTCAGAACAGTAAGTCTTGTAGCATTTCAAGGCTGACCACAAAACTTAAGAGGAAAAACTGGTGAATTGGGAGGTTCTGAAAAGCTCTGACATATTCCAACAAATCTGGAAGGCCACATGCTTGTACAGGACCATGCACATACTCAAGAAAGGCCTGGAAGGCGTTGCTATCCCACACAAGCAAATAAAAGGGAAAATGAATGAATGGAAGTGGTGCAATTTATAATGATCACCTTGAATTGCCTACAGTTAATTTTCAAACACGATTCTAAATTTTGTATTCTAAATACACTGCTAAGCTTAGCTTTTAAAATTCATTAATGATTTTTTTTTTCTTTATAACACATCTTACCACAGAAAGCAACCTAGATGGTGGGAACATGGTAGAGAGCCACCGTTTACATGATCATCTATTGCAGTGGATCCCAAGTTTTAGTAGCATAGGAGTTACTTCAGCTATTTAAACTGTTGATTTTGGATTTCTCCTGTTCTCTAGACTCCCCCTGCTCTCTTCGTCCCCCACTAAGGAGTGTGACTCAGTAGGGGGGAGGGTCCTGAGTGTCTGTATTGCCAAAAAGCATCCCAGGTGATTCTGATGCAGGCAGTCTGTGGATTCCAGTTGAAGAAACAATGGTCTTGTCTAACTCATGAGTTTTATAGATGAGATAAATGAGACACAGAAAGGGGAAATGACTTCCAGGTCACACCGTGGAGGTAGAGGAATAGAGTGACAGTCTAATTTCAAGTCTCGTTACTTGTGGTTTTGTGTGTTTTCCAAGATATTACAGTTCTTATATATTTGGGTTAGGATAGCCCTGCGGTCACTGGTCAGATGTGCCAAGCGAGGCAGTGGACCATGTATGAGGGAGTATTAAACCTGCCACATACCAGCCCATGGCTTGGGCAATCTGAATTTGTGCTACAATTTTTTAAAAATGTTTTATTTAATTTTGAGAGAGAGAGAGTGAGTGAGTGCGAGTGAGTGGGGGAGGGACAGAGAGAGAGGGGGGACAGAGGCTCTGAATCGGGCTCTGTGCCAACAGCAGCAAGCCCAATTTGGGGTTTGAACTCACAGACTTCGAGATTGTGACCTGAGCCGAAGTCTGACGCTCAACAGAGTGAGCCACCCAGGCATCCCTGAATTTGTGCTACTATTGCACATTAAAAGCATCTTATGCAGAGCATCAGAATGTGAGCAATGCCACTATGGCCACCATGAGAGGACCAGTGAATGCAATGATGTATTTGAAAGTACTGGGAGATTTCAGAGTGTGGTGACCCAAGGACCCGTTAATACTAATTGCTTCTTAGACTAGAGCTACACAGTGCTAAGCATTCACATATTCTCAGACATGTGGATCACTGATTTAAGTGTTCAGTTTCCTGCTGGCATCTGACATCATGAAACCACAACTGTAGAGAATTCCAATTCACAGTTATAAATAAACTTGGCTGCAAAGATCAGAGACAACAGAAGCTATGAGACAGAGTGTTATGCACACTTTTCTAGGATAAAAGATCAGTCTTGAAACTATATTATTGTAATTTGATATCACTGGGCTGGTGTCAGTTGGGGAACAAGGAACAAAGGAAAGCCTCCCATGCAAAGGCATGGTACCATAGGAAAATATGGTGCACTGGGGAGCTGGGAGTGATAGGGAATTTGGAGTGGCTAGGTGAAGGAGAGAGAAAGAGAGAGAGAGAGAGAGAGAGAGAGAGAGAGGTGAGACTGGTGGGTGGATAGGGAGGGGCATGAACACTGATCATTGAGGTCAGAGTAAGAGGCAGGATCCAGATCACTAAAGGCCTCAAATGATATTTTAAGGAGGTTGGACATCATCTTATTGACAACAGGGATCCACAGGAGGATTTCAAGTGACAGACTGCAGTTTAGAAAGATGTATGGTTGGTGTATGGAGGGAAGCTCGAGAGGGGGTTCAGGAATAAAGACTGATTAGAAATGGTAAGAACCTGAGCTAGGTTAGTGGTTAGCAGCTCTTCCCATGCTTGAAGATGACCAACTTCAGTTTCTGTTACTGAGTCAGTCTTCAGGAGGCCCAATCCTGCGAATTTTTTGCCTATTGCCTTTATCCTTCTTTCTTTTTTTAATGTTTATTTATTTATTTATTTATTTTGAGAGAGAGCGAGTGTGAGAGAGGGAGGGAAAGAGAGAGAATCCCAGTCTCTGCACTGTCAGTGCCTGATGGGAGGCTCGAATTCACAAACCATGAGATCATGACCTGAGTTGAAATCAAGAGTCAGATGCTTAACCAACTGAGCCACTCAGGTGCTCCACTACCTTTTTATTTCTTAGGAGACATTCCAATAATCTGATTCGAGGACCAAATTTCAGAGATACAAGCTTGAATGATGGGAATAACTGTAACAAGAAAAAGTCGTTAAAGAGAGGGGAGGAGGAGATCAGAAAAGGAGAAGGAGAGAGGAAGAATGGAAAGATACATGAACATGTAAAACTTAGAAGAAGACTCATCACGAAGCTGCAAAATTATCTTACAAGGATTGCTTTAAGAAAAACACCCAGAATTTCAAAGTGGAAATCTTCTGTAGTGATTAAATTTATTTCTAAATGCATTTTTAAAGAGCTTATTAAAATTAATGAATTATCTCATAGTGATCTCATGCATATAGATCATGCCAAAGAGGTAAAAGTTTATTGAGTTGCACAAAGGAAGCTGATCAGTGTCTTGCGGTTTGACAATATGCATTCTGAGTAGGAGCCAGAACCTAACTTCACATCTCAGAGGAGCTAAAATTTTCTGAGAAGGGGATGAAAAATGTGCACTCACTGGGGTTGGTGGAGGAGGCTAGGGCTGGAAGCCAGGTTACCAAATCACTGTCTGGAGCAAGTGGGCAGATGTAAAAAGTGGGAGGAATGTTCAGACCACACCGTTTCCTAGTGAAAATGCTAATGCAAACTTGTAACCATAGCAACACAATAGACCTATTAAAACAAACAAAAAAAAAAACCCTCAGTGTCAATTGCACTTAATGGTCACATAAAAAACAATCTTCCTCTTTTTACTTTTTACAGACAAGTAAAATTTTGTATTCAGTTTTGTTTCCTTTCTATCCATCGGATTGACAATACTTTGTTAGAAGATTGCAATTTCTTGATAATCCTTTCTCGCACAGAGGCAAAATTTTAGAAATATAATCTGCCTGGTAATTTTGGATTGAATGTCAGACATTGTGAATATTACCTTGTTGGGTGCTGGTTATTTTTATATTCCTATAAATATTCTTGATGCTTGCTCTGAGCTCAATTACTTGCATTCCTTTGAGGCTTGCTTTTAAGCCTTGTTAGATGGGACAAGAGCAGCTTCTAGTCAAGGGCTGATTTTCCCCTAACTACTGATTCTTCCACCCAATGGGCTGTGAAATAGGAAACTTTCCACCCAGGTTGGTGGAAGCAGGAACTATTTCCGGTCTTAGGTAAGCAACCAGTATTTTTTTTCCCCACTAATTCTTTTCCTGGCCTCAGGTAGTTTCCTTACATGTTTATACTGATCACTTTCTACCTGAACATTCCAGGGAGACTCTCTCAGATCGCTAAAGCTCTCTCTGTGGAGCTCTCACCTGTGAAACTCTAGCTGCCTTGGCATCCCTGAGTTCTAGCTCCAACTCCACAACTTGGGGAGCCCTCCTCCCTGCACTGCCTCTTGGAAACTCTTTCTAGGCAATAAGCTGGGATGATCACAGAGCTCTCCTTGTTTCCTTCCCTTCCTCAGGGATCACTATCCTGTGCTGCCTGGTGTCCAATATCTGAAAACTGTAGACTCATATATTTTGCCTATTTATTTTTATTTTTTATTTTTTTCCAAAAGGGAGCATTAGTTAGGTTCTTGTTACTCTACTTTGCCTGCAGTAAAATTCTCCAATTTTATGGCTTCTGAATGTGTTTGATGAATAATATATTTGGAGAACAGAATAAATTACATCTTGAATGATGAATTAAAGCTTCTTAATGGTTTAGGATAGCTTAATAAAATTTACAACATTTTCAAGTGTCAAAACATAATTCTCATGATTTTATATTTGTAATTTCCATATAAATACTTAGTGAGCAAGTATCAAAGTTTGATTTCTCATTAATGAAGTAACCAGAAAGATGATAAAGCCAGTTAGGAAACTGAAACACAGAGAAAGTAAGTGATGTATTAGAAGGGAAAGAGAAAGAGAGAGCGAGCAAGAGAAATCAAGAGAGAATATAAATGGAAAATTATGTTGGAATAGGATTGATAAATTAGATACAAAACTCGTTCATGTCCCATAGGTAAATAAAATCATAACCTTTGGGATTATCTTCTCAGATGAATAGAAATAATTTTTATTTCTATTATACAAAAACTCATTTATATAGTATTCATTTTCACAAATTAACATCTAACCTTTACAGACTTAAACATGTCTTTAAAATGTCTCATGTCTTAAAAAGTGATCCTTGGGTGGGCTTAAGTCCATGTTTTAGGGAGGCATTGAATTGACACAGTCATCTTTTGTGATTCATTTCCAAGTTTTGGAAATCTTCATAACATAAATATCACCTATAAGTCAATGAGATCTGCCATTACCTAGCTGGTCACTCGGGGTCTATGTTTGCTCATTAAAAAAAAAAACAAAAAAAAACTACAGTAGTGTTTTAAAACTGCACTTATATGTTAGAATCACTTGGGAGAGCTTTTAAAAATTACCAAGACCAGTAATATTCCAATATATGTATATTACATATGTGTGTATATGTATACTACATTTTCTTTATCCATTCATCTATGGATGGACCTAGAGGGTATAATGAATGCTAAGTGAAATAAGTCAATCAGAGAAAAAAAAATATCATATGATTTCATTCATATGTAGAATTTAAGAAAAAAAAACCCAAATGAATAAAGAAAAAAAAATAGACTCTTAAATACAGATCGCAAATAGGTGGTCGCCAGAGAGTAGGTAAGCAGGAGGATGGGTGAAATCGATAAAAGGGATTAAGAGTACACTTACCTTGAAGAGCACCAAATAATGTATAGAATTGTTGAATCATTATATCTTATACCTTAAACTAATATAACACTATATGTTAATTATACTTCAATAAGAAGAAACACAAAACACCACCAAAGCCAGGGTCTCTTACTAGACCAATTAAATTAGACTCTGAGGGTGAGGTCAGAGCATTGTTAATTGTTTAAAAGTCCTCTGGTTATTCTAGCGTGCAGCCAGGGTTGAAAACTACTGGTTTAGACTGCGTTTCTCAGACTTCTTTCCATAATAATGCTCTGTAATTCTATGGCTTGAAATATAGGCAATCTGCTTTTACGCTGAAGAAAGTAGACATAAATATAAACTCTGGTAGCTTTCTTGCACTACCAGCGATGTGGAAATGATTTAGGGCTGCAGTATTCATTCCATGGTGTGGAAGCAATGGGAAAGGCCAGGGGTGGGATAGCTGAATGACCGGTCTTTGTGTTCCAATTAGATATAGTCAGCTGGAAAGGGATAGGAATGTCTACAGACAATTTCTTTAAAGAAAAGAAAAGAAAAGAAAAATCAAAATTCATTATGTGTCCCTGCTTCTCTACTGTTGCGCTCATCCATATTCCCAGAACAGGTATTCTTTTACAAAGTTATTATGGGAGATTGCATTTCTGATCTAAGACTGTGTATCAATAAATTAAGGCTGTGACCAATACTATCCATAAAAAGAAAATAATGGAACAAGTATAAGCCTTTAACATGATTTCAAATAATGAAATTCTACTTCAAATTCTATTCTTCCATGCTTGTTACCACTGAAAAGTATTTTGGGTAGGTTTTTTTTTTTTAATTGAAAAGGATTTTTTTCATTTTAACGGTTTTTATTTAAAGCCGTATATAAGATTACTTTAGTACTGCATCTTCTCAATTGTTTCTTCCCTTTAGTTGCCCTTTTCCTTTCCTGCTTGATGAGATTTGCCTTTACCTTCAAGGATCTTTTTGTGGTCTTTGTCCAGTTTTAGTCTAGTGATAACCACCTTGCTAGGATGATGCCCACATGGACAGGCATGCCATTTGCCTTCGCTCACTGTACTCATTCAAGGTAGATGATGTATTTCTTCCAGTAAACCTGGACTACTTTGCCAATTTGCTGACCTTTGTAGTGTCCTCACACAACCTGTACTTCATCATCCTTTCGGGTGGGCATGGAATGAACCTTGTACTTCTGTCTCAGCTCTTTGGAGAGAGAGGAAGACTTCTTCTTGCGAATGTGGGAAGATGCATTGAAATGCCTTTTGTGGTTCTTGCTCTGGTCAGAAGTCACAAAGGGATTGAACTTCATTTTGGCTGCTGGCACTTTAGCGATGGCAACAAAAAGGAAGGGCAAAAAACAATTTTTGAAAGCAAGGGCTTTTGATACTCTTCACCCTAAACCTACTATTTATGAGAAATACAAAGTAAATGTAACTAGCTAGCCAAAAATTAAAAGTTGCTTACCTTAATAAGAGGGTTTTTATTTTAAGTCATGAATTAATGTTGAATATTTTCCAATGGTTTTGGGCATATTTCTCAATAATTATATGACTTATTTTCTTCTATCTGTTAATGTAGTAATATTAATAGATATCTAAATATTAAACTATTTTTACTTCTGGGATTAAACCCTACTTGGTCATGATGGGTTATTATTTTAATATACTATTTGATTCTATTTCCTCCCTGACACTTTTAATGATAACAATCTTCTTTCCTTTATGGTGAAACATCCTTGTGAGTTGCATAGGAATGGGATTAATTTTCATAGCAATTTGATAAATTAGAAAACTCAGACACAAATGTGGTAAATGACTTATTAGCCAAGAACAAATGGTAAATTAGTGACAAAATCTGTACTTAAATGTTTTATGCCTAATTTATGGCCTAAGAACTCTTCCCCATTACTCTCCTCTAGTAAATTTATGTTTTCATCAAGCAGGTTTCCCAATCATGAAGTATTTCAGATAACCTCACAATATTTCACATTACCTTAGAATACTATCTTGAAAGATTTTCAATTCTAGATAAACCATTCACACTGTTTAAAATCCTAATTCTTAATGCTTTTTCTTCTGCTCCACAGTAACAGTTCTTATAACTACATTTAACAATCATGGGGCTTAGGGAAGAATGTGGGGTAGATGTGGGAGGAGATGAGAACAAGAGAGGAAAGGTGTATGGTTGAGCCACTGGCTGAGTCAGAGAACACACCTAGATGAGTAGATTTGAGGGTAAGCCTGAATGGATGGGTTTAGAGAGGCTTGGACACATTAGTTTGAATTTCCAGGTATGAAATCTATAAGGCAGTTGAAAATGTAGTTCTGAAAACTCTGAAGAGAGGTTGGGCTGGTTATGTACAATTGGTAGTGATTGGGATAGAGGTGGTACCAGAGTTTTGGGAAAGGATGAAATCACCCAAGGAGAGTATGAGAAGAAAGGATAAAGGAAAATGGAAGGCCAACATTTCTGTGAATAGAGAAAGAGGAACCAAGAAGAAAAACAGAAAGAAGGGTCACAGGGGCTCCTCGGTGGCTCAGTCAGTTAAGTGTCTGACTCTTGATTTCTGCTCAGGTCATGATCTCGCGGTTCGTGGGATGGAGCCCCACGTCGGGCTCTGCACTGACAGCGTGAAGCCTACTTGGGATTCTCTCTCTCTGTCAGATTCTCCTTCACAGCCCTCAGGAGGAACCAACCATGACAGTACCTTCATTTTAGACTTCTAACCTCCATAGGGTGAGACAATAAATGTCTGTCATGTAAGCCACCTGGTCTGTGACAACTTTGTTATGGTAACCCTCACAAACTAATAGAGTAGGTGTCTACTAATTAGATGGGGTGGTCAGGGAAGACCTCTCTTTGGAGGTAATATTTAAGCTGAGGTCTAACTAAAGGCAAGAGCCAACCCTGTACATGTGCACCCCTGCGCACGTGCATGCTCTCTCTCTCAAAATAAATAAACTTAAAAAAAAGAAGAAGAAGAAGAGTCAGAGAGTTGGAGAAAAACAGGAGTGGGCAGTATCCTGAAAGCAAAGGAAAGAGAGATTCTCCTCCCTTCTCACCCCAACCTTTTCTTCTCCCAGGCTTTCCCATCTCAGTAAATAGCTCACCATTCACCCAGCTGCTCAAGTAAGCAAACAGATACCTTTCTGATTACCTCCCCTCCCCAAACTCCTCCCACCAGAAAGTCTTATCAATTAAGCTCCTAATTATATATGAATGTCTGCACTTCTTTTTCTTCCACAGGCACCCCATGACTCCTAGATGCTAACACCTCTCCCCTAGACAACTGCAACAGATTTCTGAGTGGCCTCCCTGGTTCTGATCTTATTCTTCTTCTACCTAGACCATTCTCCATGTAGCAGACAGAATGCTTTTACAAAAGCATGAATAAGATCATGTCGTTCCTCTGATTAAAACCCTCCAATGGTTTCTCATTGTACTTTGACTATGATCCAAACTTTATCTTGACCTAAGTGGACCCACATTAGAACCCTGTCCAGTTCTCTGACCCCATCTGCACATTCTGCCACTACAGCTCACTAAATCCAGCCACACCAAAGTCTTTTCTCTGTTCTTTAAACATACCAAATCCATTCTCCCTCTGGGCCATTGCATTTACTTATCCCTTTGTCTAAAGTGCTCTGCCCCAGACCTATGCAAGGCTGGCTCTTGCCTTTAGTTAGGCCTCAGCTTAAATATTACCTCCAAAGAGAGGTCTTCCCTGACCACCCCATCTAATTAGACACCTACTGTATTAGTTTGTGAGGGCTGCCATAACAAAGTTGTCACAGACCAGGTGGCTTACATGACAGACATTTATTGTCTCACCCTATGGAGGTTATAAGTCTAAAATGAAGGTACTATCATGGTTGGTTCCTCCTGAGGGCTGTGAAGGACAATCTGATCCTTGGCTTTTGTGGGGCTGTCTTCTTCTTGTGTCTCATCGCATCATCTCCCTCTTTGTGAATCTCTGTGTCCAAGTGTCCCCTTTACATAAGAACCCCATCATATTGGATTACCACCCTAATGATGTCCAACTTGATTACCTCCATAAGGACAATTTCTAAATAGTCACACTCTGAGGTACTGGGGGTTAGGACTCCAACATCTGAAAGGACACAATTCAACCCACATTGCCAACACCAGTGGTCATCACATCGCACCGTTTAATTTCCTTCATGATATGTGTCTGTATCTGAAATTACATTATTCATTAAAATTTTTTTAATGTTTATTTTTGAAGGAGAGAGAGACAGAGCGTGAGCAGGGGGAGGGGCAGAGAGAGAGGGAGACAAAATCTGAAGCAAGCTCCAGTCTCTGAGCTGTCAGCACAGCCTGATGCAGGGCTCAAACTCACGAGCTGTGAGATCATTACCTAAGCCAGAGTTGGACGCTTAGCTGACTGAGCCACCCAGGCACCCCTACATTATTCATTTTTTTGCTCACATTGTGTTATTTGTCTCTGGAAGCTCCACAGAACATGAATCTTGCCTGTCTTTGCAGCAGACTCTGCTGGTGCCCCTGACATATCCCCTGTTGCCATAGATACCAAGAGCTTCTCACTGCAAGCTTCCACAACGTTCTGTCTGAGGCTTTTCCTCAAGCATGCTGGTCCTCTTGTGAGGCAGGCTGGAGGAGCTGAGAAGTTACTGACAGATGGGAGGTGACAGAATATTTCCTTTCCTCTGCCCCGTGTCAGGGACAGTGATGAAGTTTCCATTCTGCTGTCTCTGAGAGGTCCAAAGTAGGACTGAGCCAAATTATCCTTCCTGCTCATGAATGTACCTATATTGGCTTTTTCTCCTCTGTTTACTTCCTCACTCCCCTACCAGTGTTTCCAGAATCTCTTTCCAAATAAACGACTTACACTGAACTTCTGTCTCTGGGTCTGCTTCCTGGGGAAACACAACCTAAGGCAGACTTTATCACTGTATCCCTGGCACCTAAACTCTACATAATACAACATTTATGGTTAATGCTCAATAAGTCATGATGAATTAATCAGTAGAGGGTGGTGGTAATAGACAGCATAAAATGCTATTGAAAGAAGTCCTAGAGAAGAGAACTTAAAAAAAAAAAAATGTCCATTTGGTAATTGTGATCCTGGAGCCATGCTAGAAGAGCTTATTAGAACAGTAGTAGGGAGCAAGTCTGATTTTGGTGGGTAATATGAGGTGAGAAAGGTAGGGGCAGCTGACAGGAGAGAGTCAACTTCATACAACAGCGGGGTGGGAGACAGTTTGTTTTTTATTTTTTTTTGATGACAATAATTTGAGCATATTTGAGGCTGATTCAATGGAAAAGGAGAGAATGAGGACAGAAGTGAGAAGGGGGACACTGAAGAGTCAGAATTGTAGGTGATAAATTAGAGGCTGAGTTAGTGAGTACAGGTGGAGGAGTGGGAATGCGCACATAGAGGCCTCTGGTCTTCCAAGAAAAGTAGGTAAGAACTGGTAAACAGAGATATCAACATCCATACAAATATACAGTAATATATTCTTTTTTTCTCCCCGATTTCAAAAGTGACAGGTGTTCATCACAGAACATTTAGAACAATAACATATATTAAGTACTTACAATATTTTCAGGCGATGGTCTATGGGCTTTACAAGCATTAACTCATTTACTCTGCAATCTATCATATGAAGCAGGTACTGCTTCTGTTTCTACATTATAGAGGAGAGAGATTGAATCAATCGCCCAAGGTCACAAGACTGGTAAGTAGCAGACCAGGATGTGAAACTACCTTGTCTAGTTCCACAGTCATCCTGTACCAAATGCAAAGAAAAGCCCAGAAGGAAAACTTATCCATCAGAGAAAGTAAATAAAAATGTGTGAAACTTAGAAATAGTAATCCCCAGGAGTTTATTGTCATTTGCTTCTCTTTTCTCAGGGAAGTGGGTGGGGACTCTGAAGCAGGGAGCTGGAAGTAAGTAGAACTCAATAATAGTAACAGTTTGAAGATGTTTCTTCTGGAAAAGGAGAAAGGAACTGATGAGGAATTTTGAACAGCACTAAAGAGTCAGCTTGAGATTATAAATACTAAATTGGGGGAAGGTAAATCAGCATGGTTCAGAGATTTTTCTCAGGGGCATTGGACTGGTGGTTGGGGTAGATTTTTCCATGGGAGGTCCACAGAAGGCCAAGAGAAATTGACGGTCTTGAAGAGAGTGTGGTTAAAAGACTTGGATCTTTTGGCTCCTTGAAGGCAGACCCTGGGACAGATATTCGAAAGCAAGGAGTTTACGGGGAGACAATTGTAGGAAAGATGCTGATAGGGGAGGGCAGGAAGCTTGACAGGGGAGGGAAAGACACCAATAAAGGGTGTGCTCTGCAATCAACAGGAGCTTCATCCTGCTGGGGGACTCTGGGAGCCAGTGTGGAAATACATCTCAGAGTTATCTCCCCTGAGGGGATTCCCACTAGCCATTGGTTAGGACTGCTCCAGGGGTAATCATGCATGAGCTGAGAGATTCCACACGTGGAGATACAGAAGACTCTGATGGCCAGAGAAAGGCTTCAGTCAAAGAGATGTTGGCTGTTGGAAGTCTGGGAAAATAAGGCCTGAGGGCATAATGACCAGGCATCAAGAGTGTCTGCTACAGATGGACCATGGATTTGCAGTTGGTCAGGGAGGTAGCAAACCTACAAGGAGCCTAGAAGAACAGTTCTGGGACGAACATCTTTTTGAAAATTATTTTAAATAGGTAATATTGGCACACAGGACAAAAGTATGAAAAGAATATGCAGTGAAAAGTAAATCTTTTCGCCATCCATTTCTGTCTCCTACCATTGCTGGTGTTCTGTATATCCTTTTAGAGATAGTAGGGTACTATGTGTGTGTATGCATGTGTATATATATTATACACATATATTTATATTATAGTTATACTATACATAAGCTGGGTACAGTTAATATATGTATCATTTATTTTTATGTAAACTACCCCACACAAGTGGTAGCATATAATACACTTTGCCTCTTTCACAAGTATATCTTGGGCAATTTTTCATATTATATATATTTAATATGTATTTATTTATTTATTGAGAGAAAGAGGGTGAGGGGCAGATAGAGAAGGAGACAGAGAATCCCAAGCAGGCTCTATGCCATTAGCATGGAGCCCAATGCAGGAATCAAATTCATGAACCATGAGATCATGACCTGAGTCATAATCAAGCATTGGATGTTTAACCAACTGGGAACTTTTCATATTGTTGCGTATAGATTTGCCTCAATTTTTTAAATAACTGCATGGCATTCAATTTAATGGATGCATCACACTTAATGAGTCTTTTTCTGAAATAATTATTCTTATACATGTGTGTTATTTAGCACACTCTAGTAATCTATAGGATAAATATCTAGGAACAGCACTGCTTGGTCAAAGGGCATGTGCATCTGAAATATTGACGGATAGGGCTGAATTTCCTAGAACCAATGTACACACCCATGGGATTGACTGTCATAATCAGGCCAAAGAGCAGAAGCACAGGAATAGGCAGCAGAAAAGGGAGGGGCAGTTGGATAATGAAATGTCAGATATCAAGATTCTGGTGTAGTAGTTCCCTCTCCTGCCAAGGTCCAGGGTGTAGCCATACCAGGAAGTTGTTGGTGTGGAGTGCTGTGCAGGTGAGGGTCAATGAAGCAGAAGTCAACGAAATATGAGGTGTTGGAATAACTCACCCAGATGACAAGCCAGTCAGTCTATCCTGGTGTTTGTCATGATATGAAATTGTGAAATACAGTTACAGAAACCTTCACCTTCCCTTTAAATCTAGCAAGGAAAAGATGCCAGATGCCTACCAGTCCTTTCTACTCTGTGGAGCAGAAAACTCTTCCCACTTGAGCTAAGGGAGAAGTATATCAATCAACATGGCTGCCCCAGGGGACAGGCAGTGATATCTCTATTTTTTATAATGGCATCTGAGGCACTGGGACTGGCAGGGTTGTTTTCCCGAATCCTCCAACTTCACATGAATATCTGTTAGGCCTGTGGATAACTCATTTTCCAACATCACCGGTCTTCCAAGTGTTGCTGAAATTGCCAGACCAACCATGGCCTGGCACCCCTTTCTTGGTAATATAACTAATAGCAACAACAACAACGATAGAGATTAATGTGCTGAATCAGTTAGGATTTGTAGTTTAAACACTGGTTTAAACCAAAGACGAGTCCTCTTTTCTCTCAGATAACAGAATCCGGGGATAAGCATTCCACAAAAGGAGTGGCAATTCTACAATGCCAGTGTTGTGTCAGACTTCTCTCCTCTCTGCCTCCTCAGTGCTGACTTCTATCTCATAGTTTCTAGATGCCTGCTGGAATTCTAGCCATCGTGCCCTTGTCCCATGCTGGAAGAAGGAAGAAAGGGTCAAAGGTAAAAGGGAGCATGCCAGATGAATCTGCATTCTCCACCCATATCTTTTAATGAACTTTCCCACAAGCCCCACTCAGTGATGGAACTTAAATCTCATTGCACAGAGTAGTCACATGGTCGCCCTTATCTCAGTTGTGGTCATCACAATCCATTGGCATTTAAGTACATTTCCAGGGTTGTGTAACCATCGCCATCATCCATTTCCAGAATATCATCATCTGAAATAGAAACTATAAACCCACTAAACAATGACCTCTCCACTCCCATCTCCCCTCAGCCACCGTTAACTTCTATTTTACTTTCTGTCTGTATGAATTTGCATATTTTAGGTGCTTCATATAAGTGATCAGACAATATTTGTCCTTTTGTGACATGCTCACTTAACTTAGCATAATGTTTTCAAGGTTCATCCATATTGTAGCATGTGTCAGTATTTCATTCCTTTTTATGGCTGAATGATATGCTGTCGAATGGGTATACCACACTTTATCTATTTGTCTATTGATTGTGGGTTGTGTCTTAGTCTGGTAGGGTTGCTATAACAAAACACCAATTTTAGTGACTGGAAATGCCAGGATAGTCTAGTTCTGCTAGAAGCCTTCTTCTGGGCTGTAGAAGGAAACTTCTTGCTCTGCCCTCATATTATGGGAGGGGTGAGGGATCTCTGTGGGGCCTCTTTTTAGAGGGACACTAATCCTATTCATGAGGACTCCACACTCATGACCTAATCACTTCCCAAAGGTCCCATCTCTTAATACTATCACATTGGGCATTGGGATTTCAACATATGGTTAGGGAGACACAGGCATTGAGACCATTGAGGCTGCTTCTAGCATGTGGCTCTTTTAAATAATGCTGCTATTAACATTGGTATATGGATATCTGTTTGAGTTCCTGCTTTCAATTCTTCTAGGTAGGCACCTAGGACTTGCTGGATCACATGGTAATTCTATGTTTAACTTAAAAAATTTTTTTTAACGTTTATTTATTTTTGAGACAGAGAGAGACAGAGCATGAACAGGGGAGGGGCAGAGAGAGAGGGAGACACAGAATCTGAAACGGGCTCCAGGCTCTGAGCTGTCAGTACAGAGCCCAATGTGGGGCTCAAACTCACGGACCGTGAGATCATGACCTGAGCTGAAGTCAGACGCTTAACCGACTGAGCCACCCAGGCGCCCCTATGTTTAACTTTTAAAATGAGGAGCCCACAAATGCATTTTGTATTTTGTATTTTATTTAGTTTTTATAAACTTGCAGTTGTTGAAACCACACATTGAAATTCTGATAGAATTCTGATAGAGCCTCATACTCTGGATCCAGCCAGTTAATGCTGCCCACTGAGCAGGGTACTTCTGAGTAACTTATGCTAAAGTGAGCTGGATGGAATAATCTCCATTTTGGAAATGGGAAACAAATAAGAAAGGCTAAGCCACTCTTCTCTTGGTAATGAAAGCTCCACTAACTTTCCATAGCTCTACCCCTAGGAAGCTTCACCGAGTGCTTGTGGGCAGCCTTAATGGGTTTATACTAGATTCCCTTGATCCAGGGTGAACTTGTGAACACCACACAGTGGAGTTCCAGGCGGGAACTATTTCCACCCCGATGCTTGACCTCAAGCCAACCTGTCACAAATTTATCAAGGAGAGGGAAGATGAACTTAGTTCATTGCGTGATCCAGTAATAGTTCTAAACATGCACTAGTATAATGGGTAAGGATATGGCCTCAAGGCTAGATGGCTTATGTTCAGATCCCAGTTCTACAATCCATTGGTTGTGTGATCTTCACTATAGTTATTTAACTTCTCTGTGCCTCAGCTTCCTCATATGTAAACTGAGGATTAATAATGGTGCTTTGCTTTTGCATATGATTGTTGTGAGGGTCACCTGAGTTAACACAGTTAAGAAGTACTTTAGAAAGATGCCTGAACTCTGGAAATGCTCTGCGAGTGGCAGAAATTTTAGCACTATTGACATGATTATACCCAGGAAGTATAAATTCTATAAACCATAATAGTTATTAGCAAACTAACTATAGATCACCACTGTATCACTGGTCATGAAAAAAAAAAAAAAGAACAAAATTAGGAGGACACACATGAACAAAGCATAGAGAGTCACAGCTAGATGGGTTGAAAAAGTCACTCTTCACCGTGTTTGGTCTGATGTTACAAGCCTGGAAAATGCTAACCACTTGGTCTCTTAAATTTGTTTCTCACTTCCAAATTGGAGATAATTGCATCATTGCGAAGATTTACTGAGGCAAAGATAGGGCTTTATAAGTTATTATCAGTAAACAAATATAAACACTTAAATTAACAACGTGAAGTAGCCCTTCAGCTACAACTCCCATTGTCCAAATGCTTTTGTGACCAGGGAGGTTGTGGAAAATATGGAATAGGTTCAGAGGCCAAGGTCAGACATGAGTAAAAGGTGGAGCTTCTATGTGGTGCACTGGAACTGATTAGTATCTGCCCACTGAGGATGTGGAGAGGATGAACTGCAGAGTCTGAAGAGGATGAACTCAGAGTCTGAGGAATTTGGGCACATTTTTATACACAGGTGATTTGAAAATACCAGAAGGAGTTCTTGAAGAAAATGGTGAAATCTGAGCCCCCCCCCTCCCCCGCCCATGAATATCCAATGTACTGGAGAAAGAAGCTGCACACCCAGTGTGTGGTTGTAGCAGAGATGGGGGACGGATCAGAGGCTCTCGAGCCTTGAGGCAGCTTGGTTATCAGGTCTGAAAGATTCTGTGATGTAATCTGCAACTAGGTGTTTATTTAGCAGTCACCTTGCGCCATCTATGGGTCGGGATGTTTCCTTGCAACTTTGACTGTAAGCCCTTGTGGCACCTTCAGATACAATGTGATTTCATTTTTGTGAAAGCCTTGTTTCATTTTTTGGTTTCCTTGTTTTTGTTTTGGATAGATTTAACACTTTCTGTGACTATCAGGAATCCTCTCTCTGGAACAAGGGAGAAATTTTGCCTTGAGATGTAGACATGCATGAAGAAGGACCTGGATGTCTGGATTTCATTTGGTAATGTGTTTCTAATAGCCAGGAAATCCTCTCCTCTACGTTAAATGACCAGGACGTCATTAAAAAAAAAAAACAAAAAACAAAAAACAAAAAACCTGTGAGGCTTGCATTTTCCCACAGTTTTCTGGGAAAGGGGATGGGCCAGGCATTGGAGTTATTTCTACTTTCTATTGTCCCAGCGTTTTTTTCTTAGCGCCAGTTGGCATAGGGAAGGCCACTGATGGAACAAAGGTAAGTTCAAGCGTTGTGAAAGGAAGGAAGGCAAGGGAAATCAGGGAGGACTCTTTGGAGATGAAGTAGGTTCTGGATTTTAGAGGAAATGAGAGCCACAGGAAAGGAGGAGACCACCTGTCCCCTGTGTCTGCAGTTCAAGACAGCCTCAGGTAGAAAGAGAAACTAGTTTCTCATGAAGTTGCCTCATATCAAGCTTTTTTCCCCCTTAAGTCTCCATTTCTGTGGCACCTGCCTGTTTCTGTGCTGAGTTCCCTTGTCTTCTCCCTGGTCCAACCATGCCGGCGCTCTCAGTTTCTGGAAAACGTCATGCTCTCCATCACTAGGGGCTTTTGCATCTGCTGCTGCCTCTACTTGAAACCTCTGTATCCTGGTAAGTCCTCTTCATCCTATATACTTTAGCTTCACAGTCACTTCCTGAAGGAGGCCTTGCCTGATCCCCTTGGACATGCATGCCACATACTGACTGCATTCTGACCTCTCCTTTGGGTCTAACATCACTCTTGTAGGGCTACAGGTCCAATGGTTGTCTTCTGTATTGCATTCAGGAGATCCTGTCTATATCCCCACTGGCCAATAAGAGGACACATGGAGGCATCAGGAGGGAGAAATAGCAAAATTGTACATGTTCCATTATTAAGTTTTCTTTGGCGGTCTAATTTATTTTATTATTTTAAAAAGTTTTTGTTTTATTTTTATTTTTTTTTATTTTTTAATTTTTATTATTTTTAGAGAAATAGAGTACATACAAGCAGGGGAGAGGGACAAAGGGAGAGAGAGAATCTCAAGCAGGCTCCATGCTTGGCATGGAGCCTGATGCGGGGCTCAATCCTATGACCCTGGGATTGTGACCTAAGCTGAAATCAGGAGTCGGGTGTTCAACTGACTGAACCGGGAGGTTTATTTTAGAAAACAAGCAAAAGGTAATAAAGTACCCAATCACCAATTCATGGTAGGGTTGAGGGTGAGCATGCTGTGTGTGCCATTTTCTCAGCGCAGCAATGGGGCAGGCCCCTGTTTTCTGACTCCCCTCTGGTCCTGTGGGGAGAAGGGAAAACACTCTAGGGTAGAAGTTGTTTTTATTCCTGTCCTTGAGGATAGATGTAGCATAATGATCATGCAGAGAGGCCTCTAATTGGAGCATGATAAGACCACCAGATTCAGGAAGGGAGAGAACTTTTCTCCATCAATGAATTGAGAAAAGCCATTTCCCAGAGTTCAGAGAAGAATTGGAAAAATTATGTCCATAATGCAATCCTTTGAAATATGTACTAAAAATATGTAATAAACTGTAAATCAATTACAAAGAGGACTGTGCTGGGGCTTGAATGTATTGAGCCCAACTGTAGAGCCAAGCATTTTGAACTGGAGAGAAATAAGAAGAGAAGGGGCCAAGTAATCCAGCTCTATGCTTCTTTTTTGTTTTGTTATGAATACAATAAAATCTTGTTATATTCAAAATTATACATATATGTGTGTGTATCTATATCTATGTGTGTATATATATATATATATATATATATACATATACATATATATATATATACATATATACATACATACATGCCTTTGAAGGTGAGACAGAGAAATGGTGTCCTATGAGGTGATTTTGGCTGCAGTATTTATGGTGAATTGGAGAGGTCAGTCCAGGTAAAAGGGGTGACTGGTAGGATTAGAACCAAATATATGAAGCAGTGTCTAGACGACCTGGGGCTTAGAGACTGTGGGGTATTCAGGGTCCCAAGTGGGGTTGCCCAGATGTCAGGGGCACCTGGCTCAGCAGTTAGTGTCAAGATGGTCCTTGAAAACTGTTCCCAGTTTTGCAAGCAACTGTTGCCTCACCTGTCCTGAAGCCATGTGACTATCCTGTCAGCATAATTTGAGGCTCATGAGAGAATGGCTTTGCATTGCCAGTGGGAAATACCTGGTTTTGCAAAAGTGGGACAAAAATAGGAGTTGGAGTTTACATGCAGTCCTGGTCATTTGACTTCTGATTGGCCGAAGAGATATAGAATACTGAGGGGGAGGGCAGGAAACTACATCTTGATGGTTGTACCTTGGCAATAGTGTGTTTCCTGAGCAATGAGGTCAAGGCATAAGGAGGCTCACTGATACCCCTTTAAGTTTTAGAAAATCCACATAGGCTCAGAAGGAGTTGCTTATGCTGTATCCACAGAGTTGACTAAGATCTTTTGAATCCAGTCTGACCAACCCCATTATCCTGATTTTGACAAGGGAAAACCCCAAGTGTTGGATTTAGGAATATGTATTGAGTTTCTACTGTCTGTACAACATTTCATGGCTCCTTTCATTGTTCTAAAGCCCTCCTTTGCTAATATCAAGATCTGGTCCTTCAAAATTTCTTCGGAAGAACCCATCCTTTGGGGGAATCCCTGAGGAAGTAGTAAAAGAATGCTGACCTGTCAGGAGAGTCTGTGATTCTATTGGAGACACAGCCTTTAGGGAGTTATTTAAGGTTAAATGAGGTCAAAAGTGTTGGGTCCTAATCCAATAGGACTACTGTTCTTATTAGAAGAGAAAGACACCAGAGGAAAGGCCATGTGAGGACATGGTGAGAAGGTGGCTATCTGCAACCCAAGAAGATAGCTCCTCCCAGATACCAACCCTGCAGGGCCCTTGATCTTCCAGTCTCTGGGACTGTGAGAAAATAATTTTCTGTTGTAAGCTTCCCAGCCTATGGCATTCTGTTATGGTGGCTCAAGCAGACTAAACTATTTCCTTACCCCTCAAGAGCTAGATTATGATTTATTGGTCTGTGGCTTCTGGGTGAGGCTGCATTTAACTTTTTCCATCGACAAAGGAAGAGCAAAATAAACTTGATGCTGGAAAAGAAGGCATTCCTCTGCTGGAACACTTATAGGCCATGTCTATTAAGGCCCTAGTGATCAAGTCTTTCTCATAGTAGAGTCATGGATGTCTCTGGGGTATTTTCTCTGACACCGACCAGTTCTCTGACACACCACCTGGATATCCAGCAGTTCAACTCAATTATGACATTATCTACCTGGAGTTAGCATCATATCCCCCAACTTAAAGGACTGGCCTCACATCAGATGCCAGTGGCAAGTCCCAGGCCCCCTGTACTTCTGATCAACTAGCTATAGATCTGGGGTTCTTAGGACCCCCTCCTGAGGTATGGAAGTTTGCAAGAATGGCTCACAGAACTTAGGAAAACTTTACTTAGGTTTACTGGTTTATTATTATAAAGGCTACAACTAAGGAACAGAAAAATGGAAGTGATACAGGGCAGGTATTGAGGGGGTGTGGCACAGATTCCATGCCCTCTTCAGGCACTCAATTTTCCCAGCATTTGAGTGTATTTACCAACACTGAAGCTCTCCCAACCTCATTGTTCAAAAGTTTTTATAACCCAATTTCCAGTCCCTCCCTCTTCTTCCCCAAGGTCAGTGGGTGGGGCTGAATGTTTCAGTCCACGATCCTTTGTTCTTTGTGATGATGAGCTCCAAGCTGAGGCTATCTAAGGGTCTTACCTTAAGTCACCTTATTAGAATAAACTCAGGTGTGACTGAAAGGGGCTCATTATGACACTTCTATCAGGAAATTCCAAGGTTTTTAGAAGCTCCATGCCAGGAACCAGGGATAAAGACCAAATACATTTCTTATTATACTACAAATCCAGCATGAAACGCATATAATCTTGGGTGGTCCCCTTGTAATTGTTGTTGAGCCTGTGGAGCTACTTTCTGAGCTAAAACTGAGCATGGAAATCTGAAAAAGATGTAACTTGACTCAAGGTTTTGTCTGCAACCACTGCCAAAATATCTTGGTTGTACAGCAGTGGATAGAGTGGGCAGCTGTGGGGGCAAGTGGACTGCAGGATTTCCAGAAAGGAAGGTCTATACTGTGATCCCAAAGACCTAGATCACAAGACAAAGAACACGGAGGTGTGGAGAGTTGGGCTGGTAGGTCTTCTCTTCCTTGGGTGTTCCCTATTTGGGGCTTGGCAGCAGGTGGACAGTGAGTCATCTCTCAGGACCACCTGTTTCAAGGACCCACAGAGGAGAAACAGGAGCAGGCAAGCAGCAACAAACAAACAAACAAAAACAAAACAGGGCACCAAATATAGAGAAGGGGAGTCCCTGTGAAGAGTCTGAGGGATCTGAAGACACAGAGTAACAGCTATGTCAGTGTCCATGGTGGACTTGATCTGGACCCTGAGATTTCTGTGGGTCAGCAGCAGATCTTGTTCAGGCTTTCTTGGTGTGACAAGATGTTGACATTACTCAGTGGGATGGAGAATGCAGGGCCAAGGGACAGCTGTAGGTTCCTGTGACCACACTGTGCCTAGTCCTGCTGTGAGCATTATGCATGTGTGCTTGGATAGCCCCAGATCTGCCCAGCCAGACATACTCCCAGGGCCTGTGGTGAAATCTTATCTATTCTCATTCTTGGTATTGGAAGTATGTTTAATTTGGAAAACGACCACACTGAAATCTGACTTCATATTGTCCTCTCAAAGCAGCGGGTGAAGCAAAATGATTTCCTTCCTTTTGTCCGTCATTGACATATCTACACTAGAGTTCATAATGTCATTCCAAAGGCATTTGCTGAGAATTTTGGAGGTAAAGGATCTTTCTGAACCCTCATAGAAATAAATATTTTTAAAGAGTAGATACATATTGGGGCGCCTGTGTGGCTTAGTCGGTTTAGTGTCCGATTCTGCTCAGGTCATGATCTCGTGGTTCTTGAGTTTGAGCCCTGCATTGGGCTGTATGCTGATAGCTTAGAGCCTAGAGCCTGCTTCAGGTTCTGTCTCCCTCTCTCTCTCCCTCCCCCATTCATGCCCTCTCTCTCTCTCAGCAATAAATAAACATTAAAAAAAAAAAGTAGGTACATCTTAACGTTTTCTGTTCTTGAAAGTTCATAATCTATGGGCCAGATGGAGATTTTTCTATATCCAGAATACGTGATTTTTTCAGAACATCTAAATTTTATTATATGAGTACATACAAGAGTGCATAAATATATTTCATCCATGTAAGAGAATAAGCTCTTTTTATGCACTTTATAAGCATTTTTTTAAAAACAAGATTATTTTGCTAATGAAACATATTATAGGAAGTATTAAAAGAATGTAACACTTGGAATTAATTGGAGTACTGTATGATCATCTAACATGATTTCTATAAACGTAGAGATGTTGAAACCTGCAATCTAATTTCTGAATCCTTGACATATCTCACTTCATCCAAATAATTTACTTTATTTTTTAATGTTCCTTTATTTTTGAGGGAGGGAGAGAGAGAGGGAGTGGGAACGGAGGAAGGGCAGAGAGAGAGGAAGACACAGAATCTGAAGCAGGTTCCAGGTTCTGAGCTGCCAGCACAGAGCCTGATGCGAGGCTTGAAGCCATGAACCATGACCCGAGCTGGATGCTTAACTGACTGAGCCACCCAGGTTCCCCATCTAAATGTTTTAAGAGAGTTTTGTTTTTCTTTTTCCCTTTTTAGAACCCTACATTATTGGTACTCTATACAGGATACATCCTTGCTAAAATTTTGTTGGATATGTTTCTTTAAAAGAAAGTAGGCTGAACCATTTATTTGAATATCCCTGGAATTACCCTAACAGAATTGGGAGGCTTATTTAAAACAGACCCAAGACGACCGAAGGGAGCACAGATTTTTAATTTGTGGTTTTAAGTATTCACAGTTCCTGGGTGCCTATTGCTTCCTCTCTCTCACTGTTCCGCATTCAGTACAGTGCAGTTCATTGCTTTGATCTGTTTTCTTTTACACTCCACTAAACATGCAGCTATGTGAGCTGAGGTATTAAAAGCCCCCCGCAGGTGGCCAGCTCTCTGGTGGTGGGTCTGAAGAGAAGGAGATACTATTACTGGCCTAAGACTCCCTAGAGGTGGGAACAGCCCCGCTCCAGCTTTCTGAACCTTTTTATTTTCCCCTTCGGTGCTCAGAATCTGTCGGAGATTCTGTCTCAGCTGTAGGCAGCACAGACTCCAGCCGATTTTACCCCATTAAAATGACATTGGGTGGCTGGCAGGGTTCCTGGAGGAGTTGGAGAACTAGCTAGGCATGGAGCTGCAGTAGCAGAGCGCAATACCTGCCATCACGCCACACAGTGCGCTGGGCGGGGAGGGGTGGGGGGGGGGAGGGGATGCCATCGCCCCTGCCCCTGCCAGGTGCTGAACTCTGTCGCAGACGCGATAGCACTTCTGCTCCAGGTGCATGCGACCACTGCTGCCATGGAAACACCATCTTACTGCCGCTGGGCCACCTCCAGAGAGGGTCTCGGGGTGGCTGCTTCTCTGTATCACTAGCACCTGATTCACACTCTGGAGTGGGTGCTTCTGATTGGTGGATGCTGATCCTGCGCCCCTAACTACCTGCAAGGGATGCTGGAAGAGATGCCTGGAAAGGCAGTATCTGGCGTGTCCGTTTTTATAGTAGCAAGCGGGCTCTGCCTCCCCTGAAAAACTCCTAAGAAAGTCCTCAAATACAGAGGGGACATTCAAATGGTAGGCAGCCAGAAGAAGTGACAACTGTCCGTGATAGGAACTAAATTAAAATACACTACCCACCCCCCCGCCCCACCCCCAGCCCCAGGGAAGATAAAAACCTTGCTATACACAGATTCTTAAAAAACAATCCAAGACAAAACCTGCCAAAAGTGACCATGATAGCAAGGAGAGAGTGGTTTGTCCTTACCTTTGAAAATCTTCACTACAGTGAAAATTATTTCAAATGTAATTGTTTAAAGTTCACTGGGAACTTTCAGTTTCATCTAAATATTTTCTTTAAGGGAGTTTTGTTTTTCTTTTTCTCTTTTTAGAACTCTACATTTTTGGTATGCTATGATATTGGATTGGAGTGGGTTACAAATATTTTCCATTCATGGAGAGCTCTAATTTGTATGTAGGAGTTATGTTTCTAGAAACTTCCAAACCAGAGAGCTTCAGTCCTTAAAACCCCTGTGGGAATAATTGGGTTCTCTGTAACTCAATTTAGCCGACATCTCCTCGGATTTTGTAAGAAATCAGAATTAGAGCCAAATGGGCCACTTCTACTTAGAAAACAAAACAAAACAAAAGCTGTCATATCTCATTTGATTTGTACTGTGTCACTTTGGCACTGAAGGTTTCCAGTTCATTTACAGTCACTCTTACATAGAGGTACAGTCTCAGAGTACAGGGCATGTGGCATAATGGTGAGAAAAGGAGAGAGTGATGTGGTGGGAAGAGTGAGAAGCCAGGCAATGGAGTTTCCTGAATCGTGTTGGACAAGCCATTTTATTTTCCAGAGAGCACCCTCTCCGCCCAGACCCTGCTGACCTTGGTCCAATTATTTCAGACAGTTCAAAATAGTCAACATTGCTACAACAAATGAGTCGGGAATTGTTCTAATATGATTTCCACCTTCCCATTGGCAATAGCAAGTCTTGATCAAGGGCAAATAGAGAGTAGGTCAATGAGGTAGAAGAAAATTATGCATGTACTTAACTTACATCATTGTTTAATTAGCCAATTAGTTAATTCACTCTGTAACCATTTACTAAGACCTTATTACATACTAAGTGCTGTACTAACTGATTTACATTTATTACTTCATTTAATAGTCCCTGTGACAACCCTGTTTTATAAAGTAGATCTAATTCCTTCCCCTATTTCAGAGATAAGAAAATTGAGGCTCAAAGAGCTTAAAAGGCTTTTGAATTTGGTCAGGATTTTATAGAATAAGGCAGAACAGCACATCTTCCAGTCATGCATTCTTTTGAACTTTTGAACTTTTTAGGTCATCATCACTGCATTCCTAGAATGAGATCTTCTTTCATGGTGAGTGTATCTCTGTCTCATACACTGCACAAACTGGGAGGCGAGGGAAAGTTCTCATGGGCAGATTGAGAAAAGTGGTCTCATTCACGTAAGGAATTTGTGTCCCATGTCAGGCACAGCTAAACACTGCCCTGGGAAAGCATGACATCGCCACACAAATTGGAAGCAGGGTAGGGGCACCTTGGCGGCTCAGTGGGCTAAGCATCGACTCTGGACTCAGGTCATGATCCCAGGGCTGGGGGGTTGAGCCCTGCATTAGGCTCTGTGCTGAGCATGGAGCCTGCTTAAGAGTCTCTCTCTCTCTCTCTCTCTCTCTCTCTCTCTCTCTAATAAAAAAATAAATGAGTAAATAAATAAAATTGGAGGCAGGGGAAGATATTGCTTGGAAGGACCCCTTGGTGGTGGGAGCATTAGTGGCGGGGGAGAGGGTTGTACAAACAAAGCACACAACTGCCTCCACTCCCACTTCCTTCAGTACTGTAACTAGAGGCAGGCCTTTGGTCAGAACATCGACATGTTAAAGCCTGTGTGTGGGCCTGCATATGTGGCTCAAACCCTAGAGTCAATTGTTGGTGGTCTATAGTCTTTTTCTATTGCTGCCATAACAAATTAACACATATTTAGCAACTTAATACTCATCTATTATTTTACAATCCTATGGGTCAGGGGTCCAGGCACACATGGCTCAGCTGGTTGTGTTCTAGATTTCATGAGGCCAAAATCAAGGTGTGGGCAGGCTGGTATTTCTTTCTGGAGGCTCTGGGGATAAATCTGCTTATAAGCTCATTTAGGTTGTTGACAAAATTCATTCCATGTGACTATAGGAATGAAGTTCTATTTGCTTGCTGGCTGTTGGCCAGGTATCATTCTTCGCCTCTAGAGGCTACCCACATTCCTTGGCTCATGGCCTCCTTTCATCCATTTTCAAAGCTGATCGCATCAGGTTGAGTCCTTCTCATGCTTTTAATCTCTCTGATTTTCACCTTCTGCCTCATTCTCTTCTACTTTCAGATGGAGAAAGTTCTCTGCCTTTAAGGGCTTATGTGGCTAGATAATACAGGCTAATCTCCCTATTTAAGGTCTGTACTTTAATTCTATCTGCAAAGTCCCTTCTGCCATGTAACACAACAAATTCAGAAGATCCAAGGACTGGAGTGTGAATATCTCTGCAGGCCATCATTCTGCCTTACCACAAGGATTGCTGGTAGCCCTAAAACACTGAGCTCATCCTGTATCTGATATGAGTGAGCTTCACCCCAAATCAGCATCTTAGCACCATTCTGGGGGGCCCAGTGTTGCATGAACCCATGAAAGAAATACTCCACCAGCAGGAGCAATCCATTTGTCAGGCTACCCTCTTGGAATGAGGCTTGACCATGGGGCCAAGAGCTCTTTGTGTCATGTGGTCCACTTCCCACATGGGTAGGGGGATTGGGGTAGAGAGTTAGTATGTTGGTGAACATCCCCAAAGGGGATGCAACAGAAACAAGGGCCAACAAAGTTCCCTGTTTGGGCTCCTGCCTGGATGGTACTTGATTCTGGTTGTTCCCAGACATTGGAAGGGAACTCAAAGGAGGCATTGGAAGGGAACTCAAAGGAGGAACTCAAAGAAGGCATCCCAAAATATAGGGATCCTTTGAGATGGGTCAGATTCGAAGGGCAAGGCAGCACTGCTTCCAGCAACTAACCTGACCAAAGCTTAGCTTTGGTCTTAGCCTTCATGTAATATCTCAGTAGAGTGTAGTTCAATGCCCTGTCGGGGTTTTCCCTGATTAGGCAGTGGCGTGTGACAACACAGAGGTTTTCATTTCAGCCAGCCTTGGTTCAAATTCCAGATATACTCCATATTGGCTGGATGACCTTGGACAAGATACTTAATCCCATGAGTCGTAGTCTTTTCACCTGTATAGTAACATGAAGGCAATTATAGTGAACATTGGCACACAAAGGAATGATAGATATCATAGCTGCTTTACACTCCTATCTGCTCATTTCCACCACTAACATTGTGATGATCAAGGGAGATGGCATTTGTAAAAACACTTGGAATACAATAAGCATTCCATAACTTTCAACAACAAACATTAACTGAGCCTAGTGGTAGGCTGACAAATGTTTAACAACTGGCTCTCTGGGGGAGGAGAGGAGGAGGACTTGAAACATTTGTCAATTTCCATGGTGCACATACTCCCACGATGGCTAATTTTGCACTACCAACATGGTGTCACTCATCAGGGAGTTGTGAAGTGATGCTAATAGTTGAGTCGCCTGGGAACGTGGGAGCCAGCTCTAGCACCCATCGGTTGGGCTCTTATTGTGTGCCAGGCACAGTGTTCATGCTGGAGACAGTCAGTGATGGAAATGATGGAGCTCATAGTTTTCTTCTTTGTTCTCTTCCCCTTTCCCAACCAAAAGTACAGTCCTCCAAAATACTTTGTAAATAAGTAGTTCTAGGTAGAGAAGCATGAACCCAGTAACCTCTCAAGGTGTCTCTCAGTTCTTGGCTGAACCAGTAGAGGAAGTGTTATTTCTGGCTTCTTTGCAAGCCATCAGTCTTGTTTCCATAGAGCTGAGTGGGGTATGATTAAGGCCAGAAATGCTGCTCCTCTCATTGGTTTGGGGTTTGGGGTTTGGTGGAGACGTTTCATTTCCTGGAGGCCCACTCAGCAACACTAGGAGGGGAAGGTGCTGGCTCATCCATTCATTGTTGTGGGGACTGAATGCCCCTGTGAGAACTGGAGTCATTTCCCAGTTGTATGGTGTCATACCCGCTAGCCATGCCCATGCTTCATTCTCCTGGGGCACTTCAAGGATGCCAGGAATTCCATTATGATTAGCATTTGGTAGTCTTAATAGGAAAGCAATGTAACTGTTTCAAAGTGGGAAAGATATTTTCTGAAGGTTGTAGAAGGAAGCAGTTTGAAAAATGTCTATGTGGAGTACTTGGAAATGTGTAAACTGGTAAAACGAGAGACCAAGGAGAAGTAGGTTGTCTCTACCTCACCATCTTGAGTCACTGAACTCATATACTGTAAGTTGCATTATACAATTTCTCAGAAGCCAATCTCTTTTCTCAGGTTAAGTTTCCATGTAAGGTGATGATATTAGGGGGGGCAAAAGCACAATGCAAGCACTGTTGTTACTAGTGTTTTAAAAGGGGCCATTAAAAATAAGGTTAACATCTGCCCTGCTTAATACTACAACCAACTGAAAGGTAATATAAAAGCTGAGATCATGACGGTTTTCTTTGGTGTGTGTATCAACTTACAACAAAGTGTACTTGGGATATTTGAGATTTTATTTATTCATTGTTTTTAGCAGACCTGGAAAATTAAAATATGTATTCATGCCAAATACCCAAGTTTTAGAGTAAAGAACAAACCGTCAGAATTTCAGAATGGCTCTACAATATAAATAAAAAGAACAAAGTAAGACTCAAATATGGTACAAAGGAGAAAAACAACTGCAGTTTATTTTTGGAGCAGCATGGGTATGGGTGGGGGTGCTTTCATTTCACTAACGCATAGGTCCCAGGTGGTTCATTTTTAAGTTTTTCCATTCTAGACAACTCTAATTCATTACTCACGTGTCGAGGAATTAGCATTGTTAGTTTACAGAAGAACTTTTACATTTATTATAGAATAAAATATCTTCTTCCAGGTTGCAGCGTTTGGGTTCAATATAGCAAATGTGTGATAAGAACTGGATCAATATTTTGCTCTATTTAAAAATATTTCACCCACTTTCTTTTTTTGAAGTATTATACAATTACAATATGAGGGCAAACATTTATTGAGTGCTTTCTGTATAGATATTATTACTTTTTGTTTCTGTTATGAAACTTTAAGGATAACAAGGCATTCTAGAAGTTGGCCTGTGCTGACAAGATCTGGGAACAGGAAAACATGGAGTTATGAGGTCAATGAATAGTGTAAATTCAACTGAGAAACATTAAGTTAAAATGCCAAAATGTGATTTTATGAGGATATGATTATAGCCTTGAATGCTAGAGTAGGGTGCTTGTATTTTAAAATCATCAGTGAATTTATTTTGCCTGAAAAATTAAAGGTAATGATGGTGTGATATGATCAGAAGTATATTTTGTAGATATATATGGAAATATATAAAGGGGGTATTGGGACAAAGGGAGGATAAAAACATGATTTAGAACTGGGATCATCAGAAAAAGTACAGGAAGGCCAGTTAAATTTAAATTTCAGAGGAGCAATGAATATTTTCTAAGTATAGGTATGTCCCAGGCAATGTTTGGGAAATACTAAAAAAGTATATGTACTTTACCTGAACTTCATACTTAATTGGGTACCCTATATTTTTTGTTTGCTAAATCTGGCAACCCTATTTAGGAGGCTATTATAATAGTCCAAGTAAGAAATAACAAAGGCTAATTTGGGCAGTGCAAAAAGAAGCTGATAGAAGGGTATGGATGTGAAAGAACTGGAAAGGAAAGATTGATGTGGCTTGCAATACTATAATGTGGTAAGATGAGCCAGGATCCAAAAGACTAATTTTCTTATAGAATATTCAGATATTTTAAGGAAAGAGAATTGGCCAATTTGACATAAAATAGTGATTCTGCAAATTGATAGCCTTGATTAGTACAGTGACACAAACATTAAAAGACATTATTGCAACTTTAAATTAAGTTGAATTAAAAATTTAATAAAAGTTATAGTCTTTGAAGAATAATTAACATTTTCGTAGATGTGTCACACAGTTTAAATATTTTATTAATAGCATTGGGGATATAAGTCTGCTTTTTCATAACCCAGATAAATGAAAGCTCATGGATCTTATTCTCCCAAGGCATTTAAAGTTGTACCCTAAATCAAACAACAGCTGTGTGTTTCATTTCTGCTGAGCCGTTGAAATGAATCTGTTATCAAGCTGGGCAAAATAACTTGTGTCTCATATCCACCAGTAGGATTAAAGGGTGTTTTACAAAATCCTACATCAAAACTATTAAACAATATTCTCATGTTATTTTAGCACAGTAAACTGGGCCATTATATATTTTAAGCCTTCAATTTCTAGATATACCTATTATTAAACATAAATAGGCATATATCCTATTTCAAGATGGTAGAATAAATCAGAAATTATAAAGATGTCCCTTGAGACCCTTTACACTCTTGTAAAGTCCATTGACATTTTTCAATAAATATTTATTGGGTACCTTTTGTGGACTTAGTTTCTACCAATTATGAGGAAGACAGATCCTCTTTGTCTTAAAGAAAAAATAAATTATGGAGTAACTAACTTGGAACAGAAGCTTCAGAAAAAAAGCCTTGTTTCTCTTTTTTCTGTTACCCCTACCCCTGTCTGCTGTGGTGCTGCAGTAGCCACCTGTATCTGCCAGGGTCCAGTTAGGGGACAGAAACCACACTATTTTTTTTTAATATATGAAATTTATTGTCAAATTGGTTTCCATACAACACCCAGTGCTCATCCCAAAAGATGCCCTCTTCATTACCCATCACCCACCCTCCCCTCCCTCCCACCCCCCATCAGCCCTCAGTTTGTTCTGTTTTAAGAGTCTCTTATGCTTTGGCTCTCTCCCACTCTAACCTCTCTCTCTCTCTCTCCCTCTTTTTTTCTTCCTTCCCCTCCCCCATGGGTTCCTGTTAAGTTTCTCAGGATCCACATAAGAGTGAAAACATATGGTATCTGTGTTTCTCTGTATGGCTTATTTCACTTAGCATAACACTCTCCAGTTCCATCCATGTTGTTACAAAGGGCCATATTTCATTCTTTCTTATTGCCACGTAGTACTCCATTGTGTATATAAACCACAGTTTCTTTATCCATTCATCAGTGGATGGACATTTAGGCTCTTTCCATCATTTGGCTATTGTTGAGAGTGCTGTTATAAACATTGGGGTACAAGTGCCCCTATGCATCAGTACTCCTGTATCCCTTGGGTCAATTACTAGCAGTGCTATTGCTGGGTCATAAAGTAGGTCTATTTTTAATCTTTTGAGGAACCTCCACACTGTTTTCCAGAGAGGCTGCACCAGTTTGCATTCCCACCAACAGTGCAAGAGGGTTCCCATTTCTCCACATCCTCTCCAGCATCTATAGTCTCCTGATTTGTTCATTTTGGCCACTCTGAAAAAAACACCCTATTTGAGCAGAGAGAATTTAACATAAGGAGTTTACCAGGCCTAGTGATGTGAACTAGGTAAATGAGAAGCAAAAAGAGAACTCCAATGTGCCAAGGAGATAGCAACTGCAACTACCACCCAGGGCAGGGTGAACAAGATGAAGAGGTTAGAATCACTAAAGCTTAGGTACTTACAGAAGGACCCTTATTTGTCTGGGACCCAGACCTCTGAGGAGGGGTCTCCAGTTGGTTAGTGCTGGTATCTGAGGAGTAGGGGTGAGAGCAGTGGAGCTGGCTCTGCAAGTGTTGGAAAAAAATTCAAAGTGGATCCAGCTGATGCTAATGGAAGAAACTGCAGCTGCAAAAGCAAAGTGAATCTTGGGTGATGTTCACACAAACATGGAGCAGACAGGAAAAACCAAGTCCCTTCTTCCTGCTTCAGCCTTGCAATCTCCTTTAACACCTTCTATTGACAGAGCCTAGCACGGATCCCATTGTTGAATGTAGAAATGTTTGCAGACTCTCAGCCTCAGCATCACGTTGGGTAGTATAGAAGAGTCGATGTGAGATGAGAGACCATAACTTAATGGCCAGCACGCCTCTTAAATGCTTCTCTCGAATCACCTCTTGCTTTTTCCAATGGGAGCTCTGTCCTGCACTGGAGTGTGATCTTTCCAAAGCTCTTCAAAGTTTCTTACCATCTCAAAATAAAGGCAAAGATTTCTACTATGACCCGTAAACTCTGCATCAGTTGACTCCTAGACCTCTTTGTTGCCTTGTTGGTCTCCCTTCCAGTCCTAGAATGTGCCATGTTCTTTCCCCCTCCTGGGCTTTTGTCCATACTACTCCCTGTACCTGGAATGTTCCTCCCTTCCTCTTTGTGGAGTTTAGTCCTGTTCAATGTTGAGATCTCAGCTCAGGAATAATTACTCTCTTTAGGAGAGACTCCTTTGCTCCCTAAACTAGATGATGCTTCTCTGTTAAATGCTTCCAGGGCTTCCTTGCTTTTTCATGATTTTAAATGGCATTGTTGTATTTAACTAATGTTTGTTTCCTTACTATATTGTGAGCAACACAAGTTAGGGATAATGTCTGTTTTGCTGACCACTATTTTCTCAGTGTCTACAAGGTGTCTGGCATATAGTAGGTATTCGACAAATATTTATCGCATGACTGAGTGGCTGAATAAAATTCTTTTGTGAAGATGAAGGATTTATGTTCACACTTGAGGATGCCATTGTCATAGTTACTGTCATTTTATTATAAAGAAAAACTGTTGGTAAGGAGCACTCTGAAAACATGTTGGTTTTTCAGGGTCCAGGTTTAAGGCAGTGAGTCCCAAATAGTGGAAGACTTTTCTTTTGCAGCTCATTCCAAGGTCCAGTTTCCCAGGGCTTTTTTATTTCCTAGATTGGCCTATTTCTAAATGAGGTCACCTTTATCCACGGGATTGATTACAGACAACAGAACATAATAGGACAGTATTGTCATAGATAATGCACATTGTTATAGATAATGCACAGTGGTATATGTATGTGGGTAAGTGTGTGTTTGTGTATTTATTATTCCTTTCTGAATCCCAAAATTAAAGGGCAGATTGCTTGCTTGCTTGTTTACTTAGTTAATTTAAATCTTTCTCAGAGTTTAGGTCACTCAGGCTTTAGAAACACACAAGTTGGATTGTAGTCTTAGAGTTCTGATTGCATGCCACCAGGCCCAGGGCAGTTTACTTTAACATGAAATGAAACTGGGTCTGTATACCCTTCATTTTCAAGGTCCCAGCAACAGATTTTCTGCATGCCTCTCTTCATACAAAACACTGCTCCATGAGAATAAGGGCAAGTGTGCAGACCCAGCATCATCCAAGTTCATTCTTAGAAAAGAAACATTTCTTCAAAGGAAACATGGTCTGCTTACCCTACAGACAACCTTTCACATTCTCAGAAGAGCAGTGTGTGACATTATCTGGTGTGACATTATCTCAGATATGTGTATTTATGATTAGGGTCTTTGCTCTATAAATGAAAAGCCTACTTGAACACTTTTATGGTCTGTATCAAAGATTTGAGTCTCCACCTCGCAAGACAGAAAAGTGCTTACAACCTTGAAATGGTGGTTCCAGTTTGTTTACCCTTCCCATCAATGCCTCAAAGATGTGAAGACTAAGTTACGGTCAGGGCTTAGGTTTAAAGAATCATGAGTAACACATCCCCCCACAGTCTCTGCAGAAAGAAAGTTTCTTACAAGCACATTTATCCATTCAGTCATCCACTCATTCAACACCCATTTACTGAGTGTTTACTATGTATGAGGCATTGTTTTGGGCACAGAAACTATTGAGTTGATAAGGAGAGAAGATCATAAATAAATAAGATAATGTCAGGTAATGATGAGAACCGTGCTGAAAATAGAGTGATTTGTGGCCCTTCATTAAGATAGGTGCCGTTGATATCATTAATGACACCAATACTTAAGAGGAAATCTGAATGATAAGAAGGAACCAATCTTACCAAGATATGGGGGAAGAGTCCTTCAGGCAGAGGGGACAGAATGTGCTAAAACCCTCATGTGGGAATGAATATGGCTCAGCATGCATACAGCGTAGGGAGTGGGAGTCCTGGGAAGAAGAACCCAACCCAGAGATTATGGCAGAAAGGTGACTTCCCTCTTCTACACTCTGTATCACTTTGCCTTTACCCTGTGCTGGAGTTATTGCATTTTCTGTTATGTCCAGTCATGATTTCTGCTTAGGTTCAGCTGGATCATCCAGTTGCTTTACTACTATACACTGTCAGTTAAACTTCAAATATATTTTCAGAAAATGATAATACAGTTCTAAGCTCAATCTTGAAATATTTTGTAAGGTAGCTACTACATTATACACTTGGGATATTGGAAAATAAGATGAAAACTAGCTATGGGACCACGTATTCTGCTCAATACCCGCCCCCCCCTTGCCCAACTTTAATAGAATTACTTCATTTATAAACGTTATAAAAACCTAAATAACAATGAGATATAACTACATGTCTTTTACAATGATTAAAAAAAAGTGCAAATGATACCAAGTGGTGGTGAAGAGGCAAAGCAACCGGAACTTTCGTACATTGCTGGTGGGAAAGCCAAATGGTTCAGCCAGTTTGACAGCACCTTATGAAGAGAACATACACTTTCCATATGACCCAGCAAATCCTACACCTGGGCATTTACCATAGAGAAATGAAAACTTATGTTCACACAAAAATCTGTACTTAAATGTTCATAGCAGCTCTATTCATAGCCACTTAAAAATAGAAACAACCTAAATATCCTTCAGTGGGTAAATGGGTAAATTATGATACATCCATCCAATGGAATACCACTTAGCAATAAAAAGGAACAAATGTTCATACACACAACCTGGATGAATCTAAAAAGCATTATGTTGGGGTGCCTGGGTGGCTCAGTCGGTTGAGCGTCCGGCTTCAGCTCGGGTCATGATCTCATGGTTTGTGAGTTCGAGCCCCGCGTCGGGCTCTGTGCTGACAGCTCAGAGCCTGGAGCCAGTTTCCGATTCTGTGTCTCCCTCTCTCTCTCTGCTCTTCCCCTGCTCATGCTCGCTCTCTCTCAAAAATAAACATTAAAAAAAAAAATTAAAAAGCATTATGTTAAGTGAAAGAGGCCAGTCTTAAAAAGTTACATAGTGTATGATGCCATTTATTTGCCATTCTCCAAAAGACAGAACTATAGTCCTAGAGCAAGTGGGTGCCAGTGATCAGGGTTGAAGAAAGGCATGAAAATAAAGGATAGCATGAGAGAGTTTTTTGGGGTGGTGGAATTGTTCTGTACTCTGATGATAGTGGTGGTCTATATATGTGTAAAAACTCATAGAATTGAATACAAAGTAGAAAAAGAGTAGATTTTATTGTGTGTTAATTTAGAAAATCAGATTAAAATAAAAACCTAAGCAACAATCATTAAGTATGTTGGTGTGTCTGAGAAAGAAAGCACAAATCTTTTAATTGATAGGCAACAGAGAAAAATCTTAAAATCTTGGTTGTAATCATTTCTGCATATAGTAAGTTGTTAATCTTTCCAAGCTGAAAGGTCATCACATTGATGTGAATTCAGAAAGTACTATTTACCCTGCAGCCAAAAAATTCTTATCTATTAATGAAATATAATCAGATTCACATAAATTAAAAAATTACAACAGAGTCAAACTTGGACCAGTTCAATTGACTAGCACATGCTATACGGTGTTAAGTAAAGGTACTTCAAGGAATAAAAAACAAGTAAGATTTATCTTGGCTCCCAAGTAGCTTGTGATCTCATAGGGAGATGACAAAAAGACAAATAACAGCAATACAAGGCAGTTTAGGAACTCAATGAAATAAGGATGCTAAGAGAAGCACAAAGTACAAAGTATCCCTGGATGTTGAAAGAAGAGGTCGTATCAGATTGGGGATCAGAAGTCCAGCTGAACTGTTGATTTACTGATCTTATTTTCTGTAGTCCACCCTTGGGAGAAAGAGGTAAACAATAAGTTCATGTCAGAGATTTTATTAAAAAAATAAAAAAGAATTATTCATACGGTATCTTTGAGTCATTATGGAGTAAACCCTATCTCCAGGGAAGATTATTTTTTATGGAATATCTAGTGGGTCTAAAACACTTAGGGAAATTTTGGGAAATTAAGGCTCAGACAACTTTCAAAAGTAGTTTTCTGAACATTTTGATCCTGGTATCAGGAAATAGAGAAGAGGTTTGGGCTAATGCTGAGGATTGATCTTCACCAGAGGAAGGGAAAGGGAAAGTGGGTCACTGACCCAAAGATGGGAGAGAATGGTCTCAAGAGGCACTAGACTCTCATGCCAACTTCAGCTCCATTTTGGGACATGGACTGCAGGTTGCTAATTCTCTACTAGATTTTACAGCCCATAAGAATAAATTCACATGGTTATTAAGCCTTCATCAGAGCTGCTCAATGACTTCCCAGCTTACCCTAGAACCGAAGAGCCTGGGTTGGGATGATTCTCAGACGTCATCTAAGAATCTACACCAATGTCCCTTTAATTCAGATATTGTTTTATATCCGGATGAATGATCATCCTGCCTTTGCTTAATGTACCCAGTGCTATTGTCTGTTTTTTGAGGAGGCAGCTCATCTCATTGTTGGATAGCTCTGGTTATTAATACAAAGAACGCTTTCTAAGTTGAATTCTTCCACCCTATCTTTTACCCGTTGGGCCTCATTACACCCTCAGAGCCTTCATGGATGTCTTATATGCTATGGGGAATTACTTCATTTTTTGAGCCTTACTTCTACAAAACCAGGGCAGTAATAACTACTCTGGTTATTCTGGTTACTCTGTGAGGAGTAATGAGATAATATACATTATTCATCTGGCATGGTAGCTGGTATAGTAGACATTCGATATATTTTAGTTTCTTCTCCCTCTATGGACATAATCGACTTTCAAATAGTCATTATTAGGTGTCCATTTTTTTCTCTCTATAATAAAATATTTCCTTGTTTATTCATTTACCCATTCATTCATTCATGTGTTCATTTTACAAATATTTGTTGAACAGCTACTTTATGAAAGCTCCAATGTAGGCACTGAAGGTACAGTGGGGAGCAGAACAGACAGTGCTCCTCCTTATCCTCGTCTCATGGGCGTCTTAAGACAGGCAAATAAGTGATATTAATTGAGTGCTGTAAGTTCTGTACCAGGTGTGTCATGGAGAAGGAAGGAAGAACTTTTCCAGGTTGGAGAGTGTATTAATTTTTTAAGGTTTTAACAAATTACCACATAAACTTTGTGGCTTAAAACAACAGAAACGGATTCTTTCATAGTTCTGGAAGCTAGAAATCCAGCTGGGCTGCTCTCCTTCTAGGGATCATAAGGGAGAATCGGTTCTTTGTATCTTCCAGCTTCTGGCAACTGCCCTGGCATTCCTGGGTTTGTGGCTACATCACTCCAACACCTTCCTTCATCGTCATGTGGCTGGGTCCTCTGTGTTATCTCCCTTTGTCTCTCTTATAAGGACACTTGTATGCCCACATGGACAATCTAAGGTAATATTCTTATCATCATAAGATCCTTAATTACATCTGCAAAGACCCTTTTTCCAAATAAGGAAATTCCAGGGATTAGGACATAATATCTTTGGGTGGCCATTATTCAACCTACTATGGAGGAGTAAGGATGAAGGAAGGCTTCTTAGAATAAAGCAATGTCTAAACCAAGACATAAAAGATAAGTAGAAGTTCTTCAGATGGAGAGATGCCAAGAGTGTTCCAAAAGGTTCCACAAAGAAGAAACTGTGTGGTAAAGGCCTAGAAGTGACAGGGGATGGTGATTCTGAGAATGTGAGTGGAGTGTGGTTATAACTGGAGAACACAGTAGGTGTGCATGCATATTTGGAGGAAGGCTGGAGAGAGGATGGGTAATAGGGGAGTCTGGAGACATAAAAACACTCGGTAGAGGGGCCTTGATGGCCGTGCTTAAGTTTTTGGATTTTGTTAATGTAATGGAGATCCTAGAAGGGGTTTAAGAAGTCTTCTCACATGATCATATTTGTACCAGCCTCTGGAGGACAGGTGAGTGGCATGAACAGATGCTGCCACAGACATTGCTGCCCCTTCTATCATGATTCCAGATGCACCACAATCCTTGTTCAGAAATCAGACCTCATTTACCACTGTTGTTGTGGTTCCTACTCATCCTTTAAAGAGGTGAAGTGACAGGGTCACAGAATACTAAGACAGTCCACTATTATTTGGTTTCCAAAAAGCCATAGGATTCTAAGCTTAACTGTAGAAGAGAAGCTTACTCAAAGATTCCATAAATGACACTTCTCTATGTCTATGTCAGCCCCTTGCCAGCATCATACCAAAGACAGGGGTGAGAAGCAGGGGTGGAGAGAAGGCTACTCAATGAGACAAACAAAATAGGAACTTCCCAATATGTTTTCTGCCCTTTTTAATCGGAAGTATGGTCTAAGTGAACACACACACACACACACACACACTCACTCACTCACTCAAAGGCATATGTAAAATTGGAGTTAGGTTAAAATTTTATTAGAGGACCTTGGGAAGGATCCTTCTGTCACAAGTCAGTCTCAAATGCTTGGTTGTTCTCAAAACCAGTAGAGGTGTTAAGCCTGGGTGTTTCTGTTGGATTATATACATTGGCCCGTCTTATGGCTAAGAATCCATAAGTACCAAATTCTTTACTTTGGATCTCTTGGACCTAGAAGCAGACCTTTATATATTCCTCTCAAAATAGGGCAGGGTTTCCATAGGGTGGAGGTTACAAATATTGAGAAAAAGTGAAAATATGCTTGTAATATGCTGTAGTTTGGCAAAATGGTGATTCTCATACTGGGATCTCTTCACTCCATTGCAGACAAATCACCTTGGATCATTTTTAAGTGTGCAGATTCTCATGACTCACTTCAGTCAAATGAATTCAGATTTCTAGGGGCAGGGCTCAGAAGTGTGAATTTTTAACAAGGTCTTCAGGAAAGTATAATGCTCATAAAAGTTTGAGAACACCTCTATGAAAGCTCAAGGAAAAGGAGAAACAAAGGAATGAGCAATAGTCCTGATGAAGAAGGAGGGAGGAAAGGCCACCTGTCCATGAGCTCAGACAGAAAAGGAATCCATTATGTAAATTTTAGTATAAATGTGTGGGGGATAAGCTTAGGAATCCCCTGGGCCTACACCAATGGGTTAACAAGGCACAAAGAAACACAAAGTCCTAAAATGCTCACACCCGAGTTTGGGTAACCAGATTGGCACTCCAAGAATAGGGAGGCACCAAGGTGCCAAGAATAGGGAAGTGCAAAGACACCCCAAAATAGGGAGGGGGTGCTGAACCCCCAAAAATATATATAGAGAGGCAAAGGCCTGAAATAGAATAGGCGCAAAGGTGCCCAATACATAGGAATAACAAGATTAGATATTTAGGGTGAAAGCACCCCAAGTTTAGTACTACAGCAGAAAGCTGCTTTCATAGGAGAATAGGGCCAGGGCAGGTAAATTGGTGAACTGGACTTTGGACCACTGCACTGTAGGGAAAGCAGCCCAGAGCAGAGATAGTTAACAAAAGAAAAGGTGTCTTGTTAACCCTGAGGTTATTCCCCCTGTCAGTCTCATCCCCTAGGCTGGCAAAGATAAACAGGCACGGCGCCTCCTGTCTGCTGTTAACAGCCATCTACCCATCTGCCCAGCACCTGGAATTTGTTTTATATTGACCCAAACCCCAAACACTGTATATCTTCAAAATCCCCTTTTCCCCCTCACATCCACAAGTTAATGTCCCTAGTTTGTCTCTTTGTACATGTCCATCACGTTTGCAAGCCTTCTGATCTGAATAAATACAGGGCAAGGACCCTTATTCGGGGCTCTTGTCTTTTCCCCCAGACATTAGCCATCTCCCTTTTTAATCCTGTGTCCGCTCTTTTGCTAGACAAAAGAGAACTTTAGACTTAGAGTCTACGACATAAATGACCATCATAAAATACATCAAATAATGCTGTAGATGAATATATGTTGACACAAAAATATGTCAAATGCAAAATAGTATGCATGGGTTAATTCCATTTAATATGTATAAATGCATAGAAAAATATCTCAAATCCAATCACCTTAAGAATATTGAGTTAACAGTGGTGAGCAAGACTAATAGAGTCCTTTGTCCACAGTCTAGTATGTATACATCTATCATAGTGTTAGCATTACTATTTATTGGGATATAGGAATTTCTAGTTTATATGTGGTTATCATGCATTGTTTTTATAATAAAAATGAATATACATTGCCTTGATTTTATAAATCATGTTCTAGGCTGGTACATAAATTTTTAACAGAGTGTTTTTCTGCCCTCATATTCTTTCAGTTTTTTCTTCTTCTTTTTTTCAATCATGAACTACTCTTTCTTTTCTATATCTGACTTATCAGCCATATTCCAGCAGCTTTATGTGAAGAAAAATCAAGTTCATTTCATTTATCGCCCACATACTATGTATGTGCATATAAATATCTGGTTGCATAAGTATTATTTATGACATCTTTCCTATAGTCTCTTCTCCTCTACGGTGCTTTTTTTTTTTTTTTCTAGCTCAGACTACCTGCTACACAAATGAGTAATAATTCTTGATAAAGAGGGTAGGAGTCAGGGGCGATACATCTCAGTGTATTTCAGGTAGGTCTGTAGAATGTGAGCACTCCCTCCAGTTTTATGTTCAACTTGAACTAGACCCTCTTCTAGGACTAAACAAGGCTGGACAGGAACTAACAGTAATCAAGTGACTTTAGCAGGGAAACACCTTCAACTCAACTGTCCTGGCTGGGAGGGGCCATAGAGAAAAGGGGAGAAAGAGGAATTATGTCAGGCAGACCTTCTTCCTTCCCCTTCCCACCTGACATGACTTGGTTTAAAGATTCTCTTTTGTTTCATAGACATAGTATCAAAAATCCTGAATTTTACAAGCTATAGAAAGACTGAATAGGTGCATTTCTTTTCAATTAAACTTTATTGGAGCCTGAAACCTGAGGAAGCCTATTGGACAAAAATTCAGTTACTCCAGATGATACAAATCAAGAAATGAAAAACACATTTTCTTTCCTTTTTCCTTCTTTCTGGCTTAGCAAAACCACTGAAATTCTAGGTTACCATGTTGTAATATGTTTTCAACATATTTTCAGCTCACAAATAAATGCCTTTGATTGCTTTTCTTCCAGTAGACCCAGTTCCTCCTGCATTTCTAATGCTAAGTCAAGCATATAATAAGTTTTAGGTTTCTTCTGGACCCGTGTGAGGGCTTAAAACTGTGGGAGAATGTAGGTGGAAAGGGGGTGGTGTTTCTTCTTGGAGCCTCCCTCCCATACTCCATGCTCACTGTTCTGGGAATGAGAGAGAACATTACTGAGATGTTTTCTGTGTGACCAGGTTGTGTGCATGTATGTGTTTACGGGAGTTACAACTTCACTTCAGGGTTGCTTTCACCTGTAAAAAGGTTGTGATGCAGGCATCTTAAGAATATCGTTCTATTATTGTTGAATTCATTTCTTAGTCCAAACTATTGAAAGTCCCTTTCCGTGGACATCTGGAACCCATTTGGGATCTTCTCCTTATGCATATTGGAGGCTCAGCAAGTGCTGTCAACTCTAATGCACTTTGGAAACTGCAAATTCATGAGAGCAGCTGTGATCCTTAATAACATTCCTTCCAGCTTCCTAGTGAAAGTAGGGCTGTGTCCAGACCAAGATGGAAAGTTCTGATTTGGCATCCACATGCTTTTTCAAATTGACATTCCAGATCTAGATTTTTAAGAAGTCTAGGTGCATGACTGTTAGAATACTTGTGATTTTTGATACCTGTATGGAACCTCTAAATCATGTGAACTCAGACTAATTACTCTTTTGGAAAGGTTTGATTGTTGCCATTGAAAAGCCACCATAATGGAAGTCAGCCTGATAGGGTGGATGGACACCTGAATGTGCTGATTGATCAAAGAAAAGAAATGCAAAGAGGACATAAAAGGATAAAAAAAAAAGAATATAAAGATATGTTACTTTACTCCCCTCTCCTCTCAGAGATAATCTTGAAGCATTTTATGTGTTCATTACATACACACTCATCATTCAAAATGCTGATGACATTAAGACAAAAGTGATATGATCTCTGCCTTTAAGGAATAGAATATGGGGAGAAGACCTGAAAATTATGAAAGCCAGTGGAGCATTGTGGATGTTGATAGAAGTATCTATAAGGTACAGCAGTGGCAAAAGCAATGGTAAATCTATTGGGGTAGAAATAAGGGAGGAGGGAAAATGTATTCATGGGAAAAGTAGGCACTTGCCAGGCTAATGAAAAGGTAGGGCAGCCCAGGCAGAAGGGGGTTACATAAGGAAAATCAAAGTTTCAAAGATTCTGGTAGGTTCAGTGGATTCTTCAGACCAAAGAGCAGGGTGCAAAGGAAAGAAGATTCAAGAGCAGGCAGCAACTTCAGAGAAGTTGGATCTCCATCCTCCTGGCCATTCTGGGCAAAATTATTGAACATTTCCCAGACACCAGCACCCCAGGTTGCTGTTGCTCTTTAATCAGTGAATGCTCAGTTTTACGACCAAAAACTAACTAAAAAAACAGACTAAAATAATGCAAAAATGTTCACATTTATGAAATTAGCAGATATAGCAAAAAAAAGCTAGAAGTGCCAGAAAAGCTGCAGGATTTGTATCTTTATGATGGGAATACAAAGCAATACATTTGGTTAGTACTTTATATACGTATATCAAACGCCATAAAGTTTGTTGACTCAAGATCCCGTTCCTGGCAATTAATCTTAAAGAATAAAACTAACCTGTAATTTTAAGACAAAATCTAGGATTTAGTTTTTTTGCTTAAGTTTAGGAACATGAATGACTGTTACATCACCCTTGAAGTGGAGATCATAAAAATTATGCCTTGCTATTTGTGGGAAGTTTCAAGGAAGCCTACACGTGAGTGCATGCAGTTTGAATCAGAACTACCTGCGTGGAAATAAGTAACCCAGACCAAGGAAATAACATTAAAAGTAGTCTTTCTCTGGTAAAACACTTAAGATTCAGCAGAAGCAAATGAGAAACTGCTTGATGGGGACGTCTTCGCACCTAAAAACCCTGGGATGCTGACAGTAAAAAATTTCAGTGAAGATGAGCTCATGTAAAACAAACAAACAAAAAATCACACAATTCTAGGCTTCAAGACCTTCAACTACAAGGAGCATAATTGATGAAGGTTCTTACATTCTGTACTCTGAATCTATCACTCTTCCTAAAGCCATGCTTCCCAAGGGCAACTCCCAGCCAATGACTGAGTGTGGCAGAGACACTGGGGCAGGCCACTTCTTGAAAGACACAGGACCTTTGATAGCTCTCTTTAGAGTGCAGATTTCCCAGAGGTTTTTCTGAACCCCCACCCCCCTTCAGACTATGGAACCATTGGGAAAGCTTCCATTCAGCCTTCCTTCCCTCTCTTCTTTACTCATGGTTAAGGTTGCATAATAGTCTGATGGTTCTCCCAGCATTCTCAAGCTCCTAAGTTGTATTAATGGCCTGCAGGAAGATATAGGCAGACTGAGGACTGTTAGGAAGCAGTATTGCTAAGTGTGAGAGTCAGAGAATTTCTGCGGTAGCTCTCAAAGAGGCCTTTATCCCTTGCAGTAGAGGAACAGATATAGCTAAGAGGCAGACTGAGACCTAATCATTAGAGTCTAGAGCCAGAGACATTTGAATGTTCAGCCAAGGCAGGTCTATTCAGGGATCTGGTGCAGAAATGTACAATACTGAAATGTGGGATAAAGATATCTGGATGATGCCTCAAGGATGTTGACTCTGCAACTTTCCCAAACCTCTGGGCTTGCAGAGGTGGCCCACCTTCCCTAATAAGGGCTAGTAGTTCTATGGCGCTGGAATATGCTGTAGAAACATCACCTCCATTACAGATGCCACCTTCAGGACCATCCTCATCTCCTCTCCTTTGGGTTAAGCCATTAACTAGGATTAAGCCCCAGTGTACTATGGCTGAGGTTATGCTGGGCCTGGTAAGTAAAGAGACTCAATAGCCAAAGAACTGCAATAATTAGTCACCATATATTTGCAGGAGTCAGGAGAATTCTCCTGGGATTGGATTTTGAGGAGCCTTGATAAAGGGGCTGGAATATAAGGTGGGATAAAAGAGAATTAATTGACTTAAGAGCACTTTCTTGAGGCAGGGGATTTAATACCCTACTGAAGTTGTTAAGGGATGTGGCAAACTCACTGCTGGGGTGCCTCTTAGAAGACTGGATAATGCAGTGCCTCAAACTCATGAAGTAGAAATACCTGAGTTGCCCTGGCACATGGAAAGGAAGGAATAAAAAAAAAAAACAACAGGAGGTCGGCATGCTGGAATGGATATATTCTATGAGACCAGAAGAACCATCAGAGGATGCTATTCCATCAGAGAGACCAGAGAATAGTCAAGGCTATGATATGCTGGGAGAGGGGCATCAACATCTCAGTGGTTGCCTCCTCTGTATACCAGAGATTATGGTAAAAGAGGGAGTCACAGTGCTGGGCTTATTGACATACTTAGGGGTGATGGAGCCCTGGAAAGCTATGCAACTGCAAGAAAAACAAAGGCAACAGTGGAGGATCAGGAAACTGAGGAAAATTACCACCATTAAAGGTCACAATCCCTTGCTCAATTCCTCAAATGATCTAATTTTCAGATCTGGAACCTGCTGACTGAAGAGGTGACCAGGTGCTTAGGAAGATGGACCCATTAGCACCATGGCAAGAATATACTAGGACAATTCCTTCAGTTCTTTCCTTGAGAGACTAGGACCACTTACTCAAATGGGGGAAGGGGAATAGGAATAACCAGACATATGGAGAATTAATGGGCACAGAGTCTGAGATGACATCAATATTTGGAGTCCCAAAATGTCATCATGGCATCCTTTGTTAGAGTGAGAGCCTATGGAAGCCAAGGGATAAATAGAATCCTGGAGGATTGCAAAATTGGAGTTGATATACTTGGAAATTGGAGAAACCCTCCATAGGGGATTTATGGTCTGTGGAATGAGTTATCTTTGGAAGGCCATGTAAAAATCTTAAAATTTCCCAACCTTCTTCTTCCCCATCCAAGATAGTAGACCCCCAAAACATTATATCTTGGGGTGAAGGAATGGTGGAGATTAGTGCCATCATGAAAGATATAAGGAATGCAGATCTAAATGTCTCCATTTAATTCACCAGTCTAGCCCCTTCAGAAACTGGATGGATTCCAATAGTTCTATAGACTACTATGGCAGTAGCAGCCCCAAGTACAGCTGCAGTACCAGATAAGGAGTCATTCCTAGAGCAGACTGTAAGGGCTGAGGCTCAAGGTAGGCAGCCATTGTTTTGATAAACACATTCTTTTTCATTGTAATTAGAAAAGGGGGTCGGAAACAGTTTGCATTCTCATGGGGTGGAAAATAATATTCACTTGCAATTTAGCCTCAGGTCTATGTTTTTCTCACCCTCTGATATGGTATAGTCTGAAGAGGCCTTGACTACCTGGGCATCCCACAAAACATCACACTGATTTATTTCATAGATGACATCATGATATCATGATGACATCATGACAGGTTGAACAAGAGGTGACTAGTATGCAGGGCTTTGGTAAACCATGTATGCTCTAGTGGGTATGAAGATTCAGGGTCAGGCACTTCAGTGAAGATTTTAGGGGTCCAGTACTCAGGGGCATGCTGGAATAGCTCCTTGAAAGCGAACGACAAATTGCTGTATCTTGTATTTTCTATCACACGAACACAAAAGAAAATGAAAAAAAGAAAGAAAGAAAGAAACAGCATTTGGTAGGACTCTGAGTTCTAGAGGCAACTCACCCCACATCTAGGGATATTGCTCTTACCCCTGTATCAGGGATATGGAAGGCTACTAGCTTTGAGTGCAGTTCAGTGCAGAGAAGTATACTATATCACATCTAGAATGTGGTGCAATCGGCCCTGCCACTTGTGTCATATCACTCAGGAGACCCTGTGGTGGAGAAGGGATCACTGGTGGAAAAAGATGCAGTATGGAGTTTATTCCACACTCTGGCAGGAGAACCATAATGCAGACATCTGGGATTCTGAAGTAAGGCCATGGCATTTGCACCATTACCTTTTGAAAAATAGAGAAATAGTTCTTGGCTTGTTACTGGACCCAAATAGACAGTTTACCGTTTACCGTGGGACTCTAAGTGACTGTGCATCTGGAACGGCCAACAATGAGCAGGGTTCTACTAGAGCCACCAGATTATAAAGTCACATGGCCCCAAATCAGTCTATTACAAGATGGAAATGGTATATCTGGGATTGAGCCTAAGAAGAGCTGGAGGCCATGAGTAAGCTGAATGATCAGATGGCTCAGATCCCATGTCATCCACCACGTTCATACCAGTGCCTCTCTCCCAGCTTGTACCTATTGCCAAATGAGTTGCTTATGGGTGGCTCTGCCTGTACTTGCGTACAAGCTGAATGTTGACAGTGGCTCCTTTATAGCTTCATTTAGTATGGCCCTGGAAGACAGTGGGGGGAAAGAATCTTTCCAGTGGACCGATCTGTGAGCTTTCCTTCATCTTGTGGAAAGTAAAGTGGCCTAAAGTGAGAATATGGATCCTGGGAGGTGGCCGATGGCCTGGACATCTGATAAAGGACTTAGAAAAAAAGGATTGGGAGATTGGAGAAAAGGAAGTCTGGGGTAGAGTCTTGAGGCTAAACATTTGGAAGCGGGCACAAAGCACAAAACTTTTGTTTCATACATTAATGCCCATCAGAAAGCATTCACCATGGAAGAAGAGGCACTGAACAACTAAGAGGATACAATGATTTGGGCAGTTGACATTAGCCAGCCTTCATCATTGGTGGAAGAAATGGAGGCAACATATTCGTCCAGTAGTATGGACTTCTTACCAGTGCTGATAGCTAATGCTATCTATGAATGTCCAAATTATTAGCAATACCATGCCTCCCATATGGCACTATTCCTTTAGAAGACCAACTGGCTACTTGGGGGCAAGTTGACCACATTGAAACTGTTCCATCCCAGACAGGCCAGTGGTTCATTCTCACAGGAACAGATGCCTGTTCTTAGGAAGACTTGCTTTATCTGCCTGTAAAGCTTCCTATCAACACTACTATCCAGGGACTTCTAGCATGCCTGATCTACATGCAGAGTATTCATTCTGAATATCATGTGACCAGGGGATCCACTTCACATTGAAGGAGGTGTTGGAATGTACTCAGGTCCATTGGTTGTATCACATATTGTACCCAGACGCTGTCAGCCTCATAGACTGCGGTAATGTCCTTTGAAAGCAACAGAAGTGCCAGCTTGGAAAAAACACTCTGGGAGGATGGAGTGACTTCCTTTAGTATGCAATGCATTTACTAAATCAGAGACTCCTATTTTGTGCTGTGTACCCAGTAGAAAGGGAACATGAGTCAAAGAATGAAGGGGTGGAAGAGGAAGTGAGCCCATTTACCACCACTCCCATTGACCCATTAGAAGATTTTGTGCTTTCGGTCTCTGCTACTGATGAGGAACACTTTCTTGCTAGAAGACACAGAAAGACTCCCCAAGAACTACAGATTATGGCTGCCATGAGGATGCCTCGGAGTCCTCTGTCCCCGGATCAGCAGGCAAAAAACAGTTTCACCACACTGGTAGAGGTAATTGACAATGATCACAGGAGGAGATAAGGCTGCTTCTACACAATGGGACAGGGAGGATTACATGTGGCACACAGATGATCTACTTGGATGTTTCCTGGTACTCTTGACCTATTTTAACTATGAACAAACATGTGTAGCTACCCAGAACTGTGAAGGATATGATTTTCAAGGGGTCAGATAATCAGAAATGAAGGTTTGGGTCACATCAGGAGGTAACTCACCCAGGTCTACTGAAGTGATAGCTAAGAATGTGGGGAAGGAATTTAGAATGAAGACTGGGGGAGGGAGAGGAGGAAGACTCGTTATGGGCTTGAGGTCAATTGCAATGATGAGGGTTGTTGTTCATCCACTAACTTCCCTCTTTTGAGTTTTCCCTCAGGAAGAAAGGCTCATAGGAAAAGTGGAAGAGAAGCTGCCTGAACCTAAGTGGAAAAGTGGATCCATGTGGCACAAGGGGTGGATTATGAAAATAAACCTCACAAATCCCCTACTGTAAGGAGGGTTATGGACCAAAGACCCAAGCTGGGGCACTCTGACATCCATAGCCCTGTTTATACTGAGGCATTGCCTCCCATGGGCTGCTCCTAGCCAATAACTCTGAGTGGCAAAAATTCTAAAGCAAGCCTGTTCCAGATGGTTCACCTTGGCTCAAGGACCACTGACACTCTTGCCAAACCTCTCCTAGACTGTATAGGGGTCTAGCATGCTTCCACCCAACCTTCCCTCCCACTCTTCTTCCCTTAGGGGCCAGCTTTGCATAAATATCTGATGGTTCTTCCAGCTTTCCCCATCTCCCTCCCCATTTTCTTTCATAGATACTTCTCCTAATAAGACCTTTGCATGCTTAATCCCATTTTGGTAAAAAGTGTCAATAGTTCTGAAGTTGAGAAACTTTGGCTTACAGAGATAATAACAGCAGGAGCTGAGTATCAATATTAGCTCAACTACTTTGTGATTCCCTGGAGATAGAGCTCCTGAGGATTGCGCCAGATGGCAGATGCTGCACCAAGAAAAATGATATTTCTGAGAAGCAGTTGGACTAAGATTAACAGTATTCTGCTTCCAAGGGGTTTGGTCAGAACTGACTTTCTCTGAGAAACCATGGTCTTAACAACCCTTGTCCACTCTGGCTTCCCTCCTTCCTTCCTCCCTTTCTTCTTTCGTTGTTTCATTCCTTAATCCCCATACCCCTTCTCTCTTCTCTTTCCTTTTCTCTCCTTCTCTCTTTTCTGGCCCCAGTGACTTTTTGTCTCTTGCCTTAATATTGTATAGTTAGTAAATGACAATGATTACTCAACAGTTCCATCATGAAAACACAATTCTCATGCAAGCAGTTTACAATGACTTTTAGTTTGAAATTTCTCATGGTTTGGTTTCGGATAAAAGGTGAATGTTCTTGGAAAGTTTGAACTTAATCAGAAAAGTTATTTTAGAATTATGATCTTAGGGTAATTGCTGGGCTTTTAGATCTGGAAATATTTTCTTACCAGTTATTGTCCACTGATTGCTAGGAGATTTGGGTTAATAAATTTATCACTTAATAATTTTTTCCTCCTCTTCAGTTCTTACGCATTTGCACATATTCAGTTTCACTTCTACGGTTAGCACTGCACCCCCAAATTAAAGCCGATTTTAGTCCAACGTCAGGTTCTAACTGGGTCAGGTTTGCTAAGAATCAAGCCCACTTTTGTCAATTCTTTTCATAAAATTGGTCTGGGTTTCAAGAACATAATGAAACCAGAATGTGGGGGAGTTTAGAATATAGTCTGGTCTCAATTCGTCTGCTCTTTGAAAACCACGGTCTGGTTTCAACCCAACTAAACTTGGATAGTTTAATTTAAAAAAAGTAGTGACTAGAAAATCCCATCAATCCATGGAGCACAATAGCACTCTTCTAAGGACACTAAACCCAGAAGAAAAGGAAGCATGGAAGTTTTCTTGTTAGGTTTGCCAATAAAGTGATAGATATTCTAAAATAATGTTTCAGAATTTATGAGTGATAGCCTCTTCAGAAAGTGATCCTGGGTATCCAACCAGCCCCCTTTATGTCTCATATCTCTGTATTGATCAGTTTTCTTCATCTGTGTCCCCAAATGTCTTGCCTCACCTGCAGGCCCTGTTTTTCCTAACTGAAGTTTTAAGGGTTTTAAAATTCTCAGTCCTTCACTGAATGAGGCTTGCATTAGTCACTATCCAAGACTTAGATCCAATGAAGTTCTGACCATGGGACTGTCACTTTGGAAAATGGCCACTGGGCTCCTGCCATACTCAGGTAAGGCTTAGATTTCCTCTAAGTCCCTTTGTCTGCATCTCAGAGGACTGAGTTTCTGCTTTGAGACTTTTGAGTGTCTTGCTCTGTCTTGCCCTTCCCCTGGGGCCAGAAACCCTGACCTGATCTCCATCTTTGTATCTTGGGGCCTGGGGCTCATCAGTATGTGGACAGGCTTTCTGAATAAAGAAGTATCAGGCTACTATCTGCCTGGAGTCCTACTTTTTGTGCTCTACTCACTGTGTACAATCTCTTTTCTGTGGGCTCCAGTGCTGTTACTTAAGTTGTGCCCTGCGAAGGTTCGGCATAACTCACCATCTAGTCCCCCAGGGGCCTGAAGTTCAGCTGCAGTTCTGCAGTAGTGATGGCTAATGAGAGAATCAGCCTTCCTCCCCATGTTACACTTGCTTTGTGTGGCCATGGAGTAAGGTCATGATTCCCACTCGAATCTAAGATGTTCATCCCTGTTCTAGTGCTGCCACCATTACGGAAAATGTTCTTGGTATCTGAAGGCCTGTATATAGCACAATCCTTCCAACATCTTCAAAGGTAACACTTATTTATATGAATAATAATTTGATATTCCCTCCCACCGACAACAATTTCCTCATTATCTGAGGGATGTTGGTGGTTAAAACACCAAGATATGACCATACAGTAATAAGACACTGCGTTTTTTCCCCCTCCATAAAAATGAGAATAATTCCAAAAGTGGCATCCCAGGGATTTTCTGAACAATGACAGTATCACTGGAAAAATATAACCTTCCAAGACGACATATTTGAAGGGCTGCAGTCATTTGAATTTGCAATTTTAGATAAAGCGATTGAACCTTTTATCACTGAAAGTTTTTGTTTTGTTTTGCTTTTTAACTATAATGAGTTGTGGGAAGCCAGTCAGCCTTACATTTCCTTGGAATTCTCTTTGTGAAATAGTGGAGCATCGCCTTGAATGTAGGGCCCCAAGAAGAACTTCTCTTTCTCTTGCTTCCTTCTGCCAGGGAAGAGGCTGGCATGGTTAGGAGCCTTCAACTGGACTCCCATAGCACATCAAAAGATACTTTTAAGTAGGAATTCTGACATAGAGGAATTGGCCAGATAATTTTAAAAATGCTTAGGGTTAGTTCTTGAATTTTCTGTCTTTGTATGCTAAGTATCGTGTCTAATTTATATTACTGAATATCTGATTCTGACAGATTTTCCCCACGACACCTGAAGTCCATGTTCAACTGAGAGTGATCTGCTTGAATGACCTGCATGGTATGTCTTGAATGATTTCTGTCAAGTTGGAAACCAAGGACATACACTTAGAGAATGCAAAGTCTGCAGATGATATGAAGCCAGGCCTAACCATCTGCCTGTGAGGATCACTTTCTGTTTTTCACAAACGATCAGAGGGCAAGAGATGGACCTTAAAGTTCTGATTCCCATATTCAAGATCTCAGTATATTAGGGCCTGGATAACTTAGACTACTTCCTCTTCTAAAATTTACCGCACTAATGTCTTTCTCCTATACTGGTCACATAATCCATTTATTTGCATGTCCAATTAACCATATCCAACACATTACTTATATTTGGGAAAAGGAGTGTGTTTCTGAACGTATACGATGTTTTTCACCATGTTCTAGGAAAATTAACACAAGAAGTGCTTTCAGAGTATTGTGATGCCAATGCGGTCACAAAAGTAGAGAAGTTGATGCTACAATACGTTGTGCTGGTGAAATTCCTTCTTTGGTTGATATTTCAGAAACCAGAGTTCTTGTATAAACTCATACTTCAAATCTCTGCATGAATCTTCTTTCATTTTTTTTCCCCCAAAATAGGAATGTTCAAGTTCTGATGAACGGGTATATACTTAGTGTTCTATAAACAATAAAGACTTTAATTTATATGGCTTGTAATATCTTATTTTTCTAGTCACAAATAATACATATACATTCAGAAAGATGGAAAATAGAGGTAAGATAAGAGAATAAAAATTCTATAATCACTGGTAGCATGTTGCTGTATATAATTCTGCATGTATTTTCACTTTATTTTTACAAAATGAATCATATTCTAAATACAGTTTTCTAACCTGCTTTTCCCATTTACATATCATGAAGGGAAAATATGCTTTTAATTAAAAATTATTTAGGGCTGAAAGTTAGAGTTTCTTTCTAATTGAGCCTCCTCATTTTCACAGATGAGAAAATTAAACTAGCGAGATTATATAATTAAACTGATTTCCATTTAGGTAGCATTAGAACCACATCTATAATTCAAAACTCTTAAATCCCATGTCACCATTTTATGCATTTTACACCTTATTTGCTACAACCAACCCTGAAACAATAAATCAGAGTTAGAGAGTGTGAGAAAATCTTATCTTCCCCTGATATGTTTTAGCTGGGCTAAATGTTTGCTGGAAAACACAGTGGTAAAGGTCAATTGTCTCAGAATTTATTGAAAATATCTTATAGAAAACAATTTGTAGATTTTACTAATTAGTTTTCAATCTTTAAAGCTTCAAATTGAAATCCGGGTACCAGAACAACAGGGCTTGAGGCAGTCAATCTAGGTGACATCCCAAACTGCTAGAAGTCTATAAAAAATTATTGTCTAACCAGTGTCATAGAAATGTGGCTAAATCTAAGTAAGAGTTTCCTGACTTTTAAGTTGGTGACTTAAAAAAAAAAAAACATTTATGCTGCAGTAATTTGAGTTAAAGACTTTTAAAACTGGTTCTATGAGTCTTATCAATCACAATCATTTTATTTGCTAAATTTAGTACTAGAATGACATTATCTGCACATTCTTTGTATAAAAACATCTAGCAGAGCATCTTTTTAGGGGCTTTGTGATTTCAAGAGGTTTTTGGGATTTTATGAAAGTTCCACCCACAATCAAAACCAATGTTCTCTTATGGTTGATTAATTCTGTCAGATGGGTCGGAATTGATATTTCTTTGAATATATGCAAATTATCCTTCATTTAAAGTTTCTGCTTTGTCTTTTTTTTCTCTGCTCCATTTGCTTCTCATTTCTCTTATTCTTTCTTCACATTTTCCTCTTTACTTCCATTCTCTTAAATTAAAAAATCTTGTGGATTTCCCTTCCAGTTTATTTTTTTGATATAGGAGATATTGAAGTCCTTGAATATATTCAGATTTACAAAGGCCATTGACTTACATAGACAGTTTATGATGCTAATTAAAAGAAGGCCTGCATAGCTAGACAGAGTCAGAGGATTTGCAAGTAATTTGTTTTCTCAAATACAAACAGTGGTTCCAAGTGATAAGAAAGAAAATTGCATTTGCTCGATATATTTATCACCACAAACTTGGTTCCTGAATTTGTCTTATAAATCAGGATAATAAATTCCAGTAGCAAAGATTTAATTTTGAAAAATCATAACTTCCTTTAACTTTCTTGTATCATCATGCATTAAAAATTTCTAACAACCTCATATGTTCTTCAGTACACATTGTCTATCTTATCCAAAAGGTAAAATGCAGGGGATACAGTTGACTGATGTTTCTTGACCTGCTTATGTTTTGGGAGGACAGGAAACAAATGTTTGTGGTATATTCTACTTGTCAGTATTTTTTAACCAGATAACACAAATGACCAGAACTGCAAAGTCTGCATGTAGGGTAAGAACTGTATGTGATCAGAATGAACTCAAATAATGTTGAGAAACGACAAAAACGATAAGCAATGGATTCCTCAGGATTTTAAAGTCAGTGTCATTTCTGTAACAGGATTCTCTTAGATGGGCATGGAAGCTGGGCTCTATGTATGTGCCAGACAAAGACTGCAGACCCTGGGTTTTCATTTCAGTGCATTACTCTTACTGCCTTCAGCAGGCTCTGATGTGCTCATGTAAGTGCAATTATTCAGTTTCCTGCTCATGGATGAAGCTCTGGGACAGAGATTTTCCTCTTAGAGCATAATCCATGGTATGGGGCCTGCTAAGGAAAGCTGCTAAATGCAACCAGCTGCTCTCAAATTATATTCTCCTAAAACATGCTTGAATCATATAGTTCACTGAGCCAAAATTTCCTACATGGCCTCTCTCCATCTCATTTAGTTATTCCACAACTGAGTAACCTGTTAGAAAACTGTGCCCAGGGAAAGGCAAAGCCAAATGATCCATATCTCAGATTCTTGCTGGTTATGATTCAGTGTGATGTGTGGTCAGAATTGTAGATGATGAGGAAAAACAAGAACATTTCTCCCTTGCCTCAGCCAGTTAATGATGCATTTACCAGTTCATTCTTTTTACACTTGGAGTGTAGTCAACTTGGCTATAGATTTTGTCCAGATTACATTCAGAGAAGAGCAAAACGTATGGTCAACACATATCGTAAGACCAGTGGTATGCTTTCTAAGATGGTTAATGCCAATTGAATCCATCATCATAACCATATTGTATATGTATGTATGTGTGGTAAAGGACACATAAAATTACCATTTTAAACATTTAAAAGTATATAATTCAGTGGTATTTAATACATTCATTATGTTGTGCAACCATCACCATTATCTAATTCAAGAATGTTTTCATCACACCCAAAAGAAATCCTGTACCATCAAATAGCCACTTTCCATTCCCCCCTCCCCACAATACCTGGCAGTCAATGGTCTGCTTTCTGTCTCTAAGAACTTGCCTATTCTTGGTATTTCATATAAATGGACCATACAATATGTGGCCTTTTGTGTCTGGCTTCTTTCACACAGCATGATGTTTTCAAGGTTTATCCGTAGTCAGGCATGCATCAGTACTTCATTTATTTTTATGGTTGTATAATATTCTATTGAGTGGATGTAGCACATTTTCTTTATCCATTTGTCAGTTGATGGTCACTTGGGTTGCTTCCATCTTTTGCCTGTTGTTTTTGGTATTGCTGTAAGACCGTCATTTTTAATTTTTACTCAAAATCTGACTTGCTGATTTGTGTTTGTCGGTACCAAAAACCTATGAGGAAGTTTGTTGGGGCTGGGCTTCAAGTTGTAAACTTGCAGGAAATTAAAACCAGAAGACATGTTAGTTTAAGAGGTCTTGGGAAGATGGTGGATGATAGTGAAGGCATAGTGAGAAGAGACTTTAAGTTAAGGACTTTGGGGCCTCATTTCGGTTCTGCCACCAATAGGCTATGCATGTAATTTGGGGTAGATCACTTCACCTCCCCGGGTCTTTCTTTTGTCCTCTGTAAAATGGGAGAGCAAAACTAACGTTTCTTCTAGGATTCAATGCCTGCAATAGGCTGTGCAAATACACTGTGCTCCTTATTATCTAATACACATTTCTCCACCATCATAGCTGCTAATGCTCACACTGCAAAGGAGCAAAGACACTCCTTTTCTATGCTTAAGGTGTGAACATAAAAGTTTCCTATGAACTGGAGGTGTGAAGGAGGTCATGGCCTGAAATCATTCAAATGCTACAATGGCAGTAGGGCTAGAAATAACACAGCTCAAAATGTGAAAACAGTGATTGCCTCTGTAACCAAGAAACTGAAATAAGTTCTTGAAGCTCAGATTATACAGGCCACAACTATCATTAGAGAAATGGATTCCATCAAATGTTTGGTACTTCCAATGTTACTCTTTAGAGAGAGCTTGTAACTCTTTGAGGTTGGGTGGTTATTCAGCATTAAAGACAATTTTCAGTCACACTCTGAGCTTGCACTAGGACAAGAAAACATTAGTGACTTGTGACATTTCTGCTTTTGTAAAATGGAAATAATCCTGGGCTATCTCAACTTGTTCCAAATGGGAATCAGGTGTACTCTGGGTTTATCATTCAGGTGGGGTGAGCTGGGGTGCATTATAGGTCAAATACAAGACTATTTACCCTTCCCTTTTTCTTTTTTCTTTTTATTTCTTCTTGATGATAAAGAAATAAGATCTACATGCACAGGGATAAACCCTAAATGTGTGATATTGGGCAAGTCAATTAACTTTCAACATCAGTTCTCTGATCCGTAAAATAAAGAGGTTACCTATTTTGAAAATGTCTATTCCTGGCTTTTGATAAAGTCCCTCACCCAAATTATTCATGGTTGGCTATGTTGCAACAGGGGTGAAGGATTAAGACTAAAACCCAATCCAAATTTAATCTTATTTTTAGGTGTGAGAAGTTAAGGAGATTGAGGGAAAATCAGAGATGATAATGGCTAAATCAGAAATATAATGAGAGACCATTATATATAAATGGAGATAAGATATTCAAAAAGATTTAATCATATAAAGTAAGGAGCTTAGGCAATTGGAACGTAGATTCTTCCTACAAACGACTTTGTCATTTATTCATTCAAAAATATTTGTTTTCATTTCTACGTAAGTGAAGCTCTGACAGATAGGATTAGCCTTCAACTGAAGTGGTTTCAGCATTTCATTTTGTCATTAAGATCAGCAAATAAAACTTAGCTTCCCTGACAACCCTTTTCACTTTACCCTCAGCAAGGTGACAATGTAGACTGAAAGGACAGCAGTAATCTATTCTATTTTCCCCACAAAGGGGCTGTCAGAAGGTCCACAGCTCAGAAGCATCCATTTTTACCTGACTTTATGATGTAGATTACAGCTCCCTAGGGACTGAAAATTAATCTACCACATTTATTTAAGTGAGTTCTTGCCCAGCCCATATTTTCACCCTTTAATGGTAATGAAGCTAAAATTTCTTTCCAGTCACTTTGCATATCGTTTCCTTTCTCTTAGCTCTCTTTCGAAGTGAGATGATTGATAGGTCCTTCTTTAGCAATCACTTGAGTAGATGATTTTCTTTTTCCTTTGAAGTCAATTTTGAAAGGAGTTGTACTGTGATGAGCTAATTAGCACAAAAACAGAGTATATAACCTTAATTAGGCATGATAATAGGCTCAACGTAATGGGATGTCCTGAAACTGCAGGCTATGCAAATATTAGACTTTTCATTCCTCCCATTACATCTGAAACCATCAAGCAAAGGATGTTTTGCAGTATGTACCGCAGTCAATGCCAGGTGCACATCTTTCAACAAAAGGTTGGTTTTGGGGTAAGCTAGTTGGGGAAAGGATAATAGGAGGAGGGTTAGGGAAAAAAAAAAAGCTTAATAAAACTGAAAAGTCCAATTAATCTCAGAATGAGCTTTATAAATTCAGAGGAGTTTTATAATTAAGTAAAATAATGCAGTTACCCTACCCAAACTCTATCTCATCTGGAATTCTGAAGACACCCACTGTAGGCATCACTTGAAATTATGCAAATCTTGAGAGATCTTTCAAATCCAGTAACCACTAAGAGTACTACAAAACCAGTCTGGGGTTTACTCAAACTAGTAGGATACAGGAAGATAGTGAGGAAATGAAATCACAGTGAATCCCCGAGCCCTAATTTTAGCCAATTATTTTCATTTCCTCTACCACCAACCTTTTTTGTTGCTGTTGTTGGGGTGGTAAAAGTAAATAACAAAACCGACTCTCCCCTTTCTACCCTGAAATGAAAATATCCAAGGATGTAGTACCCCCAGACATTTGAGTATTCAACCACTGAATAACTGAGAGCTTACAATATCCTTAGGTTATGTCTAATGTGAGTTACAATAAGCTATTTGGTTTCAGATACTGATGGGAACACCGATAGCAGAAATTTAGTAAGTGTGTGAGTATTAGAATAGTCAGTCCCTGGCTTAAGTCTGATGTACCACTCATCCATTAGAGATGATAATGAAAGGGTTTATATAACAGCTGAAGTTTGAAACCCATAGTTTTCTCCGTATTTAACATGTAAGCTAACATTTACTGAGCATGTACTATAGGCAGAGTTTTCAACATTTTATTGGCATAGTCTCACTGAATCATCACAATAACCCTATAAGATAGCTACCATAATTAGCTATATTTATCTTACAGATGAGGAAGCTCAGGATCAAAGAAGTTCAAAAACTGTACCTAAGATCACACATCATGCAGTAGAGTTAGGATTTGAACTCCAGTCATACTCTTCACCACTGTGCTGGGCTTGTTAGTATCTGTCAGTCCCCTGATTGAATCCTTACTTACTAGCCCTTTTCCCAGAGCTGGAAATGAGATGCCAGAAACATAAAGTGGGTTGAGACCTAAATCGAAATGCAGAAATTCTCTATCGCCTATTATGTACAAAGGAGGCCCTAGTTAGATGCTAGGGTGAATGTGTGAGTGCCATGGAAATAGAATTTGATATAGGTGAGATAGAAGAATTGCACAGAATTGACTGTAATAAATATGTTATTATTGTACATGAGAAAATAGGGAAAAAGTAAGTGCTGGATGGGAATGAGACCAGAATTTAAATCCAGTTTTTGCTGCTTATCAGCTGTGGGACTAAATCAACCAGGGACTCTACAGCAAACAGGCGGTTCAAATGAGAGATTCAGCAAAAGGACTGTTTTAAGAGGTATTCGGAGGGTCAGGAATAGAAGATGTTAATGCACACAGATGCTAGCAACCCTGGAAGGTGGTCCACTCCCAATACTGAAAGGACCGGGGGAAGAAAGAGTGAGAATTGGCTCAAAGAAGGGGCAGGCGGTACTCAACAAAAGCTGTAGCTGTGCAGAGCTACTGTTACTGCCAGAGATAAGGTCCTGAATCTGGGAGAGAGAAGAAATATCCTGATCTCTGCCCTCCTTCCTTTGGATCTTCTTCAGGTGCTTCCCATCCGCTGGTCCCTCCCAGAAGCCAATCTGCCAGGGAACCCAGTTGTCCCTGTGGGTCTGCCTCCCAGGTGGAAAATGGATGTAAGGAAGGGGGGTGAATAACAACCTTGGGCAAGTCACTTCTTTCTCTAAATTTCAGTCTGCTTATCTGTGGTATAGTGCCTTCCATAGTAATAGTGGTTCTACAATTTTTGCATTCAGCCTTTTATTTTGAAAAACTTCAATCTTGCAAAGAATTTTTAAGAATAGTATCATGAACACACAGATATACTCTTCACTTAGCTTCACCAATTGTTAATATTTTGTCTCTGTTGTTTTATTCTTTTTCTCTCTGGGCTAACACAAACATACACCCGTATTTTTGTTGAGCCATTTGAGGGTTATTTACTGACATCCTGAGACTTTATCCCTGAATGCTTAAGCAAACATCATATAAAAACAGAATGTTTCCCTACAAAACCCCAGTTAAATGATCACACTCAGCAAATTTAACATTAATACAATCCTATTGTCAAATATAGTCTAAATTCAAATTTCCCCAAGTGCCTCTATAAGGTGCTATGTAGTTATTATTTTTAAATCAAGGATCGCACATTGGATTTTATCATCATGTCTCCTTAGTCTCCTTTAATCTAGAACAATTTTCAAGGTTTTTTCTTCTTAAAATCTTTCACGATATTGACATTTTTGAAGAAGCAAAGGCCCATCTTGAAGGCCAATTGTTTTGCAGAATGATCCCAATATGGATTTGCCTAATTGTTTTCTCACGATTAGATTCAATTTAACCCATTTTGGCAATACTACTACAGATGTGTCGTGTTCTTCTCAGTGCATTATATCTGGAGTCACATGATGTCAAAATGTCTCATCATGGGTGATCTTTAGTTTGATCACTTGGTTAAAGCAGTATCTGCTAGATTTATCCATTATCTTTTCCCCTTTCTAATTATCAAATAATCTATGGGATGACACACGGGAAAAGAATATATCTTTTTCACCAACATTCTTTTTATCTAGTGTTTTTCAAAACAATCGAATTCTCTTGCTATTGCAGAAATAGTTTCATGAAAGTATAATTAGGGAACCTGGTAAGCTTCTTTGAAAGTTCCTATTACAACCTTCATGTCTTCTTATATTAAACTGTTTTCACTCCTTTATCTATTCATTTAACAAATGTTTATAGAGCGTTCACCTGAAAACTTGCCTGTGAAATTTTCATCAGTGGCTTCATGGTTGCCTAAACTAATGTCTTAACTCAGATCATTCTCCTGTGCTCCAGACCATATTAGCAATCGTTTTGGAGTCTTTCCCCCTTGCATTCTGTAGATAAACTCAATGTACCCAAATGGAACTCATCATCTTCATTTCCTGATCTGCTTATGTTCCTTCCCTATTCCCAGAAATTGTACCTCTGTTTTCTCAATGAGCTTTCTTGAATATCCAGATACCATAGTAGTTCTTTTATACATGCTATATGCATGATCTCATTTAATCCTTACAACAGCCTTGAGTCGTAGTCACTATTTTCTGGAAGACTTTGGGCTCTGAGCCCCAGATCAACAGCTAGCAAGTCTTCATACTAGGATTCAAATCTAGTTCTCTTGGACATTAAAACCTTTAGTGCAGTGGTGAACAGCATTTCCCACTTCAGATCCTGGCTCTACCACTGACAATGGGGGATTGGATAAATTCAAGTCTTAGTGCCTTGGTTTTACCTTTTATAAATTGAGAAAACCTATGATCCCTGCCTTGTTTTGAGACTTGGATGAGATAAAATTGACAGACATTTGAACTGTCACAGTACGACAGTACCTCTTAAGCCATAAATTTGGTGTTCTCTATGCATTCACTGCCTTTGGAATAGTCCTCTTAGGAACCTGTCACCACTGCTGTCACTGCCTTACTTTACACCAGGAATTGGCAAACCACGGTCTGCAGGCCAAATCCAGCCTCCACCTGTTTTTGTAAATAATGTTTTTTTTTTTTAATTAGGGTATAATTGATATTGTGAATAATGTTTTATTGGAACATAGCCATGCCCTTTCATTTATGTATTTTCTGTGGCTATTTTCACCCTATAACAGTGGAGTTGAGTAGTGGCAACAGGGACCATATGACTTGCAAAGCCTAATATATTTACTGTCAGTCTTTTTACAGAAGAAGTTTGTCAATTCCTGGTTGCCTAGGGTATAGCAATAACCTCCTTCTTGGTTTTCCTGGTTACATCTTACTTCTTCTTGAACTTATCCTCCCCATCCTTTCTCCCGTGCAAGCAGGAATTTCCCTAAAATGTGAACTCAGCCATGCCAATTTGCTCCTTTTTGGTGCATTCACCCTCAGTGCTAAGAGCATCAGCTTCCACCTACTGTGGATTCCCATACTTGTCTTGTCCTCTGGCCATAATGAGTGCTTTATGCCCTTTCCAATCTTGGCACATATTGTTCTTTTTGTTTCAATACCCAGCCCTTGCTCTTGTCCTCAATAATAAGCTCAGGTTTTACTTTCTCTGAGAAGCCCTTTCTGACTTCCACAGGCTGAACCAACGGCTTCTGCTCCTCTATGGCTGTGCAAGATACTTCAATTCCAGCATTTCTCTATTCTGTCATGATCACGGGTGTAACTATCTCCCACTCCTTCTGCTGTGTCTCCCCTCAAGGGCAGGAACATACAATTTTCACTTTTGTATCTTCAGTGACCTATCTGGGATCTGGCCCCTAGTAAAAGCCCATTAGGTTGCTCTTGCCTGTTGGCATCTCAGCTGGGTTGGAAGGCTTGTATAAGGTGGTAGGGGAGTACAGAAAAAGGCCTCAGGAGAGGCTGTCATGTTGGTTAACTCCTGGACGATGAGAAGGAGGATTAGATATTGGGAGAAAATAGGCATTGGAACCGCATAAAGTTGATGAGACCCAAAAGAAGTGTTTTGGAGAAAGGACAAACGGAAGAAGGGGTCATGTGTGGGAATGCTGGAAGACAGGCTCACAAGAGAGGCATTAGGTCCATATTCTATAGAGCCTCCTCTGCTGTGCTGAGCTATATGGACAATGGGAAACCGTGAAGGGCTGGAATAGGCAAACATCTATTCATGCTGTAACTGTCTGTTTGCATGTCAATCTCCTAGAAGTCCCTTAAGGCATTAATTGTGTTTTGTCTGGTCCCCATTCAATCTAAGTGCACATACCATGGAACTGGCATAGGTTTTCAATAAATGTCTCTTTTGTTATTGAAGTATATGAAAACTCATCAGTTTTACGGTAGGTGGCCCCAATGTTTAGTATTCTCTTATAGAATGAACACTTGTACTGTTTACAGCTTTCATACATTTAGGAACTTCAGTCATATTTAACCTCAGTTCTTGGATTTTATACTTGAAAAATTCTCTTCAGAAAAAAAATGTCCATCTTCTTAAGGAAGAATCTCTTGGATCATTTTGGCTGATGTTTGCTGGAATGTCTCCAACTCTATTTTGTCTTTGTGAAGGCTTTCGAGAGTACCCGAATTATTTCCTAATTTGCAAACCAGAAGCAAAATCATTCATTTCTTGTGATTTTGGTATTTTCTCTCAACAAAATGCTCAATGGAGCTTGGAGAAATAAACTCTTATTTGTAAGCTTGCCAGAGATGGTGAATACAGAGCTTTTATTAATAATGTCTACAGACTACTGCTGTCATTGGGTCAAGGGCTCAGAACCAGCAGCTTCATAGTTTTGGAGATGTGAACGAAGTGACTTGGGTGGTAAAAGATGCCTAGATAATTGGACATAATTGGGACTTAGGGAGACTCCTGCACTCCAGGAAATTCTCCAAGTCTCCACTTATCCTCAAAGTGAGCAAGAAGCTTCAGTTTCAAATTGAGTGCATTTTCCATCCATGGATTGGCTTGTTTTGTTCAGTTTTACTTTGAGTGTTTGAGGTTATCTTTTCGACGTAACAGCTAAACCCACGACTTCCTTTCTCGTAAAACCAAAACAAAAAGGCTTTCTATTCAGGTGCCTCTTGTGTGTGCACATGTATAGTACATACCTGGGATCAAAGCCAACTATATAAAGTCCTTGATTCTGTGTGGGTTCAAACACATTTCAAAGCTTCAGGATCCTGAAAGGTTTCACTCTGCTTCCTGAAGACCTGAACACTGCTCCCATAAAGCCATGGCTTGCTTTGGATTCCGGAGGCATGGGGCTCAGCTGGACCTGGCTTCTAGGACCTGGCCCTGCACTGCTCTGTTTTCTCTTCTCTTTATCCCCGTCTTCTCCAAAGGTGAGTGAGGCTTTTGGAGCATGAAGGTGGAGGAGGTGTTTCTCCCACCTGGGTTTCATTTCTTTCAGCAGTCAAGGGCAGTGATTTATAACAAAGCCAGAAGCTAAAGGTAAAACTCCAAACTCCTGGCTTGGATAACTCTGTATTCCAAGACAGCAAAGGGGACAGCTGGCAGCAGCAAATGAGCAGAGATACAGCTCATAGCAGAGTCCCAGGCACTGACTAGGAGCTTAATAGATACATCTGAGTTGGTTTGGGAGACAAGCAATTTCATATACTTCTATATGATTGGAAGAAATTACTGTAAAGTTAAGTGAGTTAAGAGGAAAGATCTCCACAGGCCTTAATATATTTGAGCTTGGAATCAGGGTGAGCTCAAGATTTTCCTTTTTCAAAAACATTGATTTAAGCAAAACATATCAAGTTTCTTTCCTACCCAATTTGAGATTTTAAGATCCTCGAATTCACTTCTATAAATGAATCGGCTTATTTAAAATTTAAGCCTTCTTTACTCAATTCAAAGTCTTAAGGTCTTCAGTCAATTCTATAAACTAGTTAGCTAATTATTTAAAAAATGAAAGCAGTTTGAAACCATAACACACACACACACACACACACACACACACACACACACACACACAAAGAGAAAGAAAGAAAGAAAAGGAAGAAGAGAAGAAAGAACACCATCAGTCTGTTTAACCTAAGATACTTAATTGCCACCTGACCTATCTGTGGATTTCAGATGCAGATTCCCCAGTTTTCAGATGAAATAAAGCTCTTTACAGGTTGATTCTAGGTTTGCTACATATAAAATGATGAGCATTCTCACTGAATTTCAACCTTCTCTCTCTCTAGACCATATCAGTTAAGAAACCATGTGGTTTGTACGATATATCTTGGATGCTCAAGGGTATTCCATAATTAAATTATTACCAATAATATTATAAGAAATATTTATATACATTATCTTATTCTACATGTTTTGAACATGTAAAGATTAAATACTCTTAGAAGTAATTACCTTTACTTTGTAGAAAATTTATCTCTACCTGTTACTGAGATTCTCCCACTGAAAAATCGAGTGTGACCAGATTTACTGGTGATAATTGGGAATTGGCCTGGGGGTTGGGGGGAGGGCAGGAAACTTGGTCTTTAGGCTTAGCATCAATACAACAGAGATTATTGGGTGCTCATATGGGCAGATTATAATGGCCGCTCCTAGGAGTTATAAGCCAAAGGCGGAAGCTGCAAATTAGTGCGCAAAAAACCTTTAATACAGGATAGAACTTGATTAAATACTGTGACGGATTTATAACAGTGCAAAAGATGCTCAGAGGATGTTCAGGGGATGCTCTGATAGACTGAGATGAGGGTTGGGGAAGAAGACTGTTATCTAGCCAGCCAGGGCTGCTGGATTAATTCTGGCAAGGGCTGCTACCATGTTGTTCTCTCTTGTAAGGACAGACGTTGTCCAGTTCAGGTACTTGGGAGAAAGGACTAGTGATAGAGCGATTTCTATAGAGTCATTTATACATAGGAAGAGGTGTCCTGGAAACTCAGACTGGAGTGATAGGTTGGGATTAGATCATAGAGGACATAAATGCCACTTATTTCATTTGTTTTTGCAGTCAATGGTATGCAAGGCATCAAAGTGTTTGAGCAGAATTAATTAGTGGCATGGTTCATCCAAGTGTTGAGTGTCACTTGTATGATCGACTGGAGAGGGGCTGAGTTAGTTGCAGGAAGGTAGTTTGACATGAAGCTAAAGTTTTTTTTAGATGATGCAAGCCTTTTTGAATGGAGAGCTGGCTTCCTTTATCCTGTAGAAGCCAGAGGGAGAAAGAACAAAGGAGCACGAGAGTGTTCAAGTGGAGGAGAGAGTGGCGGAAGAGGTGGTGGTGGCGTCAGGGGAAGCCCACAGAAGTTAATAGCAGGGTTGCCTCAACCTAGAGAGGAAACGACCCGGTGCCCTCTGCTCTGTGGCTTCCTTCATCTAGCAGCGTCCCTCCTTCTGATAATAATGCTAGGAAACGTGACGTCCGGTGCAGTGACCTGGGGCTCAGCCTCTCTGGCCAGGTAAATATAGGCAGAGGTTTGTGACATATGCATTGAGAGGTAAGGTGAAATTCTGTACCTCAACCTCCAAAATTTCCCCTCCTGCTCATTAAAGTTCCTGTAGTTCTGTGATAACCATAGAATATCAGAGGTGGAAGGCACTCTGTTCTCATCTGACCTAATCCTCTCTTAGTACATGTGAAGGAAAATGAAGGCTACAGGGGAGGCATGACTCACCCCAAATCAAGTATATTTCATGGTAGGGCCTGGCCTTCAGTTTGTCACATCAATGTTCTTCCTGCTACAACCAACTGCCTTCAAGAAACTCTGTTCTGTAAGGAAACACCTTCATGGAGATGGGCTGGAAGCCAGCTGAGTGATGGAGGGGATGGATGGGGAGAGAAGGGAAGGGATGAAGAGTATTGGCTGAAGGGAGGGAAGGACTGGAAGGTGAAGCTGGAGAGTGTCCATCAAAGATCCACTTCCCTCAGCCAGAGATTTTGCCTGAGCCTGGTCGCGGGTGAGCAGGAGTTCACTGAGTTCCCTCTAATTTTCCCTTGTTAGGGATGCATGTGGCCCAGCCTGCAGTGGTGCTGGCCAGCAGCCGAGGTGTCGCCAGCTTCGTGTGTGAATATGGGTCTTCAGGCAATGCCGCCGAAGTCCGAGTGACTGTGCTGAGGCAGACTGGCAGCCAGATGACTGAAGTCTGTGCTGCGACATACACAGTGGAGAATGAGTTGGCCTTCCTAGATGATTCCACCTGCACTGGCATCTCCAGCGGAAACAAAGTGAACCTCACCATCCAAGGGTTGAGGGCCATGGACACGGGACTCTACATCTGCAAGGTGGAGCTCATGTACCCACCACCCTACTATGCAGGCATGGGCAATGGAACCCAGATTTATGTCATCGGTGAGCAAAACCTTATCACTAAGCTTACACCTTTTGCATTGCTGTCTTCTTTGCATGAAAACAGTTTTGTTCCTCAACTTCAGGTGGTTCATTTTTAGGATTATGGAAATTCTCTTTAAGAGTTCTTTGGCATACTGCATGGGAGTCTGGTTAATGGGTGGTGACCCAAACAGCGTTCTGACTAAAACTAAAATGGGTTGGGGATAGTGTTTTTTTCTACTGGAGGTTGGGGGCACTTACTCTGGAGTGATAAGCATTGAAAAATTTGACTTTGGGCCTTTGATAGGACATTCCTGTAGAAGTGGCCCCCAGCAGTCAGACTTACTTAGGGGTGGACACCAAGGTCTGGAAGCTCTTTTTTTTCACTAATGGGTTGGGTGGGGGGGGGAGTAGGGCCCTTAAGTTTAAAGAGAGTCTCAAGGAAGCTGTGCTTTGTCTTCTGTTGCAGATCCTGAACCTTGCCCAGATTCTGACTTCCTCCTCTGGATTCTCGCAGCAGTCAGTTCAGGATTGTTTTTTTATAGCTTCCTTATCACAGCTGTTTCTTTGAGCAAAATGGTGAGTGCAATGCTGACAACACAACACTTCTGGTGGGGATGCCTCCAGTGATAGCAACTGACCGAATGATGCTGTTGAGTTCAGTTTTCTGGAGATGAAGCAATAAATGCAGAACAGTGGTAAAGGAAGGGCAGTGGTAAAGAACACGCTAGAACCCTTGGCATTGGCCTTTGAGGTTTCAGGATGACTAACATTTCAGATGAGTGTGTTTGACATTGAATGTTTGTGTGCTTCTGAACAGGGTTTCAGTTTGAGTAACCATTTGAACAACACGGGGCAGCTGTTTTGCACTTTATCTTCAAGACAATTGTACTTCATAACCCTGAAATGTAAGATTAAGTTGGACAAAATGCTGCTATAGAAGACCACTGGATGGATTTTAGTCTCCCCCTTCATGTCACTCCACTTCACCTGGAAGCCATCTCTTGGTGCCACCCTGCTTGTGCCTTCCTTGTCCAAGCTGTAGCTGTCCACCCAATACCTGTCCAGGGCTCCCTGTTATCCAGTCTGCTCAAATGGAGAGTCTTGCTCTCCCCTCTAGACCAGTGAATGAGAATACAAGGTTTTATTTATTGCAGTGTTGGTGGAAGAGATGGAAATATGGATTCAGGCCTCCTATCGGGATTTCTTTTTGGTGGTTCCTTTCATCTACCTCTGTCTATGGCTTGCTTTTGTCAACACAAACCTCTTCCCTGCTTCTCTTTCTCTCCCTGGCTTCCTGTCTTCCCCTCCCTCTCCTTCTCTCCCTCCCCTTACCCCTCACTGGATTCCAAGATCCTCTACTCAACCTGTTCAATTGCTGTAGATTCTTCTTACCTCATTTTCTAGAAACTGCCACATGGACACAGAATCTCAATTTACGGAGGTGATAAAAAATGGGCACTATTGTGGGCAAAAAGTTATAAAGAGTATATGAGGAGTGGATATGAGAAATACAGCTCTTGAACAGAGTAACTGAAGTTTATTATCTTATCAAGCTCCTCCCCTCACAGATAAGATGTGGTCGATCACCATAGGCATTTTGGGTGTCCTTTTTAAAGCTTTCTCAAAGTCTCTTACTCCTCTCTTGCAGTCAGGGAAAATGATTGCCATTTTACATCAATAGCACAGAGTTATTTACCTAAAGTGAGTTGTAATAGCTGAATCAAGAAAATCTTCTGGGGCTTATAATTCTGTATGTGGTGAACATTCATTTTTCAACAGGATAGGGACCCAGTATTTGATGAGTCCTATTATGTCTAGAAATGGCTTCTGTATTTCTCAATAATAATTACTGTTTCCTTTTTTGCATTTGGCAGCTAAAGAAAAGAAGCCCTCTTACTACAGGGGTCTATGTGAAAATGCCCCCAACAGAGCCAGAATGTGAAAAGCAATTTCAGCCTTATTTTATTCCCATCAATTGACACACCGTTATGAAGAAGGAAGAACATTGTCCAATTTCTAAGAGCTGAGGCAATTCTAACTTTTTGCTATCCAGCTATGTTGCTTATTTGTGTATTTTGGGGGGGGATTCATCTCTCTTTAATATAAAGCTGGATGCAAAATCCAGATGAAGTGTACTACAATTTGAAGCAAAGGTGCAGGAAAACAGAGCCAGGATGTTTCTGTCACATCAGATCCAATTTTAGTAAAAGCATCACTCGGGAGCAATATAGGGATGCAGTCTTATGTTGTAGGTGAAGGATATGGGTTAGGGGGTGGTGCTGTCCAAAGAATACAAAGGAAGAGAGTTAGGGAGAGGATGATATTGTACACACTTTGTATTTACACATGAGAAGTTTATACCTGAAGTGATGTTTTCAAGTTAAAGTTTTGTGCTGTTATTTTTCTTAAATGTGGAATTACATAAAGACTTTAAAAATACTCACATGGCTATATTTTAGCCAGTGATTCCAAAGGTTGTATTGTACCAATATGTATTTTTTTTATTTGATAGTATTGTGCATGGGGGCCACATGTGCTTTTGTGTATTTGCTGATGGTTTTAATATAAACACTATATGGCAGTGTCTTCCCACCATGGGTTCAGGGGAAGTTTTATGGAGGGGCTCAGGACACTAATACACCAGGTAGAATACAAAGTCACTTGGTAACTGGCTTGGAAACTGGATGAGGTCATAACTGATTCTTATAGACACGTTGAGCTGAATTGGTGTTGACATGTGCTTTGGGCTTTTATGTTAGCTCCTTTCAAAGGTTTGCAAGGGAGTCCAGACTGGTGTATCTGATGTAACTCAATAGAACACCAACCTCAAGAAAATGGCTCACTCCAGGGGTCTTGTAGGTATGAACTTCAAGGAAGCTCTAGTTTCACAAGGGCCCCAATTCCTAACACATGGTTCATGCCATGGACAGAAAAAAGCAGCAGGTGGCAGAACGGGGTGATGAAAGTTTCTAAAAACTAACACTGTTGGTGTTTTTTAACTCATTATTTTCCATGAAAATGCAACAACATGTATAATATTTTTAATTAAATAAAAATCTGTGGTGGTCATTTTCCAGAGTTGTCTTTATCTTCCTTATATTTGAATATTGTGTTTCAGGTTTTTTTTTAATGTTTTTATTTTTGAGAGAGAGAGAGAGAGCGCGCGCAGCATGAGCATGGGAGGAGCAGAGAGAGAGGGAGACATAGAATCTGAAGCAGGCTCCAGGCTCTGAGCTGTCAGCACAGAGCTCGACGTGGGGCTGGAACTCACGAACTGTGAGATCATGACCAGAGCCGAAGTCAGACGCCCAACAAACTGAGCCACTGAGATGCCCTGTTTGAGTTTATTTTTAATTGATCCATTCAGCTGTCAGTGAAGTCTCCATTATTAGGAATATTGGGAACAAATTGATAAAAAGGCAAATAATGCTTCATGAGTCAGCTGTCCATCAGCCATTATCTGCAAGTCATTTTTGGAAGGAACTCCTCCTCTGTCCTTTTGGTTTCTTTACAACTATTTGAGATACAAAGGGGTTAGTGCAGATACAGCAGCGTTTATAAGTCACACAGCATTCTCTTTAGCATAAGTTCTCCATCTCCCCTTTCTTGCCTACGCACGACTTCCTCAGCGTGGCTCCTACGGTTGCCATGGCAACTCCTCTGTTGTCTATTGTGTTCCTTGCAGCCATTTTGATCTGCTTCCAAAGTAAATGGAGCTTTTTCTTGTGGCTTCCAAATGGACTATTTCACAAATGTGGGGAAAACATACCTGTGGTCCTGTGTTTTGCTATCAGCTGGCAGACGGGGGCCTGACCCACTGAGCACTCTGTGATTCTTGGTTAACCAATGTGTGGCCTCAGTCTGCTTGGTTTCCTCTCCAGGTTTCTTATTCTTGACCTCTATATCCTGTTATTGTCTTGTGAAATGATTGTCAGTGTGGCCAGGGACCACCTGTAACTGAATCAACTGGGTCACTTAGTAAAAATGTTAATTCAAGTGCTTAACCTCAGATGCATTGAATCAGAAGCTTTGGGTGATAGGACCAGGAGTGTGCTCTCCCAGCAAGCTCCCCAGTGCTTCTTATACTCATCAAATTTTGACAATCACTGTGCAGGCAGCCCCCTCACCCTCTTGCTACCCATAGCGCGCTCTATCTCTCCCTCTTTTTTCAGCAGGTGCTAACAAACAAATGGGACAGCACATATGAGAATTTCACAAAGATTTTAAAAATAAAAATGAATTTGTCTTTCAAAATATGTAGTCACAATTACCTAGAAAGAGCTCCTACTAGGTCAAAGACTGTACTTCTTGCCCTCTTAGGCTTTGATTGGAAGCCATGGAGAAACACACAATTTAGAAGCCCCAGTGGAGAGAGTGATACTATTTCTACTTCTTTAAATGTCTTTAGAGAGAAGATTCTTTTCCATCTTTGATGGCAAATTTAAATGACAAAGGGCCTTAGATGAAGGACCTCTCAGGTATCTTTCAGACAACATTAGACCATGGACTACTTTATATAAGCTTAATACCTGAAATTCTGCCATTAGCTATTGAGTTAAGCATCGCTCTCTCTATTCAGTATTAGCTTAAAAAAAATCTTCCTTAACTCAAAAAAGTTTCCTTTGAGGCAGAGGAAAAGGGCAAGAAAGTCTGGGACCTGGGCTTCCACTGGAAGGGGAGATAGAAAATATAGAGGTTTTTGGGCATCAAATGAAAGCCTCTTCTGATCCCCATTTTTTTTTTTTCTGAGGATAGATCCTTTACCTGCAATAATCAGAGAGATTCATTGCCCCCAAATCAAAGGACCAACTTTTTCATGGCATGTCAAACGTCATCATTATTAATTTCCAACTCTGGCATTAGGGTCCTGGGGAAGCCCAAAGACGCCACTCATCTCAATAGGGCTTGGTTCACTATGGAGAGGAAGGCTGGGTACCATAACACTTTTCCCTTGAACCACTGCTCCCAGGTAGGAATGTGGATGACAAAGGGAACATCCAGCACTGCCTGGATCAGCCCCTCCTCCAGCATTTCCCGGAACATACTTCTGCCCCCCTCCCTTCTTCCAACATGACACTCTCCTTTCTGCTACTTCTTATTTCCCTATTTCTCACCCCCAAATATCTTTAGCCCTCATTTTCACACCCAAAAAGATTCACGTCAAATTCTTCATCCAGCATCAGATTTGCTGACACGTCAAGCCCACGTTGATCTCTCCCCTTCTGTTTCACAGCTATACTTGGTTTCATCTCTAATAATTTCAAGTGTGGATGTCTTTTCTCCCTAGCTTCAGTGGCAACGTCTCCAAAATAGGAAACAACACAGCTTCAGGCACCCAGAAGACGCTCAAGTCGACATATTGAAAAGCTGGGAAGCTAGGACATCTGGGACTATGAGAGGACAACTGCCTTCCATGTTTTCTTGGTCTCAGTCTAATCTCTTTCCCATTTGACCAGAAGAATTGTGTGTGGGTCAGTCTATCACTTGGCTTCAACCTTGAAGACTCTGGAGTGTGAACTCCAGCTGGCTGCCCTGCTTCAAAAATTTCACTTTTATCTCAATCCAGCCTTCCAATAATTTCTTCTTTTTTTTTTCTTTTGAGAGGGGAAAGGAGATGAGTCTCGTTGTTACTGCCTTTCTTTTTTCAACTGTAGGTTGTTGCTAGAACAGACTGTATTTTTATACTGTGTCTGAGCCTTCTTCCACCCTCACAGTTGATACACAACTTACTTGGGACAGAACTTGCAAAATGTTGATGTCACTGTGCTGTTAATTGGAGCAAAGCCAGCTAAAAAGCTTAAGAAGTTATACATTTAAGTTGTTGTTTTGGCAGGTCTCAAAGCAAAAGAGAAAATGGCTTTCTCTGGAAAGTTATTCCCGTTGCCTCACTTCTCTTTTGCACCTGCTGCCCTGGGGTCCTTGTTTTATTTATTCTTTATTTTGTCTTATCTTAGGCCAACTTTTTCTGTTCACACCAGAAGGATGACACATTCTATTAATGGAGAGAGAGGAAAGGTTTTTTCCTTTTTCCTTGATGTGACTTTGGCTGCAGGCTGGAATAGGAGTTTATAGGTAGATTTGCCAGATTCAGCCAACCCCCCACCAAACAAAAAGCCACAAACCCCAAAAACAGGATGCTTTATGTTTGATCTGACAACCCTATCAGCAGGAAAGTTAATACCTCTAATGTGGTGTGAATAAAACGTGCTGGAGACCTTCCGCAGAAGTTTCTGGGCAGGAACAACCTGAGAATGACTGCTTTTTCAATTCTAACACTCTGCCTCTCCTGTTCCCATTCCTGGGCATGTGTGGGACTGCTACTTAGTGTTGTTGGGGGCAACAAAGAGGGGGCAGCTATTAGTTTTCCAAATGTTTTTCTTAGAAGAATTCAACCCACTCTGGTCTATATGGTCAGAAGTCCAACATTCAGACCCTTCTTGGAAATCTTTGCTTTCCTGGGTACACTCTATTATAGGTATTCTTGTATTTATTGTGTTTGGTAATTATTTGGAGGATTTAGAAAAAAATGAGGATTGAGGTGCCTCAGACCCAGAGCTTCTCATTTATAAGATTGGAGACAAGACCTAGGGATTTTAGTTATCCAGCACGTCTTGGCATCATACTTTCAGCAGTCCTGGTCTAACTCAGGATCCTACCATAACAGATGATTAAGATTGGAGAAGGGACTTGGGGAATTATCTTTACGTCTCAGAAGAAAATGAGGCTCAGAGACATTAGCAACCTTGTCCTCCAAGTCCCCAGGGGAAGACAGGGTTTGAACCAGGCTGAGAATCAGGTCTCTAGATTTTCACATCAAGGCTGTGCATTGGGTGACACTATGAACCTTTCTGCCCAGGGGCTGTGTTTTTCAGGCTGCCTTGGAGTGTCACTATCACCATTCCAGCCTACCCCCAGAAAACCTGCTTTTCCTCCCACCTCCACCCCAGCTGCTCTGGTAAGCCTCTTTGTGATCGTTACTGCTGTTTCCCATCTTGGCTGTATCTTTTCTAGCTCTCCCTTAACTTTCCAGGGCAGTAGCAACAGAGTCTCAGGTGATGCAGCCTGTCCTCAGCAAAGCTACAGAAGAATGCAGCAGAGGCAAACAGAAAGCACACCACTGCCAAGATTCTGCCAGCAAAGCCAACAGTATGCTGAGAAAGCTTCCAAATTCTGCGGGAAGTCATGTAACAGCCCAGTGAAAGGATACGTGCTCTTTTTATCACACGCAATCAGGTCGCCATAGCAACCAACAGTGTTTTAAAAACACGATATCAGTCCTACAAAAGAATCTTACCTAGTCGAACAACAAGAGGAGGCTCTCTCCGGGAGGAATTGTAGGAAACATATTTCAGGAGGCAATTTCGCATTTTAGAAAGCAACACAAATGATTTCTCATGAACAGCACTTTTCTGAGGATGTTTCCTTCCTCTTAGTGCTTCACCTTGACGATATTTTAGCCTGTGCTGCAGTCATCCCACTGTTAGCTTTTTTTTTTTTTTTCAACTTGTTGAAAATAAATCTTGCTTTCCTTCTTTGTAGTTAACTTGCAACTCAGACAAGGTCTCGAGTTTCCTATGAACATCTTTTTCTGTCCCTGGCACATCGAAGTGACCTCTAACCAAGACTGGACATTGAAGACAGGAAACTTGGGTTTGTGAAGAAAAAGCAGCATTCTCTAGTATTGCTCTCCTGTAGAGGAAGCTGCCATGGTGGCTATACTTCACGAGGTCCTTATTCTGAATGAAGAGGGAAAAGAAACCAACTTGTGAAGCCATTAACACCACGTGGGTATACACTGGCCTAAGTAATTCTCATGACATCTCTGCAGAGGAGGGACTGCCAGCATTCTCATTTTCCAGATGAGAAAACTGAGGTGCACAAAGGTTTTACTACTTCATGCTGTTTTTACCAAAGGCACATAACTAGTAAGCAGCAGAGTCAGGATTAGAAACGATGGTGAATTCCAAAGCCCACTTTCTTTTCCAACAACCGTTATCTTAATTCTGCGGGTTACCTGTGAAAGGAAGACGGCAACACGGAACGTAAATGGGGATTGGAGTGCTAGGGAAGTATAAAGCGTGTATCATGGGGTCTACAAATGGGTGTCAGAATAAGTAAGTATTCTGGACAAATGTTTGAAAAGATTTTTTGAAGGTGCTCAATTATAAGATTAGCTCTAGCAGCTAAGTTGTAACCAGAGAGAGGAAAACAGGAAATCGAAGACATTTAACAGTGGACTGCTGGTTCGAATCCACAGTTGTAGCAGTAGCTGATTGCCCGTTCACTGGCACTGAAGTTAAGTATGACAACATTGCTGGCTGATCGCAGGTGTTACAGCTGCGGAGATGAGGGAAAACGGAAACCATTTTTGACAACCAGTGGGGAGGGTTGATCTTCATGTAACTGTGGTGTGCTCCCTGAAAATGGGATCATTCCGCGTTGAAAACAGGCTGATAATAGAAGGCAATGACCAGTGGAAGTCAGTAGGACCCACCCTGCATGTGTCTCTATGACCCGTGGAATGGGGCTGGTTTGTGAAAGAATAGTAATCAGTCCGGAGCAGAAGGGAAGGTTGGGGGTGAGAGTAAAGAGAAGCGAGAGCCTCTGAGTTGAAGGTGAGGGGTGCTGGAAAATAGCAACAAGTCCGTTTGAGGTAAAAAAAAAAAAAAAAAAAAAAAAAAAAAAAAGAGAACAAAGGCAGAAGACAGGGGCCTGAGGATCCCCTCCAGAGGGCAAACAAAGTGGACCAGTATTCTGGGATCAAAATTATAGAGCATGGCCCAAGGCCACAGGCCACATGGAAGAGTGAGAGAAACCCATGTCAGAACAAGGGCACTATCCAGGCAAGGTCGTGACAGAGGTAGGTGCGTAATTTCTACCAGAAGTTGATGTGTGGGAGCACCTGGGCCCAGAAACAGAAAAAGGCTTTCCCTGCCAAGAATGGGCATTAAAGGCAATGGTTCCACTTTGGATGGACGGTGGTGGAGGCAGAGGTGTGTGGTGTGGGAGTAAGTACTGCACAGGGGTAAAAGCTCGTTGTGAGAGAGCAGCAAGGACTATCACAAAGGAACTGCTAAGTACTTTGAGCCTGCACAAAGCTAAGTAGCACGGATTGTAGTTGTGCCAATTTGAGCGTTTATAGTGTTTGTAATCTGTGCTTGAGAAGATGGTTCAGGGAAGGTGTGAGAAATGTTTTCAAGATGTAAAGGGCTATCATATGTAGATAGAATTAAATCTGCTTTGTGGGCTTCCTAGAGCACTCAGCCCCAGTGTTCCACAGGGGCACATGGTAGAATAGGGGATCAGCATGATTTTTCTTCCTATATGTAGACATGGGTTCAGCCCAGGGAGAGTACATTTTATTGGGTCATATTGCAGATTGGCTCAAGGCAGGCCCGCCGAGTCCTCATCAACATCAGCTGGTGGGGAAGGGGAATGCCAGGAGATTGGGTGGGGCAGGGCATTGAGGAAATAGACCCGGTTGAGGAACTAGGCCCTGCTGGGCAGGCAGCTCTCCTATGGGCTGCATCTGAGACCTGAGATGGGTTCAGGCTTCATTCAGGCAGGTGTCACTGTCCATAGACGCTAACTTGGTAGGTGAGCGCCATGGCACGAAGTGATATGGTAGGAAATACCCAAAGCCAGATGTTCATTGCTCTTCTGGAGGGTCAGTTGCTTCACATTAAGACACCTCCAGCTATTTGGGGGTACAGAGATTAGGATACCATGCTCGGGGTGGGGGCTAGGAAGGGTGTCAGGAAGAATTGGCATGCTGGGCAATTAAATGGAGGCCAGAGTCCAGTTGAACTTCATTAGTCAAGGAGGACCCTATTTTCCTGGAGATCTTGCCTAGAGGTATGGCCATAGACTAGCTCTGGGATTAACCTGTAGGCCATTGATCCCAGGTACCATCTCAGAATCCTTTTCAGTACAGTTCTCTGGGAAATTATATTCATGACAGATGGCATTCAAGATGTTATTGATAACCCCAGGGATTGTAGCCTCCTCTTCTGCCTTTTCCAAGACACAGCTCCAGTGTTCCTTCCTCTAAGAGCCTTCCTAAACCCTCACACTGGTTACCCTCACCATACTAGTCCTTCCCCCATTTAGCTTTCACCCCTCTGCAGTATCGTTTGGGTCTTCTCTAGATTGAGCTCACTTGTGGGCAATGGGAGAGTCCCTCTTACATTTGTCTACCTAGACTTTAGATAGGAAGATATGACTTCAAGTTTTGTTAAATAACTTGCCCAAGATCTCATCACAGTAAGTGGCAGAGGGATTTGAGTTCAAGTCAGTTCAAGGTGTGCCTTTCAGCACCTTGGCACCGGCTTAGGTAGGAGGGGAACAAGGCTGCATTTGTGAGCATAGAGAGACATACGAAGAATTCCCTGGCTACCCTGGAAGCAGAGTCCCCAATTCCCCCCTTAAGAAATGCATCTTCTTTGGTGCACTATATACACTGGGATCAAAGTAGTGTGGATGAATTTGACTTTTGACAACCACCCTAGCACCTTTATTCAGTCGCAGCTGAGCTATCTCTTACTTGGCTGTCTAACATACAAATTTGTGCAAATTAGATGTATTTATGCCTAGTGAAACTGAATTATTTTATAATCATACTCTCTGGAAAAAAAAGAGTCAATGGAAATTTTTAATAAAAAAGAATGCGGTAGAAGCACAATTTAAGTCATGAATTGGAAAACATGTGGCAAAATCTTTATCCACTAGACTACGACCATCTGTGGAAATTCATAGGTATTAAATTAGATACACACTGGTTTTTCTGTTTGCAGAACCTAACAGAAACCTAATTGAAAACCACACAGCAACATCGTAAAACCGAATGTGATGTCTATTCCCTTCAAGGTCAAAATGCACGCGCAATGTAAAGAAAATAATTTGCTTTGCCCTTGAACAAAAGACCGCTCTGTTAGAAAAATGCAGTATTTAATAAAAATCCTGAGATAGTTAAGAAAGGAAATATAATCACCCACCGTGAGTCTAACTTAAATTCAAAAGTGGTGATAACAGAGACAAAGGTGTAATGGACAAGGTTAGCCTTACTTTGCTTATATTCTATTATTTGAATGTTTTCCTGTGCATAGATTTATAGTTCTGTGTTCAATTCCTTAAAAATACTGGTCACTGGTTTTCCCACAGAACCGTGAAGACGAATGCAGAAAAATTACTTCATTTGAGAAGAGAGCATGTGTTTCCTGGCCTGAGGGCAGGAGGCTGGCCAAGGTGACCCTCTGGGGTCCCGTGGGGTGAAGTACCACATCTGTACTTTGGAACCCTGTTCCTAAGGAAATATCTCTGGAGCCCTGAAAAGCAAATTGTCAAGGGCAAGGGGACCAGCAGTCCTTGTTTAGAGAGCTGGGAGACCCGGGATCTGTTGTTGGCTGTGTCCCAGCAGGTTAGCATTTCTGGGCCATGTGCTGTTTGATAGTCACCAGGTCACTCTGCTGATTGCTCCAGCCCCAGCTGAACCCTCATCCCTGGAACTTATTCTTGTGCTGTTTTGTATCTATATAATTTTTGATGTAATTGTTGTTTGACTCTCAAAATTAAGTTTTCATACATTAATATTACTTTCTCTCCAAATACATAATGAATTCCCTCAGGGACTTCTTTCACTTTCTAGAGGCCGTGTGCAGGAGAGGTTAAAGCATGAGCTCTGCTGTCAGGCAATTGGGGATAGTTCTGTTCAATACCATATGTCTCTGTTCCCTCATCTATAGAAGGAGGTTGCAGATGAAAAATGTTGGTATATATAAAGGGCTTAGAATGGACTTGGCATACGCTAAACACTATGTTATGTACTAATATACATAGCAAGTGTATTGCTACAGAATACTTTTATTATCTCTTCGTGACCCCCCAAAATACTTGGTAGAGTGCCTGGCACAGGAAAGTTCTATTTTTCCAGTTTGTTTTCTTTTATCTTTCATTTCCCCTTCAGCAAATATTAGGCAAATGGAGCCTTGGCAATAAGACACATACTGGTTCAAATGGAGATGCTCTTTTTAATGTAGATGTTGGGTGATCGAATTCACTACATCCACTGGTTATTCTTCTCCAAATCTATTCTCTATGCTTCCTGCCCTGCTATGTGGGGAGAAGCTGACCTGAATGGACCACATCACCTGTCTTCCTCTGTTTTTCCCTTTTCCTTAAGCCCTAGGGAAAGTAAAGAATTTTTGCTGTTGCTGGGATCTCAGTATCTGCTGTTTTCCCTTAACCCTGTCCACAACTCTGTAAATAGTCCCTTTATTCCAGTTTCTTTAGGTGAGCTATCAGAGGTGAATTCTGTTTAGTGCTGAGATCCTAACTAATACATCACATATCCTTGGAAATGTCTCCTTGCATCCAGATCTCTGTTTCCTCCCTTATAGCATAAGGGGGTTGGGCGGACTTGCTATGTCCAAGGTCCCTTCGGTCTGAAAGCCTACAGAACTATCATTAGAATCCAGAGTAATCTTGATAAACTGCAGAGGTTTTCAGATACAAACAAGATGAATTTCAATTAAGAACAAGTGTAGAGAAGCACGCTTGGGGGAAAAATAAATGGTGGAAATGCCAGGTGATTAATGCCTGGCTGTGTGAGAGTACATGAGCAAAAAGACTCAGGGATGAGTAAGTAGTACATGATGTGGCTCAAATTGAGTAAATCTGGGGGATATTCACAGAGCGTGATCTGTAGGAAGTGCAAGGCAATCCGTGAGAGTAGCTTGTCACTGCACAAATCAGACTTGGGTGCTGTGATTTGATTTGGCTCAATAACTTAAAAGATAGGAACTTAAGAGAGACGCAAAGTTAGATTGGAAATGGAAACTGGCTCATACAAAGATCAATTGCTTTTTTTCTTTCTTCTTTCCTCCCTTTGTTAAGAGCCTAAGGGTAGAATTAAGGAGCAGTCCTCATTCATATGGAAGGACATCTCAAGTCCCTGTGTCCTGGACGTGAACTATGTTGAGCAAGTTGCATCTTGGCTAATTATGAGTATAATCCCAGACATAAATTACAATTGTCAGGGATTTGAGGTCATTTGTGGGTTTCTCAGTGCTGGTGTCAGGGTCTTGAAATATTTTCTTTCCACTCTGCCCATTTTTTCAACCGTAACAGGTTGGACATTGAACAGTGACTGGCAAAGAGTAGATTTTCAATGAATATCTCCAGTGGAATGAGTACCTGATTGAATATGAAAAAGGGGCTAAGCATTGAAGAAACTTAAGATCAATATAAAGAGAAACCCTCAAGAGGTTGGAGGGCATTTGCTTGCTAGGTAAGAAGCTGTCATCTACTTCCCAGGGAGTGATAGAAGAGTAAATTGTATTCTGGAATTCTGCATATTTTAAGAACAAACCTCAAGCACAAAATTCCATTAACCCATTCCTCAAGTGGCTGGAAGCCGACCTGTGTTGGGGTACATGGGAGTAGGCAGAAGCCCACAGGCCTCCTTGGTGGATGACTTGGGGAGGAGGAGTATGTCATCCATAGAGGGACAACTTAGCGCCATGTCTGGGTGTTTCCCAAATGTCGTTTCAAAGCAGAATATTCAGTTATTTTAGAGGAGAACCCTTTAAGTAGGTCTGTTCTGCATTTTGATGTTACACTCTTTCAGTTCCTTTTGGGTGGTAAAGGCCTGAGTATAGTGCTTATTTCTAAAGCATGTTCTTTTAAAATGGTCATCTTGGATGGGTATTGAGGAGGGCACCCGTTGGGATGAGCACTGGGTGTTGTATGGAAGCCAATTTGCCAATAAATTTCCTATTAAAAAAATAAATTAAAAAAAATAAAAATTGTCATCTTGGTTTCACGATGGGTTCACAAGGAGAAATTGAAAAGGTAACAGGGTCTAGGGAGGAAATACTGCTAGACAATAAAGATGACTAGCCCTGAGTCCCAGAGACAGTACTATTTGGTTGCCGTTTCATGCAAGTCATTTAACTTCTCTGAGTGTGAATTTTCTCAATACCTTCTATTTGAGGAATACATTTCTGTTTTAAAAGCATTTTCATGTACATTGCTGAAATGTAGCAGTGAGAGGAAATGGCAGTTCTTTGGACCATCATTACTGCCCTAAGTAGGTGGTGCCAGGCTGCTTGACTTATTTAGATGAGAAAGTCAAGGCTTAGAGATGTTAATTAGCTTAGTTTAGCGACAGAGTCATATTAGGCCCAGAACTTCTTACAGAATGTTTTTACTGTTCAGTCTCTTTTCAGCTTTATTTTATTATGGCACTACTTCTGGATATATTAGTAAAAGAACATAAATGTTAATATAATTATTGTCCTGTACGATTGAAAACAAGCAAGTAAAACTTATTCAACACAGGCTGTTTTCCTAGCACCTTCTTACTAGAATGTTAATTTTTATTATTGAACGAAAGGAAAGTCATGTGATTTTTAAAATAATGCCCTTCTCTCCTCCTCCTTCCCTGCCTCTAAACCTCAGAGCTCTGCTTTTTGGAAAGAACTCAATACATAAGCTCCACAACCCATTAGACTCTCAACAAATTAGACCACACACTTGGAACAGTAAGAATGGGTTTGGTGAGGTGTGCTCATCAAGAGAGGAAAGAAGCACAATTCATTTCTGAATTGGTTATCAAATTCTTCTTGTAAGTGACACCATTGAAACTGCCAATTGGCTTTGCAACCTGCTGAGTTTATATTTCTACATCTGTGAAAGCTCAGCAAATGAGCCCTTCTCAGCAAAGCAAGAGGGTTTCGCCAGCAAGAAATTTGATGAGGTGTTGTACCGTGTGGCCAACCATTTCTCAAGAGACCTCTTTCTGTTTCACCCTATTGAATTCCTTTATGATTGACAGGCAGCTTTACTCATTACTCAGATTTTCCTTCATGTTATCTCCTTAGCAAATCTAGTCACCGGTAGATTTTTAAAAATACAGTCACATTACTATTATAGAATCATTCAACACTAGTGCTTGAAGAGACTCAAATCATTTAGCTAAAGTCCCTTCTCTCATTCTGTTTTCCCATGTTGAACTCTTATCAGGTGAACCCAACAATCCTCTGTTTATGTTGAAAGACCCCATCAGGAAGTGCTCTTCGAAGCCTTTCCATAGTACCATTCCAAATCTTAGCCCTCCAGCACCACAAAATGATGCCTTAACTTAAATGAGAAGGTGTACTTAAAACTATGATAACAAAAATATTCATTTCCTCTGAACAGGAGGATTTTGCTTATCATTTTTAGCATAATGGAGATGAACAGAAGCATGATTCTGACTTCTATAAAAGGTGAGGCATCGTGTGAAGGTCTATCAATGTTTGAGGAATAAAGAATAGGAGCTCATCCCCTTTGCCCCAGCCTTGGGGTAATGATCTTCTACTCTTTTGGTAACTACACCTTTCCTAAAGATGTTCTGAGGAGTATGATGTGTTTAATATTTGTGTAAGGGGCAAAGAGCATTCAGAAAAAAATGTTATATGCTTACTTTTTTTTCGTCTGGGTGTTTTCCTTCCTTCCAGACATTATAAGTCTGTTTCAAAGACACACTTCTAATAACAGAACAGCTACAGCTAAATGAATAAACACATTGTCCATCTAAGAGAACACCATTCAGACTGCTGAAAACAGAGCCAAGTTAAACAATAGGTGCACAGAACCAGTAGAGTGGCATTTTGCCACTTAATGAATTACAAGAAACAGATGTGAGCTGTTTTGTTTTTTTTTTTTCTTACAGGGATGCATAGCCTGAACTTGGCACATTTGTTAAGAATTAATGAAAAGACTTCAGATTCGTGATTCAGAGAAAAGCCATGAATTCATTTGTGTATACACATGCATTTGATGATCCCATCATATGATTTTATGGCTTTTCTCATTCAGAGACCCATGTATAATTGGAGATACCTAATGCTTTTGCTAGGCTGGGGGTGGGAAAATGAGGAATTTGTTTAGTACCTCTTGTTGTCACCATATTATGCCATAATATCATTCTCCACACATGGAATTTACTAGTCATTTTTTTCTTACAACGTAGTATAGTGGGAGTCTGCCCTAAAAATAATTTCTAACTGGGAATTACGGCATTCTTGCTATAGAAATCTACTGCAGTCATAACCCTTGGTTGTCTGTTTGGCCTCAAGTCCTAGTAGAAGGGAAGAGGGCATAGACAGAAGAGAGGAGACGACCATGGGGTCAGTTCTGTTGAGATTTAGCTATACTTTCAGGCCCCCTGGAACAGCTTCTGTCAGCAAAGCTATACCCGAAAAATCTTCTTTAGCCACCTCCTCACTGATAATCATCTAGTTGAAGAGCCCCAAGCTGTCTATGTCCACCTGCAGAGTCAGCATTTTCTCCCATTGCTGGTAGGTTGGCAGAGAGGACTTTCACAGACTGAGAATGGAGGGATGGCTTCTGGGTCAATGGGGTATGCTTAGATTCAATTGTTATAGCTATGAATTTCCTGTTGGTGGATGAAGAAACAGTGAGCGAGGTGGGTGATTACAAAGGCTGCCCTGTCCAAGAAACTTCAGGGAAAATGATAGTGAACTCATAAAACTAAGAGAAGACCCTGACCAAGAACACGTAATTAACTTACAGGTTCTAGAATAATCATGATTATAGCCATTGAAAATGACATTTCTACAATATTGGCAAGTGGTATTTTTGTGTTTGCATATGTTTAAGAAAAACCATGAGAGTCTTCCGGGATAATAATTTACAAATATTTAGTGCTGGCTATGCACCAAAACTGTTCTGAAACTTCAACATTGAATTAATTTATTTTCATAAGATGAGGTAGGAACTGTTATTACTTTCACTTGGAAAATCAGAATTGGGGAGGTGGCATCACGTAGACAGCTAAGATCTGAGTGATTGTGTGGGCATTTAGGGAAAGCGGAGTATTTCGAAGACAGGACAACTAATTTCAAATGACCTAACTAAGCTTGTGGAAGAGAATCTAGGCTAGGTAGGCTGAGGGCATTCCTATCCTTGCCCCATAACCTATTTTCAGATTTCTGACTTGTTGGAAAATCTTGGGTCCATAACTTCTCCTTTTCAAGTTGGGGTTTGAAACTTAGAGACAGGAGGTTCTTGTTAGACATTAGTTTCTGCACACCCTTTGGATTCTACTAGGAGTGGAGTGAATAGTCAAAGTTCATCTCACTCATTCTTTTTGCTCTGGGTTTAATGTATACCACTAAAATCATCTGTGCAGGGGGCTAAACGTAGCTAGGACTTAAAACTTCAGTAAGGAAGGCATTCACATCAGTGTTGATGTTGAAGTAAGACCCAGTATCACAACCTTGCCATTTGATTGAGTGTTAAAATCATATCTCTCCCCTGTTTTCTTGCGTTATACTTCAGATTCCAAGTCCCATTAAAAACATGTTTTTTAAAACAAAGAAAGCAACAAAACAGGATTCATGGGTGGTGAGTTGGTACTTTTAAGTAGTGACTGTTAGAGATTTGAAACGTGAAACCATTTCACTTTCATACAAGAAGAGATGTAGAAGCTGTTGTTTGGAAGTATGTCTTAGCCAGGGGGGGAGAATCTTCTGCAGCAAGACAGAATCCAATATGGCTGCCATTCAGAAGATGTCTGATGCCTTTGCTAGATTTTATCCTGAACTTCCAGTAGGGAGGTGGTTATTATTCAGCTATTTATTTCTCAAAATACATAACTCCCCTTCCACATTATCAGAAGGGAGAGGTTGAAGAATACTTTTGGCAATGTGAACTATAATGTTAAAAATAATGAAGACCTAAGGCTCTTGAAAGGCTATTTTCAATTTCAGTTAGCACCTGGCCATGCTCGGTTATAGCACAGCTGCCAAGGGTGAACTTCTCACTTCAAAACACAGCATCTCAGATTTCACAGTGGTCCTAGAGCTTCAAAGCTGTTAATGCCTTTAGTTCCTGTAAGACCCCACATAGCAACTATTGCTTCCCAGGTCAGTTCCCTGGTGAAACTGATTGAATTCTTGCAGGCTAGATCTTTGGAGTAATCAGAGGAAATGGATCTGGAAAAAGCTATTATTCAGGGCCTAATCTTAGGTCACATTTTACTAATTTGAATAGTCTCCTTTCTGTATTCAAACTAGCACAAGAAAATAAAGGAAAGGAGATGTATTAGTGCTTCATTATGTATGCTGGTTATTTAGATAACCAGATAGCCAGCAAGAAATATTCATAGAGGCTCCTGTATGACATGAACTGCTCCAGGTGCTTTAAAGGATGCCTAGTTTGCAAGAAATAATTAATAATAATTGGACTCCCCAATATTTTGGTTAATTCCTACTGGAGGTACTCATACAAGGCAATGTAATGTAACATTCTATGGATGTAGAGCCAAGATAATGTATATTTCAGTTCATTTTATTCATTTTAGTAACTCAATTTCAGATTTTGATTTTTGACTGCAAGCTTCATTCTGCTAGGCTAGTGGAAAGAACTATTAACCTCAGCCCTTTCTGGGGTTTCCCCATCTCTCCCCAGGATTGTGTCATACTTTTGTATCTTGCAGTGTTAAGACATGGGGTTAAGCTGTCGTCAGATCCTCCCACACCTCTCCAATTCCATTATTTCTGTCTTCTTGAACCTTTAGGGATAGTGGCTCTAAGCCACTCTCAGGCTCAGCTTGGGGGCAGGGCTGCCTTGGATGAGGCTGTCTCCAGTCCCTTTGGCATGTGTGCATCCTATAGCTATCCCTTCCTTCTCTGAGGTCTTGCTGTTTTCCAGGTACTGGCAAAAGAGAGTGAAATATAGGTACTCTCTGCTTTCTGCTCTACCTCTTTCTCCCCCAGATCCCTGGGGGAGTCTCTTTGGGAGGGAGGAAAATCCTCTGTTCAGGCTCCTTTGATAGCTTCTCTTTCCCTGGGGACTTTCGTTGGAAAAAGGGAGAGACACTAATGGGAATAGTTCTGCCTTTTTCTCTGACACATTCTAATTGTTTAGGATTGGATGGCTCCAATAGAATAGTGAGCAATGATTAAATGGCCTGTGGGGCAACTGGAATGTAGGATACTTTTTGAGGGGAAATGGACAAATAGAAAGAGGGGAGGTAACATTTCTCTGAAGTCATATTTCCTCCTACTTTGTGAAGATAGCACTAATACTCTGAGTCAGTGGTTCATAGAAAGATTGTTGGAGATCATATAGTTGTATCATTTAATTCTCTAAAGGATGGAAAACTCATAAAATTTGCCCCCAATTGTCTAGTCCATATTTAGTTCCATGGCAAGAATGGAACTAAACTCAAGCCATTGGGTCCTTTGTGTTCTCTAGAACATTCTTCTATATTACAAAGCTATTCAACAATTAGGTTATTCTAAGGATAAGAACAAACTGAAAAAGCACATTTTCATCAATGCCAATGCAACACTATTTTAGTGGGTTTCAAGACAAAACCCTTTGCCAATATAACCATTCCTGGCAGTTTATTTCCAGGAACTGAAGATGTCATCTAAGGACTTGGCGTGCACACAGTGAATCACCATTATATTCTCAGGCTCGGAAGTCCAGGCCAGCTGCATGGCCAGATGGCTCACCGGTCCCAGTGGGCCTATCCTTCTGGCCTGAGAACTAGAAGCAGAACAGAGAGAGAGAGAGAGAGAGAGAGAGAGAGAGAGAGAGAGAGAGAGAGAGAGAGATGGAAAGAAAGAGAAATTATAGTCAGTGGCTGCTGCAACTCCAGCTGTTGATGTGATTCCAGACATGAGCACAATGATGATCTGGTTGCCAAAAGAATAACACGTGTTCTGGTCAGAAAGACAACTGCCAAGGATCTGATGATTTGCTTCAATAAATGTCTTGTGTCATGAGTACCCAGAAGATGAGTGAAACTCAGTTGGATTTTTTTCTTCAGTGTTATTCTAAGGGATATATTTTGTGATTTTGTGAGTTTGCTACCCAAAGTATAGTTCACGGACCAGCAGCATTGGTGTCACTTGGCATTAGAAATGTAGAATGTTGGGCTCCACTCCAAACCCAGTGACTCAGATTCTACATTTTCAACAAGATCCCCTGGAGATTTGCATGCACCTTAAGGTTAAGAGCACTGAAGGCAGACAGAGTCAAGTTGTAGGACTGGGTCAATAGGATTGGGTTGCAAATCTGGCTGTGGACAGCATTGAGGGATGTAAAGAAGACCAGATTGAAAGATGAGACCTGGTTCTAGACCCTATTCTGCCACTTTCCCTTAGTGTGATCCTGGGGGAAATCACTCCCTTTCTGTAGGCATTGATTTCCTTTTCTTTAAAATGGAAGAATAACATCTGATTTGTTTACCTGAGGATTGTGGTAAGGATGGAATGAGATACTACACGAAGAAAATGATCTGTAAAGTAGGATGCACTTTTCAAGTGCAAGAGGATGAAAATTGTTGTACTTGCTCAGATACAGCTAAAATAGAATTTGGGCTCTTTTGACTTTTGAAATGAGTCATAGGACATTTAAGTCAATTATGATGAAAACATATGTGACCAGCAAGAACAGCCCATGAATCAAGGAAACATCTCCTCTGAGCCACTTTCCTCAGATGAACATAGAGTTCTGACTCATAAAAATGGATACAGTAAGGCACTGTTTATGAAGTTAGCAGTGGTTCTTGGACCCAAGGTGTTCACTACAACCACTTGGGAGATCTTGTAAAAAACTATTGTTGCTTGGGTTCCAACTCAGACCAATTGAATCAGAAACACCAGGGCTGGGATGCAGGCATTATGTTTTAAAAGCTTCCCAGGTGATTCTGATGTGTAGCCAGGGTTCAGAACCATAGATAAAGTGTTCATTAGAACAAGTTGCTCTGTGAAATTGAACATTTCTTGTCATGGCTAACTGTGGAATAAAACTAGGACAGGGAAATAGTTCTGTATTTCTTCCTGTTTCCAGACTTCTTGTAAAGGAATTCATTTTAAAATGTGAACTTGGAGAACTGAGGAAGAAGCTAATCTCATTTTACAGCACCAGAAACTGAATATAAGACGTTCTTTGGGTTGTCTGTTATGATGTGATGTGGTCAAGTTGGGCATCACAGTTCTGGGTTACTAGGCTTTATCACTGATAAAGAAGGATGCTGAGAACTAAGGAATGGGCACTTAGACCAGAGGAAGCCCAGCAAAAAAGAAAATGTGGTTAGGAAAAGACTGAGGACTGTGAACTAGGAAGGAAGACCCACTTAAAGATTACCCAGCATTATATGGGATGGCCACCATAAGTTACTTTGGAGCCACGTAAACCTTCTGAGGCCTTGTGTCTCTGCTCTGGGTCACTGAGGACATAGACTCTCAGTACATCATTCGTGTTTCTTCACTCCAGGGACCACCTCTTTTCTGAGTAGAGCTTAGCTTAGCCGAGGATGTGACTGGCCTTTCTGACACCATTCCCAAGGAATGTGGTCAGAAAGACCATCTTTTTAGTATAAGCCAGTTCCTTAAGATGGAAGTGGTTTGCTAAGAGGATGAACCAGAGTACAATGGTTAGATACTCTCTAACACCTAAATTTCATTGTCTTCTGAAGCATGAGACATGGTGACATTGGCTTTATGAAGCGCCATTACCTGTCTCATGTGTACAGAGAGATTTACTTCAGTCTCCTTTTCCTGAACAGCCTTTGCCTACCCCTCCAAATGCCTACTGAGGCCGTGACCTACTTGGCCATCCTTTGTCAATTACCATTAGCTTGTCTTTCTGGTGAGGACCTCATCCCTTCACCCATCACCTGAACCTTGCTGACCAAGAATCACATACTTCATCTTGTCCCTTTAACAGCTGGTACTGGCTCACGGCACCAAACATACTAGACTTAGACCATCCAAAACAGAGGCAGGACATACATCCTTTCCTGCTAAGGGTTATTAATTTAGCCTCTCTCACAAATCTTTTCTTATGGGAATATCAGTCACTGGATATCATGAAAACCAATGGGATTTGGGAGAGACATTTCTTTCAAAGTTGTCCTTAATGGAGCAAAAGAGAGCTATAGCTTAATTCTTCTCTGTACCTTTTACTTGGAAAAAAGAAAAAAAATTAATAGATTAGCAGCTATTTTGAGGATTGTTTTAAAATGTAGAATATCATTAGCATTAGATTGCTTACATATGTTCATAGCAACTGCTAATAATACTTACAATACTTTCCTAGTGTCTGGCACTTTCCTACTCTCCAGGAGATTTAAAAAATTATAGGAAAAAAATGAAACAAATGTCTTTTTAAGTTTCCTGTATTTTACATCCTCTCCTCTCCCCTTTCCCAATTTTGAAGAAACGTATGATGGTACCTGGAAGGGACAAAGCCTCTAAACTCAGACAGCCTTATCTCCCAGCCAGGCTTGTAAGTTAAAGACATTTTGATTTAATTATGAGTCTCATTTGCTTTTCTTATATAAAAGAGAAGATAATTATGCCTACCAACCAATGTTATTGTGAGGTTTCAATGTAGTAATATCTTTGGCCTCATCAGTAGTTCTAAGAGTTTTAAGCAATCACAATACAAGCGATTCTTTTCTCATATATAATTTGAGCAATCATGTCTCCAAATATCAGAGCATTTAATTCTTATTTAAAAACCCTACAAAACCCTTATTCCCTGAGGTTAAAATAGATATACTCTATATATATCAGTAATATTGTCTGGGAAGCCATTAGCCAAAATTCCTAACCCCACCCCCACCCTGCCTTACTATTTCCCTTGCTTAGGGCCTGCAGTTTGCTCCTGCTGGTCCCCAAGCTGTGTGACAGTTACAGTGGTGGAGAGACTGCTCCAGAAGGGTGAACCTAGAGAGGCTAACTCTGCGGAGAATAATTCAGTTCCTGGACAACGGCCTAGACAGTAAACAAATACTGGGCATTTCTACTTCTGTCTCTTTCATTTAATTTATAGCCCAGTTCTAAATATGTTGCTTCTAGTCTTTTACCCCTTGCCACAATTCTGAAGGAGGTCAGGAAAACAACATGCCATTTCTGGGGACTCAAGAATCAAATACCCTTTCTCCCTTTTCCGGATCTGTCAGAAGGTAGAGAGATGAATTCTTAGGTGTGGGGTGGGGGATCACATGCACCCTTTGGGGAGGTTTCCAGGTACATTATTTGGTAGGAAGGTTTTCAGCCTGGAAGGGTGTAACCAGATTTGATCTCCAAAGTGTGGTAATTAACCAACCTCTCTTTAATTTTTTAAAAACAGGATATTGTTGCTCAGGTGTGTTACATTTGTGGTCTTATTGGGCGTTCTCCCTAGTATCAGTACTGGCACAAGCCATAGAAATAATGGCTAAACCTCCTTCCTGCCTCTGGTTGGACTCTAGGCTATGTAAGCCATTTGATGGCCTAAAAATTCAGTAAAGATGCAGTCCAGGCAGTGGAACTGCAAAATGTACTTTTCCTAAAAATAATCCCTGTTCATCACCCAAAAGTTTCAGAGGAAATTGTACTTAAGGTCGTGAAGTAGAACCTTCATTTTCAGGGGGCCACTCTTGATTTCTTTAAATAGTGAGTTCCTCATCGGTCTTTCACTTCCCATTAGAAAGTGCTGACATTGCTTCTACTCTTTTGCAAACTTATTACTCTGTGTGACTTATGTAGGGCTCCTTATTTTTTTCTTCCTATTATTTTGATTTTTGAACATGTACAAGGTATTTGGTGTCAACACCCATTACCACCAACTAGAGGCCTTTAGTCTTTTCATAGTGGGACTCTGAGATCTTTATAGCCATTAACAGAGAGCTCTGTGGTTTGCCAAAATTCCAATCAGTAAGTAAAAGCTCCTCCTCTTCCATTGTATTTTCTATTATGGCTTTTTTCCCTCCTCATTCCACCACACTTGTGAGCACAGGACTTTGGCTCCTTTTCATCAAAACTTGGCGGCTCTTGCTTTCAAGAAAGACCACAAAGATATAATGCTATTCTCATAAAACTCTCTGCCTTTCTAAAATCCTCCTTATGATTTAAGAGTAAATTTCTCTAAGCCATATCTTACCTTTTTATTCTTTTTCTCCATTTCATTCTTAAATGTCAGGATTTACATTTCAAATTCTGCTGTAAATGAGGTTATTATTTTAGCTCTAGTTTATCCACCTTCTTACCCAGCTCCAAATGAATGGGCTCAGAAAGGAGGCCTTGGTACGTCCTCTTCCCCTGGCACCACAATCCTCCATAGCTTCTGGGCCAGGGACAGTTGTCAAATATAGAGGTGTTGAGAACTATATGGGCACCTTTGCCTCCCTTTTACCCAGACCCAGAAATCTCAGAAAGTCAGCGACGACAGATTGTGATGGTTTATTTTATGTTACATTGATTGGGCCATAGCGTGCCCAGAAAATTTGCTCAAACATCCAGGTGTGAATGTGAGGGTGTTTCTAGATTCGATTAACATTTAAATTGGTAAACTGAGAAAAGAAAATTGCCCTCCCTAAGGTGAGACCTTTTCAATCAGTTTAAGACCTGAATAGAACAAAAAGACTGACCCTCCTGCCAGTAAGAAGGAACTTTTCCTGCCTGATTGCCTCCAAACTGGAATGTTGGTTTTTTCCCAGCCTTCAGATTGAACTGAAACATTGACTCTTCCTTGGTTTCAAGCCTGCAAGCATTTGGACTGGAACTGTACATTGACTTTTTTGGGTCTTCAGGTTCCTGACTACTTGTCAGCCTCCGTAATGGGATAAGCCAATTCATTATAATCTCAATATTTCTCTTTCAACCTCTCTTTTTCTCAATCTCGCTCTCAATCTTCCTCCCTCCAACAATTTCTCATCCTATTGGTTGTATTTCTCTGTAGAACACTGACCAATACACAGATGTAGTGATTTTATGTCTGGGTATAACAAAATCTCTTGCTGTTCAAAAGAGAAAATCTTGATTTCTAGGTTTTCATAATAAGCACTGTTAGGAGACTTTATCTCCTAGTATATAGACCTTGGATCATATATTTTTGTGTGTAGACTTGGATTTGAGACCTGGTTTCTAATCGCATCTCTGCCACCAAGTAGTCGTGTGATTAGGGACAAATTAGTTCTCTCTGGGTTCCATTTTCTCATCTACTGTAGGAAGGAATTAAAGCATATTATTATCCCTACTGTCTGTTTCGCCTCTAAAATCCTATGGTTTTCAAAACTAAAGTAATTAATACTCATTCAGATCATCTTCATAAATTGAAATCTGAGAGAGGGTTGAAGAGAATAAAGAGAAAGACAGGACATCTAGGGAGCTGGGGAAACGTCTTCCATCTTACCTCGTCAAGTATTCTCTTTGTTGCTCCTCTCATCTGCTCTGAAGTCATTACCACCTGGATCCATTAGAATTTAGGCTTTGGGCTATAGGTAATTGAAAATAATGATTTGGATTGGTTTAAACAGTGACAAAAGTTATCATCCTACATGGCAGTAAGTTCAGAGGCAGGATGGACTCTAGGCACAGTGCAGTTAGGATCTGATTTCACTTCCCTTGGCCCCCGGTTCTCCCTTCTCTGTGTTGATTCATATGGCAAGATAGCTGCAATCGTTTCTTGGTGGTGGTAGAGATGAGACTTCTCTCAAGAACCCTCAACAGATTTTCCCCTGTATCTCATTGGTTAGAATTGGCCGTGCTGTCTTCGAAAGCAGCTACTGAAGGGGAATGAAATTATTTGACAGGCTAGACAAGGGATTGGCAAACTACAGCTTATGAGTTAAATCCAGCCTGTGGCCTATTTTTATATGACCCATGGTCTAAAAGGGGTTTGTGCATTTTATTTTTTTTTATTTTTTATTTTTTTATATGCTAACTAATTTGGATGTAAATTAAAAAAAGGGAGTTTGTACATTTTAAAAGGGTTACAAAAAACAAAAACAAAGAAGAATGTGTGAGAGGGATTTATGTAGCTGAAAACCCTAAATTATTTACTATCTGGCCATTTAAAGTGCATGTTTGCTAACCCCTAGCTTAGATGAATCAAGATCTACCTCTAGAGCTGCAAATGGGGTCAGTTGTCCCCTGAGTTGCATGAGTAGGAGGTTGGATATCTGAACAAAATTGAGTCCTGTTAGAAGAAGGGAGAAATGGATGTCGGTTGTGTGGGCAGTCAACTGGGTCCACAATATTCCCTCTTCTCAGCTCCACTTCTCTCAGATGTGGGAGGTAGGTATACACTGTCAAACTGAAGCACTGGCAACGATCTGTCAAATACAAACTCAGGAGATGCCATTTCTGAGAATTAAGTTCCCAAGTGGGAAGAAGTATTTTCTCTCCTGCATGTTCTGCTTTCTCTGTATAAACACATTTTCAGGTAATGGTCAGCTCTTGTTTTTCTTGGTGGAGATCTGAACAGAGTATTTTCAGGACCTAGACACGGGGTGCCTGGGTGGCTCAGCTGGTTAAGCGTCTGGCTCTTGGTCTTGGCTCAGATGGTGATCTTGCGGTTTGTGGGACTGAGCCCTCCATCAGCCTCTGTGCTGTCAGAGCAGAGCCTGTTTGCGATTCTTTCTCTCCTCTTCTCTGTGCCCCTTCCCCCTCAGAATAAAAAAAAAAAAAAAAAAAAGAACCTAGACCCAGATACATTCTCTCACACACTCACTCACACATGTACACACACTGAAACATGCACATACGAAGAGATACCCGTCCTGAGTCACTCACTCAGATAGCACTAAATGAACATTTAAGAAATTAAACTTGTGCACGTGATTTGTACAGGGAAAGGCTAATTGCAGTTCCTGGTTAAGTTTTGGGTAAGCACAGGTTGTTAAATACACCCAGAAGCAAAGAAGACCCTGTAAACACCCTTTGCAAGTGCTGGTCTTTGAGCATTGTTTATGACCCTAACAGAGCTTGTATTGGGAATTAGAATTCACAGACATGAAGAGCTGAATACTAATAAGCGTTCATTTTCTTTAAGCCCGTTATTGACTTTGGCATAGCATTCTGTATTCTGCAGGTCTATAAATTCTTAAAACCAACTGAGGACACCGTCATCACAGCCTCTGCATAGCTGGCCAAGAATAGTGAGAGTGAAATACAGCCTGTCTGTGCCACCAGAAATTCATAGCTGAAATTTATTCTGCATGCGCTCAGCATGCCGAGCAAGGATATGGTTTTCCTTGCCCTCTGTTAAGACTTTCAAGGGGAAAGTAAATAGTAAAGCACTTTAAAGAGATTATTTATAAAGCAAAGCACCTTTAGTTATTTGTTCATTCGTTCAATATTTTTTTCCTGCACTGATATAGGGCAGATCCAGTTCTAGGCTCTGTCAATGTCGTAGGAAAGAAGCAGGGAAGGATTCCTACCCTCATAGAGTTTACATTCTAGTAGTCTGGAAGTACAATTTGGGAGTTGTAGTATCTGTATAATATTTAAAACATGAGACTGGATAAGATCACCAAGAAGTGAATGTAGATAGACAAGAGATTTGTAGGGACAGAGGCATAGTAGCAACACATGGTAGGATAGATGAAGAAGACACTGAGAAAGAGCAGCCTGTGGGATGGAGGAAAGCCAGGAGAGTGAGCTATTATGCAAACTAAGTGGAATGTTTCAAAGAGGAGAAAATATACAGATGCATCAGATGCTGACAGGTTGAGTACAATGAGGGCTGAGAAATAACCAGAGAATTTCATCATGGAGGTTATTGTTGATCCTGGCAAAAGCAATTTTGGTGCAAGGGTGGGGAGAAGGGACTTGACTGGAGTGTGTTCAAGAAAGAGTGAGAAGAAAAATAAATGGCCAGGGTGGGGGTGTAGGTGGAAAGCCCTCTAAAAGCAGTGTTCTGTAAGGGATATTTCTTATCTGGTCTTTTTGTTCATTTGCTTTTCAATACCCAAATCGTGGATAGAAATGAAAGCTGTAAGCTGATAAAAATATTAGCCTCCAACAATTTCAAAGTTTTTGTTTTTTAACTTGGAATTGTAGACAAAGATTGTATTAATGAGGATACTAGTTTGGCTGCTATAATAAAGCCCAAAATAGCAGTGGAACAAGATAGAAACCTATTTCTCTATTACTTAATGGTCTGAGTGAAAAGATTCAATGATGTCAGGGACCTGGGGTCCCTTTTTTCTGCCATGCTGGACACATGGCTTCCATCTTGTGGTCTGTGATGGCTGCTGTAACTTCCACCATGATTTCCACATTCCAACAAGCAGGAATAGGGAAGAGAGAAGAGTATACTGCTATCTTTTTAAAGGTATGACCTGTAAGTTGCACGTCACCTTTTCTAATTTCCTATTGGCCAGAATCTAGTCATATGCCATGCCTACGTGCAAGGATGGCTGAGAAGTGTAGGCTTTAGCTGTGTAGTTTTGTGCCTAGATAAATCTTCCTATTACTAAAAAAGAAAAAGAAAGAAGGGGTGTGTGCCGGGGCGGGGTGGGGGGTGGGAGCGGGGGTTGGGTGGGAAAGATTGATTGAAAAACAACCGAACTGTGACTAGGAATGAAAACTTTAAACATTTTTTTTCCTGTATAGTTAACTTCAGCATAATTATATTCAACAAACAATGAATAGTCAACAGTGGGGTTTTAATATTAAACTTCAAGTTTTCTCCATTAGGAATTAGCCATCAAGTCATGATGCTCCTTTTCTGTGCTATGACAGTTATTCCTTGGGTTTAGCTTGCACTGTGTATCTACCTATTATATAAAATTCTTAGTTTCTGAAAATACATTTGTTTAGAGTATAGTCTACAAAATTCCTGCTGATAGTTATTTAATAAGGCAGGACTTCTCTATTTTTCTATAGTATCTTGAGATCTTTCTGTTACTTCTGTCCATTGTTTCCTACATCAGTATCTTTCTAAATAACACTTCTTAACTCATTTTATGATGCCAGTATTACCCTAATACCAAAACCAGATAAAGATATTACAGAAAACTACAGACCAATTTGTCCTATAAATACAGGAGATCAACAAAATACTGGCAAAGAGAATCCACCAGCATGTAAGAAGGGTTATACACCAGAATGAAATGGGATTTGTACCAAGAATACAAAGTTGGTTCAACATACAAAAATCTATCAACGTAATGCACTATATTAATGGAATAAAAGACGGTCTCAGTAGTTGCAGAAAAAGCATTTGACAAAAACCTAACATTCTTTCATGATAAAAACACTCAACAACAAAGTAGTAATAAAAGGGAACTTCTTCAACCTGAAAAATGTTATCTACAAAAAACCCGAGCTAACGTGATACTTAATAGTGAAAGACTGAAAGCTTTTCTCTTCAGAACAGGAACAAGACAAGGATGTCTTTTCTAGCCCCTTCTAATCAACATTGGGGAAATTAAGCAAGAAAGAGAAATAAAAGCACCCAGATTGGGAAGAAAGAAAGAAAACTCACTGGCACAGGACATGACCATATATACAGTAAAACCTAAAGAATCCACAAAAAACAGTCTTAATACACAAGTTCAGTGGGGTTGAAGAATACAAGAGCAATATGTGAAAATGGATTGTATCTACTCGAAACAAGATGGAGGTGGGTAGTTTGCCTTTTTTTGGAAAATACAATCACTTTCTGATAGGGGTTCAAACTAAGAAAGCTCTGAAGTTGCACATGCCAGGTGTTTGCTACATAAGCGCTATGAAACTACCCTGTGCTTGCAGTATCTTGGGCTTTTCTGTTCAATTTCATGTTCACAATGGAGTCGTCTAGTGGTTTTCAAATGCCAGGGCCTACAAGGAGGAGTGTTTTTCTTTGACAAAGTTTCATTTGTCTGCAGTGAGATGAGAAAAACACAAGTGATGTAATTCACTTTTAATTCCATTTAAAGAACTGTCATTATTTTGCGAATGTATATTCTTCCTTACATTTCAGTGTCAAACATGCTTACTTTGTATGACTTTGTTATGGTAGTTTACAGTAGGATCTTTGTTGTTTTAAAGTGTATTTAAACTTAATGTTATTACTTGGTTAAGTGAAAAGCTAACAAAGTTCCCTGCTAATTGATCAATTTAGCTTTGAACATTTACTTTGTGAAACTCAAGAGTCTGGGAACCACAGGTGGATGCTACACTAGCTTATCTTTATCCTTCTTAGACTCCTCTTCCTTTTTCTCTTCATCTTTTTAGTTACTCTAACAGGTTTTTCTCCTCAATTATTTTGTCTGTTATGAACTAGAAAATCCTTGAAGGATTTGAGGTTGCTTAACTTGGAGTCTTTTTTTTTTATTCTTTTTTTTTTTTTTTTTTTTTTTTTTTTTAGTATTTATTTATTATTTTGAGAGAGAGACAGAGTGCGAGTTGGGGAGGGCCAGCGAGAGGAAGACACAGAATCTGAAGCAGGCTCCAGGCTCTGAGCTGTCAGTATAAACTCCCATGTGGGGCTCACGGACCTCGAGATCATGACCTGAGCCGGACTCGGACCCTTAACAGACTGAGCCACCCAGGCGACACTTAGCTTGGAGTGTTAATATCATTCCTCAGAAATAGAAAAGTTGTAATGCAGAAGGCATGGACCTTAAATATTTTTAGACAATAAAATAGGAAGAATTGGGTTAAAACTGTTGATCACATGGTTGAGCAATACAAAGGAATTCATGAAATGGGGCCATTATTAGCCTTGGAACAGTCTAACAAGTTCCAGCTTGGAGTTTTTGTCCCTTTGGAACACTGGCCACGTCAGTTCACATCTGCCCAAGTCTCAGACACTGAAGCTGGGCCTGGTAACCCCTCAAGAATCATTCCAGCTATTTGATTACAAAACATTTTGATGACCTATGCAAAATTTCTGTATGATTTTTACATTATAAAATACATAACTTTCCATCATAAGGAATTTTCTAAGTTCTTTACGTAAGTTATACAAATCAGCACTGACCCACAGGCTTAAGAAATGTGCTTTGGCCAATGAAGTGACAAAAACAACCAAGCAAACAAAAACAAAAACCAAAAAAGTACTCATAGTTTGAACTACTTCGTTTTTAATGTTTTAGTGACTTCACTTATTTCATGATTACCTCATTCATAAAGATAAAAGCTGGTAAACCTTCTGCAGGCAAGCCAATACATTTTTGGAGAGCCTGGAGTGTTCTTTCAGTGAAAGATATATTGCTACTCTACAAAGTTATGTATTTTTTCAACACCGGACTTAGAATCACAGAAATGTTTCCCTTACTCTGAATGGCACTCTGCTTTGCTTTTTTTTTTTTTTTAACTAAAAAATGTTCTTCAACTCTCTATTATTCATGCAGGAAAGGAACATAGACCCACAAAGGTTAACCATCTTGCTTAAAGCAAGGCAATTAGGTTTAGAAGCCACATTTCCCGATTCCTAGCTAATTGTTCTTTTTCCACAGCATCGCATTGTGTTTCTCAGGATTTCTGCTCTGAAAAAGTAGACTGTAAAGGGAAAGATTTAAGCAGGGTGAGAGAAATTATGGCTTTTCATTTTTGATGGATGCTCTGGTTTAGTTTGCAGAAAGGGAGCCCTGGCACTGTACATTTCAACAAGCGGTGTTATTCGATCAAACCGGACTGTGTTCACAGATCTGTGGGGTGTTGAAGCCTGGGGGACTTCGGAGATTGTCCAGTCTAGGAGCTTCCAAATGATTCAAATCTGCGGAACTCTTTCTTTAAATAAAGCCTTCCATAAAAACCCACCATAAGAAGCTTTTCCGAATGAAACTTCTCTCACTGAGGTAGGGGCAAAAGTTGCGATCTGTCCCTGGTACCCATGTTGTCCCTGGTGCCCCTGTTGGAACATTGTGCTCTGTGGTGAGCCGTTTCAAGACCAAAGGCCTGGTGTTTGCTCTCATTTTGCCTCTGAGGAAATTGAAGACATACCTTTGCTTTCTTAAGTTATGTCCTCAAGTAAATTCTTTTTTTTTTTTTTTTTAGTTTTTTAATGTTTATTTATTTTTGAGAGAGAGAGACAGAGACAGAGCATGAGTGGGGGAGGGACAGAGAGAGAGGGAGACGCAGAATCCAAAGCAGGCTCCAGGCTCTGAGCTGTCAGCACAAAGTTTGATGTGGGGCTTGAACTCATGAACTGTGAGATCGTGACTTGAGCTGAAGTCAGACGTTTGACTGAGCCACCCAGGTGCCCCTGTCCTCAAGTAAATTATTAAGAAAGGGTGTGTGGAAGGCACAAATTTGATCCCATGCAAGTTTGGAAATGTTTTTCTTTTGCCCTCACATTTGATTAAGGGTATGTGAGTTGAAAATTTTGCTTCAGAACTTCAAAAGTGTATCTTCGTTGGCACAGGAGTCTGATGCCATCTGATTTTCTCATTTCTTATGTGGGAAATATATTTTTTCCCTCTCTCTAAACAGAATCTGATTTTAATTTTTAAATTTTCTTAGCTACATTTGGCCTTTACTATCTGTAATTATTTGTATTATGTATAACACACAAATATAAGTGTGTGTATGCGCATGAATATGTGCGTTCTTTATTACCCTTAACATGTTAGCATTCCAAGTAGTCCTTACTTTTTGGATCTTAACTCACCTGTATGTTTCTGCAGAGAAATTATTCACTCCCATAGCAGCCAGTGTTGTTAATCCCTCCCCTGTTTCTAGAGATGAGAGGTCCCTGCTGTTACTGTCCTAGAACCCACTTTAAAAAGCTACCTGGACTTTTTAAACAATCTATAGGTTCAGAGATAAAGGAAGGGCAGATGCTATGAAAACAGAATGATCTAGAGCTAATTTTGAAGCTAGATTCTTAGCAAGATCAATTCTTCCTATTCCCATGTGGCTGTAATGGTAATTTTATGTGTCAACTTGGCTGGACCATAGGGTGTGGAATATTGGACAAACACTATTTTGGGTGTGCCTGTGAGGGTGTTTTTGGATGAATTAACATTTAAATTGCTAAACCAGGTAAAGCAGATTACTGTCCCTGATGTGAGACTCAGTCAGTCACTTGACCTGAATGGAACAAAAGGGCTGACCTTCCCCTGAGTAAGAGAGAATTCCTCCTGCCAGACTGCTTTTGAATTAGGACATCTGCTTCTTCCTGACTTCAGACTTGAATTAAAACATCTTCCTGGGTATAGAGACTGCTGGCCTTCAGACTAGAATTACACTGTCAGCTCTCCTGGTTCCCAGGTCTTTGGACTTGGGCTAAAGCTATACCATTAGCTCTCCTGGATCTCCAGCTTGTTGACTGTAGATCTTGGGGCTCGTCAACCTTTATTGTTGCATGAGCCAATTCCATATAATGTGTACACATACATATATTGCATGCATGTGTGCGCACACACACACACACACACACACACTCTATTGGTTCTGTTTACATGGAGAACACTGACTGATGAGGGAGCAGAGGGCAAGCTGACACCATGCAACCCCCACCCCCACCGGGATATGTGGGATATTCCTCAGGCACCCCTGACTGCCCAAAAACAAAAGGAAGGGAAAAAACAAATTGTTAACTGATAGAGATCACAGTCATGAAGGTCACGAGTCTCCATCAGTTTACAAATGTCTTGGTAAATTACATGAAAAAGGCAATCTTATCAAGACCCCAGCCTCCAGAAACTCATAGACTCAGTTTCCTGGAACACTAACGTCACCCTCTCCTCCCTAGAGATGTGAGAACAAAGGCAAGAAAGAAATGGTAGGTAAAATTAAATTTCCTTGTAACCTGCAGACCATTGACAGGCAGATAGGCAGAGTGAAACATTCCTCCAGGTACTCCCTACTGTCCTCATGTCAATGCCTTACTAGAGGGAAAAATAATCTTAGCTTGACAATAGCTAGACCTCCAGTATTTCGTGAGTCTTCTTCAGCATATGAAGTCTTTTGGAAACCTCCTTTTGCTTGTACCTCTGAAATACTTAAGTATAAACCTAATAAAATATGTTTAAGATCTATCTAGTTTTTTAACTACAAAATTCTGATGAACAAAATTAAGGAAGAAATAGCAAGTCTTTTTTAGTGTTTATTTAGAGAGATTATGAGGGAGGGGCAGAGAAAGAGGGAAAGAGAATCCCAAGCAGGCTCCACACTGTGAGTGCAGAGCCCTATGTGGGGCTTGGTCTTAGGACCATGAGATCATGACCTGAGCCAAAATCAAGAGTTGGACACATAACTGAGCCACCCAGGCACCGCAAGAACTAACTAAATAAAGAGGTATTCATTGATAGACTCAATATTGTCAATATATCAGTTCTTCCTAACCTTGATCTATAGATTCAATCATATCCCAATGAATAGCTCAGAAAGTTATTTTGTGAATATGGACAAACTGGTCCCAGAGTTTATATGGAGAAGCAAAAGATGTAAAATAGCCAACTCAGTATTGAAGGAGAAGAACAAAGTTGCAGGACTGACAATACCTGACTTTAAGACTCATAAAGCCAGAATAATCAGGACAGCGTCTTATTGCTGAAAGAATAAACAAATAGATCAAGGAAGCAAAATAGAGAGCCGAGAAATAGACCCATATAAATGTAGTTACTCGGTTTTTGGCAAAGGAGCAAAGGCAATATAATGGAACAAAGATAATTTCTTCTATAAATTATGTTGGCACAACTGGTCATCCATAGGAACAAAAAGTGAATCTAGACACAGATCTTCAACTCTTCACAAAAATTAACTCAAAATGGAAAACAGACCTAAGTGTTAAACCCAAAACTTTATAAAACTTTTTTTTGGTATATTGAAAATATTTTTTTATATACTAAATGTAATTTATTGTCACATTGGTTCCCATACAACACCCAGTGCTCATCCCAACAAGTGCTCTCTTCAATGCCCATCACCAACTTTCCCCTCCCCCCCACCCCCCATCAACCCTCAGTATGTTCTCAGTATTTAAGAGTCTCTTATGGTTTGCCTCCCTCCCTCTCTGTAACTTTTTTTTCTCCCTTCCCCTCCCTATGGTCTTCTGTTAAGCTTCTCAGGATCCACATATGAGTGAAAACATATGATACCTGTCTTTCTCTGCCTGACTTATTTCACTTAGCATAATACCCTCCAGTTCCATCCATGTTGCTACAAAGGGCCATATTTCATTCTTTCTCATTGCCACATAGTATTCCATTGTATATATACAGCACATCTTCTTTATCCATTTGTCAGTTGATGGACATTAAGGCTCTTTCCATAATTTGGCTATTGTTGAAAGTGCTGCTATAAACATTGGGGTACAAGTGCCCCTATGCATCAGCACTCCTGTATCCCTTGGGTCAATTCCTAGCAGTGCTATTGCTGGGTCATAGGGTAGATCTATTTTTAATTTTTTGAGGAACCTCCACACTATTGCATTCCACCAACAATCCAAGAGGGTTCCTGTTTCTCCACATCCTCTCCAGCATCTATAGCCTCCTGATGTGTTCATTTTAGCCACTCTGACCCGTGTGAGGTGGTATCTCAGTGCGGTTTTGATTTGTATTTCCCTGATGAGGAGTGATGTTGAAACTCTTAAAAGATAACAGGAGAGAAACCTAGATGGTTTTGGGTATGGCAGTAACTTTTTAGATAAAACATCAAAGGCATGATTCATGAAAGAAATAATTGATAAGGTAGAATTCATTAAAGTTAAAAACACCTGCTCTGTGAAAGACAATGTCAAGGGAATGAGGGGACAAGCCACGAACTGGGAGAGATTATTTGCAAAAAACACATCTGATAAAGAACTATTATCAGAAATATACAAAGAATTCTTAAAACTCAACAAGAAAACAGCCTGATTTTAAAAACGTGCAAAGACTTGTACAGACACCTCACCAAAGAAAATATACAGGTGGGAAATAAACATGAAAAGATGCTCCACATCATATGTCGTCAGGACATTGCAAATTAAAACAGCAATGAGATACCATCACACACCTATTAAAATGGCCAAAATGTGCAACACTGGCAACACCAAATGCTAGCAACAACATGGGGCAACTCTTACTCTTTGCTGATGGACATGCAGAATGGTACCACCACTTTGGAAGACAGGTCGACATTTTCATATAAAACTAGACATAGGTATACCACATAAACCAGCAATTGGACTCCTTGATATTTACCCAAATGAATTGAAAACCAATGTCTACACAAAAGCCCGCACATAGATATTTATAGCAGTTTTATGTATGCTTGCCAAAACATGAAAGCAACCAAGATGTCTTTCAGTAAGTGAATGAACAAACTGGTACATCTAAATAATGGAGTATTATTCACTGTTAAAAAGAAATGAATTATTAAGCCATGAAAAGATATGAAGGAAACTTAAATGAATATTACAAAGTAAAAGAAGCCCATCTGAAAGGACTACATACTACATGATTTCAACAATATGACATTGGAAAAGGAAAAACTATGGAGACAGTAAAAAGGTTACTAGTGGCCAGGGTTATGAGAGGGGGGTAATGAATAGGCATAGCACAGAGGATTTATAGGGCCTTGAAACTATTCTATATGATTCTATGATGATAGATACATGTCATTATACATTTGTCAAACTGCATAGAAAGTATAGCACCAAGGGTGAATCCTATTATAAACTACAAACTTTAGGTGATAATGATATGTCAGTGTAGGTTTGTCAACTATAACAAGTGTATCGCTCTGGTGTGAGATTTTGATAGTAGGGGAGGTCGTGCGTTCATGGGGACATGGAGGTTGTGCATTCATGGGGACATGGGGTAGTATGAATTAGTTTTGGGGGGTCTTTTTTCTTCTACAAAGGGGAAAGTAAGCTTTGATAATGAGTAATAAAAGAAAGAAGATGGTAATTTTAAGACTTAGAGAAACATAATGGCGTCAAACCTTGGAAGGCTAGAAATTAGTAGGTGATAGGTAGTAGAGGAATTAAAATGCACCAGTGTTAATTTTTTCTAGTTAAAAATTGCTATCTAGGTTTGGTCCTATGTTGTATGAAGTCATTGTTATGTTTACATGTTTATTTTTCTTTTATAACTCGATTACTTGCATGTGTCATTTTGTGTCTTCCTTTTCAAGGCTCTCACCCCTTAATTCCTTTTCTTGTCTTATTGCATAAACCAGAACTTCTAGAATAATGTTGAGTAACCATAGAATGATAGTTGAATCCCTGGCCTTCTGACTTTAATTTGAATGTATACAGAATTTTAATCCTAAACGTAATGCTCACTTTTGATTTCTGTGAATAATCCAGGATTAGAAAGATACATCCATAACAGTAAAGTATACTAATACATTAGAAATGGCTACTGAATATTGTCAAATTTTAATTAAATTGTTTCGTTTTTAGTTTTTATAACTTTTGTTTAAATTTCTTAAATATTTTTATATATACACATGCATAATTTTCATAGATGTTAAGTGTGTGATGTCTGTACTTTTTACATTTTTACCACACTTTCTGCTATAACTTAGATTAACAACCTAACATGTATCCTTTTTTTTTCTAAAATGATATAATTCTTTACACATGTTCATTGCATGCACTCTTTTGGGTTTGGCTTTTCTTATTCAACAATATTTCAGTGGAAATGCCTCCAAGTTAAACAGATGTTACATTTTAGTCTTGCCTCTGGTATTTATTAATTGCATGTCCTTGGGTAGGTTAAGTAACCTTTCTGGCACAGATTTTCCCACCTAAACATGAGGATAATTATTCTTTTCTCTAAGGACTATTGTGAGAACCAAATTATATCATATATATAGCTCTAAACCAGTGTTACTTGATTTCATGCCCAGTACAGGGAGAGCAATCCCTTTTCCTTTTTTGGCAGTCATGACCTTCGGTCCAGGAATATGTAACTCAGCAAATGCCTGAGCACCTGCTGAGGGGCCATGAGGGGCCATGAGGGAACCCTGCTTTGGGTTCAGAGAAACAGTTTGGGAGCCCCATTTGTCTGCTTCTGAATCCATGCACCATCACTTTGTAGTTACGTTCATTACCTTGGACAGGCTTCTTAGCCTCTCTGTGCATCAGTCGCCTCATCTTCAAAATGGAAATAATGGGGCGCCTGGGTGCGCAGTCGGTTAAGCGTCCGACTTCAGCCAGGTCACGATCTCCCGGTCCGTGAGTTCGAGCCCCGCGTCAGGCTCTGGGCTGATGGCTCGGAGCCTGGAGCCTGTTTCCGATTCTGTGTCTCCCTCTCTCTCTGCCCCTCCCCCGTTCATGCTCTGTCTCTCTCTGTCCCAAAAATAAATTAAAAAAAACAAAACAAAAAAAAAACCAAAATGGAAATAATAACAGTACCTGTTACCCCTATCGTGGGTGTAAATGACATGATGCATGTGGCGCACTTGGAAGAGTGACAAGCACACTGAAACAGGGACAGGCAAGTGAGGTCTGGGCGTGGGTCTCGAAGTCAATAGGCTTACCTTTGCCATTTGCTGGCTGTGTGACTTTGGGGGTTATCGTGAGCTATTTAATCCCCATCTTCATCTGGAAAATGAGGATACTAACACCCACCTTAAAGCATTGTTTGACAGAAATATAAGGTAAGGAGTGGTCAGTGGTGGCAGCCTGTGCATTGTGTATTCAGTGCAGGATGCTTCCCTCCACCCTTGCTGCATATGGTCCAGCCTATGACTGCATGTGCTTTGGTCACCCGGGAATTCTAATCATCCTTCACAGTTCTCACAATGCCAGACTTGGACCTGCCAGTGAACTTCCAGAGGGCATGCTCTCCATGAGTTGGCGCATGCCTGTGTCCTGACTGTTCTCTTCAAGTGTTCCATGAGCTATCCCGGGGGTGCTGGGGTCATGGTCTGTCCTCAGTAGCCTTAGTTTCCTTGTTTTGTTTCCTTCCCGCGTGTGCAAACATGCATTTTGTTTTAAATTTCTAGAATTTTCAAGGGCAAGTTTATCTTTCTCTGTACATTACAGATTTACTGCTGGTCAGGCAAGCACAGGAGGGACACTATGAAGTGCGTTTGTGGTTAGAAACAGAGAAATTGGACCAAGATGAGCCTTGCAGATGCATATTGATATCAACTGGCTTTCTTGCCTTCATTGAGTGTTGCAATTCTCCAAGGACATCTCACTTTCCTTCTCAGAGCTCTGAGGGGGAGCTCTCCCACCATCCCCCAAAGCAAAGCAAGACAAAAAGTGCATAGGTTTTCAGGCAGTCATCTCTTTCTTTCTTTTTTTTTTTTTTTTTTTTTTAATTTTTTTTAACGTTTATTTTATTTTTGAGACAGAGAGAGACAGAGCATGAATGGGGGAGGGTCACAGAGAGAAGGAGACACAGAATCCGAAACAGGCTCCAGGCTCTGAGCTGTCAGCACAGAGCCCGACGCGGGGCTCAAACCCACGGACCGTGAGATCATGACCTGAGCCGAAGTCGGACGCTCAACCGACTGAGCCACCCAGGCGCCCCCAGGCAGTCATCTCTTTCAACAGAATGATTCAAGGGAAGGTATCACTACATGGATTTGCCCATCTCTTCATGCTGAGATTTGCTTGCTTCTGTTAGCAATACAGGGATTTACGGAGTTATCTTTATGAGCCTATACTGCAAACTGTTAAAAAAACAAACAAAAAACCCCACCCCCAAACCTTTCCTCTTATACTGCATTGCACACAGGCCTGTGGAATTGATGGGTGTTTTTTAGTTTTTATTTTGTGAGTTAAGTACGATTCCGCAGCACCCCCTAGTGTCTATATTTGGAAACTGAGATGTAAATGATTCTTGCGACTTCAAAGCAGGAAACCTATAGAAATACATATTCACATATTTTTTCTTTTTAGTACCTAATAATATGAGCCACGCTGATACTCCTAAGTATGTTTAATTATATACAACTCTTTAATCACCTCATTACTTTGATTTTTCTTTGGGCAATCCAACTGAACAAACAGAAACAGCCGGACCTCTCTGCTTTGGCCTCAGGCGTCACTGGAATGTTTCATCTGGGCCACACTTCTGCCTGTCTCCACTTAAGCAGCACAGCACCAAGAAGAGGTGCCCAGTTCTACTCTTTCATTAAAGAAGATTCTGCCATTCAGCCATTCACTCACCGGAGTGAGTAGCGATGAACACAATGGATTCTGTATTCGACCACAGGCAGCTCCATTTTGGTATCACTTTCTGTGCTATGGATGCCACTTTTTTACTGCTTGTAAAAGGAATTATCCTAGCTAACTACAAACAGGTCAAATGGTTCGGTTTCTCCCTCAGACATTCTATAAGGTAACATTAGAGTTACCTTATGTATTCCTTACATAGGTGATTAGGTTCCCCCTACTTGGAACCTAACTACTCTTGTACTTTGTCCTAAAGTGATACCATTTTTCTTCCTTTGGTAACTGAGAAGACACACCAGGGTCATCATCCATTATCATAAAACCTGATGGATAGGATCTCTATAGTATAGTACTGGCTTTTAAAAAAATTATTAAACCTTAACAAGCTGATAAAACGAAACACTTATGCAGTTAGGCCAACTGGAGAATATAGAAGTATAATGGGAAAAAAGAGCGGACTATGTGAATTCCAGCCTCTGCCAGTTGGGATTTTCTTAAGGCTCTCAGTTTTTGTATTTGTAACATGGAACTTCCATGAGCATCACATGAGATAACGTGTGTTAAGTTCTTAGCACGGTGTAGAAACTTAAATACATGTCAATTCTCCCATTTGGTGTTATATAGGAAAGGAGAGAATTAAAACAGAGTTTACAGTTGGTGAAGCTTGAGTTGTGGATTTGAATTAACTGATGCTGTGGCTTTTAATAAAGGTCATGCTTACAGGCCTGGCCTCTGGAATTCTCTCCCTGGGTTCAGATTCTGGATCTGCCACTTAACAAGCTGAAGGACATTGTACAACCTACAACCTCTTTGTCGCTCAGGTCCCTTGGTTGCAAGGCAGGGATAATAGAGCAGCATCTACCTTATCAGATTTCATGGGGATTACATTATTTAATACAAGTAAGTGTTCACAAAAGAATCTGGCATAGAATAAGCTCTCAACGAACATTAGTTGTTATCAGTATCAAAAAGCAAAATACGTCAAAAGAGCCTAGAAAATCTAGATGATTAAATCCATACATTTCTGCTATGAACATGCTCTTTTAGTAAGTCACATACTTATTTTCTTATGCATGGTGTCAACCAGCACTGCCCAATAGAACAATATTGTGGGCCACTTATATAATTACAATGTTTGTACTAGCCACATTAAATAAAAGTCAGAAGGAATAAGCCACAGTACCATCACATACTCCTTGATGGCATGCACGGAAAAGGACAATTCTCATCTGCAATTTTCTTGCCCTAAAGCAATAGCCTCAACCCAATCATGAGAAAACATCAGATACACCTAAACTGTGGGGCATTCTGCAAAATAAAATATAAGTACTCTTCAACAGCATCAGGATCATGAAGGACAAGAAAACACTGAGGAAAATGTGACAGATTGGAGGAGACTAAAGGAATATGACAACTAAATTCTCTATGGTGCCTTGGATTGGGTCCTGGAAACGAAGCAAAACAAAACAAAATCAGTAGGACAAAGTGGTGGAATGTGAGTATATTTGTAGTTAATCATATTGGATCGATGTTAATTTTCTGGTTTTGACAAGGGATACAGGAGTACTGATGCATAGGGGCACTTGTACCCCAATGTTTATAGCAGCACTTTCAACAATAGCCAAATTATGGAAAGAGCCTTAATGTCCATCAACTGATGAATGGATAAAGAAATTGTGGTTTACATGCACAATGGAATACTACGTGGCAATGAGAAAGAATGAAATATGGCCCTTTGCAGCAACATGGATGGAACTGGAGAGTGTGATGCTAAGTGAAATAAGCCATACAGAGAAAGACAGATACCATATGTTTTCACTCTTATGTGGATCCTGAGAAACTTAACAGAAACCCATGGGGGGAGGGGAAGAAAAAAAAAAAAGAGGTTAGAGTGGGAGAGAGCCAAAGCATAAGAGACTCTTAAAAACTGAGAACAAACTGAGGGTTGATGGGGGGTGGGAGGGAGGGGAGGGTGGGTGATGGGTATTGAGGAGGGCATCTTTTGGGATGAGCACTGGGTGTTGTATGGAAACCAATTTGACAATAAATTTCATATATTAAAACATTTTTTTCTGGTTTTGAGAATTACACTATGGTTGTGTGAGATATTAACTTGAGAGGAAGCTAGGTGAAGATTATATGGGAACTCTATACAGCTGTGCAAGTTTTCTGTGAGGCTAAAACTGGCTCAAATATTTTAAAAATTAAAAAGAAACAAGCAAACTTAGCTTTAATGTCTTATTAACCCCAATACATCCAAAACGTTATTTCAACACATAATCAGTATAAAATTATCCATGAGGTTTTATGGGTTTTTTTTTTGTTTTTTGTTTTTTGATTTTTTGCACAGTCTTAAAAACTCTGCTGTGCATTTTACCCCATCAACACATCTCAGTGTTTACTAGCCATTTTTAAGTGTTCAGTAGCCACGTGTATCTGTAGGCTGCTATACTGGACAGCACAGGAATAGAGGCAGTGATAGGATGTCATTCAGGGGCTCAGTGACTCCTTGGCAGCCTTTCTCTGGGGTGACACCTCTTCCAGCTCTGGTCTTAGGCTTTGCCCTGAGAGCCTCCAGAGGTGATTAGTCCCTAGAAGGGGGCTCAGGTTAACTAAGTCTGGTAACATCGTTGTCTGGTCTAACGAGAAAATGTATACTTTGTAAAGAGCATGGTCTTTTCTAAGGAATGAAATGCTCATAGCCCCAGTGCTCTCTAAAGCATGGAATGGATACCACTAATTTTAACAGGTATCAGAAAATAATGACTTTGGGTGGTATTTGGACATTGAGTAACATTGACTCACAAAGTGAGAATATATTTTCCCATTTCAATTTTCACTTTTTTGGATTACATCAAAGAACAAATCTCATAGTTCTCTATATCTTTAGCACATTACTAACATTTGTTCATCTTAAACTCTTTCTCTCTTTCTGGCTAGAATTTAATGCATTATTTGTTCCCTATTATTATTATTATTATTATTATTATTATTATTGTCATTGCCTTTTATTCTTGGCAAGTAGTATTGGCTTTCCATTTAATTACTGATATGAAAAATTTTAAAGTTTTTTTTTTAAATAAAAGGCTTCCTTTTAATATTTTATTTATTTATTTATTTATTTAGTCATTCATCTCTGCCCAACATGTCTTAAACTCAGGACCCCAAGAGTCACATGCTCTTCCAACTGAGGCAGACAGGTGCCCCTCTAAGTTTTAAATAAAAACATAGAAGGACAAATTTAGTAGAAACACAAATGTTAAGATAGATAATCACAGCCCAAGTGGCATTGGGAAATAACAAAAACAGAAACAGAAGCAAAACCCAAGAACAACAACAACAAAATCATCCTGTGACTACAAGAATGCTTCAAATTTGGGGAACTTGTAGATCAAGCCTCTGTTTCCGAGGCACCCCCTTTTGTAGAAGCCTCTCAGAAAATACTTAAGCCTAGAAAGGTGGAATGGGGTGTTCTCAATAAATCAGTTCCCTTGTTAAGCCCTTCCCTAGAAAGTAGAGTTTCCTTCTCACAGCCTTCTCTTCCTCTGGCTAGTATCTCTTCTTTCCTGTTTTACTTTCTCATCCCCCAAGTCCTTTCTCTGTCCCATCTCACTGTTTCCTCTTTCTTCACCTATTCATTGGCCAAAGTTCCCTCCTCATCCACCAATGGCTGCTGCCTCTGCCTTTATGTGTTCTGCCATCTGACCAATCAGGGTGCTGCATTTGACATTTCATGCTTTCTAGCTTCCTCTGATGTCTTCAGAAGAAAACTCCTGTACACAAAGGACTCTCCTTGGACATTCTGAATCCCTTTAAGGCTACTTTAACAATTTCTGGGTTCAAATTCTGGACAACTGTAGGGTGCTATTATTATCCATAGAGAGTAACCCCCCCTCCCCCCCCCCCACCCCCCCCAGATGCTTTCACTCTTGACTTCCCTTGGACACAACATGTGGGTTTTGCAGGCTGTAGTGCACACTAGTTTGTTTTATGCACTGCTGGGACAGCACAATGGAACTTCTAGAATTTGGCTTGGATAACTTATGTCTTTGAAGGATTGATATTATTACATTAAATTCTGGGAATTAAGGAAATTAGGGAAAGCACCACCAACATGAAACTAAACCTATCCAACGGGATCGTCAATTTGGAAACTAATTAGGGGAAAGTAATTACTATTTTCCTCTCTCCCCCCATAATCATAGATGGAGTTTGATAGGAAGGAAAGAGGCAAGGGAATTTTTCCTACTATGAGACAATATGAGAAAACTTTCCCCCCCAGACCTGAAAATAATGTCGAGTGTTACATTTAGCATCTTTGACATTTCTCCTTTCTCATGTGTCACATTAGTTGTCTTCTCCCTACATTCAGCTTTTGAACACACATAATACAGAATACCTTTAACTTTTTGTTAAATCTTACAGGCCAGAGTAGAGAAAGTTTAAAGTAATTAAAAAAAAAAAAAAGATAAACAACTCCTGCCTCTTCAAAACAAAAGCCCACTGAGGAAGCTGGTGCCACATAAACCTCACCACCACCAAAGGCCCAGCTCAGAGTCCCTAAAAGACAGCCTGCGGTATTGACCAGTTAACCACGCGGGCCACCGCGGAGAGGTGTGAATACGTGGGGAGAGTCACGTGTTGTTTCTCTGCTGCTTGAACACCAGCGGCAGCTAACACTTACCTAGCAAATAGAACATGTTCCATACCAGTGGGAGTACTTGACTTGTGAAAACTTGCTCAATTCCCCCAAGAAGCTAACGAGGCAGGTATTGCCATGGTCTTCATGTTACAGGCGAGAAAACTGAACTCAGAAGTTTAGGCACTTGCCTGTGGGCCTGCAGCTTAGGAAGTCGGTGACCTTTGGGCTTAAGGCCAGAAGATGGCTCCAGAAGCCCAGCTGTCAACCTCTGCACCAGGAGCAGCCCTCTCTGAGTGAGGTACTGTGGCTTCCATGGAGTTTGTCGCCAAGAGTCTGTGAAGGGAATCCAGTTTTCCCATTTGGGAATCCAGTTGTATTCCTCAGGAAAAATTACTAGGCACTGGGGGCAATATATACCACATTTAAGAAGGAGACAAAACTTCTAATTTTATATGTTTGAAGGAAAAACTTGCTCATACAAACTATTGTTCTCATGAAGCCTCACTGAAGTAAATAAAAATGAACAGCTCTGGAACATGAAACTAAAATGAGACAGGATGAAACAAATGACTCCATCAACAGGGCTTCTGTCACATATGACATTCCATTTTTGAGGCTGAGATCTTTAAAGCCTTAGCAATTTAGTTTTGATTTTCTTTGAGTTTGTTTTTTAATCAGCCCCAAACCTACTTGATGCTTTTACATTTATTTCTAAGGCAGTGTTCCCAGGCACAAATTTCAAAGGGGAATTCTATTGCTTTTTTTTTTTTTTTAAATCAATTATAGCTGGCATACAATATCCTATTAGTTTCAGGTGTACATCATAGTGATTCAATATTTTTATACATTACAAAATGATCCCCATGATAAGTGTAGTTACCATCTGTTGGTATACAGTTATTACAATATTATCGAATACATCTCCTATACTGTACATTACATCCCCATGACTTATTACTTTTTAATAATTGCAATAGAAGCAGGAGGTATCCTGGTAGTATTTATGCCTACAGAGAGAGAAAAAAATAAATGTGATTGCCTGGGGCTCTTTCTTTGCTTTGTTCTCAATTGCTATTTCGACCTCCCTTCTTCATCTCGGGCACTAACCACCCACAAACTGAATAGACCACTAATTCTTAGCAAGCAAATCCTGCAAATTAAGAGGGTTGGGTTAGGTCAGGGTATGGGCGTAAGGAGACCCAGCAGTCTCAGAGAAGGCACTATGTGCCTTTGTAATCTTTGTTGGAGTAGCAACGTCTAGGGGTTGGGTAGGCAACTGACCTCTACAATCCAAGAATCTTACCTTATTTTATTATTTTATTGCTTACTGGTCACATCAATTGAATTCTCACATCATTGTGTGAGAAGAGATAACATACAAAGTCCTAAAATGCCAAGTCCTTGTTTAGAAATGGATCTTTGTCCCAATATTTTGTAGGATGGGTAAGAGCCCAACCATGGGGTTAATTCCCTCAAATGGCTGGCAAATAAATACACTGACAATTTTATTGCCCCAATTGATGGATCTGATGGCATACATTGATGAATAGATGGGTAACAAAATGGCTTGCCCTAGGGTTTATATCTAGAAGTTGCAGCTTCATAATGCTAAAACAGTGGATTGACTTTTTGTTTTTGGGGGTTTTTTGTTTTTTGTTTATTTTTTTGGTCTTGTGGATAGGGCTTTTTTTAATACCCCCCAGAAGATAAGTCTTTACTTTAGGAACCTTGGGTATATTAGTTTTCTAGGGCTGTCATAACAAATTTCTGTGGTCTGTGTGGCTTAAACAACAGAAATTTCTCACAATTTTGGAGACTAGAAGTACAAGATCTACGTGTTGGCAGGATTGGTTTCATTTAAAGGTCATGAGGGAAGGATGTGTTCCAGGCTTCTCTCCTTGGCTGATAGATGGCTGTTTTGTTCTATGTTTTCACAGTCTTTCCTTTCTTCCCATCTGTCCTAATCTCCTCTTCTTTTAAGGACACCAGTCATTTTGGATTAGGGCTCACCCACCTGACCTCATTTTACCTTAATTACTTCTTTAAAAGTTGTATCTCCAAATACAGTCACTTTCTGAGGCATTGGACGTAGGACTTCAACATATACATTTTGGGGAAGACACAGTTCAGCTCCTAACTATGGGTAACCTCATTTGTTTTAGGCTGATAGAGAGGTTTAGCTCTAGAGCTAGACTTCAAAATTACAAGTTGAAAAAGTCTATCTTTGGTACACACAGTCTTTCCCCCCGCCAGGATATTGTCTTCATGCTGATGTCACCATCTTCTTTATCCTTTACAGACTCTGTGCCTCACTGTTCTATCTTCCTCTATCATAAATGCTCTCTCAAGAGAGAATCTGATATCAGTCATGTATATAGAGGAGCAATTTTAACTTAGGGCAATTTACAGGCTATGTCTTCCCCATAATAGTGTAATGAAAGGCTTTGTCTCCATTTAAAGGAAATTCACCCAATAGTTTGTAGATCAATAGGTGAGGGGGCAAGTGAGATGAAGGACTTTTCCTTGCCCCGCCCTTGAAATAACAAGATGTAACCAGACACGAAATTCATCTCTTTACAAAATTGATCCTTGGGATCAATCCACTGTCCCCCCCCCCCCCCCAAAAAAAAAGGGAAATAGGCAGTAAACACAGGTAGGAGTAACTGAGAAAAGATGAATAAAGAGACTATTTGTAAAGGTGTGAGCAGAGTTAAGGAAAGCCAGTAAGGGATGGATAGATATCCCAGGGCAAGCAACAACAAGCCATTACCACCTCTAGATCTGAAGGTCAAGGTGAGGGAATGTTTATCAGAACGGAGACAGAGCTATAGCAGTAGCTACTAGCTGAGCTGTTGCTATGAGAAGGCTCCAGGACAGAAGTTATGGTTTTAAAAGGAGGACAGAAGTTACGGTTTTAAAAGGAGGTAGCTTAGGGAATAGTGAACCTCACTTTCCTCCCGCCCTACTATCTCTTGCCAGAGCTTCGCCAGCTGAAGGCAAATGGAAACCAGAGGTTCAGGAAGTGGATGTGGTCTGTAAGGGCAGCCTCCCAAAGCACAGGGCAGGGTGGGCACAGTCCTTGTGATTCACCTCTTGGGAACGGTCCAACAGTGAGAACTAACTTCGGGCTCCTGTTTTCTCCTCCTCTGTTTTTAATGATGAAATGATTTAAAAAAGGCTTCCATTTATCACTGTCACTTATTTAGTCTAAAAGTCTTGTTATACATCCTTCTGCAATGAGTTTTCACACTGTGCCTTGAACACTTAGTTTATCAGCAGTATAAGATGAAGGAAGCATTTTCCTCTCTTTGCAGACTTCTGCTGTTTTTGTCTGTTCAATATTCCTTTTCCTCCTTTCTGGTAACAGCACCTTGATTTTCCTTTAGGGGCCATTTTCCTCAGACTCTTAGTTAATGTGGTTGGCGTAGGGCTGACCTGGCTTCTGGACTCCAGGGCTAAGCACACGAGCAGGCCCAGCCAATCACAGCCCTGCATGTCCTTTGTCACAGGGATTATTATTATTTTTAAAAGGCATGTGCTCTGTCAGTGCATCAAACTCATGACTTCTGTTAGTGCTATCTACTCTTTACAAGCTGTCACTTTTGTAAAGCTGGCAGGAGATAAGCCCAGAGTTCTTTAAGGTCAGGATGAAGCCAATACAGAAAAGAGCAGAAAGGAGATACAAATGAAGATAGAGCCTTGGATCTAGCTGTACCCGAAGTTCTCTTAAACTTACTTTTAATTTCATGAACCATTATTCCTTTTCTTTCCTTAGGCCAATTTGGGTTTCTGTCACTTGTAATAGAAATTCCTGACTAATACCTTCTCTGTGATCTTAAAAATCAATATTGCTTTATATTGGTTTCTATACATATTGTTTATCATCCAGTGGTCTAGGTTTAGTCCTGTGCTTCACTGTTATATTACAGGGATAGTGGATAAGCACTGTTGAAAGTACTTCCAGCAGCAGAAAAGTAAAACGCTGTGCAAGCTGTCAGCTGGCATGTTTTGTGGGAATAGAGCCACCTACCCATTGTGAAGAATATCACTTGTTTGATGAAATTCTGCAAAATGAAGACATGGGCCATCCACAGGAATATGTAACATTAATTTTTAGTTTTTAAAAAAATTTTTTTAATGTTTTTATTTATTTTTGGGAGAGAGAGAGAGAGAGAGCGAGCGCGCATGAGCAGAGGAGGGGCAGAGAGAGAGGGAGACAGAATCTGAAGTAGGCTCCAGGCTCTCAGGTATCAGCACAGAGCCCGACATGGGGCTCGAACTCACGAACTGTGAGATCATGACCTGAGTTCAAGTCAGATGCTTAACCGACTGAGCCACTCAGGCACCCCAATTTTTAGTTTTTTTTTTTTTTAATATGATAGCAACCAGCCTACTGAAGCAATGAACATATAGCACATTTAGAAGTTGCTTATTTCTTATTGATCTTCAAGTTACGTTAACCTTATTTCAAAGCCTCCTTCCCTCAGTCTGGGAAGGAGCAGAATAGTTCCTATTATGCTTTCTATTTGTTTGATATTATTTTCTTTCTGACCATACATATGTTTCAGCTATTTCCAGAGCAAGTTTTCTTTTTCTGTTCTTTCTTTCTTTTTTTTAGAGAGAGAGCGCAAGTGGGGTAGATGGGCAGAGGGAGAGAGAGACAGAATCTCAAGCAGGTTCCACACTCAGCACGGAGCGGCCTGCAGGGCTTGATCCTACGACCCTGGATCATGACCTGAGACAAAATCAAGAGTTGGATGTTCAACCACCTGAGCCACCCAGGCGTCCCTCCGGGGCAAATTTTCAAAGCTGGAATAGGTATGTACTCTGTTCGTACTCCTCACATTACTGTTTAGGCTTTATCTGTTCAACACTAAACAATTAAAATAATATAATCCAATCTTTTGTATGATTCTAATGGCTATAAAGAAGATAAAACAACATCTAGATGGTTGGAGTTTGTGTAGACATAGCTTCACTTGTAATGGTGGATACACTTCTGTGTATGGGTTTGGGGTCTACTGGAGCTTCAACAGGGGCCCTGGTCTGTTTGGAAATATCTGATAAAAGTGGAGCAGGAGCAGGCTTCCTGGGAAGATACCACTTGATTGGGAGACTGTGTGATGTGCTGTAAGAGTTCTGGTATTTATTATCAAATTGCCCTTAGAAGGCTGTATCAGTATTCACTCCTACCAGCTGTGGATAACAGTGCCCGTTACTTATGTCCTGCACTAAAGCTGAATATTAGGTTTTGTTTAAAATCTTGTAGATATCATTTAATATCCTTTATTTTTATTTATTTTTTTTTAATTATTGAACGTTTATTTATTTTTGAGACAGAGAGAGACAGAGCATGAATGGGGGAGGGGCAGAGAGAGAGGGAGACACAGAATCCGAAACAGGCTCCAGGCTCTGAGCGGTCAGCACAGAGCCCCACGCGGGGCTCGAACTCACGGACCACGAGATCATGACCTGAGCTGAAGTCGGACGCTTAACCGACTGAGCTACCCAGGCGCCCCCATTTAATATCCTTTAAATATCACTTAAATATCTTTGCCAATTTGGTAGGACAAAAATGTATGTCATGCTTTCCGTTTCATTTCTGTCTGCTTACTAGTGAGCTTGAACTTTTTCTTTCTTTTTAAAAAAATTTTTTTAAGTTTATTTTTGAGAGAGAGAGAGAGAGAGAGAGAGCGAGCGCGAGCGCATGAGCAGGAGAGGGGCAGAGAGAGAGAGGGAGACAAAGAATCTGAAGCAGGCTCCAGACTCTGAGCTGTCAGCACAGAGCCCAGTGCAGGGCTGAAACTCACGAACTGTCAGGTCATGACCTGAGCCAAAGTTGGACACTTAATCAATTGAGCCACCCAGGCACCCCTTCAACTTTTTTTTTCTTAATGTGGGTTTGAACTTTCTTCTTTTGTGAATTGCCTACTCAGGCCCTTTATCTACTTTTTAAATTTAGAGTGTTCTTATAACGACATGTAAGAAGTTTTATATATTGATCATATTGGTCTTTTGCTGTCAGAGTTACAAATATCTTTTCTGCTTTCACCATTTGACCTTTATCTTTAGACTTTTGATGCATGAAAATTTGTGAGTTTTTATAAATTGTATTTATCAAAGTTTTTCCTTTATGTCATTTTCCCCTTGTTTTTAGGCTTAAAATACTTTCTTCACCCTGAGATTAAGCACATAGTCATGTATATATGTTTCCAAAAATATCTTTGTTTTTTCTAACACGGTTGTTGATTTAAAAAAAAGATATAAAAGATAATAGACATGAGGACAATATCCAAGAAATAACCATGAAGGAATTTATCCTTCTATCTAAGCAGTTAAAATATACTTTTCTCATCCAAATTTTCTCCAAATTCTTTTTATGATTTTTTAAAATTTAATTTTGATTCAGGAATTTTGCCATTTTATATGAGGTTAGAGCCCTACTCTAATTTTTAAAAATAGTTGGCTAACTATTCCTATGTAACAAAAATACATATTTCCTCCACTGCCTTGAAATTTATGTGTCTATCATTTTTTAAATTCCTGTGTTGTATGGATTTGCTTCTGGATTTTATATTCAGTTTAGCTAATTCTTATACCCGTTCTTGGGGCTCAACCACTTTGACACTTCACATTATAGTCCGTTAATTGTTTTGGTTATTTTCAACTCCCCCCCCACCCCCCCAAAAGAATTCTAAAATCATTTGGTAAAAAATTTGAAACTTGAAAAATCCAGTGGGTTTTTTGTTGGAAAAACATTATAAATTTATTTAGAGAAACGGATACTTTAATCAGATGGAGTCTTCCCAATCAGAAACATTGTGTGCCTCTCCATGTGTTCACACCTTTTGTTATGTCCCTTGGTAAGTTTCATAGCTTTGATATAGACATGTACACTTGTTATTTTCCCCTTATAGTTTTCTAACTACTCATTTTTTCCCTGACATAGAGAAAGTTACTGGCTCTTCTTGGATTTATTTTGTTCGTAGCTACCTGACTAAACTTATTAATCATAAGACCTTTTCGGTTCATTCTCTTGGATTTTCTTGGTAATCAACTACATAAAAACAAATATCTGATAACTGTTTCTCCTCTTTTAAAAAAAATGTATAGCACTTGCTTCTTTTAAATATCTTTCTGAATAATGAAAAACAGTGGGGGTAGTACCTTCCTCCAACCCTTAGAGGATCCCTTTGTAATTAAGCATGATTCTGTCTAGTGATATGAGGTAGAAACTTTATCAGGTTAAGAAGTATCCTTCTAGTTATGATACTCTACTAATAGTAGAGTTTTTAAAATCATGCACGGATGCTGCATTTATTGAAGGTCTTTTCAGCATCCATTGAGATGATTGTATATTTTTCCCCTTTAAGTTTGTGAGATATAGATTTCTTAATATTATGCAATTCTTGCATTTTTGGGAGTAAACCCTATTTGGTACATTATTCCCTTAATAAGCCATTGAATTGGATCTAAAAAATGTTTTATTTATTTTTGAAGGAGGGAGGGAGAGAGAGAGGGAGAGAGAGAAAGGGAGAGAGAAAGAGGGAGAGGGAGAAGGAGAGGGAGTGAGGAAGAGGGAGTGAGGGAGAGAGGGAGGGAGGGAGGGAGGGAGGGAGAGAGAGAGAGAGAGAGAGAGAGAGAGAGAGAGAGATAAAGAATGGGGAGGAGCAGAAGGAGAGAGAGATACAGAATCTGAAACAGGCTCCAGGCTATGAGCTGTCAGCACATGAGCAGGGAGATCATGACCTGAGCCAAAGTCAGACGCTTAACCTACTAAGCCACCCAGGCATCCCCAAATTAGACTTTTTAGTTTAATTAATATATTCATAAATGAGACTGGTCTGTGGATCTTCTTTGGGTTAACTTTGTTATTTTTTAGCATTCTCAGTTTTGCAAAATAAGCTAACATATTTTCAGTCTTTACTTCTAGTGGTCCAGATTGAAGCACTCACTTGTAGAATATTTTGGGTTTAGCCCTTTTGTATGGGCTAGTTTCTTGGTTCCATTTTTATTTTCTTCCAAGCTTATTAGTCTGTTCAGTTTCCTATTTGTTTCAATTTTCTAGATCCCAGAAAATTAGCAATTTCAACCATATTGTGAAAACGGTACATGGTACTGGATGTTCTATTTTCTTTAAAATTAAAAAAAAAAAAATCTTGGTGTTTGGGTGGCTCAGTCTGTTAAGTGTCTGACTCTTGATCTTGGCTCAGGTCATGATCTCATGGTTTGTCAGTATGAACCCCATGTCAGGCTCTGTGCTGGCAGCGTGGGGCCTGCTTGGGATATTGTCTCTCCCTCTCTCTGCCCCTTGCTGTGCTCATGCGTGGTCACATTCTCTCTCTCCCAAAATAAAGAAACTTAAAAAAAATCTCATCAGGATCTGTGTTTTCTTCGAACATTGTGCTTATATATTATCTTTCCCTCAAAGATAGTCTTGCTCCAGTTAATGATTTTTAAAATAAAAACATATCTTTTATTATGTATAATTTGTTTCCTAATTCAGTATTTTTTGTTTGTAAATATTAATTCTATGTCTCTACTTTTTAAAGGCTTAGTTTTTCTTTTGTATCTCTTGATCTAAATGATTAACTCATTAGTATTATTTCATTCTTACTTAATAAAATACTAAAGTTATATGATTATATTTTTGCCAGGTATAGCTTTGGTCATATCTAATATGTTTTGGTAAGTTGTGTTTTGTCATGTTTCCTAGGTTGTCTACAATTGCATTTTACTATTTACTCTTTGACCAAAGAGTTATTATAGAGAGTGATTTTTGAAATTTTTAAGCATAGTTTTAACACTTAAACTTTTCTTACTAATTTTTAATTTCATAGTGATCAAAGAAAGTGTACATCTTCTGCCTTTGAATTATATTGAGGGTTTCTTTGAGTGAATCAATAATAATTTTTTGTAAATATTCCAGATGTGTTGGAAAAGCAGATATATTCTCTAATAGACTAAAAGTTTAATATATATCTAATAAAACAACCCTTATAATTTGTTACTCAACTTTTATCTTTAAACTTTTTGCTTATTTGAACTCTCAAAGACTAAGAATAATCTCTTAGCTATTCTGTTTCTATTAATTTTCATATATTTCTGGCAGTTTCATTTCTATATTTCAATGATGTCTTTATATTTGTATAAGAGTACTAAAGCTTTATTGTGATTTTACTTTTTAATAAATATAAAACAACTTCTTTGTCCTGAGTTTTTCTTTGATGATATTTTGACTCCATTTTTTATTTGTTACTGTTTATCATACTTAGACACATCTTTTTACATTTTCCCTCATTTGTCAATTTTATATTCAAGTGCTTTGCCTAACCTATCTGTGGCAGCTTAATGTTTTCCTGCCAATTTGCATGAGCATTTTACATATGAAAAATATTAATTCTTTGCCTCTTTCTTATAAATATTGTTTCTAATCTGTTTGAGTTATAATACTTAATTTCTATGTGGAGAACTCTTTTTGAATCCAATCTATTAGTGTTTACGCGATTTCTTTTGTTGCTTTTATACTTAGAATATACTTCTCCATAGTTTTTGTTTTTTATTTAAATTTTATAACTTTGCAATTTATATGCAGTTTATTTTGATGTATGCTAAGCTATAGATCTAAACAGATTTTTTCCAACTAGGTATCTAAATATTTTGGTGGCATCATTTATTAAATAACTGTTTCCTTTGAGCTGATATGAAACGCTGTTTTTGGTGAATACTAAGGATTGGCTTGCTCAAATTCCAGTCCAGCCTCCAAGTGTGCTTTCCTATAATGCAGAAGTGGGAAATCTGGGCTTTCTTGGGCTTTCTGGGCTTTCTTGCAGCTAAAGTTCAGATGTGCCATCACAGGACTTGAGGAATTGCATCAAAAGAAAGACATCTGTTTTGCTAGCACAAATTATGGCAGAGGCAGGATAGTCTTAAGTGAGTAGATTCCTGAGCTGATAGCCTCCAACAGTGTCCATGGAAGCTTTTATGATCATGATTGGAACTGTGTAAGGTAGGGTCGGGGAATTGTTTGTAGAAGTCAAAATCTGCTTCTCCAACCCTTCTAAAGATTTTGTAATATCTGGTGACAAATCATTTTCTGGTCAAACTAGAGAGAATGGTTTCTGTTATCTGCAGCTGAACCCTACCTAGTATATTGATTTTATCAAACATTAAATTTTTATACATCCCAGGGCCTCATTCTAGATACATATTCCTTTCCACTGAATTTTTTATCTTTGGACTGGTATAAAATGATCTAATTATTTTAACCTTATAATATGTTTTAATATATGGCAGGCCTAGTATAAAAAATATTTATTCTTCTGGATGAACTTTTGTATCACTGACAATTTCCTCATAGTCCTCAGCCCTGTTCCTTGGGGATATTGATTCAATAAGCCGTTTGAAGAAACTGCTCATCTTCTGGTCTGAGGTTCCGGGCTGGGCTCACAGTTTCTTGATAACTCTACTATAATGGTTACAAAATAATTCTAAGATTTAAGGTGAAGATTTTGATAATAAAGTGGAATTTAATTTTCTTTTGGGGGGCATTAATTTTCATTACTTTATAACTGCACCCAACAAAACTTTGTTTATATTTTTATATCAAATAACTTATGAAAAGCTAACATCAAAGAGTTATGGGGGCACCTGGGTGGCTCAGTTGGTTAAGTGTCCAACTTCAGTTCAGGTCATGATCTCGCAGTTCTGTGAGTTCGAGCCTCACATTGGGCTGTGTGCTGTCAGCGAATAGCCTGCTTAGGATCCTCTGTTCACCCCTCTCTTTCTGCCCCTCTCCCGCTGGTTCTCTCTCTCTCTCAAAATAAATAACCTTAAAAAAAAAAAAAAAAGTCTCGACACTTCAACACATCTATAATCCGGAAAATGATCAAAGATTACGTGAGGAGAGGCTGGGTCTAAGATTCTTTGTAATTGCAATCTTTAGGCATAGGAAAATGTAAACTCTCAGAGAATGACATAAAACAAAGGCTCCAAGATAATTTTCTACAAGCCTTTGTTCGTTTGTTTCTTTCTAGACACTTATAAGAGCACTAATCTAGAAGCATATATGAGTTCTGATTTTGACTCTGGCATAGCTACTTTGGACAAAATAGTCCACTTCTCTGGGACTTACTTAGGTTTCCATCCCTAAAATATGGGAATGATAACTCTTCTGGACAAATCATTGGTTTTCAACCTACCATGTAGGTATAGGCATCACCTAACCTGTACCATGCCGTACAAATGTGAATTAACACATTTTCTGTCTTTTACCTACCTTAGTTATCAAGACCTTCTGCTCTGTCTTCTTCATCTAACTTTTCAGCCATCTCTGATTTTTCTTGACCTATCATGAATCTAAAACAGTCACTCATTTGCCTTAGTCATCATCACTCATTTAATTTCCTGGTGAACACCACTAACCTTTGCAAGATCATTGCCCTTCTTTTCTTAAGTGGTTCAGCACTCAAGACTGGGGAAAACTCTTGTTATATGTAAATTTTCTATAGCCATTAGTCTCCTCAGGATACAACATAGTGATTAAGAAATAAAAATGGACATTGATTAAAAAATGTGAGATTAATTTTATATGTCTTAAACTTTCACTGGACTTTTAAAATAAAATGGTTAATGAAAGCTATGAATTACTAGGCTGTCAAATGCTCCTGGGATTAGAAGTAGTAACAGAGGTCTGGGCACTCAATACTGTATTGACTCCAAATCCCAGTGGAATTTGAGGCATGGGGATGTTGAATAGAAAGAACTTGTGAAAATTTGACAATGATTCTCAGGTTCATTTGGAAAAACAATTAGGTACCAATGGATATTTTTTAAAAAGAAAAACAAATCAGAAGTCTTGCCTGGCCAAAATTTCAAGTTTATTATTAAACTATTTAATCACTTTTGTCCTTCGTGCTTTAGGTATTTTGCTTCGTCATGCATAAGATAATTTCATAAAACCTTTGCTAAAGAAAAAATGTATTTTACATGCACACACACACACACACACACACACACACACACACACACACAGTATTTAGTTATTCCAGTGAGGAGAGTGATACATGGTCATAGGAAGAGACTTCAAAAGTGCAGAAAAAGACAAAGGAAAAACAATGCATCCTTTTAATTTTTTAGATATAGTTATATATATATATATATAGTATATATATATAATATATATTATTTATTTATTTATTTATTTATTTATTTATTTATTTATTTATTTCAAGAGAGGGAGAGGGTGATTGGGGTAGGAACAGAGAGATAGGGGAGAGAGAATCCCAAGCAGGCTCCACACTTGTCAGCGCAGAGCCCAGTGCAGGGCTTGAACCCACAAACTGTGAGATTATGACCTGAGCGGAGATCAAGAGTTGGGCGCTTAACTGACTGAGCCACCCAGTGGCCCCAAAGTTTCTATATATTTTTTATTTACACATTAAAAATTTTTTTATGTTTATTTATTTTTGAGAGAGAGAGAGAGAGAGAGAGAGAGAGAGAGAGAGAGAGAATATCCAAAGTGGGCTCCAGGCTCTGAGCTGTCAGCACAGAGCCCGATGAGGGGCTCAAAACCACCAACCATGATATCATGACCTGACCTGAAGTCGGGTGCTTAACTGACTGAGTCACCCAGGTGCCCCTTATACATTTTTATATAAATATTTAAACATTAATCTCATATACATGTAATACATATAACTTGCTTTTTGCACTAATTATATCCTAAACATTTTCTCATGATTCCATAGAATCTTTGACTTGTACCTCTAGAAATTGCACTTTGATAGTGCTAGGCTCTACTAGAAGTGTTTTTTTTTTTTTTTTTTTGGCTTAAAAGATGAACATTTATTTTTCTTCTTAAAAACAAAACGCAGATTTTTGTTTTATGCCAGTAGGTGTCATCCGTTCACACAAAGCACAACCCAAGAAACCTAATATAATCTGACTTAACCTCCATAATTTCTAGCAAATTCCAGTGTTGTGTTTTAGTTTATCTGAGCCTTTTGCATGAAAGGCATTAGGTTCTAAATAGAAACTGGAGAAGACACTACCTTTGCCCTTAGGGTGCTAGCAGAAAAGGAAAGAAGGAAAGAAAGAACAGTTTTAAAATGGAATAAATTTCATAAGCTTGAAGTTATTTTACATCCTAAAAAATATATCAATTACTGGGAGATGGGATTAAAACCTTACTCTGTGTAGCTGCCCAAAAACGGTCAATGATATTGTCATGTTTTTCTGAAAGAGGGTCACCAATCTTGATCCTGTGTGTAAAATTTGAGATGTGTCAAATATAATGAACTATTTTTAAAATATCAGAAATTTATGGAAAATGTTGTGAAATTTAAACATTATAATTACTAGAATTTTTGGCAACATGTAATAATTTTTAAGAGCTTTCGTATCCATTAGATTTTGGTCCTCACACAAATCCTCTGAGGTTATAAATAAGTAAACTTCTGTTCAGAGAAGGTAGACATCTTGCTTAGGGCCACACAGCTGGTAAACAATGAAGCGAGGTCTAGAACAAGAATCTTCTGACTTTATATGGATATTTATATGTATTTATTGCCAAGTGAAAGTTGTCCTTTAAAGCAGAAGTTAAAAATTGATAGCCCCTGGGCCAAACTAGATCTTTAAGTGTTTTGTCTGCCTCCTATAGTACAGGATGAAACAACTTAAGTTTTTAAAATAAGTTGAAAAATTTAAAAATTGGAATATTTTTCATCCAGATGGAGCTTTAAATCTATCTGGAGAAATTCAGAAGATACTGTTCAATTGGACTCCTATTCCATTGTAGCACTGTACAGCTGGATCTAGTCAGCTGCTTCTCCTGTGTGCTCTCCAGTTTGTCCCAGTTTCCACGACTCCCTATTGCCTTATACCAGGTCCGCTTCATTCATTTGTTCCATCTGCTGGGCCCCTGTATGCATATGAGCTTGAGAGTCTTTTGAGTTTCAGTCTTTTGGGAAAGATTATGTACTCATTACAGCAGTGCTATTATGCTTCGAACATTTGTTTTGATAGCTTTCACAATCAGGTTAAGAGTCACATAAGAGAAATTGGGGTGGGTATTTCAACCCACATAATATTTTAATTGACTGGGCATTATCTGCTTTATCATTTGGGTAGTAGAGTGTATAGAATGAGGGAAGCAGGAGACTGAAGCTTCAATTCTGGGGAGTATCAACATCAACATTCAGGAGGAGAGAGACAGGAGAAGAACTGGCAAAGAAGCCCAAGCTGGAAGGGGTCTGAGAGATGGGTGTTAAGAAGAAGATAGCAATGTTTCTGACCATATATGGGGACCGTAGAGGGGCCTTGATGAAATGTTTGAATTAGGAGGCTAAATGTTTCCTTCTGAGAGTTAGACTTTATTCAAGACAAAATAGATCAGAGTAAAGGTATACAAAGTTGTAGCCTAAAAGAACATAATGGCCCTTGGTTCCGATAACTTAATCAGGAATGGGTGGTACTGTTTCAAGATAACGTATGTATAGTATCAACATAAAATACTGTAGCACCAAATGATTCAGAGAGGTCACAGAAGGGAAGGATAGAGCATGTTGGTCGGAGTTGGCATTGTGGAGCTCAAAGGTGGGAAAAACAGTTTCAATGGAATGATAAAGACAGAAATCAATCTACAGTAGATTCAAGAAGATCTGGGAAGTAGTGAAGGGTAGAGACTGAGTGTGGACATCTCCTTCCTAAGCAAGAGAGTAACAGATGGCAGAGGTTACAGAGTCTGAGGAAATGTGTTTGTATTCATGAATGAAGAGATCCTAGCATGTTTATAAACCATAGGAGCCATAGGAAGGTGGTCCAGGGGCAAAGGATGGGACTGGGGACTGGAACCCTGGAAAGACTGAAAGGAAGGAGATGCAGGGAGGTGCTTTATGATGTTTTGAGCAATTAGAATGAAGGCCTTGTTTGCCAAGGTGACTAAGTTAGGGTATTTTTGTTAAAAATATCAATAATGACACTTTCTAGTCACATCTCACACTGACTGTTTTCACCCTTCCTGGAAATGTGCGATTAGTTTGCTGGGCTTCATGAATTAGTAACTCTTAAATGAGAAATTATTTGGCTGTTAAAATGGAATGTTCTTTTGTTTGCTAGTTAGAGATGGACAAATGATTGGATGAGAGATATATCAGGATAATTATTATATGTATTGAATCAATTTCAGTGTGAAATACAAACATCTTGATATTTTTCTGCCCTCAAATTATGACTCAAAGAGCAAAGTGTTAATTGGTGATTCTTTCTGAGGTCATATTATCCCTTCAAAAGTCCAGAACTATTCACTCATTCATTCAACAAATAGTAATGGAGCTTCTACTATGCCCCAGGCAATCTGTTCAACATTGCAGATATGGATGCAAAGAAGGCATCTTCTTTGGAATCTAGTTATGGAAGTGGTTAGTAGCGAATGGATCAGGAAAGGCTTCTTTGATGAACTGATGAGTGTGTAAGCAAAGGCCTGAAGAATGGTAGGATGATTTCTTCAGGAGAAGGGAGGTTGGGGTGGTGGGGAGGGGAAGTAGAGACGTGAAAAGAGCTCCTGGTAGTTGAAGGAAGAGTAGCTTGAGAAATTTGAGAAACACCATGTTATTCAATAAGGCTGAAGTGTTCAATGCAGAAGGAAGAAAGAGCAAATATGGCACGAGAGGAGGCTGAACTGGTGCCCTATTGCAATGGGTCTTGTAAGGAGTTTGGGCCGGATCTCAGACTAACAGGAAGCCAGTGGAGAGTGCCAACCAGGGGAGCAAGATGAATTAGATTTACATTTTACAAAGATTATTTAGCGCTTGTAATGTGGAGACAGATTGATATGGGGCAAGTGTGGGGACAGGAAGGTGCAGAGAGAGATGCTGGAGGCCTGACCTAAGGCAGTGACCCTGGCAAGAAAAGAAGAAAAACAACACGGCAGACAGCCAGGAAGTAGAACGTGGGGCTCATTGGTGAATTCACGAGGAGCAGAGGGGGCTGACACACAGGCTTCTGGCTAATTAAGTGCCAGGATGGTGGTGCCACTCGGAGGAGAAACCATCTTGATTAGGGACAACACTTCTCTTTCACTGCTTTTCTACTTTAGATTGGCACGCCCAGTTTAGGTGTAGCACAGATAACCTTGCAGGTGCTTTTTAACCCCGTTGTTTGAACTCAAATGTTCTGGTGTGTGGGCTCCTGTGCACATGCAAATATCGCCTTCAGTAAGTTTCAAGCAAAGCATAAGAAAGACATTCACCTGTGGAACTTCAAAAAAGTAAGCACACAGACAGCATTACCAACCTTGGTGCCCACAAGTCGAGTAATAATAAACATTCCACTTTTAATGCAACAGACTTTCCACTCCCCACCCTCACTGCTGGCATCTGCACACACAAATCAAAACCGTCTTAAGTCATGGAATAAAAAATGAAAAAAAAAAAAAAAGCAAACAAAAAGTGCTTCCTGTGGGGTGAAGGGAAATTTTTGCCCAGTTTATTTCCAGGCACATGAAAAGTAGTTCTGTATATGTAAAACCACAAGTAATTGTATTCTTAACTGAGATTTTTGAGAAGAGGCAGCACGGACAGGATTTCTCACAGCGGTCTCTGACATAAGGCACATTTACATCGAGGCAAGGCCTGCTCGCCTTTAACGTCAGTTACCTCCAAGTGTCTTACAAACAGAGATTGTGTTGGTTGGGAAAAAGCAGATTTAGAATAAAAGTGTGCATATCCAGTTGAAATGAGCTGAGCCACACCATGATGTGTGTTAACTTTTCTCCCCTTGAGCTATAGAAACATTGCACCTGATTTTTTTTTTTTTTTAGGAAATCTCTTTTGCATTCAAATATTTTCGAACATCATCTAGGACCTAAGCACCCTACTCCCGCCAAAATATGAGACCCCCAAATCATGTTATCAGTGATTTATGGGCAGATAAATGAAGACTGGCATGTGATTAGGGTGTGGTAATTAAGAGTGTGGGATTCAGTTTCGTTGGCTGGGTTTGATTGGACTCCATTACTTACTGGCTGTGTGAGCCTGCACTAATTACTTACTCTCTAACCCTCAGTTTCCTCATCTGAGAAATGGGAATAATAATGAGATCTACGTCACAAAGAGGCTGTGAGCACTGAATGAGATCATTCATGTGAAGTGCAATGTCTGGCACATGGATAGGTACTCAGTTAAGGTTCATTATTAGATTTCTGCCCTGTTTCCCTCTGCGTAACTGCAGCTGAGTGCTAGAATTTGTGATAGCTTTCATCAGATGAAGCAAGAGCTTTCCAAACTCAGTTCCAGAGCTAGGCCACAACAAGGTTAGAAAAAGTCAATTATTCTCCACTGCCTCCTCTTTGCTGGAAAAGGACTCCAGTACAATGACGGCGGGTCTGGAGGCATTTCCACTTGATGCGTCAGGGAGCACGTGGAAGGGAAAGGAAGGAAATCAGGGTAACAGGTTCCCAGTTGCCCAGTGTTTCCTGCTCAGGCTGGCTCAACACCTCAAATAGCTTCTTTCACACCCACTACTGAAGCTGAGGAGCCCTAGAAAAAAGTCTCCCGGGAAATCAGAGACTTAGGTGTGTCATTGCAGGATCAGCCTTGTACCTTACCCTTGGAATCCCTTGGGTCTGACCGGATATCCCTAGTTGCTCCTCTGTAGCACCAAATCTGGGTTCTGCTTCAAAGCCTGGACATTGGACTGAAATCTTGGTTGCCCTGACCTACTGACTTCAGCCTCTCACCTGGCTGTCAGCTCTGCAGGCTGAGAGTAGATCCTGCCCCATTACTCCCCAGAAACCCAGCCTGGATCCAGCATCTTGGAAGCTGGTTCAGACTTCTGGATGGTTCAGCAGGCTGTGGCCTGGATGGCTCTACGTGCACTGGTTAAGAGTGAGGAGTCTGGAGCCAGACTCTCCGAATCCTAGCACTGCCACTTCCTATCTGACTTGTGCCAGTACTTTATAACTCTGTGCCTCAGTTTTTCTCATCTGTAAAATGGCAGATTAGTAGTCCCCATCTCACAGAATGATTAGGAGGATTAAATGAACTAATACACGTATAAAACATAATATAGGGGCGCCTGGGTGGCTCAGTAGGTTAAGCACCTAACTCTTGATTTCAGCTCAGGTCTTGATCTCATGGTTCGTGAAATCAAGCCCTGCATCAGGCTCTGCACTGTTGGGATACTGTCTTTCTCCCTCGGCCCCTTCCCCCTGCTTGTGCTTTCTCTCTCTCTCAAAATAAATAAACATTAAAAACACATAATATAAACACACATACATAAATAATCCAGATTAATGTAATGTTAGCTATATTCTATGTTTTATACATATTACATCTGTATCATTTTACATTTAGTTTTGTACATGTTTTGTGTTAAGAGGAGTATTCCATATAAATTCCATATAAACACTTACATACATAAAAATCTCCTTATTTATATAATAATAATTATTGTTGTTGTTATTATCTGTTCTATCCCCCCACAGGGATGGAGAGACTACGGGTGGGCTTTTCAACTTTCTTGCTTTCATTTGGGGCTATCGATACAGAAGTTCTGGTTTCTACAGACTGCTGTAATATGCAGAGCAGGGTTTAAGTTGGATTAACATGTGATCCATCGTTTGGGGAATTACAATCTACAGTGAATGTGATATAAGTATTTGTCAGACCCTTCTGTCGCTCCTCTTCCAGATGCATCTTCTATTTCAGTTTCTGTAATAATTTCCTTTATTGTTTGTCGTGTTTCAAAGGCTTTCTATGTCTGGAGCAAATAACACAAGACAGAAAGGCGTCAAAAAATAGGCTATTTATCATGTGGCTGTTTTCACATCCTGTTATCCCTAATAACTATTTTTTTTTATTTTTAAAAAATTTTTTAACGTTTATTTATTTTTGAGACAGAGAGAGACAGAGCATGAACGGGGGAGGGACAGAGAGAGAGGGAGACACAGAATCGGAAACAGGCTCCAGGCTCTGAGCTGTCAGCACAGAGCCTGACGCGGGGCTCGAACTCAGGGACCGCGAGATCATGACCTGAGCCGAAGTCGGACGCGTAACCGACCGAGCCACCCAGGCGCCCCGCCTAACAACTATTGATCAGTGGAGTAGGGTGGTTCTGAGAATAAGCATGGGCTCTGTCTCTGGTTTTATTGGAGCCAGGATGAGGGTAAAGTCTGTTCTCAAAATTATCAGCAATCCATGGATTAAGCTGAACCCCATAAGCAGTAATGCCTCTCAAATAGCCATTGACATCAATCGAGAGAGACACCTCCTTGCCTTGATGGTAAGTGTGACACTACATAAACCCTCACAAAACCCACTTCCTTTCCAGCAAATAGAAAACAGTTGAGAACATGAATTCACTGTCAGCTTTGAACACTGGGGAGGATTGTATCTGTTTCTGGCAAACATGAAGTTAGACCTCTGCTATTTCCTTCTCTTCTGCTTTCAAGTTGAAGTCCTAACAGGTAAGTGGCCCATTTAATATTTCTCACTAAGTTATAATTCAAATGAACATGAAAAGAAACCAAAGGTAGGAAAAGTCAGGCGCCAAATAGAAGGGGTTTCTGTTTGTTTTTTTGTGTTTTTGTGTTGTGTTGTGTTGTTTTTGTTTTGAAAGCAGCAACAATTACAGAAGAGCCCCAAGCACTTGGGCTCAGGGTGTCTGTGGCGGTGCAGCTGCTGAGAGCGTGGAGTTTGTACCGCTTCCTTTGATATTGTGTTTTAAGATGAAGAAAAAGGTTTCATCCGACCATTAAAATTTTAAATTACCTGCTTGGAGTTACCTGTGAGTGGATCAAGTCGAAGAGTGGCTTACTGTTCTCAGAGAAAGATGAAAGGCAAAATGACTTGTGTCAACTGAATGAAAATAAAATAGTCTTGGCATTTGGACTGGGAATTCTTTTTGAAGGAGAAAATAAAATGGAAGGGCTTTGAAAAAAAAAAAAAAAGGATTTTGATTTTCATCTTATCTGGGTGATCTTGTGTCAGATATGCCACAGGCTGCCACAGAGGTTTTATTTGACGCTAAGTGTCAGGGTCCCTCAAAAAGGCCAAGGAGTAGTGGATGATGTAAAAAGACTCCCTAGCCTCTGGAGACATTAAGGAAAAACAAGCAACCATTCTAAAGTCCTCAATTCTCTCTCTTAGATGGCATATGTCAGACTGTTTGAACGATTTAAATAATGCTACCTACAACTAAATTAATAAACAGGTTTCTGCTGCTTTTAACTTGGTACATTTTTGTAATACTTTTATCCTTCACTCTGATCCATGTTCTTGAGGTTGGCAAAAGCAAAGTGAAATTACATTAAGTTGGAAAGTTCTATTAACACTGAAAGTGAAAGCAGAAATTTAGTAGGTATAATCTTATTTAGCTAGACATAAATTTTGCAGTTGTACAAAGAAATAGATTTTACTTTTCTCTCCAAAAAACTAAAGCAAAAGCGGATTGGTCAAATGTTTCATCCTGTGGTAGTTCAAGGTGGCCCAAATGCTCTTAAGTAACGAGGACTGAGGAGTGAACAGAGTCTACTTACAAGTTCCAAAGCCAGCTTGGGACTACTTGCTTGTTTTTAAGGCCTTTTCCACAACCCAGTGAAATCTTTTATTGAACAACAAATGAATAGCTTTGGAATGGATATTTATCCATTCATTCATTCATTCACTTATCTATTCATTCATGCAGCATCAAGCACTTGCCAGGCAGGAGGTACTGTGCAAGCTGCTGTGTGAACAATGATGAGCAAACCCTTATCAGCCCTGCTCTCATGACGCTAACTGAATGACTGAGACATTAATCCAGTAATCCCATGAATTAGTGATCACTATAGCCAGAATTCAGAGGATGTCACAAAGAATCCTCTCTAGACGGAGTAGATATGGAGGTGGGGTTTGGAAGCGATATTCAAGTCTTTTCTGTGGACGTGGCACTTGAATTAAGATTGGAAGGATAAGTAAGAATAAATGGGGAGGATCGTATGAGAGTGAGGAAGAAGATTCCATACCAGGAAAAGAAGAAGTGCAAAGGAGCTGTAGCAAGAGGAAATGAATTAAGGTCAGGAAACTGGAATAAGGTAGATGTGCCTGAAGGAGAGGGGTTTGGGAAGGTATAAGACGATGCTGGAAAGGAGAGCATAGAGCAGACCATTGAGACTCTATGGGCCATTTAAAGAACTTTGGATTTTTTCCAAGAACATTGGCTCAAGTCATTGAAAGGTTTGTACTGCCAAAATGAACCCCAGTATGTTAAACCCACTTGGGCACTTAGAGTTGTTGATAATGTGCTTATTATCAGTCTGATACTTGAATTAATAATCGTGTTATTTCTATGGAAGGATGAATCCAACCTAGGTAGAGTTATTTCGAGTTGTTAGACTAAGCTGGTAAAGAAATTGTGCTTCTACAACGATGTTCATCTTAAGCTCTAGTGGAATAATACCAGAATTCACTCTTACCACACAGAACACTATGCCATGTGACAAGCCATTTCTTGGTTTGACAGGCGGCAAAACAGGCATGAATGACTAAATGGAGATTCTAAGTTGCTAACAGTCTCCATGTTCAAAATACCATCACGATGCATATATCTAGGACCCAACGGTTCTTAAGAGCCTAGAAGAAGTATGCCAAGCCCTTGCAGGTCTTTTCTTTTGGCATATTTTTAATCCTCCCAACTAAGTAAGCTCTCTCATCCCACAAAAAGGGGAGTATTCTTATCTTCAGGTGATGTTTGAAGAATCTCAGACCAGGAAAGGCTGAGTGATTTGTTACATAGTAATTAGTGGCAGAACCAAGATTACAACACAAAATATACCTGACTCCAGATTTCACATTCTTTCCTCATTGTGTTGAAGTAGCAAGAGCTATAACAAATTGTAAAAGGAGAGAAATTCTCAGGTTTGCATTTGGTTGATGAGTTAATAGGTTGGAAACCTTGGTGATTTCTAGTCTTTAAAAAAATATTTTTTTAATATTTATTTTTGAGAGAGAGAGAAAGAGACAGAGAGAGAGAGACAGAGTACGAGCCGGGGAGGGGCAGAAAGAGAAGACACAGAATTCCAAACAGACTCCAGGCTCCGAGCTGTCAGCACAGAGCCTGACGTGGGGCTCGAACCCATGAACCGCAAGATCATGACCTGGGCCAAAGTTGGACGCTCCACCGACGGAACCACCCAGGTGCCCCAGTGATTTCTAGTCTTAACCATTGATCTCACTGTAAAATTTAACAAAGTCATCATCTTGTGACTCTGGAGTAATAGGAAGCTCCTCATTGTAAAAGGGTCTGGAAAAAACGTGAACCTCTACCTGGGTTTGGAAGACCCTCTTTCTATACCTTATGGGCAGTGAGAACCATGTGGATGACCTTATGAATTCTGATTTCAGAAAGACCACTCTGAAAGCAGCGTGGATGCTGTACCTGAGTGGGAATGATGGACGTGAGACGGTGCCTAATAAATGTGCACGTCTCACGATGTGTTCTGGGAAGTGCCTGGGAGGATAACCCTCAGGTGCAAGTTGAGCCTTGCTGTTGATTCCAAGGCATCCAATCTGTGACCCCTGAATTCCATCACCTCAGGAAAAACAGCCCGTTGCTGCCTGCAGACGGGCTCCCCCCTGAGATTAGAGAGAAGCCTGCTGATCCGAGCTGACCTTCAGCCCCTCCCACAACCCCCTCAAGTAGTCATGTTGGAGTTTTAAAAACCCAGATTGTTGACTTTTTTCCCCATTGATGAATTCAGGCCATTCCCAGTCAGTGTGATGAGCCTGAAAATCTGATACACTTGATTTTATCCCTTCATTGTCGTGTTTATTTCTATTTCTTTTCCTTTGCTGTTGTATCCTTTTAACTAAGTTTCTTTTAACTTCCTTCTTTGCTTCTGTAATTTAGAAGGTTCGCTACAGTTCTTAACTGAGTAGTCATTATGTTTAGAGCATCTTGAGTGCCTATTATTGGATTAAAATAATGACAATGGCCTTGCCTGATGTGCTGACTCCACACTCCCCATTGATCTGAGAACTCCTGAAGGTTCTTCCCGTCCCACTCTCACGCTGTCCAGTTAGCACAACCCCGCCCCAATCTTGGGCTTTGAAATAATAATTGCAGATCATTGCCAGGTTTCCTCTTACAGTATTTCTTGTCTGTTTTAAGGATCTCTCCTTCACACTTCCTTCACCTATTTTCAGTGCCAGCACCCCTCTTGCCATCTGCTCCTGTCTTGTGATCTCTGTTTTGATACAGTGATTAGAAGACTTCTATCATTTTCTGCAGATACCCCGAACTCTGTGAATTCCAGCACGGGTAAAGAAGTCTTTAACTCTGATGGGTGACCAATATCTTTTCTGGGAATAGGATTCCTGGACTGAAGTCTTTTCTCTGAATTCTCTGTGGATTCCCATCCACTGTCCGCTGGCTTCTAGGGTTACAGGTGAACAGTTCCATGCTACTCTGATTCTCACTCATTTGTAAGTAACTTTAAAAAAATCTCTAGGATCTTGTATGCTATTTATTTCAATATTGGAATTCAGGAATTTTGCCAGGGCATGCCTAAGCTCTGAGTATTTTCATTAATATTGCTTGGGACTGAGTGAGCCTTTTCAATCTGTAGACTTGAGGGTTTTGTTTTGGTTTTTTTTTTTTTTTTTTTAATCTTCAGGGCTATTTTTCTCCCCATAGTTTAATCATATCTTTTTCTTTGTCTTTTTCTCTTCTTTCTAGGAATATCTATTATTCTCATGTATGATCGTGAGTGCTGTGTTTTTTCATCCATAGTGAACTCAGTGGCTTTCCTAATTTCTCATTGTTATTGGCAATCCACTCAGATGAAGTGCAATAGCATAGTTTTTAAATGGCTAACAGCATATTCCCATTTCTTGGTAGAAACAGAATGTAGGTGTGTAGACAGGGCCTGATTCTCATTTTTGTTTTGCTCACTGTAAGGTGTATAGACTTGTTTGACTTAAAAAAAATGGCCTCAATATTTGCAGTTGTAAACTGAGCAAAACCCACAACTTATGCTACCTTCCTAGCTTAAGGATAGGAAATTTCTATGCAAAAGGATTTATTAAACTTTGTAAATAAAAATCATCTCTAGCCTTTTAATACCCAAGGAAAGGGCCACATTTACTCATTAAAGGCTCGTCTGTACTATTGCTATTCTAATAAATTGAGTCCTTCAAATGGCACTTTTTGGTCATCCTAAGTAAAATATGACCTTTGGTATTTGAAGACTTCTTATGAAAATTCAAAACTAGGGGCACCTGGGTGGCTCAGGCGGTTAAGCATCTGACTTTGGCTCAGGTCATGATCTTGCAGTTCGTGAGTTCAAGCCCCACATTGGGTTCTGTGTTGCCAGTTCAGAGCCCTCTGAGCCTGGCGCCTGCTTCTTTGTCTCCCTCTCTCTTTGCCCCTCCCCTGTTCTCTCTCTCAAAATCTGAACATTAAAAAATTAAAAAAAAATCAAAACTATATTTTGGAAAGTAGAACTTAAGTATTTAGAAAGTATACAACACAAATGAAAACTGTTAGTCAAAACATGATTTTTTTCATTGCTTTAGCCTGTAAGGTTGATCAAAACAGACCAAGATTTCCAAGTTTAAAGAGCGTCAGATGTTGGGGATATGGTCCTCCTCTGGGTCACGTATAACGTATTGATGCCTGTTTCTACTTTGCGTGAGGCAACGCTAAGAAAAATCGAGTTGACTCTAGGGACAGTGACAGACTCACGAATTTTGGTTCTGTCAACCACTAGTTCTGATAGTAGCTTTTGTTTGTCGGAGCTGTGTTGACATAGGCATGGCACTTTCAACAAGCAATTAGAGATCATTTTAATATAGCTGTTTTGAATTTGAGAAATCAGACTTTTTACAGCCAACGTTTATATTTTCCTAGGACTCATCACCAAAATGTCCATTCATGGAAAACAACAACAAACAAACAAATCCTCTAGTTCACAAGAAAAGTTGTGTTTATGTTGTACTATGTCTAAAACAAAAATCTCCCATTATTTCCTGTTTGTACCTGTTGAATGATAACGAAAGTTTGTATATGTGAATCCATGTTTTTACATGTCTACAGGCAGAGAAGTTACAGAATAAAAGAATTTTGTCAGAGCAAAGAGCTAGACTTTGTTGCAGATTCAAATACACAGGGTAGCTCATAGCTTAACACATGGTTGTTGAATGAGCATATCTAAAGAAATGTGTTCAGCACAAAGTAATTTTATATCTAAGAAATTATTTTATGTATTTTTGGTATATGATAACTTTTTAAATCACAGAATACATATGTGGCATCAATGTAAATAGTACTTAAAGTACTTGGGATGATAATATACCCAATACATCTGGAAGGAAAAGAAATATCCAAACATAACTTCCCAATCAAGTTTAATGTTAAACCTTCTTTTTTTGTTTCTTTTTCTTTTTTTTTTCAGCAAGTCTCTTTAGCTTCTGGGCTTCAGGTTCTGTAGCATTAGGGGGTTGGACTAGATTACTGGACTAAGAGGCTCCTTAAGAATGCAGGCTCTGGTCTCAGATTGTCTAGGTTCATATTATGGTTCCACCACATACTGGCTTAACAACTTTGGGCCAGTGATTCAAGCCTCTGTTTCCTCAAAATATGAAAGTTTCCTTAAAATAGAAAATCCAACATAAAAGACTGTTATGAACATCAAATTATGTATTGCATGTAATGCATTTAACAGTATTCAACATAGGAGAAACTCTCAATGCTCATAAATTGCTGTTGTATTATTATTTGGAAACTTTTGAAAGCTGAAATATTTATTTAACTTCCAGACCTATTAGGCTTCAGAGAATTGGCCAGGTAGCATTCAGTTTGAGTCTTTGTCTTTGGACTGGGAAACAAGTATTCTCCAGTAAACAGAATCTCTTGCTCTGCTTTTCTCGTTCTTCTCCTCAGTCCATTGCAGGACATTTGCCAAACATGCTCAGCCTCCGTGTTTTTCTATGCATTCATTTATTTTATTGAGCTTATAAAATGTTCTAACTCCTTGGATGGTTTAGGTGACCATACTACAGTTCTCATCCTTGTGAAGCTCATGGTTAAATGAGGAAGACAGACAAAATAATTATGATCAAAGATGATATGCATTATAAATATGTTGGTGTAAACAAAGTATTATTGAGAGCATAGAGATAGGTGTCTTTGTCTGGGGTCTCAGGGACCAATTTAAAATGGTTCTTAAAGAATGCATGGGGGGGGCGCCTGGGTGGCGCAGTCGGTTGAGCGTCCGACTTCAGCTCAGGTCACGATCTCTCGGTCCGTGAGTTCGAGCCCCGCGTCAGGCTCTGGGCTGATGGCTCAGAGCCTGGAGCCTGTTTCCGATTCTGTGTCTCCCTCTCTCTCTGCCCCTCCCCCGTTCATGCTCTGTCTCTCTCTGTCCCAAAAATAAATAAAAAACGTTGAAAAAAAAAAAAAAAAAAAAAAAAAAAAAAAAAAGAATGCATGGGGGTTTCTAAGAAGACAAAGAAGTACCAGGATATTCTAGTTTATGGGAATAGTTTAAGGATGTGAGAAGAATGGCCAAAAATTTAGTATAGGTGGACCATATATGGTCCACAGATTGTGAAAAGAGCTGGTGTCATGCTAAGAAAATTGATTTTTTACCTCATAAGTAACAATATAATAGAGACTTTAGGCTGGGGAGTTAAATGCTTTTTAGGAACACAATTTTGGAAGCAGCATGGAGGATGGATTTGGAAACGGAGAGACTGCTGCTGAGGCCAGTCAAGAAGCTTCCACAGAGGAGGGAAGACACAAAAATGCCTTGGATTGGCAACAGAAATAGAGAAAAGCAACTGAATTCAAGAGATATCCTTGAGCTAAAGTCAACGGGACTTAGTGGCCAATTGGATCAGGAGAACCAGAGAGAGGGAGGTATGAGGAAGGGGGTCAGACTAGTGACTCCCTTAAATGACAAGGTTTGGGTTTGGGAGTGAATATTGAGTTCAGGTTGGAAATGTTATTCTTGATCTATCAGAGGAAACCAGATAGAGATGTTGAAAGGAAACTGGTGATAAAGGACTGGAGCCAAGGGAAGGGGTGGCTGAGATAAAGGTGAGTGTTACTAGAGTAGAGAGGAGAGCTGGGGCCTTCAGTGTAACAAGCTCACCCAGCCAATGCCTTGTCTATGCGCCCAAAGGAGGGATGGGAAGTAATGTGGATATTCTTGGGTGCCAATAAAATTCTTTCTCCCTCCCCTTCTGTGTAAGAGACTTGGGCTCATTTAATCTCATGTAATTTCCCTGGTGGGGCAATTTTAAATCACTGACAATGAATTAACTAGGAAAGTAACTTGTTTGCAACTTAACTGTTACTTCATGAATATTGCTACAAAGCTTTATAGCATATTTGATATTCTTCTGTTTTTATGAAGAAAGTTTTTACTAGAAGAAAATCATTTTTCCATATTTTTCTTATTCTGTAATAGGATACACACTTTAGAGGACCGAGGGTTGTTTTACCCCCCCCCCCCCAACAAATTTCCTTGGAGAGTAAAAACAATACACATATTTGTGTGTGTGTGTGTGTGTGTGTGTGTGTGTGTGTGCGCGCGCACACGCACACACACGCTTTTTTGGCTTTTTGATTTTCTCCTCACTTCTTCACATCTTTTGTCTTTGTTAGGAAGTTAGATCAGATTGGGTTTATTTTGTTTATCCTCCCTACTCACTTCAATCACTTCTTTGGAGTATGGATGCCTTTGAATAGTAATGTAAGTATAGAAATGATGCGTGTGTAAAAATATGTAATCAGGATTCTAAAAGTTTTAGCCAGTAGACTCATAAAAAATGACAATACTTTAATTAAAGGTGAAAAAAAGTGGTAAATGCACATTTTTTTAAATGCCAACATTTCTTAGTAAAAGATAAAATGTAACAAACCCTAAATAAATGTTGCAGTTTTTAGGACTTCACCTCTTATGTCACACTCATGTGCCTGCTAAGCTAAAGTTTATTGTTTGATTACAGAAAACATGTTTAATAAGCACTATCAATAATTGCATACTCAGGAGATCTTATCTTTCTATCGCTCTGAGACCTTTGTGGAGGTTTGTGGTTAGAAGTCTGAGTTAAGGAGAATGAAATAAAATTACTGTTTTGTCTGACACCCCCTGCAGTTGTGTGGGTTTTCTAAAGTGTTTTTGCCAAAAGATTTCAACAGGGGATAATACAACTGCTTACAAGGAGTCCTGGCAGGATGGGTTCCAGTAAGGCCATCTTATACTATAGAAATGGAATGGTTTAGATATTTAAAAAAAAAAAAAAAAACAACGTACAAATAAACTCTTCTGAGCCACAGTACAATTCTCAGGAGAATGATCTTTTCTTCTGACTTGTTTTTTTTTTTTTTTAAACAACTTCCACAGTTCCCACGCCCAGGGGATACCAATGTTCTTATCCCTTAAATAATTTGAAAACCTAAAGAAATCACCTAATATAAGGACCGTGATTTTACTCTTGGAAACATTAGTCCACTGATGTCAAGAGTAAAGTTATAACAATCATAGTTAGCAGCAGTTAACAGGTTTGAACCTCTATTGGGAAGGTTGTACCCTTTAGACATGGTAGTCTATGTGATTAAGAAGACACAATACCTGTTCTCCAGAGTACTTATAATCCAGGAGTACTAACAGGTAAACAGATATGGTAGCAAAACAAAAACTAATACTTAATATTTAGATTTTAAGACCCATTACTCGGAGTCAAGAGGACATATTTCTATTGTGTTTTAAATAATGTATTAAGTGCTGAAAGATATAGCATGATGTTTTATCCTAAGTCACTAACGTGCTGTAGTTATGAAACATCTGAGTGTATTAGAAGAATCATTGGTCCAGGGGCCCGTCTTGGCCGTACATTGGGCAATTTTAAAGACTGTGCACTCTGGAGGATCTAAATAATCAACCAGGTTTAAACTTGTCCTCTGTAGAGAAAGAGAATCATCAATCATCTAAACAAGTCTTTATGAACCTAGTAGATATTTAAAGAGAAAGAATCTGTTTCTTTAGAGCTCAGAGAGAATTTTCTTTAGAATCTGACATTCCATTTCAGGAGATACTCTTCATGCTTGATTATACATTTGCATGTGCTTGCTTCTAGAAGAAAGACAACATGGCATAGCTAATCATGAGATCATGTTCCAGCAACGAGCTATGGAATCCTGGGCAAGATACTCACTTTTCTGCCCCAAGTCTAGCTTGATAAATGTAAATATAAAATGAAAGGCTTAACTGGATCATTTCTGAGAGCCCTTTTGGTTCTTACATTGTATATTTTATTCATCGCCCCAGATTTATAACATCACCGAAATCTACATATTCATTAGTTCATCTCTGTGTCTAATAAATATTTATTATGACTTACTACATACTACAGATGCTATTGTAGATAGTTGGGATGGATTGGTGAAGGAGATCAACAAGGTACCTGGTTTTAAATAGTGGGGTAAACCTGATGTAACAGTGGGGTAGCCAGACAATAAATAAGTAAATAAATAAACCAGATTATTTCAGGCAATGATAAATATTTTCTCTCAGGTAATAGGACAGAAAATGACTTGGGGGTGTACTTTGGATTGAGTGGTCAGTGGTCGCTAAAGAAGTAGTAGTTATGTGAAGACTGGAGAGAACATTCTAGGTGAAAAAGCAACAAATTTGAAGCCCAGGGGACCAGCTTCTTATATTTGAGGAATAGAAAGAAGAGCAGTATGACTGCAGCGTAGTGAGTGACTGGTATAAAATGGTGTTGGAGAGCTACGTAGGTCATGCAGGTCATGGAAACTAGGCTGAGGAGTTGAATTTAATTCTAAGTGAGATTTATGTTTCATAAGCAGGGCAATGACACAATCTGTGGATGTTAGAAGATCATTCTGGCTTTCCTGAAGAGAATAGATGGTAAAAGGGCAGAAGTGAGAGCAGCAAGTTAGGAGACTCTTGCAGTCCTAAAGAGAGATGATATGGTTTGGCCCAATTGAAGTTTAGATACAGGAGCAGTGGATAGACTCAACCAGACATAAAACAGAAGTACAGGAAGTTAGGCCTTCTTCCCGTAGACAGACTTTAACATGATCCTGTAAGCTCAGTCTGTAGTGATCACTGTCTCGCTTCATGTGGTTGCCTGCTTCCATTACCTGTCCCTTGGTTGTTGCTAGTGGCACTTCAACCATAGATTAAACCCAGAATCTTTTCTGCACCCAAGAAGTTGTATTCCCTGTGGACAAATAATCTAACCTGTCCGGGTCTTCAGAAAGAATTGGACTTGTATAATTTCTAAGTTTACCAGGTCTAATTGTTTATGATGCTGAGTGGGGGTTGAACCATGTTACAAGAAACACAAATGTGAAGGAGAAGGTGTTTTGGGGAGTCTGAAACACAGAGAGACAGTGTCTATGAGAACTTAGATGGAGATATGTTAGGGAGGAAGGTGAGGAACTTATCAAAGACTGTGGGAAGGGAGATTTTGGAAGATGATTTTATAAGAAGTGGTATGTAAAAAAAAAAAAGTAAGCTGAGATAAAGGAAGAAAGAACAGAAGAAAGATTGGTGAGGGGAACTCTCACAATTTTTAACTTCTGGTACAGCAGAGGAACTGATCAAACAGATCTGACACTCAACCAAAACGAACACTGGCTATAAAAATTGGTGTTATGACACCAGCACTCCCAGTTGAATATTAGATCTGGAGATGAGAATATCCAGGAAGGGTGAAGAAAAGATTCTAGTTGTTTCTACAGTTATAAGAAACTGATACATTCTGATTTTCCTTAAATTATCTGCCGACCCGCTAAATGCTTTAGCCATGGTTATAGGAATGATCTCCTTTTGATAGTGTTTTTTCACATGTCTCCAAAGGCTAAGGAGCATTTTTAATCAGGTACTGGAGCATATCTGTTCTACAAGTGCCAAAGTAATTATGAAGCACTTGATTAAATGTCATACTTGCTTCTTTTAATTGAAAACATTCAAATTGCAGACTTAGAGTTGTCAAATGGTTTTCCAGATGAAAAGCTTAAGCATTGGTTACGTAGAAACAGAAGTCAGGCTTCTTATCACTATCTTTAATAATAAAAAGCCCACCTAGATTAAATATGATAAAGTGAACAAGTCAGAGTGCCCAGCAGAAATGACACTTTGGAATCCCCAGCTACTCCTCTGATGTCAATGGCACACATCCTTGGCATTATCACTCAAGAAAAACTTAGGTAGTCTTCTTAGCCCTACCTAAACACTTTCACAGGCAAGGAAGATAGTCTCATTCAATTTATTTCTCCTGACCCCCCTGGAATATCCCAGTAAGATTCTGGAACAGAGAAGACTATTGGAACAACAACAAAGTAATAGCTTATCTTGCAGTCTTCTTTGGATAGGTTTTGATCCTGGATCCCTAGTGAGTAAGTGTTGGAAAGAACTTGAAGATGTTTTGGTACTTCCTTATTTCACAGATGAAGAGACCAAAGTCAGAGGGGTACCAGAGTCACAGACTTGCTATGGGAAGGCCAGAATTTTCCTCTCATTTCCTTGGGAATCACTGCATTGCATCTTCCACTACTCTGCACTGCTGATCATTACCTTTCATCTTGTGTTGGGTTGTGGGTCATAGTGTGGGCATGGGGCAGAGAAGAGAAACTGCTGACAAAACATCTTCAGAAATACAAGATAGGGCATCTATGTCTATGTGTTTACATGGTGGCCACAGACACTTTGGCCCCAAGATCTCTGTAGTTTACTTGCTGCCATTCTAAAGTCCTGGGAAAATTTGCTCTGGACATTTTTAAAAAATTTTTTAAATATTTAGTTTTGAGAGAGAGAGGGAGAGGGGAGAGGGGAGAGGGGAGAAGGGAGAGGGGTGGGAGGGAGGGAGGGAGGGAGGGAGGGAGAGAGAGAGAGAGAGAGAGAGAGAGAGAGAGAGAATGAATGAGCAGGCGAGGGACAGAGAGAGGGAGACACAGAATCCAAAGTAGGTCCCAGGCTCCGAGCTGTCAGCACAGAGCCTGACATGGGGCTCAAACTTGCAAACCATGAGATCATGATCTGAGCCAAAGTTGGATGCTTAAATAACTGAGCCACCCCCTCCCCCTTCCCCCGCTGGTGCCCTGGACATTTCTAAAGAAACTGAGAACCAGCCCACTGATTTTATTCTCTGCAGGAGAATAGAGTCCTAAACATCAGAACAATAGTCATACAGCATAATTTATTTTCACATAAATAAGTCCCCAAGAAAATATCTTTCATTTTAATCTAATGTAGACTGCATATATATCCATGCTATCAGTTATTTCCTTTTGCCTTTTGCTTACATTGTTTCCTCTATTTTTAAAATGAAGACAAGCATTATTTTCCTTCTGTATAGTTACAAATTTTTGTTCTAGAACAAGACATATATACAGAAGACTGAACATCAGTGCACAATAAATAATTATAAAGCATACTACCTTGCCTGCATAATCACCACATCTCAAGAAATAAAACACTGTCAGCACACAGAAGCCTTTCTACCCCCTGGGTTTTGCTTCCTGATCCACCATTTCCTTCCCTTTATGTAAAACCATTAGACTGAACTTTGTGACATCCATTTAGGTTATATTTTGTATTTAAAATTTTCTTAGTGTTTATTTATTTTTGAGAGAGAGAGACAGAGACGGAAAGAGAGCATGAGCAGGGGAGGGGCAGAGAGAGAGGGAGACACAGAATCTGAAGCAGGCTCCAGGCTCTGAGTTGTCAGCACAGAGCCCTACACGGGGCTCAAACTCACGAACCAGGAGATTATGACCTGAACAGAAGTTGGACACTTAACTGACTGAGCCACCCTGGCCCCCCCGTTTCTATTTTCTTAGTCATTAGGCAAGAAATCACAACATGCATACTTCACTTACCAAAGTTTCTCATTATACATACCTTTACTATTTCACTTTGTTTTTTATTGTTGATGTTGAGACATCACCTGCCATTCTAATAGTTCCTTCTCTGAAGGTAAAGCGTCTCTTTTCTATGGCTGCTTTTAGGATTTCCATTACGATGTATCTAGACGTGCACATTTAAAAAAAAATCTGCTAGTGATTTGTTGGGATTCTTGAATCTGGATGATGACTGCACTTCAAATAATTTTTCTAACCTAAGTTTCTAGTTCATCAATTCTCTCTTTAGCTCTAATATGCTTTGAAAATATCCATGGAATTTTTAATCATAGTATGGATTTTGCCAGTTTTATTTGATTCTTTTTCAAATTAGGTTTTTTGTTTCTTTTAGTTTCCTTTGCTTTGCAGAGGTTATTAGAAGTTTGTCTTTTACTGCCTTAAATGCAGTAAGCCCCGTTGTTTGTTTTGGGATCTGACAATTCAAATATAGGACTTTAAGGGGGCTTTGTTTCTGTAGTCCATTGTTTGTTTTGTTTCCTTGCATGTCTGATTAACTTTTTTGGTGTGCTTGTCATTGTTTTTAAATATTATTTGTGGATAGGCTTTGAGGCCTACGATGTAAATCTTTCTTCCTAGAATAGTTGCATTTTTACTCTCAATAGCCTAAGGGTAATAATGATCCAAAGTGACCCTGAACAAAATTCAAGGATTTAGGTTTTCTGGACCATTGAAGTGATGTGAGCTGGTTTCCTTCTGCTTTAACCGTAGTCCAAGAAGGGAACCGTTTGAGATCCCAACTTACTGAGAGAGGATGGCCTTCTAGGTTTCTTACTCTGAAGACTCTGGGAGTTGAGGCATGAAAACAAAAATTTGAACCTGGGAGAACAGCAAACACTCTCAGAGTAAAAGCAACTTCTAAACTCTGCTCATCTCTCTGAGTTCTGGTTCTTCAGATTTAACCCACCAATTTCTTCTCTTTGCTAAACCTTGTTAAGCCTTTTAATAATATTTTTTAGACCTTTTGTTCAGCAATTTTGGTTGTTTGGGTGTGGGAATTTGTTGGAATCTGGGCGGTCATAACCAAAAAACTACAACACTTATGCATATTTTCACAGTCAAATCTCCAAGTTGAAAATCTATCCCCTTGTAATATGGAATCTAAATTAAAGAGATCTAAATTAAAGCCTGTAGATATTAAGAAAAATAAGTAACTGTGCTAAATCTTAAATAAAATTAGGGCAATTAGTGCAAGCAGAGTTGTGGCAGGTGAATCTACCCTCATCATGTTTAGTCATATCATAAATTAAAGTTCTTTCAGAAAGCAACATGGCAATACGTAGTGCCATAACATGTTTAAACAGTTTGACTAGGTCATAAAAGCAAAGTGCTAAAAATCACCCTAATATTCAACATTGGAATGCTTTAACAAATTATATATTAACATTATGTCCTAATATACATACAGTCATTAAAAAGGACGACTGTGACAACTATGTAAGAAATGGAACTTTTATGATATATCATTAAGTGACAATAGCAGAACACAAAGAAATATGTCTACAAAACAAGTGTATATCTGGAAGATAGAGGGGAAATATACACAGATAGTATGTCTATTTCACAATAGGGCTGGACAACTTTTTTTCCTTCAACATTCTTTTTTTACTTGCTATATTCTCTTTAAGAATAAAGACAGGTTTCAAAACTTAAGCAAAAAAACTTCCGTGCTAATAATTTTCCCAATTTCAGTGAGAAACTTTCTTATAAAAAAAAAAAAAAGGAAAAAGGAACAGAAGAGAACAGTTACTTATAACCCAGTAACTCTGAATCTGCAACCAGACTAAAAGGCTCCTTCCTTGTGTGACCTCTGTGTAGCTTTCAAAAATACCCTTGGCTTCCTAGAAAGCTTAAAATGTATTGGGAAAAAAAAAAAAAAAAGAAATTGACAAAAATCTGGTGCCTTACCATTGTCATCAGACCTTGATTCAATTCTCAATGGATCAGGTTCAGAGAAGACACATTTCTATCATTTGAAAATGATTCATCTGTTGTTTTACTCTCTGACTGGAGGGTATAGTGTAAATATATATTTATATATAATTGTTCATTTTTTAGTTTAAGCTATTTTTCACTTTTTAAATTTTTTTTGTAAGTTACATCTTTCCCCAAATTTCATCCCAAATCTTCCTTTGTTTGACAAAGTGCTAATCCTCCTTCAATCTCAATTTTAAAAATCAAAAGGGCATTATTTGATTCTATAAACAAAATTAGAACCCAACCCCCCACCTTTATTTGAACAGTACTCCATTCCTAGCATTAATCAGATGTTTTACTACATATTTGTTTATCATCTGTCTCCAATATAAAAGCATAATCAGATAATATGGTGCCTGCCCTGTGTAAATATATTATTTAATATATTACATATTATATATTCATATGTAACAAGCAAATTTCTGGTCAGGTTATTTTCGAGGGCAGAGTTTTATTTGTTGTCCTGTTCTTTTGGTTGTGAAATTCTTTCATTTTGGTGCAATAGAGGTGACTTTATGAAGAGAAGAGATAAATTTTGTGCTCAAATACAACTAATAGAGTAGTATCTTCATAAAATGTCACTTTTGCTTTGTTTTCTTCCTTTTTATCCAGGAGAAATCAATGATTCTGCCAAGTCCGAGATGTTTACCTTTCACGATGGAGGCATACAAATTTCATGCAAATTCAGTGAGATAGCCTTGCAATTTAAAATGAAGTTGCTAAAAGGGACGGAAGTACTCTGTGATCTCACTAAGACAAAAGAAAGTGGTAACACGGTGTCCATTAAGAATCTGAAATTCTGTCAAACTCAGTTATTCAATGACAGTGTCTCCTTTTTCCTGTATAATTTGGACAATTCTCATGCCAGCTATTACACCTGCGAACTGTCAATTTTTGATCCTCCTCCTTTTCAGAAGAAGAATATTAGCAGAGAATATTTGAATATTTATGGTAAGACACTGTTTTCATCTTTCAGACTTAAGAGTACGTTCCCATTTAACAGCTTTTCTCACTAATGAAAACAACTAAGCAAATGACTATTTTTTAAAGTTTATTTGTTTATTTTATTTTGAGAGAGAGAGAGAGAGAGAGAATCCTAAGGAGGCTCCACACTGTCAGTGCAGAGCCTGACATGGGGCTCGAACTCACGAACTGTGAGATCATGACCTGAGTGAGCCAAAACCAAGAGTTGGATGTTTAACCCACTGAGCCACTCAGGTGCCCCTAAGCAAATAAGTATCATTTGTGGAGTTCATTTTGGTGCAATTGATGGCAATAATTTATCATAAAAATATGCAAGGGATAATTTATTATTATTAATAATTAGTATTAATCAGTAATATGCAATTTGATCACGTAGACTATTGAGTTAGAAATAGGTTACGTTGGGGCGCCTGGATGGCTCAGTTGGTTAAGTGTTTGACTCTTGATTTCAGCTCAGGTCATGATCTCATAGTCCACCTTCTAGAGATTCTCTCTCTCCCTCTTCTGCCCCTCCTCCTCCCACTCTCTTTCTCCCTCTCCAAAAAAACAAAAAAGAAAAGAAAAAAAATAGGTCATGTTGTCTTTAAAACGCATAGGCCATTAAAAATCAGGAAAAAATTTAAGACAATTACCCAAATCTGTGGCCTAATGGCCATTGGCTCTAGTCATGTAAAACTGAAGGTTTTGGTTAGTGTCGGTTTTGTGGAATCAAGTGAGGGGATTGAAAGCCATAGTTTTATACCCTTACTTTTCCTACTTACTCTTCTACAAAAATATAGACAGAAAAAGTCCTTCCTAGTAACCACATTTGTAATCATTTATGTGCATAGAATCTTTCAGGTTTTAGTTTTTGAACGCTTGCTATAATACTGAGATGGCGTTATATACTGTGCATTGGATTCCATGATTGTAATGAAGGCAAACTGCATTTGATTAAATCACTTTATTGAATTTGGTAAAAGAACTTGTGATTCGGCACCCAAAAAGGAGATTTGTTTCTCACAGTTTTTCCTTAACATGTCTCCTTTCCAATCCAGAATCACAGATTTGCTGCCAGCTGAAGTTCTGGTTACCCATAGGGTGTTCAGCTTTTGTTGTAGTCTACATTTTTGGATGCGTATTTCTTTGTTGGCTTACAAAAAAGGTGAGCAATGTCTCTGTTTTTCTCGCCTCTGCTTTCCTGAAGAATATCAGTAGTTATTTACTCAAAGCACCTGCTGCTCTTGCCAGAGTGATTTGATTAACAGACATTTTCTTTTCCATAAGATAGGTCTACTAACTACTAACTTGGAACAGAAGCTTATTCTATAGCTGCTTCATTCTAAAAAAGGGTTTGAGGGCTTATGGAAAGAGCTGTTATTATTATTATTCAAAAAAGATAAGGGAATTGGGGCCAAGAAAACATAAAAAGTCAGGACGAAGATTGAAACATAAAAATAGATGCTTCTGACTTCTGAGAATCATTAAATATGGGCTGCAAATTTGATTCTAAGTTTCCAGAGTCAGGACAAAGATGAAACAGTTTCGTTTCACTCAACTTGTCAGTTAAACAATCAGTGAGAAAGTCTTACAAGGTGTCAGTCTTAGCTGAGAAGTAAATGGCCAACTTCTTTCCATGGCTAAGTTGTTAGGACTGTTTTTGAAGAAGACCATAGAAAAACTGGGAAGAGAATTCAACAATGACAAAACAATCTCTCTGTGCTGGGGGGTATTATTTCCAGTCTTTCATAATATAGGTTCTCAATGAGAGAACTTACAGCATTCTGCATTTTACACAGGTATCAGTTCACAGACCATGGGTGTATCTGTGCCAGAATGGAATTCAAAAAGAGAGATAAAGAATAGAGTGAGATAGGGCTCGCTATCTAAATCTACAAAAGAAGGGAACAAAAAAAACAAAAATGAGGGAGGAAATTCAGCAGAAGGGTCTTTTTATTTAAAGCCCTTTTCATATTGGTCTCCTACTTAGCTGGAAGTCAGGAGCCTACACCACATGCTAACGCTTTTGTCGCATATCACTTCAACCAAGAATAGAAAACAGTGAAAAAAGACCAGGGATGGAGATGAGGAAGAGCAGCTGACAAACCATGTTTCTGACTTCTCTTTCAGAAGTATCGATCCAGTGGGCATGACCCTAACAGTGAATACATGTTTATGGCAGCAGTGAACACAGCCAAGAAACCTGGACTCACAGGTATGGTTCCATCTGGGGGTTTGGGTAGAGCAGAGTGTTCTTCACATTATGCTTGGAATTTTAATTTTTTATTTTATTTATTTTTAAAGTTTATTTATTTTGACAGAGACAGAGAGAGAGAGCAAGTGAGCATGTGTATGAGCACAAATAGGGGAGGGGCAGAGAGAATCCCAAGCAGGCTCTGCACTGTCGGCTCAGAGCCTGACGCGGGGCTCCATCCCATAGACCTATGAGATCATGACCTGAGCTGAAATCCAAGAGTCAGATGCTCAACTGACTGAGCCATCCATGTGCCCTTAATTTCTTATTTTAAAGGAAGGCCAAATGTCTCTCTGGCCTCATTTTAGTCTTTTCTGTGAAAATTTGAATTTTTCACTTCAGGTTTATCCTTTTCTGCAGTACACTGCAAACAATGTATTTGTAAACCACTATTAAAAAATAAACGAGCAAAGGATCCATAAAACCACTATTGTATCACCGCAGTTTTCTAATTGGTATTTCAAAAGCTAGCATGATTCTAAGTCTTCCTTGGTAAAAAGTTCTCTAATTCACCTGATAAGCAGTTATTGGAGATCAGTGAGGTACAAATGGCTGAGTAAGGAGCTGTGGGAGATGCAGAGGTATATGAAGGGTTTTGGACAGAGATTTGGAAGAGAGATCTGGGCTGGTGCTACCGGGGGAAGGAGGAGGATCCGGTGAGGCTCTTGCTATTCTGGTGAAAAGAAGGTGGAGGGCGAGAGGGCCCGGATGGCTGCACAAGGCCAGTTAGGTGCGACCTTTGACTTTTCCCATTCAGAGCGAACACTGTCAGTTTGAGGTTCATCAAGCTGAGGAGCATCTAGAAAGTTTGAAGCATCCCTTGTGGAAAATTTGTAAGTCTTACGCCTTTGAGGTTGCGACGAGAGGACATATGTGATGAGACAGAAGGCCCCGAAGTTCTGCCACCATTCAGTGGTAAAGGACTTGTATAAAAAGGATGCAAACAGCACCTGTAATCATGGAATTAAAGCATGGGAAGGGATCTAAATGCTCCTTCAGTCTATCTCCTCATTTTTTGGATGAGAGAAGTTGATGCCCAGGATGTTCAGTGACTCTTTTGGTTCCCTAGAGATTTCCCACCATAGCTTTGTCACTAACAAAGAGCATGCATTTCATTACTTGCCTATTAAAAAAATCTTTTCTTTTAATCCCTGTGCTTGTTATAATGTGTCTGTTTTAGTTTGGATCCCTGAAAAAGCAGACCCCGAGACAGAGACTTGGGTAGAAGTAGTTTATTTAGAAGGTGACCCCAGGGAAAACGGGTGAGGGAGCAGGGAGAGTAAGACAGGCAAGAAGGAAAAGCAAATGGAGATTGCATTACTGAGGTCTCAGCTGGAGGCCACAGAACCTCTGAGAAGTGTACAGGTGTCTCCAAGAATTGTTCTTCTGAAGGATGGCAAGTGGGGTATTGATCCAGTGGATCCCATCCCCACTGGGTTGGAGTTGCCTGTAGGGTCCACGAACTTTCCCTCATCCATCCTGGAGCCATGCTCTATGCTTGGCTCCCAAGTCTACAGAGAAATCCCTGAGACAGAGAGCAGAGTAATGCATGGTGGGACTCTTGTGCTAGAATGGACAGCATGTACAGAAGTGTCTACCCCAGCTGTGGCTGGGATCAGAGTCGGGCTATTTCACATCCCACCTACGAACTGTAATCACTGAAAACGGCCATAGTGTAAGCTTCTTGAAGGTAGGTGGGTCTCTCCTCTGTATTCTGAAAGCAATATGCATACACAAGTTCAAGCAGAGCATGTCTCAGCACCTCTGTCAAGTATTTATCGCATGATTATGTAAGTAGTACCAGGCCACGTGATCTGTGTTGGGTAGAGAGAGGGGAGACTCAAGCAAGTCCTGGTCTTCAGTCTGTAATGTCATTGGGAGAGCTGATGTGTTTACATAGAGGGTAGACTCATACGATAGTGTCAAAAGTCCTCAATTGTGAAGTCGAGAGTTCAGGTCATGTTTATTACAGGAGTTAAGAGGAGGCTGGGTAAAACTTGACGGCAAATATGGAGCTGGTGCTGAGTCTTGAAGCATCGAGTTTGGATGGTGTGTGTGTGTGTGTGTGTGTGTGTGTGTGTGTGTGTGTGTGTACAAGAGTCAGATGAAAGGGACAAACTTGTTGAAGGGAATTGGAACAGAGTGCCTTTAAAAATGTTGTGCTACATTTTGTTATAGGTGTGACTCATAATTTGGAACTTTGTGGCACCCAGGCATGAACCACGTGGGCCAGGTCCCCTCTGACTTGAAGCGCAAGATTCCCACGTCCCCTGGACCACAGAGAGTCAGACTTGATTTGAGTACATGCATCTTCTGCTGGTGTTCTGTTCAATCTGGACTAGTGACTATCGGTCAACAGGGGTTTTAAAAGGCTGCTTCGGTACTGTTGGGTTATCAAAAACACCCTCTTGCAACTAGTTTTACAGAAAGCCCAGCTCGTGTGTGCTCAACAAATAGACCTCACTGGGATGGAATTCCTATCTTCATATCTGCTTCTAGCAATGCACCAGCCAGGAGAACAAACACATCTCCAGATATTTTTAAAAGATGCCATGGGTACCGAATCTGCAAAGCAAATGGGCTGCCAACAGCCACTATCTCTCTGCACTTCACCTATAGACTACCTCTTCTTCCTCTAGGGCTGAGCGTTCCTTTTTAGCCACACAGTAGGGGAAGGTGCTTCAAAATTATAGCTATTTTATTTCTGAGGTATCAACATGTAATTGTACTATTATAATAGGTTAGTACACAGTACTCTTTTCCAACATCTGAACCCCAGTCCTGTATTCCCAAGAGTTTAGATGCCTTCTTCTGCCTTCAGTTTGCCTTTTTAAAATACTCTACATGACTACTTGACAGGCATTCTGTTAAAAAACAATTATTTTTAATGTTTATTCACTCTTGAGAGAGAAAGAGCATGAGCGTGGAGGGGCAGAGAGAGAGGGAGACACAGAATCTGAAGCAGGCTCTAAGCTCTGTGCTGTCAGCACAGAGCCCTACACAGGGCTGAAACACACAGACCGTGAGATCATGACCTGAGCCGAAGTCGGCGCTTAACTGACTGAGCCACCCAGGTGCTCCGACAGATATTCTTGAGTAGGGAGCTTTATCTACATTTTCCCCCTCTGCTGCTCAATAAAACACATAGTATATATATTTAATTGTAGCCCAATGAATATAATTTGCCTATATTTTCCCTACAAGAATATTTTTCTTCCAGAAAGACCTCTTATTTTCCCAAATTCAGTTAAAATGATTTACTTTGTTGACTTGTTTCTACCACATTAGTGGTAGAAAACATTGCCTAGAATCAGAAGTGACTTTATTGTATGAGTCTGTTTTCTATCATTATCTATGTTTTCATGGTGCTATTAATTCCAAGCGAGGCTGTTTCTATAGGTCATCTTAAAATTGCAAGCAAACAAACAAACCCACAAAACCGTCTTTCACTGTCCAACATTGTCCCGGAGGGTAGAGCCAATGATCCATTTAGTGGAAAGCTGTAGTTCCTGGAGGTCACTGACAGACTATAACCCAGATGACCTCCTGGCTTGACAGGCTGAAATGGCCCCATCAGCCTGGAGCAGCCATCCAGACCTGGGTGAAATTGCAAGGCTTGAGAGACTCCTGTGAGCCAAGGACAACCAGCTGCTCTTGCCCCCAGAAGCTGACGTCACCCTGGGGACCATGGTGAATCTGCCTGCATTTGTACCTCCAGGGTCTTGGAGGAGGCACAGATGTGCCAGGGAACATCAGCAGGATTCCTTCTCCTAGAAACTGGCCCTGGCCCTTCAAGATAGTCTTCCTTTGAATGCAATTTGGCTGGAAAGATTCTTAAATACATATAATACGTGATTGGTCTTAGCTGGAATATTTTCTCTGCTTCCTGTTTGCATGCCCAATGCTTCTGAAGCAGCCAATGTATGTGCAACAACATTTTTAACCTTAGGTAAAGTTGGGCTATTCAGTAGTTTTAAAATTTGTAGGTGCCTGTGTCTAGTTTACTTTAAAAGTGAGACCAGATATGTCATTACGCATACTTATATTCTTGTAAGTGTGCGTAATGATGGATACGTACAGTACAGTACTGCATTTGTAATTTGAATCAAGTTTGGTGGTGTTTTTCCAGCTGACTTGGACAACATGGTTGGCTCTGCAGAGCTGTTTCCTGAGTTGTTTGCAGCTTTGGGGGTGGGGGGTTGGCGTGGGGAGTACAGCCTTCATTGGGGTCCACCTGGCCTGGTTTCCATACTGTGCTCTAAAGCATCCTCATCCTCAGCACTGGACATTTCGAAGTGGATTATTAAATGATACAATTTCTATGAAATAAAGACTTGTTTTAAGAGGAGCTACTCATGAAATAGATTTTAGCAGTAGTAGGAAATTAAGGAATAAACATTTGATATTCAGCAACTGAAAATACTCAGAGTGTTTTCTTGGGGGAAGGAAACGGTTCCCTTAGGTGTAGCTAGCACTTGCAAATTTGACCTTATCCTTGAAGGTGGTTACACGGCTTGGAACAGTCGCTCATCATTTTTTTTTTTTTTTTAAATATTGGAACAACCACAAACTTACATAAAAAAGTTGGAAGTACAGCAGAAGAACTCTTCTTTTCCTCATTAAGTTTCTAGCCTGATGCCCTATCACCTCTGGACATAAGTATTTTCTACAAACAAGAACACTCTTTTATCCATAACCACAATGCAACCATCAACATCGGAAAATTAACACTGATACATGGCGGCCATCTCACCCTCAAGCTGTATTCGGGTTTGTCCAGGGGTCCTCCTAATGTATTTTATAGCAAAAGATTACGTTCACAATCTCTTTTTGTATTTGGTTGTCATGTCTTTGCAGTGTCTTTCAGTCTAGGCAGTTTCTCAGTCTAGACTTTCATGGCCCTGGCTCTTTTGAATATTACAAGCAGTTATTTTATAGAATGCCCCTTGCTTTGGGTCAGTCTGATGTTTCTTTCTTTTTTTTTTTAATTAAAAAAATTTTTTAATGTTTATTTATTTTTGAGAGATAGAGAGGGAGGGAGAGAGAGGGAGGGCGGGCGCATGACGGGGGAGGGGCAGAGAGAAAAAGGGAGACACAGAATCCAAAGCAGGCTCCGGGCTCTGTGCTGTCAGCATAGAGTCCTATGCGGGGCTCAAACCCACGAGTTGTGAGATCATGACCTGAGCCAAAGTTAGATCCCCAACCGACTGAGCCACCCAGGTGCCCCCGATGTTTCTTGATAATTAAAATCGGATTATCGACCTTTGGCAAAAAATAACCCGAAAGAGTTACTGTGTTTAACTGCATCCGGTCAGGTGGCTTACAATCTTGATTTGTTACATTACTGATAATGTTCATTTTGATCCCTTAATTAAGGTGATGCCTGTCAAGCGTCTCGACTGTAAGATACTCTTTTCCTCTTTATAAGTTAATAAGTAGTTCATGGGGAGGTGCTTTGAAAGCTTATAAATCTTCCTTTTCTTGTCAAATTTTCTATTTATTCATTTTTTTTTATCTGTATGGTTTCTTGTTGTATTCAATGGGTAAACTTTTGTTACCATCATTTTATTTCGATGCTTAAACCGTCCCATTCTTGGCCAGAAAAAGCCTATTTAAACGCCTCTTGTGTCTTTATACCACATCCTCATCATTCTTAGCACTTTTGTGCTTTGGGGCAGGACAAGATACTCCAGGCCCAGCTAGTGTTTTCCCATCCCAGGGCTAGCATCAGCTGTTTCTCCAAAGAGCCCTTGTTTCTTTGAGTAGGCAATGGTTATTCGAAGCCAAGATCTAGGCATTAGTAAATGCTCACGACTATTGGGATTTCACTGCTCCCAGGCCCTTCAGTGGACAGAACCATGATACAGACGCAAATATAAATGTAAATGTGTATGCGTATATATTTACATTTATTATTTGAGTATAGTTGACACACAATGTTACGTTAGTCTCAGGTGTACAACATAGTGATTCAACAAGTTTATACATTATGCTATGCTCACTACAAGTGTAGCTACAATCTGTATCCAAACATCGCAGTTACAAGATCATTGACTGTACTCCTTATGCTGTACCTTTTATTCCCATGACTTATTCATTCCATAACTGGAAGCCTATATTTCCTATTCTCCTTCACCCATTTTGCCTCCCCCCTCCCCCCACTCCCCTCTGGCGACCATCAGTTGTTCTCTGTATTTTATAATATATATTTTAAACATAGATGTAACTGTACATACAATACATATAATATATAGAAAGTGTATGTATATATACATCTGTACATACATATACTCATTTATATCTATGTTTATTTCTTTAACAATCTATATATGTTGAAACACATGGGTTCATACCCGTGCCTTTAATTCCAATATAACAGTATAGCATTTATTCCAGATTTATTCTTTTCTATTTTTTGGCCCTCTTAGTACACTGAGAAACCTGACTCTCATCATCTTTTAGTATTTTACTTATTTGTTCAGTCTCACAGCATGAAACTAATCTCCCATTTCGGCTGTGCCCCCTGCCCAACATAGTAGCTTCCTCCCTCTGCCTGGACTCTGACTCCTCATTCCAGGTTGCACAAGCCTAGAATCAGCCAGTTTGGGTTCTGACTCCTTGAACTGGGTTTTCCCACTTCATGGATGCCCTTCTTACCTTTTTGGGTTCTACCATTCCAAAGTGGGTCATTCCTCCAACCTCAGCCTGGGGCCATGGTGGCTCCCTTGCACTGGGGTGACTCCCCTAATGGCCTGTGTTTTACCCTGGCTGGCAGAATTTACCCATCATGTTAAGTTCCAATTACCCGCAGTGATTGCTGGTTGATCTTTATCGGCATCAATTCCTTCCCTGTCTTACATCCTTACATCCCTATTTGTGTTTCCTTTACTTCTCACATAAACTGCTTCCTCTGGAATTCTTATCTCAGCCTCTGCCTCTGGGAGAATTCTAACTCAGACACTTCTTTGCCCCTCCACGCCTAGGGGAAACAGTGGTTTTCCACTGACACTAGTCCCAGGTGCTTCATCCTTCCTTATTTGTTCATTGATTCCATCTAACCTTTTGGAAACAATCCACTCATTGCTCTCTTCCTTTAACCTTTAAGTTATCACCTGTTCTGTGGAGACTGACTGAACCACACCCAAATAGGGCTTGCACCTCCTGCTGTATCCCCTGTCTGTGGCCAGTGCCCAAGGACACACAGTTTTCCTAGGACCTGGCCTCCTTGTTTAGGAATATCAGTTTGAATTCTGAGGAACAAAATTCTCCACCTTGTCACATGTTTTTCTTCATTAAATTCACAAGAGGGGACCACTTTTTCCGGGTGTGATCCAAGTCCTCTTCCTACTTTCAACACATTCCATTTTGCTTTTCTTCTGTACTGGGTGAGCAAGATTTCCTATGGTGCCATGGGGGATAGGTTGTGCTCAGGCTAGTTGTTAGTCGACTTGGTTTTATGGCAGTGAGGAGCTGGGGAATTTGAAAGTGTCCAGGAGAGTGAATGCATCAGTCTCAACATTTAACCTCCTCCAGGGTCTGTGTTCCAGTAAAATGAAGATGGTGAATTCACCAACTCCCTCCTACATGAAGGCAAGCTACCCCTTGGATGTCTTTCACTCTATACCACTTTATTTTCTATCTTGTTGATTAGTGTTTATGAATTCAAAAGATGAATCTTGGCTATTCTCCACCTTGCCATATAACCCATCTAAGGCAGCGAGACAGCCTGTCTTCAAATATAGAATTAATCCCTACTACCAACCCTTGTAAATTCTTATTTTCTTGGTCTTCCAAGTCTACCCATTCTTGTGTCATTTCAGTGACATGCTCTGACCATCACTAAAAAAATCATAACTTCTCCCTTAGTTTTCATAGCATAGTGCTTATGAATTTTTCCATTTTCAAGAAGCTAATAGAGATGGTTAGGCAGGTTCACCAGGAATCTGATCTCTGCAGGTAGAGTCAGACAAAAGCCTCCAACTAAACTATGGGCATCCACCACTGACCCCTCTCCTTAAGAAAAGGCATCCACTGAATATATACAATGGAGTATTGCTCAGCAATCAAAAAGAATGAAATCTTGCCATTTGCAACAACATGACTGGAACTAGAAGGTATAACGCTAAGCAAAATAAGTCAGTCAGAGAAAGACAAGTATCATGTGACTTCACTCATGTATGGAATTTAAGATATAAAACAAATGAACATAAGGGAAGGGAAGCAAAAGTAATATAAAAACAGGGAGGGGATCAAAACCTAAGAGCCTCTTAAATATAGAGAACAAACTGAGGGTTGCTGGAGGGGTTGTGGGGGGGGACAGGCTGAATGGATAAGAGGCATTAAGGAAGACACTTGTTGGGGTGTGTACTGGGTTTTTTTTTAAATTTGTTTTTAATTTATTTTTTGAGAGAGCAAGCTGGGGAGGGGCAGACACGCACGCACGCGCGCGCGCACACAGAATCTGAAGCAGGCTCCAGGCTCTGAGCTGTCAGCACAGAGCCGGACGTGTGGCTTGAACACACGAACTGTGAGATCATGACGTGAACAAAGTTGGACGCTTAACCAACTGAGCCACCCAGGCACCCCTGAGTACATAGGATTTTTGTACATAGGGTTTTGTACATAGGGGATGAATCACTGGAATCTACTCCTGAAATCATTATTTCATTAGTGCTAACTTGGATGTAAATTACAAAATAAAAAAATTAAAAAAAGAGGAAAAAAAAGAAAGGGCGTCCATTGAGGTGGGATTAAAAATGAATCTCTGGTTTCACAGAGTTTTTAGTCTTCATGTTAATGAACAGTATAATGGCATCTCAGTATGGTTCTTTGACAAAAATACTGAATTCTACATGTGACTTCTCCTTGGTATGGTCTCTCTCTACTCTTTTCTTCTGGCTTACTGGTGATAGTTCAAAATGCCTGCAGCTTGTCTCGTGGACGTGGCACTCTTCCATCAGTATTCCAATAATTTGGAAGTCATGATGAAATGTTCTCCTTGAATTCAAGCTGAATTCAACTTGAATTCAAAATGCCACCAAATACTCCTTTTCTTGTATCTAAAACATCAGGCAAGCTCCCCTGAAACCCCTGGTATAAAAGCAAGATACCTCTGGGCCCACTCAGGGTTACTCTGAAAGAAAGGACACTTCACCACAAATAAATTTTAACTGAAAATATAGCTCTTCCCAGTCTTTTGAGAATATACCAAAATTCTCTCAAATTTGAGAGTGTCCTTCTCAAAGCACAGCAAAACTTCATTAACAAAAACGCTTTTCCCCATTCTCAGTGCCCCTTACATGCCTGCAGGCAGCTCCTAAAGCAGCTCCTCCCTTCTTTTCTTCTCCTGAATGAAGTCTTCCACCAGCCACCAATACAACTCTTCCATCCCCTCCCCACATGGTCCCTTTCAAAGCACCTGATAAAATAGCTCTAATTCACGTTGTCCTTGTATAGGTTTCCTAGGGCTGCTGTAACCAAGTACCACAAACTCAGCGGCTTAAAACAACACAAATTTATTCTCTTACGGTTCTGAAGGCCAGACGTCTAAAATCAGTTTCACCAGCCTAAAGTCAACCTGTTGGCAGGACTAGTTCTTTTGGAGACTCAAGGGGATAATTTTTTTTTTCCTTTTCTTTTCCAAAGCTTCTCATGGCTGCCAGCATTTTTTGGCTTGTCATCACTCCAATCTCTGCTTCTGTAGTCACACCGACCTTGCCATTTCTGTTGTGTATCTCCCTCTGCCTCTCTCTTATAAGAACACTTGTGATTGCATTTAGGTCCCACGTAGATAATATGGGTAATTCTCCATCTCAAGATCCTTAACTAATCCCATCTACAAAGTCCTTTTTGCCATATCAGGTAATTCACTGGTTCCAGGGATTAGGACTAGGATATCTTTCATAGACTTATTTAGCTGACTCAAGTCCCCTAACCACCAGGGTTTTTTGGGGTGGGAATCCCCCATGAACCTTTCTTTCCACTCCCAACGCGGGTCTCTATACTTAGGACTCCCCATTCTTCCTCTACATTCTCTTTTGGAAATTCCATACCCTTCCTTGTCAAAGCACCAGAGATCACTTCCTTTAGACTCTCTTTATACAGCGGGCCATGTTCCAACTCTGAGTCCTGTGGTTGTAACTAGTTTTAGACTTCAACCCAATGGATGGCTGATGCTCACTACTCTTAAGAGAGTAAGTGCTGGGATGGAGAGGGGACTGGCCAGTATGGACTTTAGTCCTTTAGCCAATGGTAAGCTCAACTTTGTCAATTCTAGTTTCCTTTCCATTACACCCACCAAAAGGAGCTGAGAACCATTGTTTTTTTTGTTTGTTTGTTTGTTTTGGTTTTTTTTTTTTGCTAGTTGGTCCATTATAGTAAGCACATCCCTGAAGAACAAACTACAGTCTGAATCCATGTTAAGAAAGGACTCAATTGTCCCACGTGAGCAAGAGCCCACCTTATCCTTTATGTCACTGGGTCCAAATCACTGTAAAATAAAAATTTTTTTTTTGCTTTATTGGGCAGGGCCTTCCAGAGTCCTAAAAGAAATTGAAATTAGCTTTTAATGGCTGTCCACTTTATTATTGTGGGAAATGGGCTAGACTTAATGAAATTATTTTGGGTCAGAGTTTCCCCTCTAATGGAAACCAGGATTGGGATCCTCTATTTGCCTCCATTCCATAGTATCTACTAAATGCTGTGGGGTTTGAATATATTTCCTAGCAACAGTCAAGAAAGATGGCTATTTCTGGGAAACACTCCTCTTGTAATATAAAGAAGCCCAAGTGAGTAAACATGAGAAATTTGGGAACCATTGTCAGACTTCCAGTTGAAGCTTGGATCCAGTCTAACATTTCTCAAACAGTGCTTTGAGAATAAATCCTATCGGTATGTGAGGGCCCAAGGAGTGACTTAAAATAATCAAAGTGCTTCTCTATCCCTCTCTTCCCTGCCTAATCCCACTCTCTTACCTTAAAGAAACAATTACTGGATGTTAAATTCTGGATTTCATGCAAATGTTACAGAAATCCAACTGCCTACATTTCCAAATGTCTAGAAAAACCAGTTTTATATGAGTGAAAGCAAGGTCTCAGATTTCAAATCTGATCACAAAGGAAAAGCATTTATAAAGCTCAGCGGAACAACCACAGAATCTCCATAGGCAGTCTACTGATAGAATTTCCAAGGATCCACAGTCCAACTTCATAGATGGTCCAAAGAAGTAAAATGATTTCTCATGGTCACATTCTCAGTGGGTATCAGAAGCAGACTAGAAACTGTACATTTTATTTCTGACACATTGCTTATCTCATTTTCCACTTGCTTTATCTCACCTAACTCAACTTTCCATACCCATTTTCCTTTCCCTAAACATTCATTCTCCCCTCTTAGCTCCTGTTTGCGGTCACCCACCAAGACAAGACTGAAGAGGTTAAAGAAGGAAGATGGGTGGGCAGCAAACGGAGGAAAGCCTCTGTGAAGAAAGATGGGTCAATTCCAGTTTCCTTTTCAGTCCTCTTCCTCTTCAAGACTAGTCGCCATCTCCAAGCCCCCTGTCTGCCCTGTGGGGCCAGTGTTCTCCCAACGCCCCACTGTGTCCCTGACACAAGAGACACTGGTGTAACCTCCTTCCTCATCCAAGTTCTAACCACACATGAGAAGCTCTGGCCAAAAATTGGTTTTGAATGAAAGGATCAGTGAAGATGAGGGCTAGATCCCCAATTTCTGGGACTCAGACCCTATCCCTTTCATCCCCCGGTAAATCCTTTCAGTTTATTGGCATCTCTGCTGCTCACCATCTTTGCTAAAACTTGAGAGTTATGCAATTACTTCATCTTCACTTCAGCAAGAAGTAACTTGCCAGCACTAACCTTGGTCTCTGAGCATTCTGAGTAAGGGAAGTGGTTCCTGTCAGTCATTAAACTTTCAGAGCCCTAACCTTACCAGAATCTATAGTTTACTCTGGTACCCCAACTCCCACCTGTGTAATCCACTTACCTAACTACTAACCTTCAGGCTCTGGGCCGGCCACTGGTTTGGATATATGGAATACATATAATAAGAATGATTGAAAAGATGTTCAGCACCACATTTACCAGGCTAATGCAAATTAAAAATATGATAATACTACCCACAGCTTGATATGGCTAAAATTAAAGTATGGAGATAGATATGGAACAACTGGAACTCTTATTCATGGCTAGTGGGAGTGCAAACTGGTAAAACCACTTTAAAAAAGTTTGTCAATTTTGTATAAAGTTAAGCATACCCTTACTGTATGATCCACCTTCCAGTAGTAGGAATCTTCCCCAAAGAAATGAAAATACATGCCTTCACAAAAAACGGTATGAAAGTGTTCATAGCAGCATTTATTCATAATAGGTGAAAGTTGAAAACAACCAAAATATCTATTAACTGGTGGTATTCCGGTCCAAAAATCATGGTACCTTTACACTTGTGATAAATAAGGAAATGATCCATTTAGGCATTAGATTTAATTGTTAGGATCTCAACTGAGACTTGCAGAAAGGATTTACAGAAAAGAAAAATGAACTCCTCTAGACACACCCCAGGATTGAATTTAAAAAAAAAATGGAGAATGAAATTCTACTCAAAGCCTGGAACATCCAAAAGCTGAACGAAGACAGTAGTCTTTGAGGACATAAAGCAGAGAAATAAGCTTTCATTAGATTCATAGGAAGAAAATATTCTGAAACATTCATAGGAGCTTCAGTTTAGAGGTCTACTGAGGCTAAGACTCTGGTAGTCAAAACAAAATGTGGAGAGTAGGGTAATATCTTTTCTAGGAAATGGGTTTCATAGGCTCAAGCAATTCTACTTCAAGAGATAGGGGTAGCAGCCATTATATCATAGGACTGAACATTCTTGCTCGGAAATGGGTGTGGAAATGATGGTCTAAATAGATACCATGCTAGGTATGGCACCACAGCCCCAGAAACAAAAGACTTGAAGGGGAAAAGGAAGTAAGATCTTGTGACAGGTACAGTAACCACTGTAAATTTCTACACTTTCTAAGAAGGCTACGATGTCTTCAACACCTCTCTCCGAGAAAAGCTCTTGGATGCTCTTAGATTTTCCCCTCAGATAGGAGATTAACCTCTTGGGAGAAATTAACCTCTTATGAGAAATATCTCCCAATTGGGTTTAAATTTATAGTTACGAATTTTAGATAACTGACGTCAGCTGACTGGCATCGTGGAAAATCTAAAACTGAGAATTTCTCCAGTACCACTGATTTGCTGCCATGATCTTTGGACACATTAATGTGGATCTAGACTAAAGTTGTATTCAGAAGACAGTTTCACCTGAGATGAGCTTTCTAGGGGCCGGGTTTTGTCTTATTTTAAATTTCATGAGTGTAGTGCTGCTGCTGTGATAATCTATGTGTGTCTTTGGCTCTTTAAATGTTAGGGAACACAAGAAGTATGCTAATTTTAGTGATTAAAAACTGAGGCAGCAGTGGTTCAAATAACCCAGACTCTACCAGATATGAGCCTAAGTCCTTTTGCTGAGCCTAAGTAAAATAAGGACTTGAGGAGAAAGAATTAAGGATGTTAATCTTTTCACAAGTTAAATTATTTGGACTCTAATTTTCAAGAGAATTTAATCTTTGGACTTCAATTTCTTCTGGGAATTTCACAATGGGAGAGAGTTTATATGCAAATTTCAGGCACCTTTAGGTTGCTGTAAATTTATTAGTGGAATATGTTAGTGTTGCCATTTTAATCATATTGTCTAACCTCTGGTGAGCTATATTGGGCAGTGTAGTTGGGTATAATTTGGGATGGGAAATAGAAGAGGGAGCAAATTCTCAGCCTTGGATTCAGTGTAGATTTGGAGTTAATCTAATGAATGCACTGTCTGTTGGGAGCATTTTTATGCTTCTCACTAATAGTCACAGGAGGATAACATAGGAACAGTAGGTGGTATTAAGGAAGCACCTTTTCCATGAAGGTGGAAACAAGATTGCCTTGATGAATGGATGATCTCCTCTCTTTCAGAGGATTGTCACTCCCTTGGTTGTTATCATTCATGGTGAATCTCAAAGACTAAGAGAAAAAAAAATAAAGAAAATGATGCGGGGAACTCCTCCTTCCTCAATCTTTTTTTTTTTTTATATGAGGGTCTTTAACTAACATCCATGTCTTTTACCCATCTTATTTCTTATTCCACCCCTTCTGATGGTAAGAGACATCTTTTAGTCCATGTTGCTCCATTTGACAGAACTGATTTATTACAAAATTCCAAAAACTGGTTGCTAAGTTATATTATTTTCTCCCCAACCTGGCTCAGTATGAGGCAGAGATCCTAGACAGTGTTTTCTTTAGCAGATCCAAGTTTTTCCCTTGGGTGAGCTTTCTTAAGGCCTAACTGGGGTATGATTTGGAGGTAGTGTAGTAGAGAGTATCAGTACAAATTTTCTATTACGTAAATTAACCACACACTCCACTCCAGCTTTCATAATAATGTTTAACATTTTGATCTCCAGTTTTTCTGACTGCAACTGAGAGTCTATTTCTCAACTGGTTTTCAAGGCAGGTGGGGAGTAGAGGTGTTATTTTTTTGGGTTCTCTCAAACTAGAAGCATCAGTGCAAAATCGCAAAGATGGTAAAGAGTAGGGTTTGCTAGAGACAAGTCAGTGATCTGAGTTTGCATGACAGTAGTGGGAAATAGTTAGGAAATATATCTGCCCAAACGTGGGTAATGGGTTTAATTTTTTCTTTTTCTTTTTTTTTTTTTTAAGCAAATGTGGGAAGCATTGAAGGTATTCCAGCAGAGCAGAAATATTCCAGCAATGTATTTTCCAAAGATTAATTTGGTAGCAGTTTGTAAGTAGACTGAAGACAGGTGAAAGGAGATGACCAAGAGGAGAGGTTATGGCTGAGGAAACAGACAAGAAGGAATGGTAGTTTTATAGAGGTGTAACTTGGCAGGTAACTCTCTGTTGAGGGTGAAGGGAGTGCAGTTGTCAAAATAGTGGAGTTGTTCAGCTTTGGAAGTTCAGAGCAGGGGTTGGCAAACTTTTTCTTTAAAGGGCTAGAAACATGTTGTAGGCTTTGTGAACCACACAGTCTCCATGGCAACCATTCAACTCTGCCACTGCTGCATGAAAGCACAGCCGATACATAAATGAATGAGAAAGGCCATGTTCCAATAAAACTTTATTACTAAAACCTCCAGCCCACAAGCCCTGGTTTACTGATCCCTGATTTACAAGGATATAACATCAGTGCTGGTTGTCAAACTATCACCTTTGAGCTCTAAACTCACCCTCTGTTCCCTGCCCTGGGATGCTGGGGCTGGGGACTCTGCGGAGCACATTTCTATTTTTCCAGCTGCTCCCTATGAAGTCTGCAGCAGGGAGAAGGGATACACTCTTCCTGTTTGGCTTGCTGTTTCCTGTCAGGTCATCGCCACAATGGTTCTTCACCTTGGCAGCTGCAGTTGGTTCTAATTTCCAGTTTGTTCCCATACTCCTAGAACCAGACTATAATAGAGCTGCCTCCGCACCAGCCTCCCAGCAGCCCCTCCACAGGAGTTTGAGTCTGGCATTATGAGGCGCCTCTTCTGAGCTCCTAAGGCATCAGTACCGGCCTTGCAGAGCTCTCTCCCCAGATCCAAGATTCTAGGTCCTAACAACCCTAACATCTTCCCTCTGTCCCACCAGCACTATGAGTGGTAGATGCTTCCTACAGTTACTATTTTTGTGTTACCTGAGAATTGCCTTTTGCCTTCTCTTTGCAATTTCCCAATGCCTGTTTAACTTATTTCTTGCATTAAATCCTTTCTATTGGAATAACTGGTATGGTTATATAACTCTGATGGCATGCTGATCAATACAGAAATACATTCTGTATAACATAGGAATATACATAGGGACATAGGAAATAGGAGAGATGTAGCCTTGAAGGGGTATATGTTGAGCCTACTTATAGAAACAATGAGCTTGAAGTATTGACAAGTAAATCACTTCTAAGTTTCTAGCTGGTAATTGGATATTGAAAAAAGACACGGATGTATTATTCATATGAAGGTGCTGTTTCTATGAGTGACATCGACAACTAGGAAAGTATAGGTAGAGTGGAAAAGATAGAAATGGGAAACCTCTTCATTTTTGAGAGAAATGGAGAGGAAGGAAAGACAATGGACATGACAAATAAATAATTGCTCTGGAGGCAGAAGAGAAACCTCTGGAATACAAGACACGAAGAGTGAGTTTTAAGAGAAAGGTTGCAAATAGAGGTAAATCATATAAATATCAAGGGAGATTACTGGAGACTTTCCAAGGGTAGTTTCAATAGAACAGCAAAGTTAGAATAAAAAGAACTTTAAGTGAAGACATTTGATGATGAAAGGAAGATGGGCTATTATATAGAGATCTACAAGCCTAAATAAATCAAAATTAATTGACTAATCAATCGAGTAATTAAACTAGGAAAACTTGAAGTTTTTATGTAGAGACGTTATTGGTGTTGAGAGGTAGTGGAATATGCATAGGATAAGGGAATAATAAATACGTGGGATACATATATGGAGAAAAGTGGGAGAGGATAGGTGGCATAGAGAACCTAACTGATAGGAAATATATCTGGCCCAAACATAAGTAATCTCCTTCTCGGACATTAAGATACATTTCCTATCAGGAGGAAAGAAGCTGAACTTGTTTCTGAAAATGGACAGTGTCCTAATTCCTTGTTCCTGTGTTAAATAATGGGACCAGACACATTTTCCTATTCCTATGCTAAACAGTGCCCAGACCAAGCAATAACCGAGGCTGCTTGTTTAGGGAATACGTGTTCATGGATGAGGAGACTGTGGACCACCCTGTCCAGATCCCTCTGCTCTGGCTGCCGAGGAATGCTGTTGGCAGAAAGCCTTTATCTGTCATTCCCTTCAGAGTTTGCCTCAGCTGCAGAAAGCTGCCTTGCCCATTACTTTCTTCCAGAGGTAGCCCATGACCAGTGATGTGGCCCAATGGGGGACATTTCTGATGCATCATTTTAAACACATAGAGCTTCCTATGGGGATTGATGGAGACTAGAGATCACAAACTTGACTTCTCCCCCTAGCCAATCTGGCTTCTTCTCCCTTTACTGCACAGGTGTTGATTTTAAGGATACTCCCTAGTAACCATCCTGAATATTAAACTATGCCCCAAAGTCTGCTTCACAGAAAACCCAACCCATAATGCCAGCAAACAGCTTACTTCAGGACTTGCTTTAACTTCTATGCCCTACTGTACCCATCAAATCAAGTTATTTTGTCATAAATTCTGCCCAGCCTCAACCCGTTTCCTGCCTTGGGACCCTTACCTTAAAGTCATCCAGCCTGAGCCCTAAAACTCCATAGATAACTTCTTTCAGTTTTCTATTTTGAGATAGTCAAGGTAATATCTTCCCTTATTTCAGTAAGTTTAACAAGCTTAGCTTTGTTTGATTAACAGGTTTTTCCAGGTCTTCTGGAGAACTGATAGCTGAAAATTTTCATCAGATGTCATTATTATTCCCAAGTTTTAGAAAGCCTGGTTGCTTCAGGGAAAGAGAAAAAGTTTGGAAAATATGTTTTGCCTAATATAATAAAGAATCAATCAAAAAGTCCCACATTTTCTGTCTTGACTTGGGATTTTGCAAGGAAGAATGATCTTCTTGGTGTGGAGAGATGGTGGGAGTTCTATAAACTTAGGCTCAGATATCATGGAATAGGACAGTTAGAGTCAATAGTTACCATCTTTCTTTTAGAATTGGTGTTCCTAGAAGTTCTTATCCCTCTGATGGATCAATTTGGGCTCTAGTGGAAGTGGAGTCCATGATATCTGCTTTGACTCGGTAGGCATGTTTTCCCTTGTGTTTGGGATGGCCCTGATTCTGAGCATTTTCATCTCTCAAGGGCTTCTCATCCCACCTCCACCATCCTATGCTGCTTGCGGGCTCAGCAAAAGAGGCTTATAGCCAGAACAAGTTTCTCTCTCTTCCTTCTATCCAATAGATTAGGAATTTGGGAAAGAGGCAAATACAGTAATTTTTCTTTCAAATAATCCCAGAGATATCACAAAAGTGATTTTATGTGAGATTAACTTTGATGTGTTCAAATAGGACATGACATAGAAAAACGTTATTCTCTTGCCCTCCACTCTAAAAGTATTCAGAGAAGGATCTTCCTATATAGGTGTTTTTCAGTAACTATCACGAGACTGTGCTTATTTTTTGAAATTTAAGCCAATTTCTTCCTGCCACTAATGAAGATAATGCACACTATTATGGAATTCCTGCTAGGTCAAGTCTACCACCCCCCTCGTGATACCATGGATACCTGTTATATCCTTGTTATGTGATACCATGATATATCCTTGAAGATGGTGTGTAAAACTCTTCTCCAGTTCCCTTCTTTAGGCCAAATGGACCTAGTTTTTTCTTTTACTTGATATCCAAAAGATCATTTCTATTTCTCTTTTTTTGAATACATTACTGATAAAGACAGGGGTGGGGCATTAAGTCAAGTTCAGCCCACAAAAGATCCTTAACTCAAATTACCAGCCTCTGAGTTTTGAAACTTTTGAAGTTTAGGCTTATTTGAAGTCATTTGGGTTTTCCCCTCCTTTTATTATCTTCTTTATCAACAGCAAACTCTGGTACCTAGAGGCACTAAGTATTACCAGTGCAAGCACTCTGCTTAGCTCAAACTCAAACCTGCTGTGCTCATGAAAAGCACCTTGAATCACAATTGGGTATGGGGCCACTTGGTAGCCATTTTGACATAGAGGTATAGCAAAGGTAGGACAGAGTACTCAAAGAGATAAGGAGACTGGGTTCTGGTGCCTATAATCTAGAAACTCTGCCGCCCCACAAGGAATAAAACAGAAGTTTTTGCTACGTATTCTTTTCCATTGTATAATGTGCTTTTCTAAAGAAGTGTTCCTTAGTGTTGCTGTAGATCAAAGTAACAAATGAATCTTTAAAAATGACAAACTTGAATTAAAAATGACAAAAATAGATTAAGACACATTTTAAATTACATACTTGAAAGAAAGTTTATAAAGTGGTTATACAATTTTCACTAATAATTTTTCTAAAATTAGTCAATTTTCTATTCTCATAATTATCATGAGCTTTTTGGCTTTTGTACCTTACATCTCTTCACTTCCCCCAAGTTGTCACTAGGTGTGAATTTTCAAGTGTCTTCGTATTACCACCTTCACTGTCATCTTCTTCTCTGTACTTAGGGAGAGGAAGCCAGGAGTGTACCATAGGGAAGCCTGGACTGAAGCTTGAGGTGTTTGTGGATGAGACCATTGCCTCCCATAGAAATAGGATTACACACAATCCCCTTTAGTGCTAACCTTTGCACATCATTTTCCTATTATTTGAAGCATGTTGCCTTTTGCTCGTGCACACTCAGCAAATCAGATACAGTTGAGGGCTCATTTTCCTCATTTACCAAATAGTTTCTCAAATCTCTTCTATCTCTACAATTTTACTATTCTAGCATTTAAAAATCTTCAACTCCATCCCCAGGACTTGAATTTCAATGTTTATGTCTTTATTTATTTGTTTATTTGAGAGAGAGAGAGAGAGAGAGAGAGAGAGAGAGAGAGAGACAGAGAGAGAGGGAATCCCAAGCAGGCTCTACACTGTTAGCGCAGAGTCTGACATGGGACTCAATGTCATGAACCGTGAGATCATGACTTGAGCTGAAATCAAGAGTTGGATGCTTAATGAAGTGAGCCACCAAGGCACCCTGAATTTCAGGATTTCTTAAAATCTTTCCTGGTGACCATTTTGGGGGGTATCAGTCTGTGTTGTTTCAGTTCAGGGCCACAAAATTGTCCTCCCAAGGAGCTCTTTGTATGCAAAAGAACCACAAATTCCACAAATTCATCCAAGATGAATTCCAATTAAAAAATATTCTTTATAAGGTTTTATACTTCTTGAAGTTGCACAGTCAGGCTTTTTACAATTTACTTCTTTAATTTCTGGAAAGTCCTAAGGCTCTCAAAAAGTCACTGAGGAAATCACCCATATCATAAGATATTTTCTACTTCCATCTTCTACCCTTTGTTGACTTGCTTAGGAAAAAGGAAGTCTGTTCAGATTTTACTTCATTCCAGAAGTTCCCATTTTCCCATTTTTAGTACTTTTATATTGTGACTTTTATGGGTCCCTCCCCCCCCACCCTCCCCACCTTGAAAGTTAGATGGCTAGAAGGGGGTTATCCCAAAGAGAATACATAGAAGGGAAGGACTTTGCAAATTAAATAAGCAATATTATTTGTGGCCAACCTACATGGGAAATATGTTTGAATTAGCAACCTCCTAATTCTTAGGTTTATAGAGTAAGAATATATGTGATACCAGCTTTGAAAAAGTGATTTCAATGGAAAAAGAATCTTTTAAAATGTTACAGATGATAGTTAAAATGCTTCCTGGACTTAAATAGCAATTACAAGTGAGCAGTTTCAAAATCAGAAACATTTGGATGAAATTTCTCACAAAACATAGTAGAGATTTTATAAAGAGTATTTCAATGTAATCACTGTCTTTTGTCACCAGCTGTCAGTCTTTTGAGAATTTTTAGTGATTTTAAGTTAAGCCTCACTGGGAAAAAAAAAGAAAAAAGAAAAACCAAAGCAACATAGGCTTCCTTTTGAGAAAATTCTAAAACTTAGTTTAAGAAACAAAGTGCATTTTAATCTCTGACTCTGTCAGAGCCAAAGAGATCAGGGCTGGAAATAGGGAAAGAGGGGAGAATTTCTGAACCATCTAACTGTCCAGGGAATTAGAAGAGCACATTAGAAGAGCAAGGTGAGGCTACCTAGGACTGTATAGACAGACTCACAGGTGATATCCTGGGATATGAGTAAGTCAGGAAGGCCTAGGCAGATGCAGAAATCAAATGGGATCTGGAAGGAATGCGTATTCTCCAAAGAGTGAACAATCAGGGTGGGTAAAAGTAGATTTTAAAAAAGTTGTTTCTGAGAGCTCTTGAGTCTGGAGGAACAGGTGGCCAGAAATGAATTAAAGCCGACAGAAACATAAATATATCAAATAGTATGAAGAGGTGTTTGCCTGGAGGCCAAACTAAATCTGAAGACAAGAAAGTTCTTTACCCTGCTGTGCTCCTGACTTGGAGCTTTAAAGTTTTTCTGCCCAACTTCTGACATGAATATTTTTATTTAGCACTTATTATATGAAGGGCATAGGGAATAGAAAACAGATCATATCAAGAAGAACTTTGTCTCTTGAATGTTCATAACATTGACTCACTACTCTCCCTGTTTTCCCTACCTCCTCCTCACTATTCCTTTCCATCCAACACTCTCTTTATTCTCTTTCACTGGCTCCTTTGTCCATTTGTTTTATTTCCAAGTTTTCTTTCTTGATATTTAATGTAGTCCTAAAGATTAATCTGTTTTCCCCAAAGAATATGAATACATTTCCAAGTATTTGGATATTTCTCTCTGAATTTCTGTCCATCACTTCATACATTACATGTAAGTTATTCAGTACTGGGAGAGGGGTATAAAGAGGACGATGATATCCCTTGAAACATTCATTTACTCATTTATCCAGTAACTGTTTATTAAGTCTTTAGCAAATGCTAGACATTATTTGAGACACTAGTGGCAGAGAAATGATTAAGATGAGTTTCTTGTTATTAACAACTCCGTCTAGAGGAGGAGTAAGACATGTAAACACTTAGGGAGCCTCAGAGACTTACATGAATACTATGAAGCTCTAGAAAATGTGTAGAATTGTTTGAGAAGCACTTCATGGCCTAATATCACTCCCATCTTTATCTTACTTTTCTATCATTTGCTAAGTTTTAGAATCTATTTCAACTTGCTATATAGTGTGTTTCTTTGTATGTGACATTATATCTTATTTTATTTATTTATAGCATACACCATGACATAAAATTCATAGAGGTCTGTATTCAAGGAAGGTGATTTTTGAGGTGGGCATTGAAAGATGGAGTTCAGGTGGCAGGAAGGAGAAGAGGCATAATATACAGTATATGCCAAAGCATGGGGAGATGAAAATCTTGAGGTGTTCAGAAGAGGTGTTCAGATAATGGTGGGTGGTTGTTTTTGTGGGATCATAGAATACCTGGAAAGAAATGGCAAGGAATTTCTGGAAGAAAAAGAACTGGTTACACTGAGGAGATTGGCTCTTATCTTACAGACAATGAAGAAACAAATGGTTTCAAAGGAGAAGAGGGACATGCTTGGCTCTGTGGTGGCAGAGTAAAAAAGGTGGGTTGGAATGAGGGAGGCAAAAACTTAAGAGATAACTGACGTGAAGGCCTGGACTAAAGCAATAGCAGGGACGGTATGAATGAAATGACCAATTTGAGCAATATTGAAGGAACAGAGTGATAAGACTTCAGGGATGTTTGGGTATAGCCAGTGAGGGAGAGGAGAGGCAGGTTTTCATGGATGGCAGATAATGTCCTTATTCTCACAGACAATGATTACATGGTCCTTTGAAGTAACTTAGAATCTTTTGGGGACAAGAAGGCATCCACACATGAGAAGTGAGTTAGCAGTAGTTTGCCTTTTCTCACAGTTTGCAGTTTGTGATAGTCTTCCATTCCCTTGTTTGACAACCTGTGAACAAGGTCTCAAGGCAATGCATGATTGAGTGTCAAAAATATGGTTTCAACAGTGAGGGAGATGTGTGGGGAAATGGTGGCATGATAGGACAAAGAAATCGGAGCTATCCAATATGAGGACAAATATTTACAAATATTTATTCACCCAACATGCAAGCACTGAAATACGTAAAGCAAATATTAACAGACCTAAATGTAGAAATAGATAGTAATACGATAATAGTAGGTAAGGGACTTCAATACTTCACTTTTATCATCGTATAGATCATCCAGACAGAAAATCAGTAAGGAAACCCTAGACTTAAAAGGACGTGTTAGACCAGATGGACTTAGACATTTGCAGAACATTCCACCCAAAAGCAGAATGCACATTCTTCTCAAATGCATATGAAACATTCTCCAGTAGAGATCATGTGTTATGCCACAAAACAAGTTTTAACCACCTTAAGAAGATTGAAATAATATCAAACATCTTTTCTGATCACCAATGGTATGAAACTAAAACAATCAACTACAAAAAAAAAAAAAAACTGGGAAAATTCACAAATACGTGTTTGAACAATATGCCACTGAACAACCAATGGGTCAAAGAAGAAATCAAAAGAAATAAATACATCGAGACAAATGAAAGTGGAAATAACATACCCAAACTTACAGGATATAGCAAAAGTAGTTCAAGAGGAAACTTCATAATGATAGATGCTGACAGAAGGAAACAAGAAAGATCTCAAACAAATAACCTAACTATACACCTCAAAAAAACTAGAAAAAAACCTAAGCTCAAAGTTAATGAAAGGAAGGAAATAACAAAGATCAGAGTGAAATAAATGAAATAGAAACTAAAAAGACAATAGGAAAGATCAAGGAAGCTAAGAGCTGAACTTTGAAAAACAAAATAGACAAAACTTTAGCTAGACTCACCAAGAAAAAAAAAGGACTCAAAGAAAATCAGAAATGATGTTACAACCGATATTTCTATAGAAATAGAGGATCATGAGACTACTATAAACAAATGTACACCAAAGAAAAAAAATTGGACAACCTAGAAAAATGGATGAATTTGTAGAAACATAATCTTCCAAGAGTGAGCCATGAAAAAATAGAAAATCTGAACAGACTGATTACTAGTAAGATTAAATTAGTAATGGAAAACTTCAGAACATAAAACAGCCCAGGACCAAATGGTTTCACTGGTAATTCTACTCAACATATAAAGAAGAATAAATAATAGTCTTTCTCAACTCTTCCAGAAAAAGAGGAGAGAACACTACTGAACTCATTTTATGAGGCAAGCATTAGTCTGATACCAAAACCAGACAAGGACACTACAAGAAAATTATAGGCCAATGTCCCTGATGAGCACAGAAGCAAAAGTCCTCAACAAAATATTAGTAAACCAAATTCAACAACACATGAAAAAGATCATACATCATGATCAAGTGGGATTTAATCCAGGGATGCAAGGATGGTTCAACATCCACCAGTAAATCAATGTGATATACTGCATTAACAAAATGAAAAATAAAAATCACATGATCTCAATAGATGTAGAAAAAGAATTTGACAAGATTCAACATCCATTCATGATAAAAACTCTTTTTGTGAGTACAGGGGGAATATACCTCAACATAACAAGGCCATATGTGACACATTTGCTCATAGCAAACATCAATGGTTAAAAGCTGAAAAATTTCCTATAAATCAGGAACATGATAAGAATGCCTACTTTCACCACTTTTATTCGACACAGTACTAGAAGTCCTAGCCAGTAATTAAGCAAGAAATAAAAGGCATACACATCAGAAAGGAAGAAAAGAAAATGTCTTTATTTGCAGATGACATGATATTATATATAGAAAACCCTAAAGACTCCACCAAAAATCTGGTAGAATAAGTTAATTCAGTAAAGTTGGAGGATACAGCATCAATATATAGAAGTGGGATGCATTTCTATACACTAATAATCAAAGAGAAATTAAGAAATAATCCCATTAAAAATCCCATTTATAATTGCATCAAAAAGAATAAAATGCTAAGGAATGTATTTAACCAAGGAGATGAAAGACTTGTGCACTGAAAACTGTAAGACACTGATGAAAGAAACTGAAGAAGACACAAATAAATGGAAAGATGTTCCATGCTCATGGACTGGAAGAATTAATATTGTTAAAATGTCCATCCTACCCAGAGCAATCTACAATTTAATGCCTGTAAAACTTTCAAAGACATTTTTTCATAGAAATAGGACAGTCAGTCAAAGACAAATACCATGATTGCACTCATGTGTGGAATTTAAGGAAAAAATATTCATAGGTGAGAAAGAGAGAGAGAGAGAGAAAGAAAAATCAAGAAACAGACTCTTAGCTTTAAAGAACAAGATGATGGTTATGAAAGGGTAGGTGAGTGGGGGAATGGGTTAAATAGGTGTTGGCGATTAAGGAGGCCACTTGTGATGAGCACCAGGTGTTGTATGTAAATGTTGAATCACTAAATTGTGCACCTGAAATTAATACTACACTGTATGTTAACTAACTGGAATTTAAGTAAAAACAAAAAACAAAACAAAACAAAAATAGAAGACTCCTAAAATTTATATGGAACTGCTAAAGACCTTGGATAACCAAAGCTACCTTGAGAAAGAAGAACAATGAAAGAGGACCACTCTTTCTGATTTCAAACTCTATTACAAAAAGTTTAATGATAATAATAATAATAATAATAATAATAATACAGTATGGTATTGACATAAAAACCGCCACATAGATGAGTGTAACAGAATAGCTAGCCCAGAAATAAACTCACAGTATATGGTCAATTCATTTATGACAAAGTAGCCAAGAACATAGAATGGGGAAAGATCTTTTCAGTATAGGGTATTGGAAACATTGGACAGCCATATACAAAAGGATGGACCACTATCTTACACCATACACAAAAATCATCTCAAAATGGGTGAAAGACTCCAATGTAAGACTGGAAATCATAAAATTCCTTGAAGGAAGCATAGAGGATAAGCTCCTTGACATTGGTCTTGACAATGAGTTTTAGTATTTGACACCAAAAACAAAGCCAACAAAAAAGCAAAAGTAAACAAGTGGGACCACTTCAAACTGTAAACATTCTGTACAACAAAGAAAACCATCAATAAAATGAAATGGCAGCCTATGGGATGGGAGAAAATATTTGCAAATCATGTATCTGGTAAGAGGTTAATATCCAAAATAAGAACTCCTACAACTCAGTAGCAGAAAGAAAGAAAGAAAGAAAGAAAGAGAGAGAGAGAGAGAGAGAGAGAGAAAGAAAGAAAGAAAGAAAGAAAGAAAGAAAGAAAGAAAGAAAGAAAGAAAGAAAGAAGAAAATCTGATTCAGAGGGGCAGAGAGTCTGAACAGATATTTTTTTCCAAGAAGACATACAGATGGCCAACAGGTGCATGACAAGCTACTCAATATTAGGGAAATAACAGGAGAATCAAAACCGTAATGAAATCACCTCACATTTGTTAAAATGGTGATTATCAAAAGATAAGAAATAATAAGTGTTGGAGAGGATGTAGAGAAAAGGGAACCCTTGTGTACTACTGGTAGGAATATAAATTGGGGCAGCTACTATGAAAAACAGCATGGAGGTTCCACAAAAAATTAAAATTAGAACTACCTGATGATCCAGCAATTCCACTTCTGGGTATTTACCTGGAGGAAACAATATCTTTATTTTGAAAAAATTTCTGCACCCCTATGTTTGTTGCAGCATTATTTTCAATAGCCAAGATGTGGAAACGTCTTAAATGTCCACTGATAAATGACACATACACATAAATACATACACTAGCATATTATTCATCTAGAAAAAGGAAAGAAATCCTACCATTCCTTCCTGCTTCTGTAGGCCTGAATGCCAGCACACTAACTATAAGGATCAAATCAAATGACTTGTAGACCTCCCTCTGGTTCCCAAGTCTTTCAAAAAATTACTGGAAGGGGCCAACATTGGAGTTGCCATTTTATACAAGGTAAGCTGAAGCCCAGCTGATAAAGTCAGTGGTCCCCACACATTCTGCTGGTGAGTGGGAGAGCCAAGGCCAAACTCTACATTTCCTGGCTTCACATTTGAAGCATACTTTTAGCAGCCTCAAAGCTGCCTGCAGAGCCCTGTGCTCTTACCGGCGGGGAGGTTTCTAACTCTGGGCTGAGGGTTAAAGATTCCTAGTCCTGGCTCATCTGAGTGATAGGGGCAAATCTGCTAAGATCTCTCATTCCTCTGGGCTCAGCCATCTATTTGCATTACTCTTTTCCAGATAAACTCTGCAACTACTTACTGGTGCATCTAAACTGGCTCTTTATTCCTCAGATGGTCTGTAACCCTCCCCTCGCTCTCACAGCTGCTCAGGGTGAGAAAGTTAGAGGAAGTCACTGGGGAAGCCTCACAACAAGTCTGCAAACACCTTTCTCCAGAGCCTGACTTATTATGAGGAAGTTTCTGGGAGAGTGGAGCTGGCGAAAAGGATCCCATGTACCACCCCTTTTACCCCCAAATATTCCATTCAAAGTTTGACACTTCCACAGGTCCATCTCAAGTCCAAGCTGAAGCCCAGCTGTCCTTCAGAATCACATGTGCATGAAGGTCACCTGCTAGATTATTCCTCCACCTTCCCACTTCCTTTCACCAATTACCTCCCCTTCAAAAAAAAAAAAACAAAAAACAAAAAAAACCACCAAAAGAATTCTGGCCTCACATTCTGGGCTAGGTCTGACAGTAACTAGAGGTGTGAGTTTTACTCTCTTTGGACTTCAGTTTTCTTTATAGTTTGTTTCAGGTGAGGAGTACTCTAGATGACATTTAAGTTTTTTCAGATCTACCAGCTTGCGAGTAAATATTCGTCTTTCTTCCCCAGGCTAGGTTCCGTTTCTGACAAGACTGTGACTTCCTGGAAGGCAGGGACTGCTGTGTTCATCTTTGGATCCCCATGACCTGGCCCAGGGTCTGCTGTAGACTGTGAGGGATACGTAGTTTTGAACACATGACTGAGTCAATGACCTTCATCTTTTATTAATGATACTATGCCCCAGTCTTACTGCCTCCTGCGATTAAAACCTTAGAGTGCTCCATGTGTCCCACCCCCCACTCTACTCTTCCCTTGCGCATTAAGTCAGAAAACAGCTCTTTCCTCTAAGCGTCTTTCAGATCTAGCTTCCCTTCCCACCTCCAGTCACCCACATCTCTGCACTTCAAACTTAGGTGATTTTAGCAACGTGTACACTTTCTGTTGCTGTATGTCCTTCCCAAACTCACCCTATATACCACCACCGTATTAAGCTTCCACAGCTTTGTGCCTTAAACCTCAAATGCCCATAGTGTACAGTTATACTCAGTGCTTAACTTAATCTGGCTCCAACCTACACTGGCATGATTCTCCACTTAAGTTGTCATTCATGGTCTTCTAACCATCTGCACGTTCCTAATTTTGAATATTGCTTAGTAGGGCTTCTCCTACTTAGAATGCTATTCCGCCCTCACTACCCACCTAAATGCACTTCATCCATCAAGGTCCAGATCATTATTCCTCCATCAACCTGAAGTCTTTCCAGGTTTTATTCTAGGCCACACTACTCTGCCCTTCACTCATCTAACAAATAGTAGCATTGCATACTTTATTAGGATATCTCTAATGCTGTGGTCACACCGTTACGTCTTGTTATCCCAAGTTGCTTGTAAACTCCTTGAGGGTGGGGAATAGGTCTTACGTATCTTTATGTTCCCTATTGTCTAATGATAACAACACTAGCTAACATTAGTTGGTTACTTGTATACGCCCGACACTACACTAAGCCCTTTATATTCGTTATCGCTTATTACCAAAATCACCCTGTGTGATGAATTCTATTACTGTCTCCCTTCTTCAGATGGGGAAACCAAAGCTTTGATTGTTGAGTGGTTTGCATTAGGTCACTTATAAAGTGACAGAATTATGTTTCGTTTTTACACATAGTAGGCTCTCCCAAAGTTGAGTAATTGTCAGGGAATATGTCCTGTTTTTTTCCCAAGTGTTGAGAAGGTGCATTGTTTTGGGGTGGGCTCCAGAAAAGGCTTGAAGAGATTTAGGGGGAGTTAGAATAGGCCTGCCAGTGAGAAGTAGAAAGTTACAAGATGAGAAAAATATGTTTCAGAATCAGTTAGATCCATATCTGGGAAAGTAGCAAAATGTAAAAATACACTGGGTCAATAATCCATGATAAAGGAGGAAGTTTAGGACAAGCATTACTGCAAGACAGAACTTATATGTTTGTTTAGTTAGAACATTTGGGTAGCATGGAAAGTTTTCAGTTAGATTTTGAGGAGGAGTGAGGATTCTCCTTAAAACTAAGACACTATTTTGTAGTGGGAAAACTACGACTAAGTAACAAAAGTCAGTTATAACTAATGGTTTATATTGGATGGTATAATGTTTTTAGGGCCTAACAGGGAGTTCAGACTACATTCTGGGTTCATGCTCACCCTTGAAAACTATAAAGTTGGAACATTAAATTTTTCTTTCTATCCAGAATACTTCCTAGCAATCTACCAGATCTTCTTAGGGTAGGAGAGCCAAAACAGAGAGGGGGATGATGAATGGCTGCAGGACTTGAATAAAGCATCTTCTGGACTTGAAGGAAGCCCTCTACCTGTCAAAGGTGTAGTTCCCTACTCTGCTCTGGCATTGTGTTCACTGACACTCACCAAAGGGCACTGCCCTAGGTAGCCAGATGACCAAACAGTCTCCTTGCCCTGAAAGTGAAAGAGACCATTGAAAACTATGAACTTTGCTTACCTACCTGGGAAGGACCTCTCAAAGCCTAAAACCAAAGAGCCCTGACCTGGAAAGGATGGCAATTGACATTTATTAATAACAGACTACATACAAAGTTTGGTACTTGACATGTTATCTCATTTAGTGTTTACACATCTGTGAGGAAATGGCTTGGGGAGGATAAGTAACTTCTGTAAGGTCCTTCAGCTAAGAGGGGGCAGAGTGGAGATTCACAGCTAGATCTTTTGAAGTACCTCCATGTTATATTTTGTTCTCCTTGAGCTCTAACCTCAGCTCTGCCAACAATGGGCCGTATGACTTTGGTAAGCCTCTTATACAGAAGATGATGACCAAGGTTGTTTCCAGTACTGTGATTCTCTCATTATATTATCTAACGGAGGAATGGGAAAATTCAAATGCTAGGTAGAAATGGTGTGTCCAATCCCGTTCTGGTCACTGAACCTATATCTTTGTACTATTAAGATCAGATAATAGGCACAAAAGAATCAGAAGAGGGAATTCATGGAGAGCCCAAATCCTGGAGCAGTGAAACAGATAATTAGCTTGGTAATAAACATACAAGGGCTAGCAGACTTTAAAGAATCTAATTTGTCCTCATCTGCTCTATATTCCCATATGAGCTGGGATAAGCCTGGGATCTTTGGGTCCTTTTGTCTTTGATTTATAAATGGGTGGTATATTCCTAAGTCAACTGGCCTGAGAACTCAAAAAAAAAAAAAAAAAGTCAACGGGGGATGCACAATTCTATGTGTCTCTTCAAAAATACAATATTGGTTGCCTTCACTTGGGGGCTGCTGAGATTGTGTGGAAATCATTATCTACAGAGGAGCTAATAAGACTACAATAGGAGAGGATGTTCAATGGACGCAAAAGTTACCTTTCACAAGTTTGAGTAGTTTTATCTTAAGATAATACAAAAAGGGATAGCGTACTAACATAAGCTACAACATGGGTGAACTTGAAAACCTTGAAAATGAGGTGAGCTGTGTAAAATACTTAGCATTCATGGACACAGGGAAGTTCTCAGTCAGTGGTGGCTATGCCAATAGAATTCTATCATTATCGTTACTATTTCTAAAAGTGAGAAGGTATATAAAAGAACCTCTCTGTGTCTAGCCCATGACACACTCAATAAAATTGAGTGTCTAGCACTCTTTCCACTAGCGAGAATTGTGTTCTTTTCCTTAGAAAAATATAGTAAGTGGAAACCATTTATACTAGCAAAGCAGGCAATTCAAAACTCACTCCCCTCACCTCCATTCACCTATCTGAAATGGAGACATTATTAAAATATATCAGAGGGCTCAGTTTCAGTAGAGAATTTTTCTGATTCCAAGAAATCACTTGCCCCCTTTTCCTGGTGTGGCTGCAATTCGGGGACTTTACCCAGAACAGAAGACAAATGGAGTGCTTGTCCTGGTTATGAAGTTACAGAAATCATCTGTTTGCTTCATCTGGAAATTTATGTTGTTTTTCTTTAGAAGGTGTTCTGTTATAGACCACATGGTTTCTGACTTAGTCAAGTTCTAGTTTCTTAATCATTCAGAAACTCTCAACTCAATCAGACAGAGATAATCATGTTCAGGGCTTCTCCTTTTTCCTCAGTAAAATCCCAAAAAAGCCACCAATTTTTGTTGATTGTATTATAGATTACTCATTCTGCCACTTAGTGGAAGAAAGCTACAAAAGACCTCATCTGGGAAACATGGTAGTTAAGACTTTTGCTTCTCAAGTTTAGATTTCAGAATTATTTTACATTTACATTTCTAACTCAGAAACCATGAATTAAATACCTTTAAGTGCAAGAGACCTGCTTTCATAAATTTTTACATGCGAGTTCAGACAAGTTAGATAAAAACATATGACATTTAAACACTCAATTATAGAATATAAAATAAATATATATACATGGTAGGGTATGGGGACTGACATGTGAACACTTATTTGTTATTGTTGCCAAAACTCTTGGAGGGAATTTGAAAGAGACCGAGCAAAGACTGGTGTAACTTGCAGAATCTTTGGAGATTTTATTGATTCATGGATATTTGGCTGGACAGCATGGTCACAAGAGTCGCAAACAGCTCTATCCTATCTCTAAAATGAACAGAGACAAATGTTTTCCCCCATCTTACCACACCAGCCTTCATCTTTCACTAGGCTCTGGATTCTGTGAAATCCCCCAGATTTTTTTTTACCTGTGATTTCTTGGCTCTCCTGTCATCCAGCTTGGTTTTTCTTCTGTGTCTAGCTTTAAAAGATTAAAGACATCAGACAGAGGAAAAATTAACTTTCAGGGCGGGTTTACCTATCTACGTTCTTCCCCTTTCGCTTCCCTACTAACAGAGTAGTGATTACCAGCACTCAACGATAAAGGTCTCCAGAATTCAGCAGCCAAAGGAAAAACACAACCCACAAAATTATGTAAACAGAGCCATAGAGCCATTTCACTTTCAGGAAAGCATCTTGCACAAAGAAGTATCAAGGAAGGAGGTTATGCCTGGGTGGCGCAGTCTGATGAGAGTTTGACTCTCGATTTTGGCTTAGGTCATGATCCCACGGTCATGGGATCGAGCCCATTGGGCTGTGTTAAATGTAGAGCCTGTTTAAGATTCTCTCCCTCTCTCTCTCTCTCTCTCTCTCTCTCTCTCTCTCTCTCTCCCGCTGCTCCTCTTCCCACCCCCCACCACACTCTCTCTCTCTTAAAAAAAATTATCAGGGAAGGAAAAATTCTGAAACATCTCCTAGTTTTAAAACTGGTTACTTGGGGCGCCTGGGTGGCTCAGTTGGTAAAAGCGGCCGACTTCGGCTCAGGTCATGATATCGCAGTCCGTGAGTTCAAGCCCCGCGTCGGGCTCTGTGCTGACAGCTCAGAGCCTGGAGCCTGTTTCAGATTCTGTGTCTCCCTCTCTCTGACCCTCCCCCATTCATGCTCTGTCTCTCTCTGTCTCAAAAATAAATAAACGTTAAAACTGGTTACTTAGTGTATCCTATTTGAGACAATTTTAATCTCCTCAACACTACTGCTTCTTCTCTGTGACTTGGAACTTTCTTTGCATTCCCAATGACAGCCTTGGCCAGAAACTTATTTTAGGACTACACATAGCTAAGTGCCATAGAGGGGTGCACAGGGAATGATTGAGTGTTCCAGAGATGGAGAAATTGGTGAGAAAAAGCTTTATAGAGGAGATAATGCTTGAACTGAGTCTTGGACTATGAGTAAGTATTTGTCAGAGGGTGATGAGAAGGGCAGTCTATCTAGAGCAGATGTGGGGACTGATGGGGATTTATAAAAGATGAAGGTGTTGCAGCAAGTAGTGACCAGATCTCACTGGCCATCCTACATGTTACACTAAGAAGTTTGAATTTTATCTTAGGAACAGGAAACATTGATGGACTGATCTAGTAACTTCCATATTTCTGGCTTAGGCACTTATATGAATAATACTGTTATGCACAGAGAGGAAAACCAAAATATGGAACACATTTGGGAGGAATAATAGCTCTGTTTTGGATATGATGAATTTGGATAACTTGTGGAAATTCAGAAGGTTTCCAGTAGGAAATTAGGAGCTTGGGTCAAATATCTGGGCCAGGGACGTAAATCTGAGTGTAAATAACCCAGAGATAATCAAGAAAGTGGTAGGATTTCCCATGAAGAACTATAGAACAAGAAGAGAAGGTGATAAACTCCAACATGAGGTACTAGGAAGGAAGGTTCAGAATGGTAGGGGTGAATCAGGAGGGAGCAACTATAATAGAAACTAAAGGAAGAAAGAGTTTCAAGAAAGGAGGCATTGACCATTCCAAATGCTACCAAAGAATGGTCAAGTCACAGAGTCTTGAGCTCTGTTATTAATGACCTTGACAATAGCCATTTTGGAGGATGGGATTCCAGGGGGCTAGAGAGGGATTGGAAGATTAGTAAAGCAAGACACAGAAGTTGATCCTCCTCTCAGTCTTCCATAGTGGAAATGACTGGGAAGGTATGCGACTCGCAAAAAGGATAGCAAAGACCAGAGTAGAACAAAGGCTATGTTTGTGTAACCTTAGTTATGACATGTTTTGTTCTCCCTTTGCAAGCAAGAAACAGCTGGTTATGCTGGACCTTGGCTTTAGGCCAATGCCTCAGGAGTCAGAGCTGGACTGGGACTGGGTGTAGAGCTCTGGCCCTTGTACTATAAGCATGGAGCTAAGAATGATCCAAGAAACTGTTTGCAAAAGGGAAGTTGCACTGGATTTTCTCTGAAGCCTCTTCCAGCTCTAAAATGTTATGATTCTGTGATTAATTTGCTAAATAAATTAACAGTGCAAACAGTATTTCAAGAGGAATGTTTAAATTACTTATGAGAACAAACTTTTTAAGTACCCTCAAGCATCATAAAAACATCCACTCCCATAGAAATAATTGATACACCAATTATAAATCTTTCTTAGCTATTCATTCAAGCAGATTTCCTAAGAACTGTGCTTGGCTACATTCTATTTACCTAGTTCGAGTTCTTGTTTGTATTTCAAAGCCATCAAACTGCATTTCTTTAAACAACATGTTTCAGATTGGCCAGCCCCTCAGTAGGGCCGAATTATTAAAGTTTTATGTTATGTGCAAGATGGGTTCTTTATGAATTAGTTCATCTCTGGAGAAATGCCCATCTTCTTCTTAATTTAGGACACAGCTGTTAAAATTGCAGACTTCATCAAAAAATGGCTACATATAACTCACAGAAACTCACAGAAACATTTCCTCTCAGTTGGCATGGTCTTTGAGGACAAACCACACTCTAAAATGTTTGTGTAACAGGAAAATGTGGTGTCAAGATGATCAAAACAAGATAGAAAATCATTTTCACAAAATTTACATATATTAAAAAATACCCAATGGTGCACCAACAAAATGAGAACACAATAAAGGAGATAGCCTGATAAAAATGCAGACAGATTAAATGTTCATGTGATCCACAGACCCATCATTAACAATGATTTTATTTCATTTGAAGCTTGGGAGGACATCAGCAATGCTCCCTACCACAGCAAAAGCAGATGAACCCTCTGCTAGTCATCTGATGTTTTGGTTGTGTTATATTTGGCTGAAATGTATAAACTACTTTACCACTCTGAACCTCAGTTTCTTTAGTTATAAAATGGAGAATATTGGGCAGGGTCCTGGAAGGAAATCAGGACATGTGAACTGAGTGATTTAAGGAATGTTTAGTCAAAGGTTATCCACAGAAGTATGGGCAGGATTCAGAAAATGCAACAAGTAATGGGAAAATTCCTCGAAGTAGTAGGAGCAAGACCCTGCAAGCAAGCTGTATGTAGAAGTTAGCTGACCTGATCGGTGATCTTAGGAGAGTGATGCAGTTAACTATAATAACCTTGGAGAAAGAGAGCTGGAGACTTCACTGCCCACCCACCCTCCATATCTCCTGCTTTTGCCTCCAACTGGCCAAACTTAACTAGAAGCAAGAGATCAAGGAAGCCAGTTGAGGCAGTCAGTATGGACCCGCCTCCTAGGGCAGAGAAGGAAAGAGATGGATCTGGAGCACCGTAGGATGGTATTGACCCTGATGAATAGATAGTAGAGGAGCTAACCTTTTAAGGTTGTTGTAAAAATTAGGTAAGAATGGAGAATAAGTGGCTAGCACAGAACCTGACTCACAGTAAGCACTGGGCTTAATAACTTTAGCAGCTACTATTATTTTTATTAACAGGTGTTCAACTGTATCATGGTCAGAGAGGTAGACTGTTTGCTATAGTAATAAGAGGAAACTACCACAAAGTTAGTGGCTTAATATAAATTTATTCTCTCAGGTTTATGGCAGTCAGAAGTCTGAAGCCAGTTGTACTCAGCTAAAATCACACTTCCTTCTGTAGACTATAGGGGAGAATCCATTTCCTTGCTTTTTCCAATCTCTGGTGGTTACTTGTATTCCTTGGCTTGTGGTGCCTTTCTCCATCTTCAAAGTGCCTTACTCTAATCTCTGTTTCCAACAGCACAGGACCTCTCCGACTCGCACTCTCCTGCCTCTCTTTTAGAAGGACTTGTGATTACATTTAGTAGCCACCTGGATAGTCCAAGATAATTTCCCTAGTTCAAGATCCTTATTTTAGTCACATCTGCAAAGTTCCTTTGGTAGTGTTAAGGTAACATATTCACAGGTTCTGGAGACTAGGATAGATTTGAGGGACCGTTATTTAGTTTATATCACAGATGGACCCAGAATTTCTGGAGCAAAGTGGATTCATTTTCTGTGCGATTAAATAGCTTCCCCACATGACTCCCTCAAAATACAATGTAATTGTCTTAGACTGAGCTCCCCACAGGATGAGAGCACAAGACAAGGGTTTACGTACATGTAGTTTATTTTGGAAGTGGTCCCAGAGAGCATTAGTGATGGATTAAGAGGATAAAAGGGAAAACCTCAGGGATACACTATTGGCTGGACCATCACCGTAAACAGCTAAAGTTTGATCCAGCCAGGACCTTCTAAAGATGACTTAGAATGTATTCCCAGAATAGTCTGCTTAAGACAGTGGGACTGGTAGAATACTAGCAATATCAACCATTAACCAAGAATTGCTCTACAGAGTGCTAAATCCTTTGTACCTTAAAGCTGCACATACATGAGTCCAGGCAGGTTTCCTCAGGTGTACCATGATATAATGGTCCCAGGGCTAAAAGCTAGAGTTATAGGAATAACTATGGCAAGGTTACACAAACTGGTTGCTGCCACAATGGCTAGAGTAAAGTGGTCCAGAAGAACACAAGATGGGTTATGAAAGTTGTCTAGCACAGTTGGCCAGGCTAATATTAGAGGCAGAAGGACTTTGTACTGGAATGTATAAATGTGGCTTATTGTGTGATGCTACAGTTAAGATGCCAGGATTGTTTGCAAATTTTGCCCAAGTCCACTATTTTCTTAGAGAGAGCATTAGCTCCATGACAAGTGGTTACAAAAAAAAAAAAAAAAAAAGATCAAAAGTCTTTGGAACAGGCTAAAATGCAAGGTTCTTTTTGAACACCCACTCATGGTTTGCTTTATAGTCTGGTGGAGGCCAACATTAACATTAAGCAAAGGTAAAAAATTAAATATTCTCAAGTGTTCGCATGCTGTGTACCTAGTCTTGGAGTCAGGGGATGTTTCTTTGAGAAATTATGATTAAGGTGCGACTTGAAAATAAGTAGGCGATAGGTAAGGAAATAAAGGGAACAGCATTCCAGACAGAGGGAAGAGTCTGTGAAACAGACTGGAGCACAGCATACTCGAGACTAAGAATCCAGCATGGCAGAGTGAAGAGTAGGAGTGCCACAAGATGACATTTAAAAAATTGAAAATTTCTCTTGGGAAGTCATTGAAGGTTTATATATATATATATTGTATAAACAGGAGATTGACAAGATTAAGCTGCATGTTTAAAAGGCTAGTTGGTGGAGGAGAAGGGACAGAATGCAGGGAGATGAGCGAGTCCTAGTGAGAGATGATGTCACTGTATGAGTCAATCATTTAGACTTCAAGATACACCAGGGTGGAAGTGACCTGCGTCCGTGAGATATTTCAAGTCTTCTGCAAAAACTGAAGAATCTCATTTCAGATTTTAGAAACTAGGTGAGTCAGCAAAGACAAAGGAGGAGGAGGAAGAAGAGGAAGAAGAGGAAGAAGGGGGAGAAGGAGAGGAAGGAAAGAAGAAAGTGGGGGGGGGGGGAGAAAGAAAGTAAAGAAAGAAAGTAAAAAAAGTAAAAAGAAAATAAATACCACCACCACCACAGAAAAGAAAGAAGGACTTCATAGCATCACCTGGAACAGAGCTGAAGGAAATTTGTGGGTTAACATTGTTCTAGACCAGGGTTTCTACACCCCATTAATACTATTAACATTGTGGTTTGGATAATTCTTTGCTGGGGGTAAGTCTGTTGTGTGTATGGTAGGATGTTAACAGCATCCCTGGTCCCTCCACACTAGATGCCAGTAGCAACCTCTCCCCCCTTCCTATCTGTGACAACCAAAAATGACTTCAGACACTGTCAAATTTCCTCTGGGGGGCAAATCTTCCTGGATGAGAACTATTTTAAACCTTGTAAGTTCTTGGTACCATTAGATGGAAGATGGGTAATCTAAGGAGCCTAAAAAGTTATTGTTATTATTTTTAATTATTATTTTTAAGCTCAATTTATGGGTAACCGAACCAACAGCTAGATTATCAGTTTTTAATCTTTGAAAACACTTACTTCCAACACGTTTGACTAATGATATTATATCTTGTTCAGACAAGATGTTTTATTACAACCTGTTATCTGAGCTAAAATGTTTCATGTGTGGAAAATATCTCAAGCTGAAAAACAAGTTGAGTCAGTAGGTCACCAGAACTGTGTTTGAGTAAACTTTTATGCAAATTCATCTGCATTTTGCTGCTGAAAGAAACATTAAGATAAAAAGTATTTGATGAAATACACACACTCATTTTTTTCTTCATTTTCCACAGACCAGAAAGAGTTCAAATGACTTTTCCATGATGCAAAAAAGCAATTCTTACTTGCAAATCATCAAACCACCCATGCTCCCTCTTTCAAAAGAATAACCTAACCCTAACTGGAAATTTCTCACATTACAGTGTTGTATGTCTCCCTCCACTCCATTCTCCATATCTTAGCTGAAGGGATAGTTCTTTTCAGTATGCAAATTCAATCACACTTTAGAGCTGGTCATAGGCTTGCCCTTGCTTTCAGACTAAAGACCATAATCCTCATCAAAGCTCCCTAGTCATGTCTTACACCATGTATTTCTATGTCACATGTACTTTGGCTATCCCAGTCTTATCTCGATCCTTTGGATATTCTAGGTTTCCTCCCATCAGAGGGCTTTGCACTCATTGGGTCTTCTGCCTGGTAAACCTTCCCAAACTTCCTCAGCCTGTTAGCTTATTCTCATATTTCAGATCTCAGCTCAAGCAACATTTTCTCACAGAAAGTTTTCTAACTAATCCCCACCAACATAGGAACAAACAACAAAGGTCTCTTTGTCAAATAGTCTATGAACACCATACCTTTACTTCAAAGCTCTAATCCATTTGTAACTTTTATTTATATGTCTGCTAATTTGATTAATGCCCATCTCCTCCACTTACCTCTGTGGAGCAGAAACCGTATTTCTTTGTCTTACCACTGTATGCCCAGCATCCAGCTTAGTAGATTGTCAGCAACCATTTGTAATTAATAAATTCATTAATTCCTTAGTCTATTGTATCACGGACAACCATGTACATCAGAGGTCAAACTGTGGTTCACTGTCCTGTCTCCTGCTTTTGTTTATCATGTTTTATTGGAACACAGCCACACCCATTTGTTTACTATTTCCTATGGCTGATTTCACTCTACAAAGGCAACATTGAGTAGTTGTGACAGAAAGCATGTTGTCTACACAGCCTAAGATACCATCTGGCCCTTGAAAAAAAAAGTTTGCCGACTTGTGATCTCAGTCTTCTAGGTCTTGTTCAGTGTACTAGCCAGTTGCTGTGCAACCTAATTCCAGGAAAATATGAAGTAAAAGTTATGTGAGTATATATCTTTACTGCCAAAATATTTAGTAGTAGCAATCCTTCAACGAGAATTGGCTGTATGTTAGTCATTGAACTAAGCACGTTACTTACTTTACTTCAGTAAACCCTAACAGGGCCCCATTTTAGTTTAAAAAGAAAGTATTCAACTTAACTCAGTTTCCGAGAATCATGAAGCTGATGCAGAGAAATATATGCCAGTATCACCTTTCTGTTTGATTTAGTCATTAACTGGGTGCTGGGGAGACTGCTGTATGGTGGCAATTCATTTTTGAAATATTTCAGGTGCTACATTCCCTTAGGTTGTTCAAAGTGCAGAGTTGAATGGGGTAGCAGTGGAATTTCTGGAAAGTCATAATCTGAGGTGGCTTTTATTTTAGGTGGGTTCTAGCATGGCAGCAGATGGCAGGGTCCTTGTGGCAAAAGAGAAAATTGACTAGAATGAACCAAGTTGGGAAATTGGCAGGGGAAGTAGTGGAGAGGGCATTGAAAGGATCCATAAGTACTCACAGGCCCCAACGGTCTAAAGAAGTCAGATTTGGCAGTGAGAAAATGATAGGCAAGGAGCTTGGGAAGTCAAGCCAGAGGAAGTTAAAAAAAAAAAAAAAAACAGAATGGGAAACTTAAAAATGAAAGTAAAAAGGCAGAGACCATATGACATGGGATCAAGAAAACCCTAGGTAAGGAATATGGGCAGCAAATATTGGGATCAAGGCAAATGGTCTGAAAAATGGCTGTGGGGTACAGAAAGGAGAATGTAGCTTGCTGGGAAGTTGGCATTCTGAGGACCCCTTGGCTCCAGAGCCACAGCCTAATTCTGATTGTACTGGCAATTGTGTCTACCTGGCTTCTTAGAGAGGGGAGAGAAGACAATTCTTAGCAGGAATAAAGAAAACAATAGGACTCCAGTTCAATGCTTCTTTGGGCCAGCTGGCTCTGTCTTTCCCGTCATTATGCACTCCTCCTTCTCTCTTCCACATTTTTGATATATGCCTCAACTTTACAAGTTTGGTTTATTGACATCATTTCTAACTCTTCCTTCAGCAACCCCCAAGCCTCCCAAACCACTTGCTGACTCCACCAGATTATCACCTGTCCTGCCCCATGTTTCCCAATTGTACCATTGGCATCATCTGGGGTGGCTTTACCCAGTTTACCACCTAGAAAAATATCTACTCATCTGACAAGGCCCAGCCCAAATGTCTTTCATTTTCAGACTTTCCCACTTCTCAGGAAGAATTAATTACTTCCTCTTTCTACCCATAACACTTCTTACATAGAACTTTTATAAAGGATTTATGGCTCCCCATTACTCTTAAAACCCCTCTGTGTGGCTTACAAGTTCCTGCCTAGATTCCAACCCACCTCACCAATTTTGCACCCAGCTCCCTTCCATGGCTCCCTGACCTAGAGTGGGGATCCTGGAAGACTCTTCACTTGGCCTAGTCAATCTCTGGTCTTCTTTCAGATCTCAGTTGGAGTGAGACTTCCCTGAGTTCTCTTACTAGATCACATGTGCCATTTCAGGCTCTTGAGCTCCCTGGGACTCACCTTCATAGCCCTGTAAAAGAAACAATTCTACAACTGCTTCTGTGATTATTTGATTGTCCGCCTCCCCTGCATACCACACATGCCCAGAGTTGAACAAACGTTTCTATTGCTGTTGGCCTGAATTTTCATTTGCCCAGCCCAGCGCCTGGCTCAGAGTAAGCACGGAGTACACACTGATCAATGAATGAATCAACGTTCTATTTATTTGCTTATGCGTCTTTCTCCCTCTCTGGATAGAGTGCTCCTGGGGTAGAACTCTTAGTCCTTTAGGCCCTGAGAGCGTGTCATGTTACCTGCCACATGGTATGTGCTCAGACACTGTGTTTTGAATTACATCATATTCCATTTCAATGTCATGGATTCTTCGAGTTTGACCAGTGATTGTGGTTCTTTGATCACAAAGGCAACAAAGGCAACAAAGACAAGAGACTGTCCATGAAGAAAATGGGCTCCTATGAAAATGTCTTTATGATACAGCTTACCCTCATTTATAGCGTTCTTCCATAGAGGACAGTCCAGTTATCCATGTAGAATCCTCAGTGAGTGGCCTTTTCTTCTTTTGACCTTCCACTTAGAGGCTTTCTTTCCTGATAATTTTATCATAATCACATTTCTGCACCTCCTACTCTTCCACACCAAGCCTTCTGCTTTACCACTGGGACCATTATTTGCTTTAATTCTGTCAACTTAACTCTACTCTCATCCTCCTACATAAGATATCCTTTAAAAAGCAAAATGACAGTATAAAGTGAGTACCAAATAAGAAAAAAAAAAAGTCATGCTCCTCCACTCAAAAGAACTCTGAAGGCAGATGTAAGAGGAAATGTTTTGTTTTTGTTTTTAAAGGGGAAGGTAGGCAACTGGTGATGTTCTTTCTGATCTAAAGACAAAAGTAACAGATGAAATTAAACTTTTTGATACTTAAGTTATAAGATGCTAGTATTTAAGATATGAAATGTAAAATGAATGGTTTACCCTCTGACCTCAGTGTCCTCATTCTGAGTGAGGGAGTGAGCCTAGATAGGGATCTGTGAATTATGTGCAGACCCTCAGGGGTACCCCAAGGCTGTGACAGAAGGTGACAGCCTCAGAAGAGAAATTGGGAGGGGCTCCTAAGACCCTCCAGGCTCCACTGGGAGCAGAGTTTGATTCCTGCCCCTTTTTCAGCATTTAGCCCAGTGTCAGGAACATAAATATTTGTTGAATGAATGACACCATCTTACAGATTGGAATTTCTTGTGAGATTTTATTTGGAGGACAAAAAAGAGTGATTAAAAAACCCCAACAAATTAGTGTAAAAACTACTGAATTAAGTGCTTTATAAAGCTCCCTGTGTTCTAAAAACAATTACAGCTGTGAAATTTAGAAAGTCAATAATATAAAAATAAGAAATATAATAGCCTTGAGGCAAAAATATCCTAGACCATTATGCAAGATACATTTTCTTCATTTGAAGGTCACAATCTATAAAATATGCATAAAATAAACCTTATAGTGTAAAACAACTGGGCACTTAGAAAATGGCTTTAATGCATAATCCATTGTCCTACTTTTACCTCCAGATCCTTTTAGCTTCAAGCCTAACCTCCCCAGGAGTTTTCAACAATCTCATGAAAGCAAGTCTCAAGACTGTAGTGTCATTCACATCCTTAGTCCTGAACCACTTGTCCTGATCTACCTCTTGTCACCTCCCAGCTCCCTTCTGGATCTTGTAGTCAGTGCCATGTTCCCTGCTACAACCTTTGAGTGTCTTCTGCTGTAATAAAATCTATCCCTCTGGCCTCTAGTGTGATATTCTGCTCAATGCAGTCTTTCCCACAGAAACTAACCTGGCCAAGTCTCCTGAACTTTGGCCCCTCAAACATAACCAGAACATCAGACCCTAGACATCATAGTTCCGAGGGTACTCCAAAAGCAAGCTGGGGTGCAAGGCTCAACATGTAGTCCCTGTGTTTAGCCAACATGGCATGAAGAGAGAAGGCCACCTCTGAAAAGCACAAGAGGCACAGTGGAAGTATGTCCAGACACTCTCAGGTCCTGCTCTGGTGTCCTGAGGTGTCACTCTCACTGCAGGCTGCAAGTGTAAATATCTGCATTAGATATCTTTGTGAATAACATAGCCATTTTTTATTTTGGTGGTTTTTAAACAAATTAACTGGTATACTTTGTGGATCCTTCAGGTTCTCCACCAAGGCAGTTTATGTGTGAGTTTAGGATTCTCAGCCCCGGGGAGGCAGGGAAGTCAGTGTAGTGGAGTCAGTGTCATTCTTGTCTTCCCTATATTCCCTCCCTACTTATTCTAGTGATGGGAGAGGTGGAGGACTGTTCCACCCCATTCCGTGCCGTGGTAGGAGGCTTCCAGTCACAAACTCCTGTCCTTTCACCCAACAGCCAGCCATAGGGAGGGTATATAACTCAGGCTTTCCATCTTATTGGAAACTCATCTGGAAACAGTCATGAGTTTATGAGTTGGGTAGATGACCAGTCAGGGTCAACCAGAGACCTTTCATGGGACAGATAACTGGATACTATGAGAAAGGTGATTCTCATTCTGCTGAGATACCTGCTCCTGAACACTGTAGGTTTGGGTTTCCAAGGTTTGGTGTCCCCATCACACAGGGGGAGGCCCTCTTCCAGGAGGGAAGGAGACCAACTCTCAAAGGGAAGCAGAGCTGAGAGGTGGAGATATGAGAACTTCACTGTTCCCAGATCTGATTCCTTGACCCATGTTATCTGAGCTAACAAATTGCCTCCCCCCACCACCACACCTGCTTTTTAAAAGGTAGTTTGCATTAGATTTCTGTCATTTGCAAGCAAAAGGGGTTTGGCCAACACAGAAGCTGGCACCTAGAAGGAGGGCATTGCCAATGACAGACCCCACAATGTGGAACTACAGGAGTTGAGGTGAAATAGGGGACTATGGTAAGTCTTTCATCTCCAAATGGGAAGATCAAATCTTTGCTATGCACTAGCTGAACAGCTGGCTCCTTATCTGTGAGATTTTAGGACTCAGACCATGAACCTCAAGCCTGGAGCCTCAGGGGATTTGCTAGCGAAATATCAGAATTATTGAGGGTATTGGTTACTTTTGCCATCTTCACTATTGCCCTGAAAGAAAGGGACAGGTTAAAGAGTTGAAGGCAGAGAGAACCTAATATGTATCTGTTGATAGTCAGAATACCAAGAACACTGAAGGTCAGATAATCATGTCTTTGTGAACTTGAAAGTACTAAAATATCTGTCTTATTCTCAGTTTAGTGTAAGGAAGGAAGGAAGATCATATTGAAACCAGGGAAAGGTCAGAGAATATGGGAACCTCTCCTAAATACTATTGGCTCTGTGTTACTCTTGCTAAATAAAAGGTAATAATTACTCCTATACTGGGGCTTCATCCAATGGGATACGGCCTGCCGGCTAGGGATAGATTAACTTTGCCTCATCACCCCAATTTATTGTCTCATATAGTCCTACAACAGAGACCAAGATGGACACCTAACAAAGAGAGCTGGGAGCACGGGCAGAGTACCAAGGCTTGTTGCTAAGATACAGAAACTGAAAGTCAGGATTACGATTTACAAATTATTACTAGCCAAGATTTCTGGCATTGGTTCTGAGCTAATGGAGTTTTCCAGAATTGATTCCATTAACAGCTCACTAGAGTTTTAAGGAGTTATTCTCTGAGAAACTCCAGATCTAAAAAGGGACCTGGTTGGCTCTACTCCTAAGGCAATTCCCAGGCCCTCTATAACCATGCTTTGGGAATTGATTTGCTTATGAGACCCCAGAATACTCCTCTCCTCTCCTCTCCGAGAGCGCCTTGGAATTCAATGTCCGAGGGAAATCCTCCTTGTAAAACCAGACTAGGGATGGGATTGCCTTCCCACAGAACCTCTCTAGCCTTAGGGAGATATGTTCTTATGATTTCTATCAAGCAGGATATGGCACCCAGCATTTATATCCTTTCCTCTTCTCTACTTATCAAATGGGAATTTCTATTGCTATTCTGTCTCTACTATTTTATATTGGGTATGTTGAAGATGGTTGACGTTATCAGTTAGCCCTAGGCTCCACTGTTGTGAGAAGTTATATCTGGACCTAGTCAGGGTAATGTATGTGATAACAAGATGCTGGACTAGGGTGTGGTTTTGGGTTGCCTATCTTTAGGGTGAAGGTGATCAAATTCTCAGGTGGGTACACCTTTGGAATAATATGTATTATATCAAGACTAAATGTGTATGATAGGAAATCAAGGGGTAGAATATAGCAAACATCTGTTGTTTGTGTCATCGAGGTTGTCTTCACTCTTTTTTTTAAAGAAATTTAAAATGTTTTTATTTATATTAGAGAGAGAGAGAGAAAGAGAGAGAGAGAGAGGGAGGGAGAGAGAGAGGGAGGGAGAGAGAGAGGGAGGGAGAGAGAGAGGGAGGGAGAGAGAGAGAAAAAGCATGAGCGCACAAGTGGGGAGGGCAGAGAGAGAGGGAGACAGAATCTGAATCAGGCTCCAGGCTTTGAGCTGTCAGCACAGAGGCCAATGCAGGGCTTGAGCTCACGAGAGGAGAGATCATGACCTGAGCCAAAGTTGGACACTTAACCAACTGAGCCACGCAGGCGCCCCTGTCTTCACTCTTTATAGCAACAACTCCTCTTCTTTTCTTGGGGAAAGCAATAGTTCCCCTTCCTTGGGGGTGATAATGGAGTTATTGGTCACAGTACTCTCTGACCACATGGATGGACAGTCATTGTACTCCTTCTAGAAGTAGTGATTGGTCCAAGGAGTAGGTACATGACCAAGAAAGTCAGAGTCCTTGTCTAAGATTGTTATTTGGATTCTGGGAAAAATTAACTTGCTCTTTCTGTTGGGATTCTGTACCAGAATGTTCTAGGACTGGGGTTATGGTGACTACTTTTAATCACCAAATTAAGGGAGAATATCTATAAAAAGAGAATTAGACTAACTTAGAGGAACAAGGGCAAGAGAGAGGGAGAAAGAGAAATAAGAGATAGATAGGCTAGACTAATGACTGCATTTAAGTCCTAGTTATTCCTGAAAAAATTTCTATCCCCAACTTCCATAAGTTATTACATAAGCCAATAATAAATTCCCCTTTGTCTTTAAGCTATTTTGAATTGAGTTTCTATTGCTTGAAACTGAGAGAAGCTTGACAAGTAGAATTGGCTATTGTGCATATGCAGCCTAAAAGCATCTTCTAAAAGATTGTATGAAGGATCTTAATAGTACCTTCTTCAAGCTGAGACAACCAAGGTTACCATTTATTGCCAGACTTGATACATCAAGTCAGGTAACTGCTCTACCTATTATACATTTGCAAATTGATAGCATTTGCAAATTCAGCGTTTTGTGCTAAACCTATAACATCTCGCTCATGCAAATCTAGAAAGAGGTCTTTAGAACCTACCATTATGAACAAGTTTGGGCTGCTGAGGTCAGCAATCTAGATCAATTGAATCACATGTATGGCATAAGATCGGTTAGCTTTAAGCCGGCATCTCCTGAGACTAATGTTGAGCTCTAACAAGTAGGGGAAGAAGATTCTTCAGTGACTCATCTAGCAAGTCCACTAACATCATGGAGTGTTCTGTCAGTGATATAAGACGGCAAACAAATTTGTGCCCCCAAAACCCCTGTGCCCAGGAAACCCCAGGCTTACCGGAGACTAGACATGGGCTAGATGGTCAGGCATGGCTCTGCTTTCCCTCTCTATAATGACTTACTGCAGTGGTACATTCTAGGTGTCAAGCCCTCCTATGGAACCACATGATGGTAGATGCCATGGCATCTGCTGCTGCGATAGGAATCAGGGTCTATGAGACTATAAGCCTTCTCCAGGACTAGGTACTTTGGGATTCCTTAAGTATTCTTCAGGAAGAATCTGTGTCTTAAAACTCCTTCGGCTATTATCCACCATTGAAATACTGGTGCAGTGTCAAGATGCGGGAGATGGGGAGTGTTCTATAACCTTCTAATTACAAAGCTGTAGTGACCAAAACAGTATGGTACTGGCACAAAAACAGACTCATAGATCAATGAAACAGAATAGAAAATCCAGAAATGGACCCACAACTATATGGTCAACTAAAACTTCAAAGCAGGAAAGAATATTCAGTGGAAAAAAGAGTCTCTTCAATAAATGGTGTCAGGAAAACTGGAGAGCAACATGCAAAAGAATGAAACTGTACCATTTTTTTACATCATACACAACAAGAAATTCAAAATGGATCAAAGATCTAAATGGGAGACAGGAATCCATCAAAATCCTAGAGGAGAACACAGGCAGTAACCTCTTTGACATTGGTAAACTTCTTACTAGATATATGTCCTGAGGCAAGGGAAACAAAGGCAAAAATTAAGTATTAGGACTTCATTAAAATAAAAAGCTTTGGCAGAGCAAAGGAAATAATCAACAAAAGTAAAAGGCAAACTATGGAATGGGAGAAAATATTTGCAAACGATATATCTGATAAAGGGTTAGTATCCAAGATATATGAAAACCTTATAAAACTTAATAGCCAAAAACCAAATAGTCCAGTTAAAAAATGGGCAAAAGACATGAATGGACTTTTTTCCAAAGAAGACATACAGAAGGCTAACAGACACATGGAAACATGCTCAACATCATTTATCAAAAGGGAAATACAAATCAAGACTACAACGAGATGTGATGTCAGGTAATATCTGACACCAGTCAGAATGGCTAAAATTAACAACACAGGAAACAAGCGTTGGCGAGGATGTCGAGAAAGGGGAACACTCTTGCACTGTTGGTGGGAATACAAGCTGGGGCAGCCACTCTGGAAAATTGTATGGAGGGCCCTCAGAAAGTCAAAAATAGAACTACCCTACAATTCAGCAAATTTCGTTACTAAGTATTTCCCAAAGGATACTCATTTGAAGGGATACATGCACCCCAAAGTTTATGGCAGCATTATCAACAATAACCACATTATGGAAAGAGCCCAAATGACCATCAGCTGCTAAATGGATAAAGAAGACATGGTGTGTGTGTGTGTGTGTATGGGTATATGCATGCATATATAATGGAATATTACTTAACCATAAAAAAAATGAAACCTTGCTATTTACAATATGGATAGATCTAGAGAGTATTATGCTAAGCAAAATAAGTCAGAAAGATAAATACTATATAATTTCACTCATTTGTGGAATTTAAGACACAAAACAAAAAAGCAGAGGGGGGGGGAAAGAGGCAAACCAAGAAACAGACTCATAACTATAGAGAACTGATGGTTACCAGAGGGGTGGTACGTGCAGCAAGGGGTAAATGGGTGATGGGGATTAAGGAGGGCGCTTGTAATGAGCACCTGGTGTTGTATGTAAGTGATAAATTACTAAATTCTACATCTAAAGCTAACAGTATACTGTATGTTGACTAACTAGGATTTAAATAAAAACTTTTAAAAAAGTAAAAAGAAAATCTTTTTATTAAATCTCAGGCTTTTAGTGGGCGCTGTTGTGGAACTGTGACCCTCACAAGTGTTTCATCAGAAGTATAGCTTTTATTTCCCTGCATCTTACTCCTTTCGAATCCATTTGGATCTTGAAGCTCTGACCCCTGTTGACTTTGTATTTTTCCTCCTTTAAATGAGACAAAAAGGCTGGAGAGGGCTGGAATGGAAGGAATGCCCTTCCCCCAGCTGGGATAAGGCTCTGGCAAAGTTTTGTTTCGCTTTTTTCCTCTTAGAGAGTAGGTCTTTGTTACAAAGAAGATTCTGATGCATTCACAATAATGACCATTCCCCTCCCCAAAGCCTAGAGGGTATCTTTCTTAGATCTTCATTATCAGACTCTGGTAGGGTAGGTTTCCTGGAAGGAAAGCCCTTCAAGGGGTGGGAGCCCCCTCTAAGACTCTGACCCCTGGAATTTCCCACTCTCACATTACTCCACAGTCTGCTTCTAGCAATCCACCAAAATTACCATTTAAGTGTTCCCACCAGTTTGTGGCTCCAGCAGCTTCTGTTCTTGGCTGATTGACCTGATCTTGGCTATGTCTCTGGATGCCCCCATCTCTCCAGATTTTAGGGTGGCAGTGTGCCCTGCAACCTAAATTCCCTGATAAGTCTGAGAAAAGTCATCAATTTTCAATGTTCACAGTATTTTCTTCTCATAAGAACAGTAGTGATGACTTCCAAAGTCTGTACATATTGTAGCTAAGGCTGGAAGTCACAAATAAATTCCTGTTTGCCAGTCCTTTCTTGGTCCTCCAAGAAGGAGGAAGAACCAAGGAACTAAGTTGGTCTAAGTTATCATGGAGCAGGAAGGAAAGGCACATGGTCACATCTTTCACAGCCTATACTAATGACTGATTGGATCTCTGGAGTCAGACATTTTGGTGGAGAAAGTGTTGCTTCTCAGTTCAACATTCTGTCCTCATCGAGCAGAAACCAAGTCATCATCAATCTCTTAAATTCCCTTCAGCACTTGTCAGGTTGCATCACTTTTTATTAAAGAATCAAAACACCCTTTACTGTATCGCCAATTCTGTCTGGTAGTAATTTACTCACAAGTCACTCCTAGCTCTCCCCCTTCACCTCAGTTTTTAGTTTGGTAAATTTCTCTGCCACTCTTATTACTGCGTAGCTCTAGGCTTATAAAAGAATAAGCCTTTATTAGCAGCACAGATGATAAAGGAGCCAGAAAATCTGAATATTTCCCCTACATGATTGCTCAGCAAAGTATATACGACCTGAGAGCATTTGGAGGAAATATGATGTCTTTGATGCCTTAAAATGATATACATTGCCAATCACACTCAAAGGTATAATTTAGCCCTTAGAATATGCAGGTGCCCCCACTCATGCTTCATTCAAACACCTTATAAGATGTGCAGTTTTTGGAGGAGCAATCTGTTGTTGACATATTGATGAAAAGGAAAGGTGAGATCAAATTGCAATTTTCTGCAGATGAAATGCAGTCTTAATTGTTGTAGTCTTGTTACTTAACTGCAACAGTTGAAGTGAAACTGTGTGTGATTTGAGCATAATCCTATTGATAGGTCAAAAGGTAATGTGCTCTGAAGCAGGGTCTAAGATAAAGCATGGACTTAATTTTTTTTTTTAATCTTTAAAGTCATGTGGGTTGATGACTAACACATTTTCCAACTGCTCTGAATGGTGGAAGAATGAAAAACAAAATATTTTAAAGCCCCAGTTCTTTATGCTCCCCTCTTTTAAAATTTAAAGTGTTAATTCCAATCATTTTTCAAGGATTTTTTTGTAGACACAAAAGTAAGAATGAAGTTTGAAATGCTACACTATCAGGAGCAGAGGAACAGTTTTACATTATTGTTGGTTGTATTTCACACTACTACGCTTCACATGGAGAAGAAAAACACTGAAAATACTGCTTAGGTTTCTTTATTTGCCACAAAGTGAAAAGTTGAATTATCCCCATGATGATAATAATCTGAACTAACATACAGCTTACATGATGTATTATTAGAAGCCTGATTCTGGCACTATGTGGGGAGCAGTTATATTTTAAGCTTTAGAATAGGAGGGTTTTCTGCTGTCACACCTTCAGACAGACCTGAGAATTATAGTGTTATTTATGAATAAGTTAGATTATCTTGGTATTGCTCTTTAATTATACCCATACCAACCATTGAATTTTCTGCCTACCTACTTAGTGCTTTGTCTTTTAGACTCGACCATGGAGAGTGGTTTGGGGTCAAGGAGGACTAGCAGTGATGACTTAGATGAATTCATGGCTTCTTTTTCAGAGGCGTTGTTACCAAAAAGGGAAAGACAGAGGCAAGACTGTGTGGGAGGAGTGAGAGGTCCATCAGGGCATAGAAGCATCAACTCTGCCATGTTTCCATGCAGAAACCACTTGAATTTCCATACAAAGCAATAGTTCTGCTACTCAGGACCAATAGAGACTCTAAGTCATGAAATTCTGGTTGTGCCCAAATTGGAGTAATTGCCCTTAACTTCAGCTGTGCTGGAGAAGGCGTGAATTTCCCCACGTATGTCTATTTGGAGACTTTCTGTGAATAGACCCATGGCCTGTCATAACCATTAGCATATATACAGGTCTCAAAGAAGAGTTTGGCTTGGCTCTTCTCAACGAATTAAGCTCACCCAATCATATTCTACATCTGAGTGTCTGACCTCTGGTTGCTGCTAACTTTGGCAACTCCTCTAACAAGTTCATCTTAGGAAGGACGTGCTTCTTCAGTAGCATTAGCTTCTGAATATTTTCATTAAGGTCTTAGCACTTTTCTGGGTAAATTTGTAGCTCACCTTGATGTAAAAGTAGACTGGCCTTCCATTGGTATGGGAGACATCTTGGTCCCCTTTTTCCTTAGTCTAGAATGATGTATATACCTCATTTTGCCTGACTGTCTTTGGAATTTCCATGTGTGTGTGTGTGTATTCCCCATATGCAAAATTAAATTTGATTTTTCCCTGTCAATCTGTCCCACGTCACTCTGATTCTTAGTCTGGCTAGAAGGACCTTGAAGGGGACAGGAAATTCTTACTCCCTGACAGGGAACAGTCTCCACTGATAAGTGTTTCCCTCTTTGAGCCCCTAGATAGATGGTCTGAGTCACACTCATGAGGATCTTCGTGTGGTTTTGATGGGTCAACTACCAATTGCTTGTAGTCCATTCAACAGGACTTCCTCACTTTGGCTTCTCCTCCCTCTCATTCGCTTTCCCTGCTTGAACCCCTGCTCCCTGAGGTCACATTCAGAGACACGATACCTGCAAGCAAGCCTTTGTCTCGGGCTCTACTTTCAGTGAAAGCCAAGCTAAGATACACAGTGCAGGGATCTAAATTGAGCTCCTTAAGTTTCACACGAAGATGCCAGCATTCCCACCTCTGCAGCATCTATCTTCTGGGGAATAAGAATCTCCTTTCAATCTCATTGGGTTGTCTGCCACAGAACCCTTGTGAAAATATCCTGAAAGAAATAACACATGAGAGAGGATGCAGAGGAAATAACCTTGACAGGGAAAAATTAAAGTGTCTGAAGACTGTATCAGGATCCTGAAGGAAAACAGATGGCACACTCCCATCAGATAATTCAAGGATGGCTTATAGACAAAGGGACTCATTCCAAAGGCGTGGGCAGGGTATCGTGAAGCCAGCAGGAACCCAGGGTTAGAAACTGACAATAACCTTAGGGTAGGGTTGCCAGCTAAAATACAGGATACCTTGTTAAATTTGAATTTCATATACATAAAATAATCACTTAGAAGTTTGACCCCCAAATATTGCATGAGATTTAAAAAGTTGACTTTTTTTAAAATTTAAATTTGTCTCCCTTTTCTATATTTGTCTTTGCTAAATCTGGCATCTTTAGACTCTAAAGGTAAGTAGAAGGTTAGAGAACCTGAAAGGAGGCATGTAGAATAGACTGTTCTGAGAAGGGTAATAAGCTGGGGTGTAGGGGCACACACAATTAACATAAACACTGTGATCTCAATCTCTCCCCTTCGTCTGGTCTTCTGCCAGAGGTCACCGCTGGCTTAACCCAACCAGAAACCAGAAGGCAGGAAGGCTGCGGGCAGGAAGCACAGGTCAGCTTCTGTGGGCCTGGGGCAGGGTGGAGGGGGTGGGGCTAGGGCACTGAGGGGCAAAAGGGGAGATCCAATACAGCAGCCCCTCCTACCTCTGCTCTAAGTGGACCTTCTCTAAGCATGCCCTCTGGTCCAGGAGAAATCACAGGAAGTGACATCTCTAGACCAGGATCCAGACTGTATCAGTAATTATTCTTCCTTCTCAGCTACTCCCTTTCATTCTTGTCTCAGTGGCTCTATGATTTTGCTAATCTTGTGCCTTCTATTGTAAAAAGCCTTAAGTCTTTTGAGGGGAATAGATGGATATGAATAAGATAAAAAGTTTCTTCACCCTTGGAGCTCTTCTGAGACAAAGGATCTGTCCACTGTTGTGATTCTGTAGGTTCCAGTCCCCCTTAATTCTTTAACTTTAATCCTTTTATTACCTGTGGATTTTACTTGTGGATCATATGCAACAGGAGGTCCTGAACATTTGTGAATGAGACATTGAGTGACATTTGAAAATGCTCATATTTAAAATGACCTCTATCGTCCCTAGCTTCCTCTGCATGGAGTGTATGGTGGGTATAGTCATGTCATAATTCAGAACTGTTGCCAAAGTGTCAATATTTTAACTGGGGAACTTCATTTTATTAGCTTATTAGGGTTCTTAATATTATTTATTACTGTCACTAGCACTGCATTTGGTTTTTTTCTTCCCAGAGTTGTTTTCATGAGAAAACAATGTTATAGTCATACCATGAGTGAGTTACTGTATGAGCAGAGGACACAAAGCAGTACTGAGAGGGGATGCTGGTCTCTGACTTGCTAAATGACTCATTCCCTCTCAGAGGGCATGATTCAAATTCATGCCTCAGAAAATTAAAAAATAACATGCTGAGGAACTTCCCAGGTCACTTTTCAATGGTAAAAACTGCCTGTTAGGTAATCAAATGTTAGGTATCCTTAATAAGAGCAATAGTCTGTTTTTGTGGAGAGATTATGCACAGGTCCCTACCCTCAGGGATTTGCCTATACCATCTAATTTAACACCCACAATAAACTTATGAGTTAGGTGCTGTTATTATCCCCATTTTATAGGTGTGAAAACTAAGGTGTTGAGAGGTTAAGCAATTTGCTAAAGGTCTGTAGACAGTGTGTTCAATAATATAGTTCTTCATTTTTTTCCCCCCATATAAAAGAGGTCTAGCAAGAGGCAGACCAGAGCTGACATGTTGGTTCCTCATTGATTTCAGGGACTCCAGTTCTAAACATCTGAGCACGTCACTTCTGTCCTCATGACCATCTCATGGTCTAAAATGGTTGCTGGAGTTCCATAACACACACACACACACACACACACACACACACACACACAACCAATCCAGAAGCAAAATAAAAGGCAGAAAGGCAAAACGTAAGCCGTCTACTCAAATTTAGCCCCAGGCCACAGTCTAGTCCCATAGCTTCACTTAGCCACTAGAGTAGCTTTAGGAAATATTTTGATTCTAGAAGGTAATATGCCCAGATAAAAAATTGTGGTGTTCTTCACAAGGAGAAATAGAAGAGTGGATATAGGGGTGGGCAGCCACTATCTTTTGCTATAGTGACTGGCTGCGTTTGAACCCAGATGGTCTACATCGAGGGGAGTCCCCATTCTTTAATGACTAGAAGATAGTCACTCTTGGTGCTATTTTATAATATCCCAGTTTTTGCCATGGCATTTCCCCCAGTAAAGTATCTTCCTTGTTTTCAGTGTCTCACATACTGGTCAAGAGCATGGAGAGGGCAAGGCCTTTGATAAAGGCTAACTTCTTAGCAGAATAGGAGTTCTGACAGATGGTCCATGGGGGATTGGGGTAGGGGCTGGGATAATAAGAACATAAGAACTTAAGTCTGTGGGCCAACCATAGACCTGAAAGAGCTGCCTGGCTAGGTCTTTGCCAGAGAAAAACGGAAGTCTCAGGCCCACTCGAGCTCAGAGAAACCCAGCACATAAAAGGCCTATCATCTTTGCGTCTTCATTTATATTAATCATTTCCTTAAATAAACTAATTCTCAAAAGAAAACCTAACATGCAGAAATTTCACAAAACCCATGCTGGTAATGGTAATGAAAATTCTATCAGCAAAAGCACATTTGATTAATCATATACATGCATGATTTTTCTCTTCTACCATCTGTTTAGACGATGAAAAATGTATTCTGCTGGTAGTTTGGCATAAAGTATATTTATAGAAAGATTTTATTTATAGTGTGCCAGTGGATTCTGAGCCTGCCATGACATAGCTTGGGAACTAGGTATGCTGAAATGTTCAAATATTAATGCCAACAACATTCTTATCATTAAAACATGAAAGTTAAAATGTTTTCACATTCAGTTCATATTTTGGAGTCTGTGGCTGCAGACTGAACAATCTATTTGGAACTCAGTTTAAAAAAATATGAAAATAGGATTCTCTAGCTTTGGTTAATCTTTGTAATTTATGGCATCTAAAGGATTGTGTTTAGCCAATTTTATCTTCTGGTTAGCCAGCATTAAGAAACACAAGGTTTATCGTGAAAAACATTTCCATAGAATGGAATACATGTAATTACTCATTTTTTTAAGTGAGGAGGAGACCACATTATAGGAATTGAGTATTGAAGTAATTGAGTATTAAAGTAATTGAGTCAGTGTGGACAACTCTACAGCGTGAATTGAGACATTGGATCTTTGGCTTTAACACATTAGAAGCAGAGGGGTGACTAAAGAATAATACTAGATCCTCTAAAAAACGAAACGAAACAAAAACCGTGCCCTAACCTTGTCACATCCTTCTAACAATATGTTATTCACACACATATTGCAAAAGCTAAAGTTTCAATTACACTTGATTGCATTTTAAATCTAAAGGATGCCTATGTGAGGTAAATGAGGCACTTGAAGCAAAAGAAAATTGTTGCCTTTGTGAGTTTTATGAGAAACACATGGAACAGTTAGACCCTGGGGAATATTCTGGAAAGTGGTTGTCCCGCTCCTCCTGGCTACCTGCTTCAAGTATCGACGCTACAGAAAAAGACTATCCCCAAGTAGCCTTTTCATGGTCTCTACTGTTTTGAAACATTGTTATATGAACCCTCAAGATGAGTCAGATCTGCAGTAGACTAATACATGCCGAGATGGGTCAAGCATAGAAAAATTGGATGTTTCTTGTTATCAGCTAAATTGTCTTTTCTAACCTTTCAAGTAATAAGCCCAGTGAACAAAGATACATTCACAAATAACAATAGGATGGAAATAAGCTTTATGCTGTATTCAAACCCAGCCATTGTCAACCTCCATAAGATTTCAAGGAGATCCATGTAGACTTCTGGAAATATTTTTTTCTTTGCCTTATTTCAAGAGAAAAAAAATCTTACTTACAGAAACTCTCTAAGAATCCTGAATTGCATTAATAATTAATTTACACATAACTACCATGCATGATTCTCCAGGTGTTTGCAGAGTATTGGGAAAGGGCATCCTGACACATTTATTATTTTTTTTTCCTTTTTTTTTTTTTTTTTTTAGAGAGAATTTTTTTTGAAGTTTTTATTTATTTTTGAGACAGAGAGAGACAGAGCATGAGCAGGGGAGGAGCAGAGAGAGAGAGGGAGACACAGAATCCGAAGCAGGCTCCAGGCTCCGAGCTATCAGCACAGAGCCCGATGCGGGGCTTGAACTCACGGAGTGTGAGATCATGACCTGAGCTGAAGTCGGACGCCCAACCGACTGAGCCACCCAGGTGTCCCCATTTATTATTTTTTTAATTGTTTTTCAGAGGGGGGTGGGAGGATCAGAGGGAGAGGGGGAAGGAGAGAGAGAGAGAGAGAGAGAGAGAGAGAGAGAGAGAGAGAGAGAGAGAGAATCTTAAGCAGGCTCCATGCCCAGCCCTATATGGGGCTCAGTCCCATGACCCTAGGATCATGATCTGAGCTGAAATCAAGAGTTGGACACTCATCTGACTGGGCCACCCAGAAGCCCCCATCCTGACACATTCAAAAAGATGTTCCTTCTGGCCCTATGAGGAAGAGCCTAATGTTACATAGAACAGAGACAAACAGAGAACGTGGCTGTAGAAAATGACAGAGGTCTCAAAGAATTCTCAGTAACAGGCCGCTGGAGCCCATGCTAGACAGGTCCTACCAGGATGGAGGTGGGCTTCCCGTAATGAGAACAGGAGAAGTATTTAAGTCTGGACAAGGTCAGACAAGGACAGAAAGTTACAAACATCCTGTCTCTGCAGCATCTGCAGAGTCCGTCCTGGGACAGACACTTCCCCATGCATGAGCATGGGGCCCAGGAAGTCAGCTCAGACTAAGTTCAGTCTGAGACATTTGCAAAGGAGTCAAAAATGTAGTGATCACCAGGAATAGTGACAGATCTGTCTGTCCCAGGCCGGCGGCTGAGCCCTTCACAACCACTATGTTGTCTAATCCCCAGAGCTACTCTGTGAGGGAAGTCTCAGAGGAATTTTTGGTCAGAAGAAGGGGCACATGCCTTTCCGGTCTAAAATGATAAGAAAGTTCTTTTTATAGGACAGAATTTTGAGACAGATAACAGAAGGTTTTTATCCCCCCAAACTCCTTTCACTTTTTTAAGCTATTTTTAATATTTATTTTTGAGAGAAAGAGAGAGAGAGAGAGAGAGAGAGAGAGAGAGAGAGAGAGAGAAGAGCATGCACACGAGTGATTGAGTGGGGGAGGAGCAGAGAGGGAGACACAGAATCTGAAGTAGGTTCCAGGCTCTGAGCTGTCCACACAGAGCCCAACATTGGGCTCAAGCTCAAGAACTGAGATCATGACCTGAGCCAAAGTTGGACGCCCAACTGACTGAGCCATCCAGGTGCCCCAAATTCCCTTTACTTTTAAGATCTTATTACATAATAATCAGATTGTTACACTACCTGGTTTTTCAGCTTTCTCATGTGGAGATCTCTCTCCTTAAGTGATGAAGGTGTTTCAAAGCTCTGAATAGAGGTATAAGTCTGTCCCTGCCTCCTTCCCCACCAAACACCCATTCTTTCTCAAGTAGATCAGGAAAAAAATTTGTCTATGAAGAAGCACCAAAGTTATGACAGAGTCTGTTTCTCTTCCTTGAATTGACCCACTTCTGACACCTAAGAAGATGGACACTGATGGAGTGAGTCACAGCTTCTGACTCGGGGCACTGAGTGAGAGTCTGTTCTATAGTAGGAAGGATGCAAAACATGACAGAGGCCTGCTGACAATTCAAAATAAAGCTGAAGGACATCCTATGCCGTCCTATGCTGTATTTTTATTTTATTTAAAAAATTTTAGGGGCGCCTGGGTGGCTCAGTCGGTTAAGGGGCCGACTTCAGCTCAGGTCATGATCTCGCGGTCCCTGAGTTCGAGCCCCGCGTCGGGCTCTGTGCTGACAGCTCAGAGCCTGGGGCCTGTTTCAGATTCTGTGTCTCCCTCTCTCTGACCCTCCCCCGTCATGCTCTGTCTCTCTCTGTCTCAAAAATAAACATTAAAAAAAAATAAAAAACAATAAAAAATTTTAAACATTTTAATTTGTGTGTGTGTGTGTGTGTGTGTGTGTGTGTGTGTGTGTGTGTGTGAGAGAGAGAGAGAGAGAGAGAGAGAGAGAGAGAGAGAGCGCGAGCGAGCAGGGGAGGGGCAGAGAGAGAAGGAGACAGAATCTGAAGCAGGCTCCAGGCTCCAAGCTATCAGCACAGAGCCCCAGTGCACGGCTCAAACCCACAAACCGTGAGATCATGACCTGAGCCAAAGTGGGACGCTTAACTGACTGAGCCACCCAGGCATCCCTTGAAGATTTTAAGTAATCTCTACACCCACCGTGGGGCTGGAACTCACAGTCTCAAAATCTAGAGTCTCATACTCTACTGACTGAAACAGCCTTGTGCCCTTCTTTTACTTCATATATTGTTTTGTCAAAGTGGAATGGTTTAAGCTCTGCTTTTCTCAAGGTAGTTTCGCAAATTCAATATGCTCCAAGATGTAGGAATGATCGTTATAGAGCAAATAGCCAAAAAATAGCTGTGGCCTGTTGTCAACAAGACTGATCCCAGTTCAAGCACAGGAAGACACTCAGACCATCCCATTTTACAGATAAGAAGATGAGGTCCAGAAAGCTTAAGTAACTGGACTGAGATTTATGTAATTAGAAAATGGCAGAGGATGAAGTTAGAACCCTGTTCACATAGTTTTGAAACTAGTTCTCTGATCTAATAGACTGTCCCTTGGAAACCAACGGATGTTCATCTTTACCTCGACCAGTCCCAAAGTAATAAGTGAGGGATGAACTAGATATACGGTCAGGTGGCTCTATTCAATTTTGCTAAGGGGTCCAGGTAGAGGCAAATTTCATCCTGCAATATTAGATTGGAACCCCAGAGACCGTGTTGTTTATACTTCACTGGAGTGAATCAGGTAAAATGCTTTGGAAGTCTGTCCATTTTTGAGATTATTTATTAGTCCATTTTCTTTCAAGGATACTCTTAAGAGGATTTCACATTTTGGGGGTTGTGGGTGGAGAGGCTAACTAAACATATTACTTGTCCTGTATAAGAAAGATTCTTAGAGGCCACATTCCTGGAATCAGAATTGGGCAGAAAGTTGGGCTGAGTTCAAAGAATCGTAAGAAAAATGGTTACAAGCTTGGCCGAACTGAATAGAAAGGAAAGGGTAAAATGACGGAATGTATGTAGTTAGATGAAGCCAGAGTCTGAAATGGAGAATGAGGGTAAAATAGCTAGCACATTTTGAGATTTGTGATCCTCAACTATAGCTAGAAGGGAGTGGATGGCAAATATTCTGTCCGAGGGACAGTGTGGATTTAATAATCAGAAACATTTTTGACTGTGAGCTTCTTGAAAACAAGGGAGGCCTGGCTTCATCTAAACGGCATTACCTTGGAAAACACACTGTACGTAAAAAGCAGGAGCAAAGCAGGTTCTACTTATAAATATCAAGGTAAGTGAGTTTGTGCTGGGAAAAAAATGCAAAGAAAATGTGTTGGCCACACCTTAGGCAGACCCAAATTGTGCTTTGAGATGGACCCGACTTGTTCCCTGCACAGAGCTACTTAAATATTCATTTCCTCGGTTTCAATGGCTTCCTTCAACTTTCTTTTCCCCCTGCTTTGTTCCTTCTTCCTCAAGAGGGCACCAACACCCCATCCCTAGAAAGGGTGCCTGCTGCCTCCTGTGTTTCACATGGAATGTTGAAAACATCTCTCTGCAGGAAAGAACCTGGTTATAGGCCAATAAACCAATAACAAGACTTCCTATTTTGGTTTCAAATATCTCTAAAAACAAATTGTATTTTGTTTAAGCCCAGACTGATCATTAAACCAAAAAATCTGGTGTATTTGGGAGACGATACCTATGAGATGGTGTTCATAGTCTCAAGACAGAAGACCAAGTTCAGCTGAACTTCGAGTGCATGTGATTGCCTGCTGACATTTGCAGGACATTTTTCTTAAGTCTTGGTGGGAGCGTGAAGAGAGACATTCTGTATGTGGGGCTGGTATCCAAACCAGCAAGCATACATCAGCACAGTCTTTGTTAAAATGCAGGCAGCCGACATATCAGAGGAACGTCAAAGAGAGCCCAGCAGTCCTCTGTTGAACCAAGAACACGTACTGTTATTTGGATCACAAAATATTACATACAAAAGGATATACCACCACCATGGACCTGTTGTGTTCTTTAAGTATTTACTTTTATGTGTGACAGTGGGCTTTGTTTCTCCGGATCTTTATTAAGTGCGTGCCTGGGTGGTAAAATCCATAAATAGCATCTGCATTATGCCATATTTTCTCGGTACTTAAGTGAGTGCCTATAGTTTTTTTGTTGGTGCTTTTTAGTTTCTAGGTTGTGACCTAATGACCATATGGTAGGAGTGACTATGTAAAGCCCGTTTATCCAAAGTTTACTGCTTTGATAGAATTAAAATTTGTAATGATTTAAATCTAACATTTAATGATACACATAATTGTTGTCCTATAAGGTTATTAGGCACAAATAGTAAACAGTTTGCATAATTAATTTTTTTTCACAAGAGCTAGATTTTGGTGTTTCACTGTCTATTTTGACTGATTATCGATATAAAGTCACTACCAACGTTATTTTTCTAAACTCATGCTTTTCTCTACCATCTTCCTTCTTTTGCCTTTTTCCTCTTCTGTTTCTTCTCCTTTTATAACAATTGTAGTCATCCTCGTTGCCATCATCTGCCCCTGCACACCGGCCTACTCCAATACCTCATATAACAGAAGCAAGATTTTGGATCTGCTTCCCAACATTGCTGGATCGTTGGTCCCAGAGTCCCATCCTCCTGCTCACAGGGTAAGGTTCTCAGGGTTTTGCTTTGTTCACTAATACTTAATCCCACTGATAACTTGTATCGATTTCCTGGGGCTGCTGTAACAAGTTATCACAAACTGGGTGGCTTAAAACATAAATTTGGGGATGCCTGGGTGGCTCAGTGGGTTAAGCATCAGACTTCGGCTCAGGTCATGATCTTGTGGTTCGTGGGTTCAAGCCCCAGGTTGGGCTCTGTGCTGACAGCTCAGAGCCTGGAGCCTGCTTCGGATTCTGGGTCGGTCGGTCGGTCGCGCGCGCTCGCGCTCTCTCTCTCTCTCTCTCTCTCTCTCTCTCTCTCACACACACACACACATAAATGAAAGCATTAAAAATAAAAAAAACATTAAAAAAAAACCACATAAATTTGTTCTCTGGCAGTTCTGGGGACCAGAAATCTGAAACTGAAGTGGCAGTTGGGCCGTGCTCACTCTGAAACCTCCAGGGGAGGACCCTTCTTGGCCTCTTCTGAGTCAGCAATCTGTGGCACTCCTTGGCTTGTATCACTCCCATCTCTCTCCTATTGTCATGTGGTGGCCTCCCTGCGTGGCTTGATGTCCAGATTTCCTTCTCATGACACCAGTCATATTGGATTGGGGCCTACCCAAATCCAGCAGGACCTCATCTTAACTTGATTACATCAGCAAAGGCCCTATTTCCAAATAAGGTCCCATTCATAGGTTCTGGCTAGGTATGAATTTTGGGGGTAACTATTTAACCCAGTACTTATTCCCAACCCTATTCCATACCCTTCTGCGTTCTGCTTCTACTCTCCATTTGAGTTGCTGCCATGTTTCCATTCCTGAGCGATATTTAGCATTTATTAATAATTAAGTAAATACTGTTTCAGAAGCATACTTCCTAGGGGCCTTAACGCTGTAACAGCTCCAAGGTCTGAGACTGTTGATAGGACCACCGTATGGAAAGCAGGGAACCTAGGCCAATGGTGAAACCACAGGAAAATGAAGGGAACCATTGACGGCAGGTTGGGAACAGTTGGGAGTCTTAGAGCAAAAAGTTGAAAGGAAAACAATTGACTTCAAGGAGGGGGAGGAAAGGAAGAAGTCAGGGTTGCCGGGATACGATTCTCGGTCCTGGAGATGCACACAGTGTCCTTGGAATGTGTGCTATAGGAGATAGCATGAGACAGATCTAAAACCATCTGTTATGTTTTGATCCATTTCCTATCACTCACCACTTTCCCGCCGAGAGAAACCTCTACTAACTTGATGCTTTTAACTGGAGACAAAAAAATTAAAACCCGCATATGACCAGGATAATTAAATCTGGATAGAATTTGTTAGAAGTGTAAGTTCCAACGGCGGTTCCTTTGCTCTTTTATTGGGAGAGACAGCAGACCCTTTATGGAAGAAAGGGAGAACGAAGAGGAAGTTGTGGGCTTCAAGGTTTTGCCGAGGGTCTGGCCTGCTTATCTCTGTCTTTACAGGGACATGTACAGAAACATTTCACATTTAGAACAGCTGGGCTGACCTATATCTCAGCAGGTGTTTCCTGTGAAAGGGCCTTCCAGATAATTATTACCAAATCATGTACCCAGTGTGATAAAATTCATGGGTGATACATGGGTGTTGCAGAATCATCATCATCTTTATTTTTAAGGGCCTTGAAAAGGCATAGAGACACATTCATTCTGATTGTCACAGAAGACTTACCATGACATACCAGGTGATGAAAAGAAAATCCTACTAAGTCATATTTTAAGACCAGAGCAGAAATTTTAACCAACCCAATGTCCTGGGGAGGGTGCAAGATAATCTTAGAGCTAGCTTCAGTGAGCTTGCATAGACTCAGAGGTTGTTAAACTAAAATAAGCCTGAGCTTCCTCCTGATCTAGCCCCTCTCCTACCACTGAGAAAACAGACACAGAGAGGAAGTGATTTGTCCAAAAGTCACACGGATGATTCAGTGTAAAGTCTGCATGCAGTCTCAGGTCTCCAGAGCCAAATGTTCCTTGGTTCTACCTGTGCGGCAAAACTTTCACAGTCATTTTAAGATTGGCGATTATCTAGCATTCTTCTCAGTGCCATATTGATGGAAGCCTTGGATGTTTTCAAGCAAAAGGCAACATATAAACCCAAAAGGAAATGAAAATAAAAGTTTGTATTCATTCAGCACATATTTATTGTTTACCAATTTTGTGCCAGATACTATACCCAGTGTTGAGCCATTATTTGAAGCATCTAATCCAAAATCCAAAAAAGACACATAATGCACTACAGAGGATCACAATCTCAATTTTGGTTAGCATTCTTGCTTTTAGCTTTGTTTTCTTAGCTCAGCAAAATATTTTCTATTGGTCCTATTGACTTCAAACAAAATACTCCTATATTCGATAGTAGTGGGTGAGGAGAAGGTAGGAGTGGTGGATGTTGTTGAGGTCACCGATTTTAGGCTGTGAAGCCTCAAATTGATGCGGAAACTTCTGAAGGCCAATGGACTAAAATAATCTCATTAACATTTGATCATTTGGTGGCATGGGCATGCAGAAACTGCTCTAACACCACTCCTTCCCACCCTCATGTTCTGCTAGGGAAAGATACATGTTGGACTAAAAGGTCCTTCCTTTTAGGGGGACCCCTTTTAGAAGGGACCTTCCTTCTTTCTGCCTCTAGCTCTGAATCATGGGTACATGTATGGAGTTGGGGGAACAAGAGAGTTAAACCCCTGAAGCTGGCCTAGAGTAGCAGAGCTGAATTTTATGTACTTTCTTTATGGCTTATGCTTATACTGCGTTGCTAGAGGTTCTTACTCTGCGTAGCAAGGTACTTGGGATTCCTCTTCATGCTTTCCTCTCTGCCGTCTCATCTCAGTCACAAAGTCCCATAGATTCTTCCTTTAAGCAAAAAACTTTCCTTATTCTCTTGGTCTACTGGTTGCTGCAACCATAGTACAAAGCCATTGTTCCCACAGTGAAAGAGAATGCAGTGACCTCCCTGTTTCAGGTTTTGTTACTGCAAGATTTCTGGACACAAGTGATGTCCTCATAAAACATCTGTGTCACTATGTTGATGACACATAAAACATCGGTGTCAGCATTTTCTATGCAGGTTTGTCCGGAATGCCAAAATCAGACTGCCTCCATGACTAGGAATTTGCTCATTACCTGGCTTAATATTTGAATCATCCTGTCATTTATTCTTAAGAATCTACAGTTGCCTCCCTTTGGTTTTTGGATCAACCAGAATCTTAACATAACTTCTTGCACATTTAAGTTAATTCTTCTACACTCTCCTTAAAGCACCCTCTCTCCTTTCAGATTGGCCACCACATTGATTCACCTATGCCCCGTGCACTACTTTTATTTATGAATTTGTTATTTTGATTATATGACTCTTGCTGCCAATGCTGCACTTTTTCCATCCACAAATTATCTCACCTACTCTAATATTTTCTATATTTTTAGATGCATCCCAAACACCTGTTCCTTCATGGTGTCTTGTGTAGTCAGTCTCTCTAGCCAACAGTGATTCCATCCCTTCTGGACTGTTCATGCTACTTCCTGAGAATCATCAAACTGAACTGATGATGTTCAATATTAGACTTATTTATATACTGTCATCATTTCTTACTTGTTTTCATGCTTTCCTGCACATTTCATTCATAAAATAGAAATGCTAATATCTCCCTTGAAGAGTTGCCACATTAAATGTAAAAGTGCTTAGAAAGGTGTTTGGCATCTGGTTGACCTGATGAGTTTCTATTTTCCTTCCTTCCCCATTATCAGAGGGTTGGAGTTATATCTGATAATACTGTATCCTTCATAGCAGTTCTTTGATCCAAGCATATAGTTCTTAATCAATACTTATTGACTAGAACATGGTTGACCTAGAGACCCACACTCATGAATCCTGACATCAAATGTGTATAGTTATGTACTCTTGGTTCGTAATATTGCCAATTTCTTAAATCAAAATTCTACAATTAGATCCAGTAATCTATTGCTACAAATTTTCATTTTATCCCATTTATTGGTACTTAAATGTTATTTTGAAACACATGCAGAGCAAAATTCTCTCTTGATGGTATAGCATTGCCATCACCCATTGCCCTTTTCTTTGAAACATGTGAATACTGCAAGCTGGCTCGCTTTGCTGAAAGTGCACATTTCCTATTTTTATGTATGCCTTGCTTTTCTTTTGGCAACAGAGGAAACCAGAGCTTCAGAAATTAGGAAGCTTGGCTGAATGGAGTCCAAGTTTCCAATTCTCAAAGCCCTTGTTGGATAGCTGCCTTTCTGAGGGAGTGGTCATTTTTTTTTTTTTTTAATTTCAAGAGCAGTCTCATTCTACTCAGATGTTCTTTCACAAACCTTTATAAAATTGAAACATTTGTTTCTGACTTCCCAAACATTGTTTATACTTCTCAACTGAGGCCAGGCGGCACAATCACTCCCTGGAATAAAAGTACTCTAAATCATGTTTATTTCACTTTCAGCTACTATCCAGGAAAGCTTGTTTGAGTTTTCTGTGTAGTGATAAGATTCATGCTATACACAATTATCCTCAGCCATGTATATTCTGCAAATAATCCCCAGTTTGGCAATAGCTGTCTCCTAAAGCAATATTCCTTCGCTGGACAGTGTTGTACGATAAAGCAGAGCTTTGCAAAGTATTTTAATCATCCGAATCTAAGACAACATATTATTTATTTCAAATGGTCAGCGGCATTCTGAATGCCACTGCAAATTAGATTAGAAATTATCCGGTTGGAGTGTAAACATGGCACTAATTTACCTAGTGTCTGGTTCTTTTATTTGATATTCAGGAATTTAAATAATTTAAGGTTGTTTGGTTCTCAATTCAACCTTTGCTTTCTGGATATTTACTTGGAACTTCCCAGTATTTATTTAAGGATATTAGAAGTGCTTGGGGAGGATTTTTTTTTTTTTTTTTTTTTTTTTTACTGCCCAGGAGGCTGGTACAGCTATGTTATAGCATTTGTAAAGATAATGTAGCAGTAGACTTGTAACCGTCTTGCCTGCTGGGCTGGGGAAGGGATTCTCTAAATTTCTTCTATCATGAACCCACCCAAGTTACCCAGCTGTGTGAAGAGATTACCACCAGTGCCACAGGATTGGCCGCTCTGAACCACACTGATAAGACAACCAAATTCCTTTACAGGGTTCCTCGTCTCCCATTTTTTTATTTTATTCATTTTTCTCCGTGGTTTGGGGCTTTGGAGTCAAACAAATCTGGACTCTTCCCCTTTGTAGCTCTTAGGCCTATGAGAAATTACCTAAATCTCTTTGAGGCTCAATATCCCATCTGCAAAATTGGGAGAAGAAATGCCTTTCTTGAAAGACTGTTGCAGGGATTAAATGATACAGTTACCAGCAAGATTGTAGATTACAGTGTAGATTTTTGTTCTCAAAACAAGCTCTTTTTGTGTTTACCACAAACCCCTGCTTTTTTAAAGGTATGATAGTTTGTACTCAAAAAGCATAATTTCCCTTTTTCTTAAAAAATTTTTTTAACATTTATTTTCGAGAGACAGAGCACAAGCAGAGGAGGGGCAGAGAGAGAGGGGAGACCCAGAATCCGAAACAGGCTCCAGGCTCTGAGCTGTGAGCACAGAGCCGGACCCAGGGCTCCAACCCAGGAACCATGAGATCGTGACCTGATCCGAAGTTGGGCGCTTAACGGACTGAGCTTCCTAGGCACCCCTTCCTTCTCTTCTTCTAAGTGCCCTGAAACTTCGTTTTTGATACCCCTTTCCCAGACACCAGCTATAATTCATTCTCAAGTAACTGAAACTCATCAGACTAAAGCACAAATTACTGATAATATAAATTCTTCATTTATCCATGGGAGTTTTTACTCACCTGTGTCTCCCAGAGGTTTAAGTTAAAGGGATGTCTGAATAGCTATGGATTATAGATTACATTATAGATTCTTTCAGTCAGCAATTGTTTGAGTGCCTACTATGTGCCGGGGCTGTTTTAGCTACTGGGAACATTGCAATGAACAAAACTGATGAAAACTCCTGGTAGCCCTTTGGCTAACCTCTCTGAGGTAACAGTGATGATGGTTAATTTGACCATATCCAAGGTAACCAATAAAGAAATAGAAGGAGGTGAAAATTAAGAAAGCAAAGAGGCCCAGCCTGAAGCAGATAGCTTTGTTTCTCTCATGGACCGCCCCGCCCCGCCCCTGCTGCCTGTCCTACACTCCTTACAGCCTAACAAATAGCTCTCTTCTGTAGCCAGATGGGGTTAAAGACTACATTTATACTTTAAAATGCTCAAAAAATAGAGCTGGTAGTGATGGGGGATTTGTTTTATTAGCTCATTTTTATGTATGAAAGGAACTGTAGTAGGAAAAAAAAATCCGTGTTCATCTTTTTCCAATTTGGGCCTAAGATTTTTGGCATTAAAGCTTTTTCAGTCTCAAATGTTCCAACTCTAGCTGTATTTATGTGATGCCAAACTAACTAGTTGAAAAATTACAAGTATGGAAATCAGCCAACTCTTTTGTCTACAAACTGCCAACCAACCAGGTTGCCTGATTTTTTTCTTCACTGAATTGTCCCATCATTCAACTGAATTGACTGACAATGGCCTGTTAGAGCCAAACAAAGCACAGATTCTATTTTGTATAATTCAAAGTATTGATTCATTGTTCCCTGGTAGAATATGCTCATTGTAGAAATACAGACAACACAGAAAATATAGGAAAACAAAAATCACCCAAAGTCCCAAACACAAATATTGATATATACCCACGCAGGATTTTTCATGCACATATACATATATTGTATATGAAAACTGCAACACTACTCTAAATATGATTTTCTTCTAAATTTCTAATTTCACTTAATGATTATAAACATATCTTAAAAAAAATCATGATTTTTCCATATATGGCTGTAACATCAATTATTTAACCAATTCCCTATGGATGAGCTTTGAGTTTATTTCTAATTTTGGCTATTATAAAATTTTCTGTAATAAACCTAAATATAAATCTTTGTGTCTGATTTTCCATTCACAACTTTAGAAATAGAATATTTCAAAACTCTAATCCACATTGCCAAAACTTCCTACCAGCAAAGTTACAGCAAGAAGTTATAGCACATTTATATCCCTATATACAAGTTGTTTATAAGAATGCCTCTTTTCTCTTGCCAATTTTTAATCTTTGCCAATTTTATAGGTGAGAAAAATGAGATTTCCTTACTTTATATTTTTAAAATTACTAATGAGAATGAACATTTTTCATTTTTATTGGCCATATGTATTTTTGGTGATCATTCTTATTTCTGAATGCCTTCTCTTCAGAATGAGAAAAGAGCAAATAACGGAAGACTAAAATAATGTCTTTAAGTTTCCAGCTCTAGAAAAAAAAAAAAATCGAAGAAAGCACTTAATATTTTTGTCTTCAGATGGGTGAGAAAAACGAAGCTTTGACTCCTTTATGCTTACAACAATTATTTTGGATTAGCGACTGATGAGGTTTTTGGGGGTAACAGTGGGGTTCTGGGGTCCAGAGCCAATGATCAAGAAAGAATTCTTGAAGACATCTGTGGCGCAAAAAGGTGATTTTATTCAAGCACGGGACAAGACTCGTGGAAAGGAAGAGCTGCCCAGAACCAGGAGGAGAGACTGGTTATATACTACTATGGGGTTGAGGGAGGTAAAGTCCAGAGGAAGTTTTCAGTGAGATTTTCATTTGCTAAAGAAGACTCCCAGGATAGGAGGCCTAGCTATTGTCAAGCTAAGGTTGTTTTTCCCTCTAGCAAAACATTAACCTGAAGACAATAAGAGTTCCGGTAGAAACATTTTACTCCGCCAGCCTGAAGTATTTGTCAGTGGGCTGCAGGCTATAAGGAAATTTATTTCTATCTGCCATTTCCTTCTGCCTTTGTTTCCCCTATCACTATGGAGGGGTGATGGAGACTTAGGTACTGCAGGACTCTGAGCTCTCTCAGTTAACCATTTGTTTTCCCCATGTCCTTTGTTTTGGGGCAGCCAGGAGTGTCACACAGATCCACCTGATTGGGGGGAGGGGGCATTTGCAGCCTGTCAACTTGCCTTATGCTCCCTCATCAGCTACCTTAATACTTGCTAAGAAATTTTAATAAAGTACTAGAGCTGAGCTTAAGAAATTTTAAAAGATAAGTTTTCTGCCAAGTGGATGCTGGTTTTGACACCATCCACTTGGATGACACATGGATTCAAATGGTACTCCGTCAAAGTTTGGGCTTTTCTTTGAACATACTTCCCATCACCTTCCCAGAAAAGGCTTGTAGGGACAGATTAAAGCTTAAAAGTACCCATTGGCTGCCTTCTTAAGATCATTAGAAGTTCCTTCTTCTGAAAGTGGTCATCCTAGATATCATAGAAGGTAAAATTAACAATTATGCTTAATTACTTTTACTCATGTTCATTAAAATCATCATAATAAACTGGCTGACAACATTTGAAGTCATAACCTTGATGTGGTCATTTCCTTTGATTCTGACTGAATTTCCTCTCCTTTGGCCAAAATATGCAGATCACACGCTCATCTATAAAAGGCAAAATCCTGTGGGGTCTTTTTTTTTTTTTTTTTCCAAGTAGGCTTCATGCCCAGGGAAGAGCCCAACGTGGGGCTTGAACTCACAACCCTGAGATCAAGACCTGAGCTGAGATTCAGACTCGTCTGCTTAACCAAGTGAGCTACCCAGGCACCCCAATCCTGTGCTAGTTCTTAAAGAACAAATTATATTGCTTTGATAGAGTCTTTGAGATCTTTTTATTTTTAAATGTATGTTTTTGTTTTGCTATAATTTTTGAACAAAAAATATCAAGATCAGCACATGATTATCTTCTCTAGGACCAAACCCTGTGAATAACCATGCCAGCTAGTTCTAATGTAGAAAAATTGAAAACCAGATCCCATTAATAGAAGGAAATTTTCATTTTTCATACATGGTACTGTTGGAGAAGTGAATGAAGTACGCCCAAGATGGCCGATGGGGCTAAAACAACGTCTGGTCTCTAGCTTAGAGACCCCTCCTCCAGGTTCTTCTTCCTTTGTTTGCTGTGCACAATCCCCCCCCCCCCCCCAGATATGGAAGCTGACGACTATAAATTACCCTCCCCACTTGCATTCGGTGCTCAGATCTTTGGAGAAATGGTCTCCTCTGAGCCCACCGGTGCGAAATAAATCTCTGATCCACCAAGATCTCCGAGTGCCGCTGGGTTTTTCCGCCGGTGTTCCAGCCTGGTTCTGTAACAGTACTGCTCTTCCTCCTGGCTCAGTGAGAAACGAGCACTTTCTTTTCCTTAGTATTTCTTGCATTAATGCATTGACAATACAGGTGTTCCAATATTTACAGTAAGGGCACAAATCTGGTCTCTGCTGAAGCAAATGGAGGTCATCTTCTTGCTCTTAAACTTGTTGATACTAATATGAAGTTCTTGTCTAACAGCCTATAAGTCAGAACAAAAGTAGGACCCTCCTTTGTAGGCTGGACTTAACCAATGGGTACCATTAGAAAAGTAACAAGGAAACATTAAAGAGAGAAGGTTGTTGAAAGGGCACCCAATTTTACTATCTTTTGGAGAGATAAGTTTGGTCATTTCTCCTTACCTCTGAGCTATTACACATTTTATATATTCCTTTTCTCATGTTTTCTGGAATAATTTCCTTTTAATAGAGTAGGACTCCTCACAACAATGGAAAATTAAAGAATTAGTCCTTTAGGCAAGAATGAACTTGCCCCTACTATATTTTCCCCAACATTTCAAAATATTCAAAACATTCAAGCATTCAAAAATTATCAAACATACATTGAAGCTGAAAGAATTTTACAGTCAACACTCAGACCTACCACCTCGTCTTACCATTAAGATTTATTTTATCACTCTTTACCCATCTTTCTAAGCCTCTATCCATCTGTTAATCCAGCTTACTTTTTTGGTGCATTTCAAAATAAATTTCAGATATCGACATGTTTTTCCCAGTTCAGCTATATATAATTAAGTAAAGTTTGCTATTTGTTTTCACTTGATATAAAATGTAGGTAACAATGAAACGTAGAAGTCTTAAATGTTTCAAACACATGCTCTTGTGCAACCCCAGCTCCCATCAAGGTAGAGAAAATCATGATCATAAAAATTTCTGCTCTGCGCCTGCCTGTAAAGCAATTAGCCTGAAGTTTTTCTAGTATAGATTTGTTTTGTCTGTTATAAACTGTCATATAAAAGGACTCAGAGGTTATCTTCTCTTTTGTGTAGGGGTTCTTTTACTCAGAATTACATTTGTGACATTCATACAACATCCAGTAGTTTATCCAACATCCATCGCTTTTTATTGTTGAGTAGTTCACGGTGTGCATAGTTTGTTCATCAAATCACCTTTTGACGGACATCTGGGTTGTTCCCAGTGTGGGGCTATTAGGAATAAAGCTGCTATGAGCATTCTTGTAATGTATTTTGTAAACATGTTTTTATTTCCTTCAGGGAAGTACCTAGGGGCAGGCTTGTCGGCACACGTGGAAGGTACATGTTTAATTTTATGAGAAATGACCAGAGCATGTTCCAAACTGATTTTACTTTTTTTTTTTTTTTAAACATTTATTTATTTTTGAGACAGAGAGAGACAGAGCATGAACGGGGGAGGTCAGAGAGAGGGAGACACAGAATCTGAAACAGGCTCCAGGCTCTGAGCTGTCAGCACAGAGCCTGACGCGGGGCTGGAACTCACAGACTGCGAGATCATGACCTGAGCTGAAGTCGGCCGCCCAACCGACTGAGCCACCCAGGCGCCCCTTGATTTTACCTTTTTACACTCTTGCCAACTAAAGAGGACAGTTCCAGGTGCTCTATAACCTCACCAACATTTGGTGTTGTCCTTCTCTTTAATTTTAGCTTTTCTCTTGGGTGTGAGCACCACTGTGTTTCAACACATGTCTTTCTAAGTTTGACCCCAATGCTATTGATGCTCGAAGTTTCTAGCTATCCTATCACCTTGGAGAAACAGTGGCTCATGAGCTTTCGGGAAACTATCTTTTTCTAGCTTTCTGGTAGGTACGGAGGTGAAGGACACTGACTATAAGACAAAATATATAAAAAGTAACAAAGCATGGTAATATTGCCTGACAGAAGCCTGATAACACTCTTGGCTACCATCGTATGGAGGGCATAATATGCACCGTGCACTTTGCTAAGCCCCTTTTAGAAGTTTTGGTCATTTTTTCCCCCAGCAATCTCGCGAGGTAACTACATGACCCCCTATTACAAATGAAGCAACGAAAGATCAGAAAGCCAAAAAAACAAAACAACAACAAAAATCTTGTCCATGGTCACTCACTACCAAGGGGCTTGCCTAACTCACAGAACGAATTTAAAAGGCCAATTAAAAAGATTTAACGTATGTAATAAATAGGAAGTGTATATTCTCCACCAACTGGCAAAGACATTCATAATTTCAGTGACCCTCAAAAGGACAAAGTGTTTTTCAGACTTATCTGCAGCATTCACACAACACTGAGTTAATTCATTATCAGACCTCAGCATAACCCCTTAATGGGTAATTCAGCTTCCATATAGTTCATTATCTTTTACTTTCTTTTGTTTGCTTCACAGATGGAGTACTTTACAATGCCTATGAAAAATTTTCCATCTGGTTTAGATCAACCTCGAGTGAATGTCAAAGGAGAGGTATATGCTCCCGTGCATCCCCTGGGATCAGGAGGATAGCAAGACTTTTCCAAAAACAACACAAGTTTAGTTTCATAAATTAAACAACAGGGAGAAATAGTGCAACGAATAATAATCACTTATGTACTTAGCCTCTAGTATCTTCAGATTGGGTCTTTCTCAGCTATTAGTAGACCTTTGTAACATGGGTATGGTGGTAGCCAATGCAGTGGCAGCTGGATACGCCTTCAAAGAATTTCTTTACCTCATCTGCTCACATTCCATATTTATTTTGTCATTCCCTGTAAGTGGTTACTGGTGATACATTGCCTTTTTAACGTTTTTGTTTTTGACAGAGAGCCAGAGCGCGAGCGAGCATGAGTGGTGGAGGGGCAGAGAGAGAGGGAGACAGAATCTGAAGCAGGCTCCAGGCTCTGAGCTGTCAGCACAGAGCCCGATGTGGGGCTAGAACTCGTGAACCAGGAGATCACGACCTGAGCTGAAGTCTGACCTTTTACCAACTGAGCCACCCAGGTGCTCTGATACATTGTCTTTTAATGACACTTTTACCTGCCTACCTTCATTTTATGTTCCTAATAGTTCTTGAATGGGGAATAAGAAAGGAGATGCAGAAATGCAGAAAGTTCATTCATTTATTTATTCAACGTTTAAAAATCCCTATTAAGTTACACAGTTGTAAAACTGAAAAAGACGGTCTTTTTCTTTAAAAAGCTTTTGGTTATGGACAGAGACAGGTAGATTGATAACCGCCTTCAGATGTGAAAAGTACTATACAAGATATAAGAGTGTTAGGGATGCAGAGAAGGATGGATAAGGTTGAGTTGCCTCCTGTTGGTAGCAATGTCTGAACAGAGATGCCAGGTGGATTGATTCATTGTTTTTGCTAGTGAAAGAAGTGCCAAAGTTTACTCTTTATAATTTTAAGTATATAGGCTACCTTCAAAAATATCTAAGAAGGCTTACAAAAATGTCCACGTAAGAAAAGTTGTGCAAGTTGTTTTTTTAACGTTTTCAAAGTGGTTTCATGACAGGATGCCTTCAAACAAACCTGAAAGGTTTTTTTCTTCCCTTTTTTATTTTTTAATTTTGTTTTGGTGCCTGAACAATAGGATGACTAGATCCATCCCATGATGTCAAGATGCTTAGGAAAATTTCCAAGGAAAAAAGTCCATGGTTGTCCTATTACCAATTGTTACTGCCCCCCCCCCTCCCAGCAGCTAACGTGCAAAAAAGTGTGAAAGCCCCATAAGCCCACAGATACAGGTCCCAGTGGCTCTCATCTTTGTCTAATCCTGATCCACACACATCCCCTCCCCTCAATTCCAAGATTCTTTATTTTTCAAATGCTGTCAGACTCTTTACTATTTACTCTACTTTTTAATGTTTCAGTGTAATCATTTTCATAATCCTTCACTGGGATGGCTTCATTCACTTGGTATTTTCTTTTAAAAGTTAGTATCAATCTAGTTTCCATTGCTTGAGATATGGTATCCAGGAAAGGAGGAGGAAAAAGGAGGGAGAAAAACCAACACACTGTCTGAAAGAAAGTAAAAAAAAAAAAAAAAAAAAAAAAACCCGAAAAAACCAGGGATTCAGTGTAGTCAAATCTCATGAGTTTTAGATGAGAATAGGACAGGGTATTTCATCTGTTGGATTAAATTAAACCAAATGAGAACAAGCTGTTACTGAGCTCTCAACTAAAATGTTCGATTTTTGTTATCCTTTACCTCTTTTTGTAGAAAATGAATGCATTAAAAATAGCTCCTCTTTTTAAAAGGAGTTGACGGTTTTATTTTCTTGTTCAATCTTTCATCCATCTTCACTCTCTATTGGTCTCAGAGCTTTGAGAAATGTCTTGCTGCCTAGAAAAACCCATTCCCTCAACTTACCATCACTTTCCCATTCCATTCATTTAGGCTTCAGCTACTTTAGTAATGGGAAGCCAGTGTAGTCTTTTAACTTTTGTATCGGACAAACGCTAGTAATGAACTATGTGGTGTATTTGCTCTTTACATTCATGGAAAATCATAAAAATGGTGTTTGGAACACTGCTGGCACTTAAAGCTCTATTTCAACAAAAACCTATTTGTAGATTTTTTTTTTTTTTTTGCTTTTACACCTCCCTTTTCCCTTTCCCTTTAAGAATGTTGGAGATCCTGTAAGTTAAATTAATGCTTGATGCAATTTCCTGTAATAGAAGACATAGGCTCCAGCACTAACTATCCTTTCATGGAAAAACAGCTCATTGCCCCTGGATGTGGGGTTACACCCTTGAATTATGAGTCCGGATCATTGCTGAGTGGATCACTTTGGAGCCAGAAATCAGGGTGGTAACAGGAGAAAGGAGTTGGCAGCTAGAAGGGAGGGAGAGGGCTTGGGAATGAGGGCCAGAAAGAACAGTGTTTAAGGAGAGCAGAAATTCAGTGGGGCCAAGGGAAGGACACATAAGATATGTGAAAAGAATTGAGAAGCCAGGAGAGATCCAGACTATTCTGGGCTAGACTTTAGCCTGCTATACAATTTAATTTTCAATATTATTGATAAGTGGAAAATTTCAAGGTTATGTTTTTCAAGAGATGATGTAAACCCAGTCTTTGGGATGTCAGGAGGGCACATAAGCTGACAGTGCAAAGGAATTCTATCTGTGGGATGAGTTAAAAGCAATCTGTGTATGTTTGTGGGTCTGTGCTTGTATGTCTTTCTAAACTCATCTCTAATCTCTTAGGTCTGGAAATTAAGCCTACATGCCAGACTTTCCTGTATTGATTTACCTGTTTATCCTGACTTAGGTCATGTCAGATTGCTTTACAAATAAGACTTATCTGGTGGTGGATTATTATAGTTTATATTGCTTCATGACTCAGCCTAAATACACAGCAAGAAATAGTCAAGTTACTGTGGTTAGCTCTTCTAAACTTTCAGCAACTTTGGGTTTAAGTGGATCCAATATTTGAATAAAGGGTCAAATTGGTGGGCTAGCTCTCTTTTGATATAGTCTCAAACTCTATTTTTCTACTCAAGGCTAGATATAGTCATACAGAATGCCTATTGTGTCCTTGTTACCCAAACAGTTGAGGGTAATAAATCAGACCACACAGTGAGATATGTATATGGCTGGGAGACAGGGTTAAGATGAGCACAGGGAATTCTTGGCATAGTAGTAAATCTTTAATCCCCATTATTTGACTTATCCTTATCTCTAAAGATTTTATAAAGACAGAGGTGCTTCAAAAAAAAAAAAAAAAAAAAAAAAAAAAGGATAAGATGTGGTAGAGTAAATAATTTAGCTTTAAAGGGAAGGGAAATTTAAGTTTCTAAAATACTGGGGAATGAAGGAAATTGGGAAGATAATGAATTCCTGTGTAGCTGGCACAAGAACTAGTCTGCAGCATTTGTCCACATGCTAGAATAGGATTTCCCAATATTGGTACTATGGATGATTTGGACTGGATACTTCTTCACTGTGAGGGGCTATTTATGTACTGTAGGCTGTTTAGCACCTCCCTGACCTTTATGGTATCTTTGACAATACAAATGTTAGTATGAAGAAACGGATATTCTTTAAAAAAAAAAAAAAAAAGTGCGATTTCATCCTTGCATTTCTGAGAGAGAGAGAGAGAGAGAGAGAGAGAGAGAGAGAGAGAGAGAGAGGGAGAACAAGTATAGTTTACCTTATACAATACCATTCATAAGGTGAATCACTTAAGTCCCTTAGTTTATTTGGATTACCTATCCATTACCATGCACTGAGATAGGCACTAGGGATCTAGTGGTTGGAAAATAGACCTGGTCCTTGCCTTCCTAATAACCCTAATAAGCTTCCTGGTGGGCCATCAATGTTGTTTAGCAGAAAGCCATAATTGAGTAAATCCGGAGAGTTGATGAACTGGGTGTTGCATATACGGGTGTTGTGAAAGGCAATCTGCATGGGACCTGAATGTCCTTGCACATTCTTTTTGAGTATGTTAAGAATGCAAGACTCTGATCAATCTTAACTGGGACCATTTCTCAGAGTTACATCTATAGCAAGCAGGGATGAGGAATCTTCTTCTGGAACAAAGAGAAGTCTTGCTTATTGTTTGCTATAAAAGAAGGTCAAGCTCAGTGTTCCTTAACTATAAAGCAATTCACTCTATACATAACATTCACCTCTGCACCTCCATGTTGCTTCCATGAGACTTGGGGGCAAAAGAAATGGACACAAATACAATGTTTATGCTGCTTTTTGTGCCATGATAAATATAGTCCTTTGTTTCTGACCCAGGCATTTCTTGTCTTGTCTTCTTCCAACAGTATTAAATAAGGCTGTCTTATGAATAAATAAAATTCTAGATCCCAACAATGGGATCTAGTACACAGGGACCTTAAGACTTCAGCAAGAAAAGGAGGTTTCCAGGATAAATATGAAAAGAGATTTCAGGGCTTTATTTGTACAATAGGCCTAGGGAGCAAGGAGTCCCAAATGAAGTGGGAGAACATGACTCCAGGAGTGATCTCATTAGGAAAAAAATGAGAAGTTCTTGGATAAGCTTAAACCTAAAGGAGACTTACACTTTTGATACAGAGTTTGAAGATGAAGTATTTATAGACTGAAAGAGATTTACAGAAATTTCAGTTAATATGATTCAGCCATAGAGCAAAGACCACCTTAAAGATGTTATCCTCCCACCTAAGCCTCTGGTTTCATATGGCTTCAGATAACCACTATGAGTTCAGAGAGAGAGAGAAAAACTGAAGATATGAAGAACTCAGGATTGAGAATTATATCAAGGAGAGAACGTTGACTGGCATGTAAATAGATTAGAAATATAATGAACACGAAAATGATTGGCAACAAAGAGATTAGAAATATAATGAGTAGGTGGTAAACTTATTGTCAAAGATACCATAAACCTGGCCTAAAAAAACCTATGACTCTTAAGTCTTAAAGCAATGCCCAGGCAGAAAGTGTGCTGTAAAGCATACAGTCCCCAAGGAAGATATATACATCAACACCCACTTCAGATAGGTCAATGGAAAATAATGGGACAAGGAAGAATTTCCCAGAGGACAGAATCAGGAGACATGGTAAACAATGGATTAGAAAGTTCTTTCCAAAGAGCAGAATTGGGGTCTAAGATAAAAATTTGCTGATACCCAGGAACTGAAATCCTGCCTATAGGATTCCATAATTGTTATGTACCAATGACTTCTCCGTGCCTTCTGTTCTTCAGTTTTCCTGCTCTTTCATTGTCTATGGAATGAGTGTACTGGGGATGTGGGGCCAGAAAATTACTTGTCTTTTTAGTTTATAGGTTCTTGGATCTTGAGGGATCATATCTGAACCTGATAGAATACTGTACATTATCTAAGGATCTTGATCTTTGATGGACAAGCAAGGACTTCCAGGGATTTGGAGTATTGCCTTAGTGGAAGGAGTGATTGTATCTTATGGATGAAAAAAAAAAAAAAAGTGAAATATACATATGCTAATTATACTAACAGCCAGCACTATGTTTACCAAAATTGAACTCATTTTTGTCTTCTTATGAACATAGTTAGACTCCGTTTATAACCTCCCTTGCATATAGTTCAGGATGTAGGCTTTGAACGCTGACCAATAGACTGTGAATGGAAGTTATGCATAACACTTCCAATGTAACTCCTAGAAATGTCCCTCTTGATTGTCCGGTCTTATCTTACCTTGCCTGCATGCCTGCAGGTACAAAGAATCAATAGGAGATTCTAAGGTACCAGGGAACAGAGGATCACTAAAGTCTAAGGAACCAAAAAGGGCCTCCTACCAACTAGGAACATCTGCATTGAATTTCCTATAAGTTAATAAAAAATAACTTCTTTTGTGTTCAGCCATTGAGATTTGGAATTGTCTTTGTTATAGCAGTTAGTAAACTTACTACCAGAGGGGGAAAGCACAGCAATTATTAATACCAGGGAAAAGCAAAAAGTTGACCAAGAACAGAATTGTAGTCTTAGTATACTATATGATTTAGCTATGAACAATACTTGTAGAATTATAATAAAAATACTGATCATTGATTTAACAAAACTTTTGTAATTTCTTGAGAGGATGAAGGAAAAAAGAAAGATAGGAGGCAGAGAGAGTATTTGGCAGGAAAGAAGACATAAATACTCATTTTTCAAAGTTGGAAATCTAAAATGGAAAAAAAATCTAGAAATGGTGTGCTATTTAGAAATGTGAAGACAAATATCAGAGCAAACACCTTTAAGAGTAGGGAGAGGAAATCAAGGGTAGAATTGGAGGCTGTGTCTTTCACTGTAAGCTTTGTAGGACTATTTGTTAAAACTACATATAGTACAACTTTGATAAAAATCAAAATGAAATAAAAGAAAAAATAGTGGAACCTGAAAAAGGACTGTAAAAGTCACTGAAGTTGGAGAAAAAAGGTGGGCTGTGGTACCCGAAATCACGAAGAGAACATATTTTGAGAAGAGGACAGTTAAGAGCAGCAAATGCTATTGAGATGTTAATCAAGAGAAAGACTGAAAAATGCCCATTGGATGTAACGGTGCTCATTACTGATGATCTTCATGAGAGGTTTTAGTGTAGTAGGGGTGGGAGCAAGAAGGGGGTGGAAAAATGGATGAGTACATTTGAAACTGCTTCAGAAAGGGTTAAGCTCTAGGTCTATAATGTATTTTAGATTATTGATTTTCTTAGACCCATGACCCATTTCTTCAAATGAACATCACATTGATGTTTAAAAGGGAAAAGAAGATAAATGAGGTTACTTAACATTTACATGAATCTTCTGCCATACTCCTGGAATGTAGGCTCAGCGAGTTTTGTATGGTCCTGAATGCTTACTTGAGAAGTTTAAGGCCAAAACTACATAGAAATCTGGGTTTGAATGGTGACATGACTTCTGGGATAAATCTTCACTGGATATTTCCTGCTAGCAATTATTTATTTTTTATTTAAATGAAGGTAAAATGGAGTCACTTGGAATGCATCACTTAACAAAAGATCATTAGATACCAAAACATATCCATCTTCACACTAGTTATTCAGTGTATTAGCTGTGATTGCTTTGCTTAGTACAAAAGGTTTTTGAATCACTTCCTAAATTTTACACACACACACACACACACACACACACACACACACACACGAACAAAAACTCAGGGGAGTTCCTGTGTGACATGGAAAGCAAATTAAGTATTCCAAGTTAAGTAGGGTTTGCATATTTTCATGAGGGGAAAAATGTAGACCATAAGTTCACTTATTGTTATAAAATACGATACTTTTCTTTCTAACACAGAATTAAGGGGATGCTTTTTTCCTATAAAATAGGGTTACTTTTCATTCTCAAGAATGGAAAAATACCAAAAAGATTTTTTTAAAAAAGAAAGAATGAACACGTTTCAGTTAAGTGAGACTATGAAGGTGATCTCTCTAAAGAGGAGAGCCTATTGAAATGAATCTATAGAAAACAAGCTATTCTGGAAGCATAACTGGGATGAATGTCTGTCTCTCCAGGTGGCCTATTTCCTTAAGATAAATATTCTTGATTTGGATAACTTGTCTTTACTTAGGTACCATGAGAATCAGTGTCTCTTATTTACCTCTGGGAAAAGTCCTACATTAGATAACCCCCTGGGAGAGCTTCTCCATAACTTCTAGTGCAGTCTGATTGAGAACTATGTGTTAGGAATGGTGAAACACAGCACTTTACATATATCCTCCCATCAAATTATCATAACAATTTAATGAGATTGATGCCAGCATGCTCGTTTTTCAGTTATGGAATATAAGGGCAGGACTTTACAATACTTTATTAAACTCAGTGTTTGTAAGTGGTAGAACCAGGATTCGAATCAGGCTGGAGGCTCTGATTTAAGCCCCTTGCAGCAGCGTCCCCACAGCATTTAAGGGTGAGTCTCCCCCAAAACCTGGATTATCCAACTTGGTGTGTCTATAGTCCGAAGATGGTATCACAGCAACCACTGACAACCACATTCATCTCTTCCTCATCCCTGCTCAAACACTTGTCTCTAGGCCTTGAAACACTTTCTTTTGTGAAAACTTGACAGTTTATATTCTCCCTTCAGCTACTGCCTGACAGACTTGGAAGTCCCACGTTCTTCTGTAAATATGATCGCTCTCGTTTTTGTGTATATGTATGTGTATGGGGACCTGCTCTTGCTGGTTATTGGTTGATTTGTGTTCCCCAATTCATGTGTTGAAGTCCTAACCCACAGCACCTCAAAACATGATCTTATTTGGAGAAAGGATCTTTACAGAGATAATCAAGTTAAAATGAGATCATGAGATGATCTTGTGTCCTTAAAAGAAGCAGGGATTTGGACACAGACATATGCCCAAGGAGAACACCACGTGAAAATGAAGGGAGAGATTGGGGTGATGTATCTACCAACCAAGGAAGGTCAAAGATTGCCAGAAAATTCCCAAAGCTAGCAGAGAAGTGTGAACAGATTTTCCTTCGCAGCTATCAAAGAACCAACTCTTAATGTCTTGATCTCAGACTTCTAGGCTCCAGAATTTTGAGACAATACATTTCTATTATTTAATCCCCCCAATTTGGGATACTTTGTTCTTGCAGCCCTAGCCAACTAATATACTGGCCCAACGTTGCCCTAGTAAACGTGCTGTAGACTAACAGCCCCTGGATTAATGAGAGGAGTCTCTGACTCTTCTAAGAGTTCTGTTGGCTACTCTTGCCTTTCTGCTCACCTTCTCCTTCTCTGTGCTGTACTTCTAGGCACAATGCACTCAAGACCTGGCACATCTGCTGCCTTGCCCAGTGCCCTCAGAGAATCTGTCGGTGCAGCTCTTGTCTTTTTTCCTCCAGAGGAAGTTAGGGTGGTGGGTGGTAGTGGGATATCCTAATCAGGAAATACCTGTGTACTCTTTGGAGTGCTTAAGAAATGTGATGAGGAAAAAAATCATTGTTAACTTCAGTGGAACTGGAGCTTGGTCTTGAAACCTGATCAACTTTGCTGGGTTGCTGACCACCAACCCAATCTTAGTATGTTTCTTTCTCAGTCCGGCTTTAGTTCCGGTACCCTCCAATCCACATACTGTGTCCTGTTTCGTCTTTGATGGGCTCTTCTTGAGCTAATGTCTTGTAACCCAACTGCCTTTGATTTTCCCTCTACCTTAAGATTTGCCCCACCATTAAATCCAACTCCTGGATGGCAAAGAAAGATTGACATCAACATTACTAGGTAATATCTACTGAGTTTATGTTCTAAGCATTTTATATTATTTAAAATGCACATAACCCTACAGTCCCAGTTATTTCATATTTTTATATTACCCCATATTCATTTATTCAATCACTCAAATATTTATTGCATGCCTACTGTTTTAGGTATTGGGGGGACAGCAGTGAAAAAACCAGATAAAGTTCCTATTCTCATGGAGATTACCATTTACTAAGGGGATATAGATAGTTAATAAACATGTATATATCAGAATGCTAGGAATTACAAGAAGAGAAGATAGGAGTACTGGGGGAAGGGGTGAAATTTTATAAAGGAGAATTTGGGGAAGCCTCTCTAATAAGGTGACATTTGAACATAATTTTGAAGGAAAGGAGAGAATTAGACTTATAAAGATCTAAAGAAAGTTCAAGGAAGAGGGAGCACCTTTCTTAGCTTTCTCTAGGAATTTCACTGTAGTCAGCACAGGTCAAGGTGGTCAGTGCTGGAGGAGAATGAGTAATGGAGAGAACAATAGGAGTTGAGGTAAAGAAACAGGAGGGGATCACATGGTAAGGTCTTCTAGATCATGGTGAGGATTTTAGATTTTACTCTTAAATGGAAAATCATTGAAGCTGTTTGAGCGGAGGTATGACATTATGAGTTGGGCTTAAAAAGAATATTCTAGATGTTCTCAGAAGGGACTGTTAGGGCCCATGGGTGGAAAAGGTGAAGCCATGCTGGAGGTTATTGTAATAGTCTAGGTAAGAGATAAACAAGGGTGGTAGCAATAGAGGGGTGGGAAATGGTCAGGATTTCCAAGCTTGAGCCAACAGGATTTTGCTGACATACTGATATAGGATATGAGAGAAATAGGAGTCAAGGATGACACCAAGCTGTTTTTGGTAGAAGGGAGTTTCCTTTCATTGAGTTGTGGGAAACTGTGGGAAGACCAGATTTGTGGGGGTGGAAATGAGTGTTTTTGGACATGTTAACTTTGACATGTAAATAGAGCTTTTGAGTGGGCAGCTGGAAATACAAATTTAGAATGGAGACAGAGAGGCTAAATCACTTACCTAAGATCACACAGCTATTAATGGGGGTGGTAGTGTTGGTAATGGTGACATTTGAAACTAGGTAATCTGGCTCCCATCTTGTTCTTAACTAACAAACCACATCCTAAATGAAAATCCCACACCTTTCTTTATGCAATACTTCTATGTTGAGGTGTATACTTATGAGCCGGCGTACATATTGAAGCTATAGGTCTCCTGTATATCTAATCCCATTCTTTCGGACCACTTGGTCTCAATGTTCTCATTTCTCGTTGCATATTTAATGAAGTCCATTTACCTTCTAATAATTGCTATATGCTGGAAAGGAAAATTGTTACAGAAAAATGACAACGCCTCCTTCTTGTACTCTTTAAATGGACTTTGGTTCCATTTAAAATATTTGCACTGAGTAGAATGAGGGAATAGAAACAAGACACCACTACATGCCTATTAGAATGGCCCAAATCCCAAACACTGACAATGCTAAATGCTGTGAAGGATATGGAGCTGCAGAAATTCTCATTCATTGTTGGTGGGAATGCAAAATGGTACAGCTACTTTGAAAGACAATTTGGTTGTTTCTTACAAGATTAAGCCTATTTTTACCATCCAATCCAGTGGTCACACTCATTGGTATTTATGCAATGGAAAACTTATGTCCACACAAAAATCTTTATATGGATGTTTACAGTGGCTTTATTCACATTTGCCAAAACTTAGAAGCAGTAACATGTCCGCGGTAGATAATTAGATAAATAAACTGTAGTATATCCAAGCAATATTATTCAGCAGTAATAAAACTGAAGAAACCGTTTCTTAGAAAGTTGTTGACTGACATTGACAACTTTCTTCTGGACTATCTTAAAATTTTTAAGGACAGCAAAGCACCTTGTTTTAGGAGAGGTCCTGAATGTTTGTTTTATATCATGCACCCATTGTACTTAAGAAAAATACTGTGTGGGAATGCAAGCTGGTGCAGCCACTCTGGAAAACAGTATGGGAGTTCCTCAAAAAATTTAAAATAGAACTACCCTATGACCCAGCAATTGCACTACTAGGTATTTATCCAAGGGATACAGGTGTGCTGTTTTGAAGGGACACATGCATCCCCATGTTTATAGCAGCACTAGCAACAATAGCCAAAGTATGGAAAGAGCCCAAGTGTCCATCGATGGATGAATGAAGAAGATGTGGTGTGTGTATACACACACACACAATGGAGTATGACTCAGCAATCAAAAAGAATGAAATCTTGCCATTTGCAACTACGTGGATGGAACTGGAGGGGATTACGCTAAATGAAATTAGTCAGAGAAAGACAAATATCATATGACTTCACTCATATGAGGACTTTAAGAGACAAAACAGATGAACATAAGCAAAGGGAAACAAAACTATAGAAACAGGGAGGGGGACCAAACAGAAGAGACTCAAATATGGAGAACTGAGGGTTACTGGAGGGGTTGTGGCGGGGGTGGGCTAAATGGCTAAGGGGCATTAAGGAATCTACTCCTGAAATCATTGTTGCACTATATGCTAATTAACCTGGATGTAAATTAAAAAAAAAAAAATACTGTCAATAGTTGCTTGTGTATAACTATCCATACAGAAGATAAATATGCAGATAATGATTTCTTACATGTTCCTAGAGCCGTGATTGAAACACAATTTCCCTGGAGCTATTTCACCACAGAATAGAATGCCAGAGGTAGTACAAGTTCTGCTAGCTAAACCAAGAGTTCTTCCAGCCCAGCATCCTCATATTATAGATGAGAGAACAGGGGAAAGGGTGGCAGGGCTGGAAAGGGCTATCTAGGCCCCCTAAGCCATAGCCCTGTTATGCTGTGGGGATTACAGGCTATCTTTTAACTAGAAGCTGGTCTGCTCATTATAAGGCCTTGTTCCGTTAATTCTGTGTTCCTTTACCAAGCTGAATGGCAGGTTTGGATATTATTACCACTTTCACGCTTCTGAAATCTTGCAGTTCTTACAAGCTGTGGCCTATTTCACTGCTGTTCTGAAGGGGTAAGAGGAACAATATTCTGAGTTGCTTCGTACACTTTCTCTGACCAGATTACGTGGATGTCCCCCCTACAGTGTCCCAGTCTGTGGAGTCTCAAACAGTGTGCTCTCTTGGTCCATCCAGTTCATTAGGTCTTAGGTATTCTGAGGCTCGGCTTCGTTTCAGTCCATCAAGAGTTTATGTTCTATGAGAGAGTTTGAGATCGACTTCTTCCCTCTTTCACATTAAGTGTAAAAGTGCCAGTGGAAATGAAAGAGCTCATACATCTAAATGATTTAAATTAAGTAAAATAAAATTTTCCACTCTTTTGAATTAGGCCATTAAAACTATAGCTTAGTCTAAGTACAGTATTAATGAGCAATATCGCAAGGAGAGTATTAATTTTGCATTTCCTGACATGAAAATTTAAAACATGCAATTTTAGCTTTGCTTTAGGTAATATTTTGTATTCCCTTGACTTTTATTTGGGGACACCGGGAATTAGGGTAAAAAAAATGGGATAAGTTCAAAATTGGATGCACTGAGCCCTTATTTGGAGATAGGCTATTGTCTCATCTAGATGTAGACAATAAACCAGATGTAGGATCACGTGGCATGTCGTACCATCAAAGCATTAGTAGTTAAAGTGTAAATGAAACAGAACTTTTAGACCTGTTAAAAATGTCAAATATATTAAAGTTCACGGAAGATTGGTTTAATAAAGATGGGCAGGGGTACAAAGGTGGTAGTGACATCCTCAAAGCAAATGGGACCCCTAGTGGTTAGGTGGAGAGCCTACTCCTATCCCATGGTTAGTGGGGGTCCCAATATTGGCACAATCTGGCATCCTTGATTCTGCTTAAGTCACGTGTAAGGTGAGACTCTGGATCTGCACTCTGCAGAGCTCTAGAGAATCTTGGAGGCTGTGGAAAGACTGTCCTCACCAGAACAGGCGCCTTGAGAGGCCCCATGGTTTTCCTTTGGCTTTAGACACCACTGATCGCATTAAATCCGAGGTGTGGCACCCCAGAGGCCTTTCCAGCCACCAGAGGACCCCAGTCTAGCAACTGCTATCTTGAAGCAATGGTCATGTCCTTTCATCAGGCAATCCAATTAGCCACACACCAATTATGAAGTCGGTGTACCTAAAGCAATTTGTCCGCAGAAGTTTTAGAGCTCCCATAGGAATTGGCAATCAAGGAAAACCGTTCTCTTTCATTTTTTCAAAACAGAGTTGGACACAGGACAGAATAAGGCAAACGTTTTCAACTTTGAGTGTTGCTTAAGATATTCTAAAGTATCCACCTACATCTGCTTGAATAAGTTGTGAGTGAGAGAGGAACACAGAGGGTAAGATTGGTAGTTTAACTGCATGAGGTTTCCTAACAAGAGATGGGAAATATTGTATTTGATAAAATAGAGGAGGTCTTATTTCCATTGTTATCTAGTCTTGCAATGAAAGACTGCTTGTCATAGCCTGCAGCACTGTCAGTCACAAAGGAGCACCCCCTTCCACGTTTTCCTGATCTTCGCAGCACTCAGCTTCTCAGAGAGCAAAAAACAAAACAAAACAAAAAAAACAGAACCCCCCCCCCCCAAAAGAACTAGAAGCCTGCACGGCAGAGCACTGATGCTGATTTCTCTTAGTCCATACATTGTTATCATGTACAAATCACCTTGGATTTAAAAGACGTCTAAAGATTCTTCGATACTCCAACTTGGTCAGAGAGAAAATTCTACTGCCTCTCTTACGGGGTTTCCTTATGTGGTTTATATAATCTTAGAAGAGTTCTTAGAGTCAAATCCAAACTTCACTTAACAGATGAAGATTCCGTGGCCGCTGAGGTAAAATGATGTGTTTAAAATTATACAACTAGTTATTAAAAGACTAGGGATTAAGTTTCAGAGCAACTTACTCCATTGATTGAGCTTTATAATACTGCTGTGAGCCAAACTGGATAGGCAATTTGGTAAGGGTTGAGGCCACAACTTTCAGGATCTGTATTTATAGACAGCTCTATAAAATATAAGGAAAGATTCTTCAAGGTCCCACACAAGATGGCATTATAGCCTCAGGGAGATCTTTGAACAGCCGGGAGAGAACAGCAGGTATAACTCGAATGGGTGCTGCGACACACGGGGAGCTGTCTGGCCAGGGAAAAGAGGGATGGAGTGTATATAGCTCTGGGAACTCTGTAAGCCGGTTCAACCTTGGGCTAGAAGTGTGTGAACCTTGGAGTAGCCATCCATCTTCTCATAGGATTGAGCCAGAAATAGTGACCAGGGACTGGCTATCTCAGAAGCTGCTCTGAGGCAAGCTGTGATTTGTATGGAATATCTACATACTAAACACCCCAAAATAAAAAGATAAAAAATACACATCCTGCAATTATGTGGTACAGGATTTTATCAGCTTGACTAAGGTTCAGAACCAGGTTTCCCAAAATGCCCTTGCCTGTATGGTTCCAAGTTAGAGTTGATCAAAAGACAGACTTAGGTGATATTTGGAAAGCAGAAATCAAACAGAAGCTAATTCTCCTAGAAGGTCATCATGGTCAGACACTGACCATCAGATAAGAGGTGTCCTGTGGGCCCTAGTTCCTCCTCCTCAGCTCTGCATCAAGCTTGTCATCTGGTTCCTGGCAATACTGACAACAGTGGCCCCAGGTATGCCACCAGGAGGTTGAGACTGACTTATCCAGGGGACAGATACCCTGAGGCAATAGCTTCTCAGAAGTGGTAGTTTGGCCTTTTCCATGAGCTCTCGCATCATGTCCCATTCTGGTGGGTAGACAGACATGCTTCTCCCTCTTCCTCTCTGGTGCACATGTGGCTGGTGATGGAGGCTGTCCGTATATGGCGGGAAGGAGTATACGGAACTTTCTGTACTTTCAATTTTGCTGTGAGCCTAAAACAGATCTAAACATGAAGTCTGTATGGAGTGCCTGGGTGGCTTAGCTGGTTGAGCAGCCGACTTTTGATTTTGGCTCAGGTCATGAGATTGAGCCCATGTCAGGCTCTGCACTCACAGTGCTGAGGCTGCTTGAGATTCTCTCTCCCCCTCTTGCTCACTCTCTGCCCCTCCCCCTCCCCCTCCCCCACTGCATGTGTACATATGCTCTCTCAAAGTAGACATAAAAATTAAAGTCGACGTGTAAAAATTTAAAAAGTTTCTTATAGAGTTTGAAGTTATAACATACAGAAGAAAGTAGAAGCCAGGCAAAGATGATTACTGAATATCTTGGGGTATTTCCATAAAGTCATTTTTCTATTTGACACACTTTTTTGTTTTTGGGTTTTTTTTTTTTTTTTTTTTTTTTTTTACTTTTTAAAAATTGGGGCACCTGCACATTCTCTTTTACATTCTTCCTTTTTCATTTAATACTGTTACACTTTTATTTATCATTAAACATACTTTGAAACAGTGCTTGATCACATGACATGTGATTCACTTAAATTCCCTGAACATTTAGGCTGTTTTCTTTCATCCTTCTATTATAAATAATGTTAGAATAAACATCTTTTTCCATAAATATAGTGTGCCTTTTTGTCATATCCTTGGGATAAATCCTGGAAAATGGAATTTCTGAGAAAGGATGTGACATTTTAAAAACCCTGTATATGCAGTCTTCTACAAAGGATATGTTCAGCTGTATTTTTAATCAGCAGTGTATATAGAGCCTACTTCTGGCCAATTTATTTCTAAGATTGTTAGAGTTGGTGGGACACATTTACCTTATTGTCTCATGTTATTTTTCTCACTGGAAAAATAAAGCAAAAGTACTTCCCAGTAGTATTTGGAAATTATAGAATTATAGGCAGTATAATTGTAGAATAGTAATGGCCACTACTACTGTGACAATACTTTGATAAGCATTTATAAGTAGAGAATGTCATAGTAAGAAAATTGATCATAACTTTAGAGAGTGGAGTGGAGACAGTGAAGATTGGTCAGAAAAATCTGGAGTATCACTAGTGTTTTTGAGTTCACATTTCAGACAGCACAGATGTTATGCTAAGGAAGCCCTGTGGCTATTTAGTCTTGGAAAGAAAAGATAGAACAAGGATATAATGTAATCCTTAGACATCTTAAGGGCTTTTGCATGGTTGAGAGATTGGAAGGGACTCTGGCTAGATCTTGCACATCTAGGACCTGTAGAGAAAGTGCATGGAGGTGGATACATTCAAATTCAGTTGAGCCCTTTCTAGCAAGAAGAGCAATTCATGAATGGATCGGATTTCCTGTGTACCTCAGCGGTCCTCATCAAGAAAGGCTTAAATATAGAGGACAGATGACTATTGGGGGCTCTGGTTGGCACGGAGATTAGTCTGGTTGGCCAACTGGGTCTATGGGCTATCTTAGCTAAAGAGAACTGGAACACTCGGAAGAAAAGCACAGCAGGTTCTTTAGAAAAATGAACTTTGACTCAAAGCAGGAGAAATCCTGAGACTAATAATATGAACTGCTAATAGACATGATGACAATAGCTAGCATTTGTTCTATCCTGATTACTTTTGAGACACTGTTCTAGATTTACTCTGAGCATGGTTCTCATTTACTCCTCAAAAACAACACTTGGGATAGTGTGGTAAGTAGTAAGAAGAAGAATTATCCTCACTCCCAAAGAGGTCCAGATCTTAATCTCTGGAACCTGTGAACAGGTTAGCTTACATGGCAAAAGGAACTTTACAGGTATGACTGAGTTAAGGATATTACATGGGGAGATTAACATGGGTTGTTGGAGTGGACCCACATAACTGTAAGTGTCCTATAAATGAAATATGGGGGCAGGTGTGTCATTGTCAGAGAAGATGTGACAACAAAAGTAGAGGTCAGAGTGACATGTTTGCTGGTTTTTAAGATGGCAAGGCATCGGGCAGCCTCTAAAACCGGGGAAAGTAAGGAAATGGATTCTCCCCTCAAGTCTTCAGAAGAAATGCAGTCCTACAGACATTTTGACTTTAACTCAGGCCTTTTTCAGACTTCTGCTCTTGAGAACTGTAGAATAAGTTTGTGTTGTTTTAAGCCACTAAGTTTGTGGTAATTTGTTATAACAGCAATAGGAATCCAATACAGGTGGTCACTATTCTCTTATTTTTCAGATGAAGAAATCGAGGCACAGGTAGGTAAAGGAAGCTTTCCCAGGACCTTATAAGTTAGTAAGTAGTAAAAATTGTCCAGCTCAAAGGCCGCTTGACAAAGCAAAAACCATTTCTATTTATGTCTTCCTTATGTGGAGCATTCTCAGGGCATCAGCAACAAAATCCTTATGAGAGCTCTTGAATTCACTTTATAGTCAGATAAAGAACATAAATATAAGATTTTTGTATGGGTCAGACCCAGATTAATCAAGTCCAGCAGTCTCTGTGGAATATACCACAAATCAACAAAGTTCCTCTTAATCCATTTAAGAGGAATCTCCAACTTATGGATTAAAAAAAAATTTATTCTTGCTATATAAAAGAGAGCTCTTTTGCTATAGTGAAATGTACCCCTTTTAAATTCAATCTGTATCTCCTAGTACCCTAATATTTAATGAACAAATCAAGGTTCAGTTTATCCACCATCATGTTCATAGACTGAAGGTCCTAATAACTAAGTCTTTCTTCATATAGTGTCCTCCCATTGCCAAATCAGTACGAGTGTCCTACTCTGAGCTACTTCTAGCTCTGCTTTTCAAAGACTTGGGGGGGAATGTAAAGCCAAGTGAAATGATAGCTTTCCTAAGTTATGCTGGAAGTCACTGGCAAAGCCAAGAACAAAGTCCAAAGCTTCTGATTCTTGGTTAATTTCCCAGCTCCCAGGCACAAGTGTTCTATTATAAACATGTTCTTTTGGTTTAATTTTTTGGCCATATGCTGCTAGAGGAATCCAAGTCAGAAATCCAAATGTCAATTACCTTGACATTCAACGGCAGAGCAACAAGTTCTGAAATGAACGGAAGTTCATCTGGGGAGAGTGTAGTAGAGTACCAAAGCATGAATAGGAAGGGAAGGTTTATGCTGGTAGAGAAAGCCAGTGTAATCACTTTACTGGCCAGCAAAAGTCAGAGAAGAGGGAAGACATTAAATATTTTTCTATTGTTCAGGGAAGTAGCTTAGGTACACAGTAACAGAGTCCACAGTCTTGGTGAAAAAAATGTATTTTTCACTTCCCTTAATGTCTTGGCACTGCTTTCTCTTTTCTACAGGATGAGGAAGTTGGATATCCTACAAATGAAGTGTTAAATGAAGACGAGAAAGTACAGTGCTGTTGCTGACAGGGACATTAAAAAAAAAAAAAATCAATATAATTTCTAAGTTTGAGTGCCCACTGTATGCCAGTTACCAAGCTAGGCTCTGGGGAAAGAGTGAAGAAAGCACAGATTTTGCCTATATTGGGTAAGCTCTTTTGGTCACAGGGGCTCAAAAACCCAACCCAAAGTGGCTTGAGCAAATACTCAGTTTAGCAGTTCACGTAATTTAACAGTTGAGGGCACTGGTTGACTAGTGTTCCAGCGATGTTACCAAGTCCCAGCTTCTCCTTTTCCATCTCTTAGCTCCACCCTCTAATATGTTGATTCTATTTTTAAGGAAGGAGCTTGTGATTGCAAGACGGCTGCCACTGATCCAGCACATCCCATTGGGGAAAGTGTGGAATTTCATGTTATCTCATTCGACCACGTATCTATTCCTGGGGAATGCAATGCTTTGATGGATGTATTCTGGTTACACCCAAACAACATGGGCTCTACAGGAGGAAGTGGTTCTTTAGAAGGAAATTGGAATACGGTTACCATAGGATAAATAGATAACGAACACACATTTTCATTCTACTCTTTGATGCACATGTATTCTAGTGGACATCAGTTACCTGTCATTTCCACTGCCCTCATAGGAAACCGTACAGCACACAAGAGAGCAAGAAGAAAGAAAGATTATGGTGATCAAGAGTTTAGAGATCCATCAGAAGGTTACTATCTGCTGATTGTGCTTCTACTTGGGGAAGTCTCCAAATGAGGATATTATTTTAATCATCCCAGCAAAACATCACCCTCTCCACCAGGTTATTTCTAGTCCTTATTTGTATCACTGTCTCTGCCTGCTCTCCTCCACCTCCAATTTCTCAAGTATTTAAAAACATTCATACTTTGTACTTTCCCTCCACACTTCTACCTCTCCCTCCCCTCCACTTTCTAGTCCTACTGCATGCCTAAACTTCACAGAGCAGAATTTAACAAATTAGAGTGCATTGTTTGTTCTGTTTTAATTCTTGAGAACATTTTCGGAGACAGCCTGTACAAAAGACTTGATGTGCCTCAGAGCTGTAATGTATTATCAGGTGCAAAATGCTAATAGGAGTCTATGGAAAGAATTGTTAAAAGAAATAGTGAGCTTAAGTAGAAAATAATAAAAAGCAAATTTTGTAGAGATGTGAAATGTGCTCCTAAAAAGTGATTATGATTGGATACTGGGACAGCCCATTGTACAAAAGAAAAGAAGTATTTAAGATTTAACTGGGAGGCTAGAGTCAACATTACTTCCTATAATCAAAAACCCTGGAGAGCTACTTAAACTAGCCTTGTAGAAAGTGTTGGTGGCCTGAAAAACAATAGCAAGCACAAATGTGTGAAATGCACACACTGCTCACCTCAATGAGATATTCACTTCAAAGCAGACGAAGAGATTGGAAACATTATTAAACATGTCAGGGTATAGATTGGAACTCACTTTAAGGTTAACATAAACTTTTTTTTTTGACTGTCTTATTGTTGGGTGTGCTTTATAGGTCTTGGAAGCAAGTTTCAATGTGTGGCTCATTAGAAGGAATGGAATGTTGGGATTTACTGGATAATGCTTGAGAGAAATCTCTCCTGGGAAAATTCTGTGCTTTGCCCAGATAGTACTTTGATAAAAATAAAAATATTAACTTGTTCCAGCACCTTCCTTCATGACAATATTACCTTGATTTAAGTTGTGCATATTTCTTTCCAGGAGCTCAAACTGAGTTTTATGTGAAACATTATTTCTGTTTATCATTGCAAGTTCCCTTTGAGGAAAGTAAGGGATAGGTATTACTATTCTTATTTTAAAGTTGGGGAAACAGAAGCTCAGAGAATGACCTAAATAAATGCCACTGCTTTCACATGCAGGTGATAGCTTAACGCAAATCCAAATGCCCTCATTAATCTTTTTGTAAAAAAAATTTTTTTTTTTAACGTTTATTTTTGAGAGATAGAGACCGAGCACGAGTGGGGGGGGGGGGGGAGGGAGAGAGAGAGAGAGAGAATGAATCTGAAACTGGTTCCAGGCTCTGAGCTGTCAGCCCAGAGCCCAATGTGGGGTTCGAACCTACAAACTGTGAGATAGATCATGACCTGAGCGGAAGTCAACGCTAAACCAACTGAACCACCCAGGCACCCCACCCTCCTTAACCTAAATGAAGCTAAACCAGCCTGGGTGGCAACCAGCTAGATGATCCTTCTTTTTAAAAAAATGTCCTCTAGGGGCACCTGGGTAGCTCAGCTGGTTGAGCGTCCGACTTGGGCTTAGGTCATGATCTATCGCACAGTTCTTGGGTTCAAGCCCCACATTGGGCTCTGGGCTGACAGCTCAGAGCCTGGAGGCTGTTTCAGATTCTATGTCTCTCTCTCTACCCCTCCCTCTCTCACACTGTCTCGGTCTCAAAAACAAACATTAAAAAAAAAATGCCCTTTAATTTCACAGAACTCAGAATCATCTCCCGCATTAGAGCCAGAAAGGAGAAATCTGTGCTATTACCTTCACAGTTGGATATGCTGAGTTTGAGTCCAGTTTCCTAACCATTCATTTAGGACTTTGGTCTGATTTGCAAGTTGGTTCCTCCTTTTTTTTCCCCCTCCAGTGGGAGAATGTACCCTAGTTTGAACCCCAGCTCAGAACTCCAAACTCCCCTCCCCAATTTATGTTTCTTAAAGAAACACGGGACTCCTGAGAATCCACCTAAGAAAGAGCTAAGGGTTACTTCCTATCTGCTACACCTTTTCTCAACTCTCATGGAGCCTTGGTGTCCTGCTCTGTGATTAGAAACATTGAAAGTTTACCAGCCAAAAGTGAGAATAAGTTGAAAACCAGGATCTCAGAACTCTGTCCACATCCTGTATAGCCTGGCAGTCTTCGTATTTTCCCTCAATACGGCTGACTCAATAGTTGGCAATCAGAGCAGCTGATTCTTATTAGGTCTTAAGCCACGACCAACAGAGCTGGGAAGTCAGGGATTCTCAACCTCATCTGCTCTTAAGAATCACCTGTGGAGCTTTAAAAACAAATCAAGGCCTGGGCCCTTCTTTCTAGGATTATAATTTGATTGGCCTGGGGGAGACCTTCGGCCTTAATTTTTTCCCAGTTATTTAAAGCAGTTTTAGGTTCACAGCAAAATTGAGGGGGAAGCACAAAGAATTCCCATATACCTCTGGCCCCTGCATATGCATAGGCTCCCCTTATAGCATATCCCCCACCAGACTGGTACATTTGTTACATCTGATGAAGCTACAATGCACATCATGATCCCCCAAATCCATAATTTACATTACGGTTCACTCTTGGTGTTGCACATTCTATGGGTTCGGACAAATGTATCATGACATGTATCCATCATTATAACATCAGTTTCACTGCCTGAAAAATCCTCTGTGCTCCACGTAGGTATCCCTTCCCCAAACTCAACCCCTGGCAACCACGGACTTAGTGTGTTTTAGATGCTGTCGAATTGGGAGCCACCAATCTAGGTCCTGCATGTGAGATGTGCATCTGTGCCAGAACAGGCCCTTGTGCTCTGCAGTGCATGGGGCCAGAGTAAGCACCATGGGCCTGGTTCTATGCTAAGCACGGAGTACATTTTCTTATTGAATCCTCTCAATATCCCTCTGGGGTAGTTACTATTACTATCCTCTTTTTACAGATGAGAAAGCTGAAGCACAGAGAGGTTGAGCAAGTCACCTAAGGTCACACCTCTAGGAAGTCCCACTGGGGCTCTTGAGCTCCAAAGTGGAGGCACATCAACCCCTGCCCTACAAACTATTTGTAGCCACAGAAGTTCTGTGCCTCTAAGCTGAGACTTGTGCTGTTAGTGCCCTCATCTCAGTGGTTGTAGACTCTTCAAATCCAGACAGGAACATTAGCTGTTCCCAGACATGAATCTGGTGCCTAGAAACTTGGGGAAACATTTGTATTTGCTACCACAGAAACAAAGCTATAGGTGCTTGTAGACTGCTTCCAAAGAGAAACAGAAAACAAGACTCATTTACATCCTACGTCCCCTTTCTCCAGTGTAGTATTTCACAATCCACTTCCTGTATCAGGAGTCTCCCACCACGTGGTAAGGAGTGGGAACATCCACATGACCAAATTCAATCTCTAGGGCTTCATGTTAGATTATTTCCCCAAGTTTTAATGTTTCTCTGGCAAGTAGCACCTACCTAGGGCACTGAAAAGTTGGACCCTGAAAAAAAAAAAAAAAAAAAAAAAAAAAAAAAAAAAAAAAAAAAAAAAAAAGTTGGATCCCGAAAAGGATAGACCCTGGCACCAAGGATATCTTTGTTGTCCAATTTGATAGGGAAGTACAAGATGACAACAGGCCTGATGCAGAATAACAAAGGGTAAGAAATCTTAACCCAAGAGCTTTGAATCCATCTGCCTGCCAAACTACTGCCTGGTCAATGTCAGGTGACTGTATTCTGGGAAGTTGACGTAGGGGAAAGCCCTCAGGCCATGTGTATAAGGTACAGATTAAGCAATCTGATGTAGGTCCGTCAAAATTTGTATTGGAAACTTAGAAACTTTAAATATGCATTACACTAATGTTTACAGGGGTAAAGGGTAGCCTGATGCCAATAGATGAAAAAAAAAAAAAAAAAAAAAAGGGGGGTAAGGGAACTTTTTCTTATTTGGGAGAAGGGGATGGCCAGGGCACTAGGGCAGTTTATAAACTGATTGCATTTAAATTATATTATATGTATTACATAATATATATAATTATATATAATTCTATATATTATTTAACCTAGCACTATCTCCTTCTCCTGGAAATACTGACCCCAAATTTTTCTTCAGTAGCTAAGTTCTCTCTATTCCTAACCCCAGTCCCAAAACTTGGGATCCTAATATGCCTCATTTTCTACATCAGTAGAGTAGCTTTGTATCTAATAACCCTAACTCAGTGGGGCCCAAAAATCGATGTAATAAAAAATAAAAAAAAAATCAAATGCACGGTGATCAACTGTCCTGGTTTGCTCAAAGCTTCCAGTTTTAGCACTGAAAATTCCACTTCCTGGGATACACGCCTCAGTTCCAGGCAAACCGGGAGGCGTTGTTGGTCACCCCATAATGTCAGCCTCCCTAATCTTATTATGCAGACTCCAGAGCAGAAGAGAAAACTTGCTGCAATTTATTCACAAATATTTGCAGTTCCCTTCTTTAGCCATTATTACAGATGCTCAATGAAACTTCCTCTGATCCTGGAGGGATTTCCAGGGTTATGCCCTTCTGGCACATCTATGAATTAGGTGAGGAGAGAATGTTTCCTATAGCCAGTTTACAGTCCCGGCTAATTTTCAGGATAACTCACTCCCGCCTCCTGAGACATTTATATGACCATGTGATTCTCCTGAATGCATTTGTGTTACCCAAGGGTGTAGATATCTGTTAGCTCTTGGTGAATTTGAGTTCTCTCAGGCGGTTATGAAAAACCTTAGCTGCACTGCTATTACAAACAACTGCACTGGTATTTTATCTCTTCCTAATGTAATGCGGAAATTATTGTTGATATTTAATGACCAAGCCTTTCCTGAGGAAGAATGAAGAATGAGAAATTCCGCTTTCCTCCCCAGCATCCTGTCCCCCTTTCCTTTCAAAATATGTAATTCCACAAAGGTAATTTTTTATCTCACTTCTGAGGGAAAGAGCATGATTATATTTAAGAATCAAAATGTAACTAGTTGAAATCTGAGGTTTTCTACTCAGGAAAAAAAAAAACTGATTGGCCAAGAAATTAAAGTCACATTTTAATAAAAATTCTTGTTTAAAAAAAATCAATACCATTAAAGGTAATTACCGAGCATCTCATTTTCATGTAAATTCATTTACGGCTCATTTCCTGTCTTGTTTTTGTGCTAAGGTGTAATCAGTACTTCATACTCACTCTTCTTGTGGGACCAGACTAAGGCAAGACTTTTATGAAAGGCCATTATAACCGTCTACAACTTGATCCTCAGTGCTTGAGTTCCTCATGAGGAGTGTAGCTGAATGTTTAAAACAGATGTAGTACTAAATGCAAAGTTAAGGGTAAGCCAGGGAGTAGGGGGATACAGCTGAATCAGTCGTTTATGTAAGAGTCATTGAGTACCTAGCAGGTACAGAGTTGCTGACCTCGTACTACACAAGATCACAGAGCTGCATAAGACAAAAATGAGTAAGGCATTTCTTGGTCCCAAGAAGCTGAGACTAACCTGAGTCCACCCATGTTGATCTGCTGCAGGAATGGAAGTGATGTACTCCATAGGCTGTAGAATTAGAGCCAATGTTTTCTTTTGTTTGTTAAGTGATTTGTGTTTAGAGTCTTAGGTTACTATCAGGCAAATGTAAAAATTGAGTTCCTGGAAAGGTTTCTCTATCATGAAAATCCGTTTAGATTGGGTGCTAGTGTGGAGGACCTGGCAGATTTGGGGCACAGAGACGATGCTGGAACGCAACCTGACTCAGGCAATTAGTCCCACATTATTTGAGTACCCAATTTACTTTCACATTTTAAAGTTGTAAAATGCAAAATGATTTTTTTTTCAGTTCCTAATTACAAGTAATAAAAGTTTAAGGGAATGTAAAGTTTAACTTGTCTGTTAATTGAGGGGAAAGAGCCATGCTAAATCTAAATCAGTCAAGAACAGAATGGTCACCGAAGAAACACAGAAGAAACTGCCCAGGAGGATCCCATTTGCTATTTTAATTAGCATCTGTCAATTAGAAGCGAATGACAGGGGGAAGGAATCCTGATTAATGAAATCATCATCCCAAATTGAAGGGGAAGGTCAAAAAGAACATGATGTCTCATTCGACTTCGTCTTAAGGGTCTTATACACCTAAATTTCTGGAATCCTCTTTTAGGCCTCATGAGACTAGACTGTTAATATGACCACTCAATTAACTCTAGGTATAATTAACTGCCTACATGGCCCTTCTTAGAACCAAAGCTCTCTGTCAGCAATATTAGTGCAGCCAGCTCACATGAGGTGGCTGTCGTGGTTTCCTCTCCTGCATACTGACTGAGGAGCTCAGGGAGGAGACATGACAAGTCGTCCCCAAGCCTGAATCTGAAGGACATGGCTGTGCCTCTAGGATTTGTCCAGAGCATGCAGGGGACCTAGGAGAATATTAACTGCTATTTGAACAAGTTTCATAGTGCAATAGGCCAATTTCAGCAGCTAGTTTGGCAGCTAAACCAGTTTAAGTCATAAAAGAAAGCCTTCTAAAGCGTATTCAGTCACTAAAAAACAGCCAACCTAGTTTCCAACCAATAACCCCTCCTGTGAAGTTAGTAAGCAGGGCATCTGTCCTCTGCCTTAACAAACAAGGCACAGATGCTAATCAGTGCTCAGCCAGGGCTCCATTGAATGTGCCTGGCAAACCACCACTTCTGAGGCTCTCCTTTCTCCCAGCTCAGCACAACGTAAAATCTTAAATTGCTGGCAAAATTTAAATTTTATCAAAACTTTTGCTTAATGCTCTGGTTCAAGGAATAAGTTATCTCAAGGACAGTTTAGGACTAGCATCACACCAAATCTAATGCCCCCCATCACAGAAACCTTTTTCTAAGAGGGTAACAGAAGGACAAGCACAAGCCATAAATAGCATTAAGATAGGAACTACTTGGAAATATCCAGGTGAATGGTGAACATTTTCAGGACAAGAAAAAATGAAAAACGTTGAGAACTGTAAATATATGCAATTAGTGTTTTTGTTCGGGTTACTATCTTGGTCATTATAGATGTGGTCCAGGCCTTTTAGTGGATTTAGGATAACTGAAAACATTCCGAAACAAAAATGGTTCAGTGGCCTTCTTAGTGAGAATTAACATGGAGATACTATGTAGAAGGCTTATTCATTGATTTTAAGTAGAAAAGAGGGGAGAGAGAGAAGAGAATGAAGTGAGCAATTAAACAGGTCGATTTTAAATGTTTATTTTTGAGAGTCAGAGGATGTGTGCACACACATACGGGCAGAGAGAAAATATAAAGCAGGCTCCGAGCTCTAAGTGCAGAGCCTGACACAGGGCTCGAGTTCAGAAACTGAGATCATAACCTGAGCCAAAGTTGGAGCTCAACAGACTAAGCCACCCAGGCACCCCCAGAAAAGTATCTTAAATGTAAGGATGTGAAGATCTATACTTTCTCGAGTAGTAGCTGATAGAACTATTGGGGTCCTTTAGCTACATACCACAACTCCACAGAAAGCAACTAAGAAGGGCTGGTGGGGCTACGGCTAGAAGTGAGGATATGAAAACCCAAGAAGGGCACTTGTTTTCTAAAAGCTTCCTTACAGGCACAGCGACGTCTACTTGACTAATTAAAAAAAGATGGCAAAATTCAACTGACCTGAGACAAGCAGACTGGTGTGTGGCAGAGCTCAGAATCAAGACTTGCTTACCAGCTACAGGACTCCAGCAAAGTTATTGAACTTTGTGCTTACTCTTTGTGCTATTTTCTCCGTGTGTAGAATGGAGGTGATAATAGGACCTACCCGACAGGTGATGATACAAATATTCCACTGGCTCATATGCACGAGGCAGACCCAGCACATGGCCCAGCACGTAGTACTCCCTTAAGTGCTCGCTTTTACTATTTCAGTCTGATGAAACCTTGCAAATCCCGACACCTAAACCACCCCCCCAACAAACAACCCCCCAAAACCAATGTACATGTTACATCATACAACCCCAGAAATACTAAAAATATTGAATTATAGACTCTAGGTGTGAGAATATCTCAGTAAGGAGGTTACAGAAAAAGATAAAGACGCTTTTCTTAAGAGTTTGCTTCTTTAACATGAGTGTTATGAAATAGTGGAGCTCTATTTCTTTATAGCTAGCTTCTTTATATAATTTTCCCAAATCTGAATTTCAGTGTTCCTTTTAGCTATGAAAGATATCTGGGATTGAAATATTTTGAACCAGTGTTCAAAGTTGTGGAAATAAAGAAAAGAGAGAGAACAAACAGACCGTTTAGTCAGAGCTTACTAGACGGCAAGGGAGTCAGCAGGGAAATGGGGAAGCTTTATAGTGGTGGTTGGAGGTCATTGGCCTGGGGAAGCTTGAGATAGGCTAACTAGAACCTATCTATCTAATTGGTTTGGGGTGGCGCCTATTAGCTTTCTCTGGTTGATCCTGAATTGGAAGGGGTGGGGTCAAAAAATAAAAAAGCTGGCAGTCATTGACAGTCCTTGACTGTTCTGGGCCAATTGCACGGAAGAAGGCTTAGCTTCCTGGATCCCTGACTGCAAAGGCTGTGGGTCAGAGTCAATGTATATGGTCTGGCCACTGGCTGTTTACATATTTAGTCTCTTAGACCACATATTTGGCCAAAGAGTCCTTCTAAAAGAGGATAAAACGTCTTACTAGAATTCCTTAACAATCATAGCTTTCTTTTTTTTTAAGTTTATTTATTTTGAGAGAGGGAAAGAGAGAGTGCTTGTGCGCATGTGAGTGGGGGAGGGGCAGAGAGAGTGGGAGAGAGAGAATCCCAAGCAAGCTCTGCACTATCCTTGTAGAGCCCCATGTGGGGCTCAACTCACCGACCATGAGATCGTGACCTGAACTGAAAGCAAGAGTCCACTGCTTAACTGGCTGAGCCACCCAAACGCTCCAACAATCATAGCCTTTTACAGCTCTGAAGAGTAATGGTAAGAGTTATAAAAGGAATCGATACCGCGGGGGAACCAGAGGGAAAGGAGATGTAAGTCATCTAAGTTGCAGGGTTTAAAGGTGCGTGCAAGCACATAATTGTTAAGTAAGAACTTCAGCTGCTCTGCAACCTAAGTGCCAAACTTTTCCAGCTGACTTTAAATTCCCCCGTGTCCCCAATTCCACATTCTCTCTCTTCGCTTTTGGTCTGCTTGGCTGATGCTCACAGAAACGTCCAGAAGCTTAAGCAGGGAAATAGATTTAGTGGTCTTTGAGGCCATGGCTGCAAAATTTACCCAGAGGGAGTAGGCTTTGCTGGCTCCTGCTCAAAGGAACTCCTAGGAGCCTCTCTCAGAACCTTTCAGCTGTGGCATGTGAATTTTGATATGTAGCGTTTTGATTATATATGGGTTATGTAGAGATTATATTTACTGGAAAGCTTTTTGGACCTATGAGGGATCTGAAGTCCATTTTTTCATTTTCTCATTTTTTATGTTTTAACTTTTTCTTGTTATAAAAGATGTACATATTCATTATAAAGAATTCAAATTTTACATTGAAATATTAAGTGAAAGTCACCCATCATCCCAAATTGTTTATTTTCAGCCTTCTTTCTGTGCAGAAAGGTTTTAAATGGGGATGTGGGGGTGGGTAGGGAACACAGGGAGAGTTCATTGAAAGGGAGAGAAAGTCTTTTCGTTTATGAGTAAAATAAATTATCCCTTGTAAATGATGGTAGTAAATGGTAATAGAGGGCAGAGACTGAATATGTACAATGAGACACAGGGTATGCTGCTAGAATACTAACAACTCACGGGTTTTTAGTTATGGAGCACCTTATGAAAACAGTTTTGAAGTTTTTTACTTATTTTAAGGCCCAGGATAGAAACACATACCATTTTTTGTCTCGGTCATTGTGGTCTCTGCATCAGGATAAACAACTTACCTTTGCTGAGTTCTTCAGAAACCCTATTTTGGTCCAGGAAAGTGAAGCCCCACTTGTGGCTAGTGTCTGGTTTAGCCGGTGGAGCAACCCACTTTGGATGCAAAGTCCTTTTCATGCTTTATAATTCAAAATAGATTATTTTCTTTTCCAATTATAATAATGACAGAAAAATGCTAGTCTGTTGGCAGTTACTATAGTAACCAGGAACAACTTACTTCTTTTAAATGGGAAATGGACACTTACCTCTAAGTTTTTGCCTCATTTTCTGAAGCCAAAATGCAGTCATCTGCTTTGTAAAGACTACACTTTTGCATAGTAGGTACCATCAATTGTGTGTATATTTGTGCACGTGTGATTTGTGTACGCTTAAATCTTAATACAAATCCATAAGAGACACCCATCATAACTTGTTTTTTGAACTAAATTACTTTCTGACAGAGACATGTGAAATTAATTGAAATGCAAACACCATCCAAGAGACAGTTTTAACAAATGGCTTCTCTTTACTATGATTTTTTTTTAAACTTACAGGAAACTGTTTCTCCCCTTAAAAGACCAAAGGACGCTTGATAGCTTTGAGTCATGCAAATATGTTTCTTTCAGAGAAAAGGAATGAACTGCCATTAGTGGGATGACTGCCAACATTTACGTCCTTCAGTGCAGCCTGAATCCGAGCACAGAAGATGTAGGTGGGAAGAAGTCGGTGTTTTTAATCAGGAACAAAATTAACATCCAGGGACAACCTGAAATGTGAGATAAATCTGAGACCCGAGAACGTCCAAGCTGAGCCTATCGGTGAACAGGTTGGCTTCAGTAACGTAATGTGGTTCTTGGAAAATACACTTTGAAATAGACAGCTTTATAACGTAGGATGATTGAAAGACTTTGAAATTCCAGGCAAATTCATAAAAATATTCCTGCTCTTAAAAAAAAATACTCCTGCTCAAATTTATCATGGCATTTTAAGGAGTGCTGACTCCATAAATTCTGACTTTTATCAACAGCACTTCAATAATGTTCAGAAAATAAACTTCACAGGAAAACCTCGGGTGTTCAATTAGTGTTAAACGTTTTAGGGCAGAAACTGAGATAATGAAATTATGAGGACAACGGCAGCTTAGCGTTTTGTGGCTCACAAGAGATTTATGCATTCCAATATAACCTCAAGCTATGCATATGGCATAATAAAAAAGAATGGATTCCTGACAGGGGAACACAGGGCAGGGAATTTGACTGTACTTGTCTTAATACTAGTTCTTTGTCTTCATGGAAAGACTCAAAATGCTGTCCCTGACTCAGGACAAATCCAGGCTTTACTTCCCTTCAACCCCCCCCCCCGCCCCCCACCATTATTACTCAAATAACATTTGAATGGAATATAGCTTTTTTTCCACAAGAATCACCTCCTCTTTAGCACACATTGCATTAGGCTCACAGGGAGTCCTGTGGGAATTGGTGTTCTAGAAAAGTCTGTGGAGAAATGCCTGGCCTCTTCCCAACCCTCTGTACTCACGAAGAGCTAGCGGTCAGTCTCACACAAGTTTTCCCGAATTTCAGCAGGAGGTGGAAGCGGAAATCATGCATAGTACCAGTCTCTATGACAGAAGCATCTGACTGTCCCCTGACCTTGCTTGCTGGCCCCCGTGTGAATATACTCTTTTTTGGGGGGTGGGGTGGGGGTGCGAGTGTGAGGGATTCTTCTTGGAGTACCCCTGTGGATCTTTCAGGATTTCTTTCAAGGCTCATTAGGTTGGAGGACTGCTAGGAAAATTGGAAAGCCCTCTGAAACATTTCTGTGCCTGACTATCAGGGCATCCCCCAGCAGTCTGCAGAAATTAAAGGATTGAATGCAGAAAGGCTACCAGTAGGGTTCGTTCCTAGTGGGCCTCTCAAGCAATTTAACAGATTCTAAAGAGAGCATTTGGAAACGCTGGGTAGCTTTTCTTTTGCCAGCTGAAGTTTACTCTTCCACCGTTAAAGGTTGTAAAGATAAAGTAGGGTATCACGTAGGCCTTGAAGACCACCTTGGGTAGAAATTATCTTTTGGTTGTAAGGACCTTATTGAGGTTGACACTTCTCTCGTGGATAACTGTTAACCTGCGGGTTAAAGTGCATGTTGATACATTGACTTGTGCATAGTACATCGTCACAATACCAGCTCTTACAGGGGCAGAGGAATTCAAATTTACCAGAGACATGTTCTCGGAAATTCGACATGAAATGGAGTGTAAGAGGGTTAGGAGTCATGGGGACTTGGGTCTGGATGTGGCTCCACTAACTGATCTTGAGAATGTTATTTGATTTGTTTGAGTCTGTCTCTCTATGAATGGGGATAATGCCTACTTCCCATGGCTGCTGTGCGAATTAAATCAGGTACACTGGGCACAGTGTTTTGCACATAGTAAAAGCTTAATAAATGGGTCTTACTTTGTGAAACCCAGTTGAAAGGGCAATACTCTATTTAGAACCAGCAGCTGGCAGTTACCTCTGGTGATGCACATATCCGTAAAATCCGTACAGGCCTTATGCTATATACTAGGCAACGTAAATGCCTTCACAACAACAAGACGAAATAGGTCTCATTTTAGTCCCATTTCACAGATTAAGATGTTGATGTGTACAGAGATGACCATGCAGCTCGTGGAAAATTCAGGACTCACACCCAGGTCCACGTGAGAGCAAAACCCAGTCTCTCAATTGTGGTATAATACGGCCTGGTAGTAATGTCGGTAGCTGTCCATTCTCTTTCGTAATATCTGTTAAGGATAAGAGCGACAGCTTCAGTATTCAATCACTTTTATAATCAAGAAGGCTTCTTTACATCAAGCTGAGATTTTCACTCCCACATAGTTCATTTTTTTGGTTTGTTTTTATATATATTTAAATTTAAAAATAAAAAAATTCTAGTTTAATTAGTGTTATGTTAATCTTGGGTATAGAACATAGTGTAGTTCATTTGTTTTGATTGGTAGTCTGTTGAGATTGGAATAGAGAAAACTTGGTGTGCTTCTTGTGATCGTCGTGACTATTTTCAATTACGTGAAGTGGAAATCACCTGTTAGTCTTTTCTACCAGTAAAATTCTCCCCAATACTTCAGTTATATATGGGGAAATGCAGGAGAATAGGAAAGTAGGACCTGGAAAGAAAGGAGGCCGAAGGTACACTGTCAATCCAAATCCCACAGGGAATTTTGGCTTTAATCCGAGCCAGGGTTCTGGAGTCAGTGGATATCAACTGAGGGCATGTCTTGATTAGGGGACAAGCCAGGTGGGTATTTATACCGCTATACCTGTCAGTCGGGGGTAAGGGCTGCCCCTCTGAGGATGTAAATTTCCAAGTGCTTCATGCTGTTCACGTGGTGAACAAAGCAGCCTCCTTCAGCCTAAGGGCAGCCCTCCGACAAAGAGGTACAGGTTTTGGCAGTTAGGAGCCAGTATGCTTAAATATGGAGGCGCACATGGGTAGTTCAGTCGGTTAAGCCTCCGACTTCGACTCAGGTCATGATCTTGCTGTTCCTAAATTTAAGCCCCACACGGGGCTCTCTGCTGTCAGCACAGAGCCTGCTTTGGATCCTCTGTCCCCCTTTTCCTCTCTACCCTTCTCCTGCTTCCTCTCTCTCTCTCTCTCAAAGATAAATATTTAAGGGGCGCCTGGGTGGCTCAGTCGGTTAAGCGTCCGACTTCAGCTCAGGTCACGATCTCGCGATCCGTGGGTTCGTGCCCCGCGTTGGGCTCTGGGCTGATGGCTCGGAGCCTGGAGCCTGCTTCCGATTCTGTGTTTCCCTCTCTCTCTGCCCCTCCCCCATTCATGCTCTGTCTCTGTCTCAAAAATAAATGTTAAAAAAAAAAATTTAAAAAAAAAAAGGATAAATATTTAAAAATGGAAAGGGGCCTGAGGGGCTAAGAGGCGGAGCATAGACAGCGCAGCCATGCTGACTAATGCTGGGGAGAGCAAAGGGATCTCTCCCTGGTTCGGGCATTTGTAGTCTGTTCATACTTCCCAGGCTTACGCTTACTTTCTCTCCTCAAGCAAGGAAAATCCTTTCTCTCTTAGAGAAGCAGCAGGGTAGGGTTGAAAGACCAGGGTTTGTGGCAGAATGGTTGGGTCATAATCTGGTACTCCCTAGCTGTGTGATCTTGGGCAAATTAGTTAAAATCTCCTTAAACTTCTGTCTCCCCATCTGTTAGTGATCTAGCACTTTCCTCACAGGGTTAAGTTGAAATAATGTGTGTCTTCTATCTAGCACAGTCCCTTACTATGTCCCTTACTGAAAAGTAGATAAGATGCTTTCTTAAATAATCACCGACCCTACAAAATAGGAAACACTATTAAGAGTCAGCTTCTGAGTATCCACGTCAGAAATACACCATCCTATACAGAAACAAACTGTTGGGCATGTATTTGTAACTTTATGATATAAATAATACATATAAACTGTGTGAAGATTGGTCATTGAGCTCAAGATCAAAAGCCTTTCCAAAAGGTCACCCGTATTCCTCAATGCCACAGAATGGTTTTTATTTGCAGATAGGCAAATTCTACAACTCAAGGCTGCAGACTTGTAAGGATTCCTGTCATTACGTAGCTGCGTGCTGCCACACGCCAGAGCCTCCAATAATGGAGGTCTGTACTCCTGGTCCTCCAAACAGGAGGTGATTTTTCTTCTCCCTGATAGAGCACGGCTGTCAAAGCTGTTCACAAAGTGTTTTCTAATTTGAAAAGAACAGCATGACCCTGTAATTGTTAGTAGCCTTATCGGGTAGCATCGGGTAGCGAAGACACAAATGAAAACATTACTTCACAAGTGCTTGCCATGCTTAAATGCAAGAAGGGAAGGGATCCGACAGGCTTTAGCCATTTTCAGGGGCTGTTACCCACTGGATCAAATCTTTAGCAGAGGATCCACAGGCCTAGCTTTGATAGAATCTAAAGTGCATCCTGTATCCGAACTTAATCCTTCTGGAATAGATGAGAGGGAATTGCAAATAACACCTCTGCTTGGCCAAATCTAAGATATTTGGGTTAGAACATGTCTTTGCTTTTCGTATATAGGATACTCCTAATCCTGCACTGTATTAAAGCATACACCACACACACACACACACACACACACACACACACACACACACACCCTTTCTTCAGTGCACATTCGCTTTGCCCCTTCTATTTTACATGTTGGTCTTCCTGGGTGTTTATCATATAAGCACATGCACTTGTATAAATGAGTCCTGCAAAGCAATCTTGGTTCTATTATTTCCTCCAAGTATAGAGTAATCAGAGTAGCCCCATGCTCTCATGTTGCCAAAATTATGTTCACTTAGGGCTCACCGTGGGGTCTCAGACTCTTCCTCCCTGTGCACATGTTCCTCTCATTGATGCTAATGAAAGTTATGCATGTACATTATGGGGAGAAAGAACCCCGTGGATGCTCTCTCTCACATACAGATTGAAAGACTGGGCTGAAAAACAAAATATCACTTTACTGTTTATTTTTATCACACCAGTTTTTTATCAACCAGATCTCCCATGATGAGGTCCAGGCATCTCCCTAGCACGATTATGCTGATGGGGAACATGTGTAGCTAATCTCTGTATGCTCTGATCCATAGGCTGGGCTTGGGAAAACTGGTGTGTGGGCAAGGCTTCAAGCTTTCCATAACTGCAGTGGATGTAGAATTGTAAAAATCAGTCTTAGATTATTTGGCCCTCACTGGGATTTTCTCTATAACTGATGAGGATTATAGAAACGTTTGGCTGAAAAACTGCAAAGGTCTATGTCCTCAAAAAGCCTCTTGTATTCCATATCCTGAGAACTGTTTCCAAAAGAAAATTATAAAATAAACATTTCCCTCTGATTGAGATGTTTAAATTTCTTTTCACTCTTCTTCCTTCCCTCCCACAATGCAAAAGTTAGAATGGTTTTTAAATAAGCCACACTTTGTGTAGTAGAAAACTTGATCCTCAATGTGGTCTCAAGGGTGTAAATTATTAAATCATTTGGCCAATTAAAAAAAATCAATAACTTCTTGATCCATCTTTAAGGTCCCATAACACTTACATCTCATAATTCTATTATTCAAGCTACTGAAGACCTTTTGTGTATTGCTTTCCAAAGAAGACCCTTAAACAGCTACACCTAATATGGAAAGAGATCCTTTTATCGTCAGACGGGAGTTATTTGTTTTTCCATCTCTGTGTGTGATTAAATATGATTAAAGATATTGTGTTGTAATAAGGCGACCTTGGAAAGTTGCCCTGGGGAAACCATAGCTGATGGATTCATTAGTTTAGGGTTGGGAAATAGATGCAGCTGCTAAGCTGAAGTCAACGAGTGGAAAGGGGAAGAATGGGCAGGTGCAGCTCTCCAAGGCCAGTTCTGCAGTTGTAGCTGAGTCAGGAGCTGTTGGCATAGCAGCTTCTTAGGAAAACTAAGAAACTAGTCCAATGCCTAGAGAAGGAACTATGACGGGACCGGAGCAATTCACCACTGAAGAGCAAGCCCAAGAATCAATGGTCTCCAGGGCCTAAAGAGGACGGATGTTGTGGATAAGCAGGGTATATACTTAGAGTAGAAAGCATTTATTGAGTGCTTCTCTGTGCATGGTACCTTTCCCAGGTGTTTTGACTCAGACCTGTTTAATTTTTAAGTGTATTTATTTTGAGGGGGGGAGAGAGCGAGAGCGAGAGAGAGGGAGAACAAGAGGGGGAGGAGAGAGGGGGGAGAGAGAGAGAGAGAGTTACTGTATTGTACTGTAGTCAACATCTGTGTGAGCTTAACAATGGCACCCATATAGAAAAAGGTTGAAAAGAAAGGTGGTAAGAAGGAGGAGATGGTTACAGTGGAAGTTAAGAAGGAAATTGAGAAGTATGAACAAGGTGGCCAAAATTGCAAGATTTTACAGGAAGTCTACGTCTGCATCTCGTCTGCAGAGGAGGAAGAGAAAAAGGCAGAGGATTTTTCTCACTTCAAATGAGATTAAGGAGATGTGTAAAATGTGGGGAACAGTGCAAAATTTTGTAGAAAAGCGCCACCCAAATAGGGCTGTAGCAGTGTGAGTGACGAATCTGTTTAACAACAATGCAATGTCACATTTCCGCGAAATCCTCAAAAGGAGGCAAAAGCAAGTGTCATTGGATAGGTTTCTCATTAAAGTTGCATGAAAAGAAAAAGATTCCATTGAGCCAATAGACATCAGTGATTCCGTTAGTGATCGTGAAAGTCGTCCTACACGATAACCCTCCCTCTCTCTTCTCTCCCTCACACCAGTCATGAAGGTTTTCAAAGTAAGTGCAGGTTAATTTGTTTCTTACATTTTGTATTTTCTTTATTGTATTACAGTATTGTAATCATTTTTATTGAATATTTTTGGGTTGTGGAATGAATCATCTGAGTTGCCATTATTTCTTATGGGGAAATTTGCTTTGATATACAAGTGCTTTGGATTACAAGCAGGTTTCTGTAACAATTTGTGCTTGCAAACCAAGGTTTTGAACCTTGGGAATCAGAACCAACAGCGAGGGTAAAGTAAGAGGTGGTGCAGTACCCACATGTGGGGGGCAGAAAGGAAGTCCTCCTTCTTTGTGAGCAAGGGATCAAGGCAAGGTCAAGAAGGAGATCAGATTCAGATTACAGCTTGTTGTGAGTTCTGAATCCTTTGTTGTTTTCTCAAGCTATACCCACCCACTACATGGTTTCATCTTGTTCATGGCTTTAATGCTTATTCTATACCAAAGTCTATAAGATTTGTATCTCTAGTCTTGATATTTCCTTTGTCTGTGTGACATCAACTTGTATAAAATCTATAATATACAATGCCTAACAGACATCTCAAAAATTTCCACGTCCAAAACTGGACTCTCAATTCTGACATCCCTATCCAAAACCTATTCCTCACTAGGTTGTCTTAATTTCAGTAAATAATACCAACATCCATCATTTAAATGTTTTTTAATGTTTGTTTATTTTTTGAGAGAGAGACCGAGTGTGAGTGGGGGAGGGGCAGAGAGAGGGAGACATAGAATCCGAAGCAGGCTGTCCGAGCTGGCAGCACAGAGCCTGATTCGGGGTTGGAACTCATGAACCGTGAGATCATGACCCGAGCCGAAGTCGGACACTTAACTGACAGCCCCCCAGGTGCCCCAGCCAACATCTGTCATTAACTCTTCTCTTCCTGCACCTCCGTCTCCTCACTCCATTCAGTCTCTCTGTAAGTCTTACAGGGCCTGTCTTCAAAATCCTGTATATCCGGGGTTCCTAAACTTGTCTGCACAGTGGAATCACCTGGGAAGTGTCAAAAATTGACACTTGTGTGTTCTGTCCGTATTGTGATATAATTGATCTGAGATGTGGCCTGGCTTTTGGATATTCTAAATGGTCCCTACCCCAGGTGCTTATAATCTATAGTACAAGTTTGGGAATCCCTGCCATATATCTCAAATAACATATGTCCTATCTCTTCATCTCCACTGATGGGACAGCAGTACCTCTAAACTGCCCATTCCATCTTTTTATTCTTTTCCTCCATCGTCCACTCTACACACAGTAACTAGAGTGATCTTTTTTTAAAATTTTTTTTTAACGTTTATTTATTTTTGAGACAGAGACAGAGCATGAATGGGGGAGGGGCAGAGAGAGAGGGAGGCACAGAATCGGAAGCAGGCTCCAGGCTCTGAGCCATCAGCCCAGAGCCTGACGTGGGACTCGAACTCACGGACCGTGAGATCGTGACCTGAGCTGAAGTCGGACGCTCAACCGACTGAGCCACCCAGGCGCCCCTAGACTGATCTTTTAAAAAATGTATGTCATGGACGCCCCTAGAGTGATCTTTTAAAAATGTAGGTCATGGGTGCCCCTAGAGTGATCTTTTAAAAATGTAGGTCATGGGGCGCCTGGGTGGCTCAGTCAGTTGAGCGTCTGACTTCAGCTCAGGTCACGATCTCGCAGTCCGTGAGTTTGAGCCCCGCATCTGGCTCTGGGCTGATGGCTCAGAGCCTGGAGCCTGCTTCCGATTCTGTGCCTCCCTCTCTCTCTGCCCCTCCCCCGTTCATGCTCTGTCTCTCTCTGTCTCAAAAATAAATAAACGTTAAAAAAAAATTAAAAAAAAAAATGTAGGTCATATCAAGTCCTCTCCCTGTTTAAAATACCCAGTGGACGCCTGGGAGGTTCAGTCGGTTCAGCATCCAACTTCGGCTCAGGTCACGATCTCGCGGTCTGTGAGTTCAAGCCCCGTGTTGGGCTCTGTGCTGACAGCTCAGAGCCTGGAGCCTGTTTCAGATTCTGTGTCTCCCTCTTTCTCTCTCTCCCACTCATGCTCTGTCTCTCTTTTCTCAGTAAATAAATGTTAAAAAAATTTTTTTAAATACCCCAGTGGCTTTTCATTGCAGTTAAGAGTAAAATCCAAAGTCTTTATTGAGCTGTCAAGATCCTATAGGATCTAGTTATTTTATTTTCCTCTGACCACCTCTCTTTCCACCCTCTTTCATTCGTGCCATGCCACATTAGCCTTCTTTTTGGGCTAACAAGCCAAGCTTGTTGCCATATCAGAGCTGTCACATTTGTTATTCTTTCTGCCTTTCGACTCTTCTCCCAAATATTTGCACTGCTGACTTTCTTGTCATTCGGGTCCCAGCCTGAATGTCCTTTCCTCAGAGAAGACTTGCATGAAACAGTATTGTCCATTCCAACCATCCTCTCTCATTCTCTTTATTTTCCTTCTAGAATCAAGTTAATGTGTGTGCGTATATATGTGTGCCCCTGCACATAATCCCCCTCTGCTACATCAGAGCTTGATCAAAGCATAACTCTTGTTTCTTTTGTTCACTCACTCCCGTATTGTCAGTTTCCCAAACAGCTACTGGACTATAATAGTTCCTTATTAAATGTGTGTTGACTGTCTGGCTATATGAATATAGCCTTCCAGGCTATAAGATGACTGGCAAAAGATGGCTTTGCCTGAGAGCTTGTATCATTCCAGATGTGCGATTCAGACAATGGTGCTAGGACCTGGTGCTTATGTCTGTTAATAAAATGGCAAGACCTGGAACCCAAATCGGGTGTCTATATTCTCTTTCCATTTACTTACTTGAGATATCTTTAAGTCCTTTAGATACCTCATATGTGGAACCGTGTAGGAGATGCAGAGATGGAAAGCAATAGAATGTGTTAGAAGGGTCTAGTTTATGCAGAGGTAACAACCAACCAACCAACGTTTTCAGTGACTTAACACAACAAAAAGGTTTATTTCTTACTCCTGCAAAGTCTGCTGTGGGTCTGGGCAACTCTCCAGGAAGCTGTCCTCCTTCCTGTGATGTCTCAGCATTCCAGACTGCTTTTGCTCTTGAGACCAGTCCATATCAACATGGTCACAAAGGAGAAGGTAGACAATAGACAATTATGTGTCCATTCTTTAGTTCTTTTGTTCACATTGGTTAACTAAAACAAGTCCTATCATGGTCCCAGAGGAGAGGAAAACTATAAATCTTGGTGAGTAGGAGGTACAAGTCAAGATGGGACAAAGAAAAGAAACCACTAGGAAGCCTTTTTAATGCACAAGTGTAGTGAAGGGCTACATTCCCTACTTCTGGTCAATATTAGGAATATAGTGGTAAAAACCAGTTTCTAAAGCCAGATAAACATAACGGAAACAAGAAGTTCCAGCAGAAATCCTTTGATTCTCCCACTATTTCTCACACTCTTGTGGCAAGAAGTATTAAGACACTAAGATCTTAAATGCTCTGTCCTAAGGAGACCCTTACTAGTCAGCCTTTGTGATTAGAAGGTATTTTGCAGCCTCCTGGTTTAGAAATCCATTTTGTATCCACTGGATTACTGCACCACATTTTCCCCATTGGGTATATTATGTGTAGCAGAAAAACAAACTAAATGGACTCTTGTCAGACTTCTCAAAGTCCCAGACCTTTTGTGTCCACGAGATTGAATTATCACAGTGTTTGCTCTCAGGGTCTCCCTTGATCTATTGGTTGCTAATTCAGGGTAAGTCTCCTAATTGGTGTGCCATATAGAGGTTGTTACATCTGTGTTTGAAGATTGCACTTACTGTCATCTTGCCCCAGGTGCAATTCAACACAATGACTTTGATGTTTCAACTCACTCAAACAGTCTTATAGGCTACTTTCTTCCTGGGGCTCTGCTTAAATATCGAAATAAACAAAGGACATCTGGCAGCAAATGCTAACCCGGAGTCCTTAGGATGGACTTTAATCCAAATAGTTGACTTTGGAGCCATGATTTTCAAAAAGAAGTCCACATTTTATGACCTCTCTCATGGCTCAGTGCAAATTTCTCTGTCCTCTTTGGCTCATATAGTGACAATATCAGAACATCTTCATTTGGCAACTTTAAAGCTGCTTTAAAGATCTAGACAAAAAGGGAAGAAAATAATGACAGTGATGATTCCTACCCTGGTATCATTAGCATCTGTGGTCACAGGAATGCCATTTAGTGAATTATTGAGCTAGTCACTCAACACTGTCATGAGAAGGAGCAGTTTCCAGTGTTCAGCTTTGTTCCAGGAACGTGTTCCTCATCCAGCAAGATGGGTTCCACTGAGTCACTCAATATTTGCATTGTGACTATAAAAGGCTATGTTGAAGTATGATATTTAGAATATTCTGTTGTACTTTAATATCTACGTTGAATGATTCACAGACACATGAAACACTACAGGATGCTTCTCTCTAGGCATATACTATAAATTTTCCTATTTCCTATTGCAGTGAACTGTGTCTCATTCATCCCAGTATACCTTGTACCTAACACATTGTTCCACGTGTTTATGGAATGAATACATATTTTGATGGTATAAAAATCCTTAATATGCTTAAGTATTTACTCAGGGGATGTTAACAGTATTTTTGTCATGTGAGACTAGAGCAAGACGGTATACAGTTACTTTCCTGACTTTTTTTTCCTCAGTAGCCTCCTAAATCTTAAGTATATTTTTACATGTAATTGTTTAAGTAGATCTATAAATGCATAATAGGCATGGAATCCTATATTTGATTTATAACTTTCTTCTCAAGAGATACTTGGTGGCTCAGTCCATTGGGCATCTAACTCCTGATTTCAGCTCAGGTCATGATCTGACAGCTCATGAGATCAAGCCCCATGTCAGGCTCTGTACTGACAGCACGGAGACTGCTTGGGATTCTTTTTCTCCCTCTCTCTCTCTGCCCCTCCTCTGCTCACCAGCATGTGCATGTGCATGTTCTCTCTCCCCCTCTCCCTCTCTCTTAAAATAGATATTAAAAAAACTGTATTTTCTTTATGGAATAGAGAAAATTCCCCTATTGGTTTATGTGGTGTCAAACATAATAAGCATAAGCAGCTTCTACATTTTTCTTCTGCTGAAAGGTATATTTTGAAATAGTGAAAGGTCTATAGACCTATTTATAAGTGTACTTCCTATAGTCTTTATGCATATCTTACATATAATTTTGGTCTATAGGTCTATAGGACTTATAAGGACTATATTTGGTCTATAGGACTTATAAATAGGTCTATAGACCTATTTATAAGTATACTTCCTATAGTCTTTATGCATATCTTACATATAATTTTGGAAAGATTATAAGGCTACTGGACAAGAAATGTGTATATTATAATGTTCATTTCAGTGAAAAAAAGAATAAAGAAAATTGGAACAATGGGAAAATAAGGTCAGTTAGAAAAAAAAAAAATAATTCCATCAAAGAGGCCAGGGTACAAAATTATAAGTTACAAAGTCCTACTTACCTATTCCAAGCATTCTAACAGGCAATTTATAAACCAGAACTCAATGCATTTCCTCTTTTTTTGTAAGATAAAACTAGGTATGGACCCACTGAGGTATGGCCCAAGTCTTCCAGGTACTGAAGCCTGAAAAAAAAAAAAAAAAACTTGTCGCCTAGGTCGTCACCAAGAAGACACTGTGTAATGCAGTTAATGGTTTCAACAATGTCCTTATAGAAAATACAACGAGCTTCACAGGACTGCTTCTGGTAATGTCCCTCAGTATAGACTGTGACCTTGAAGTCAATGTAAAAGCAATTCTACAGAGGACCAATTTGATGAGGTCCAGGGATATAGCTCTCTGCCATCTAGCTTAATCTCAAGATAGATTTTTAGAGGGTCAGAGTCATGGGTGGACATCCATAAATTGTTTCTTTCAATTAAGCTTTGGGTAACTGTTGGCTGACGTGGCATTCAGGATGATACGGTTATTGATAGGGGGATGCCCTAGGAGCCATAGACTCCTGAGATCTCAGAAAATGTCCTAGAGACGGATCAGACTCAGAGATTCTAGGAAACTATAGCTGTGGGAGGTCCTCCAGCATCAAGTAAAACCAATGCCTCAAACAATAGCTCTAACTTATTTATGTGAAAGAAAATTGAATATAGTCTCCACTGAAAAATGTTTAAACTTTTTTATTTAGGGACATGCTTGAAGTCCTAAGTATAAGCCCTGAAAATTAATTTGTGTTAATAAAAAAATAAGATCTAGAAAACAAAAACTTTAAATAACTTCTGAGGTCAAAATGACTTGACTGAAAGACTGATTGAATTTAAAATCTGTAAACTCCTATAGAACCTTAAACATTTAAGGAATGTCCCCTATGAAGTGATGAGTCAGAAGAAAGTTGTATTCTATTTTCCGCAAATATGTAGCATTTAAACATTCCATAGTAGTTTACATGCATGAATAATAGAGAAAAGAACCCCGAGCATGTGCCAGTAGTATTCGGATGGCCACATAAAGAATTCAGCAACTACAGCCTGTCTGGCTGTGTAAGTGGTCGACTAGGGAAGGACAAAGAGCAAACAGAAAGGGCCTGTGACAATGGGGAGAGCGCCTTGCTGAATCCACACAAAGCTCTTCCCAAGTACTTAGGGTGTAAAAAATCTGTCAGATGGCACCACAGCAGGCTAATGTGGTGGCATGTTCTGGAGGCATTAATTTGTTTTTTTCCCCCTGCTAAATAGTGGGGAAAAAGTGAATTTTAGTAATTAATAGGCACTTACCCTTCTTTCGTCATACTGTCAGCTTCAGTTGGTTTCTGTCTTGCCATTAACATGTCTAATGCATATGTCAAGCGGAAGCCTGACATGCTAGTGGCAAACAGAATATTATGTGAAGGCGGCAATGTGTTAAAACAATTGAGCGAACAAGCACTAAAGTTTGCTGCTCAGGCCATATGTTGCAGTGTTTAATTTCCCGTAGTGGAGAAACATGGTTGTCAGAGAAAAAGATGATGAATACATTTACTTTGGGCAACTTATTACAATGAAGAATGACTTTCCAGAGGAAGAGAACAGAAGAATTAGGCTTGCGTGGAGAGCATATGGGAGGCATTCAGACATAGGCAGGGATAGCAGGATTGTGTGCTTTCAAATGAAAGACATTTAATCAATGCATGTGGCTGGTGTTGACATATGGAAGTGAGAAATGGGTTTTGATTTGGAAGACAGGAAGAAGGTTAACGGTAGTACAGGTGGTTACAGGATGATTGATACTTTGAGTAACTACCAGAGAAAGAATGTGTAACTCTTTCAGTTGAGCAACAGACTCCAAAGAACAAGGTAATTTAGAAAGATACAGAACACGAACTGATCCAGGGCAGGTCACCTGGCTATAAGAAGGGATGACAGACCGAACAAGCTGATGGTCAGATGGTAGTAAAAGGGATGTGCTGGGGAAGGGGCAGCTGGCAGAGGCCAAGGGTTCTAATGGGGCAATTCAGAAATGGCTGAGGATGAACGTTGTCCCCACCAGGGGGAAATGAAATGATAGCTAACAATCTTTGTGGGCTTAAGCTGGTGCAACTTTGATTTTTCTCCCCTACGGCTGACTGGGAGCATCATAAATTCTACTTAAAGTTGGTAAAAAAAAAAAAAAAAATGTCATCTGCTCAAATTAAGGTCTTGCTGCAGTGTGGGAGTGTGAAACACAGACTAAATGTTGTTTGTATGTTTTATCTCCTACAACAGGAATTTCTAGATAGGCCTGAGTATTCCTTTTCTCTTTTTGATTCCAAAAATACGTAGGAGAGTGCTTTTAGATCACCTTTATCTGCGTGATATTCAATCTCCTTCCAGAGGTAAAAAGTTTAGCTCAGGAACTTGGTGAAGCGACATAGGATTTAGAATTTAATTCCTGCGTTCTCCACTTGTTTGTTTTTGGTTTTGTTTTGTTTTGGTTAGGTTACTTGGTTAGGGAGATGGCCTTGGAAAGATAATGTTTTGGGAGAAGTAATTTTAATCACTAATGATTATTAGAATATGTAATGACCAGATCCTACTCAAAATACCACAAATACCCACACTCTAGAAATACTGTGTCCACAAAGGCATTCTATAAATCAGTACCTTGTAATGGTTCATTTAAAGTGTGATTAGAGTACTGGATTTAACAGTCAAAGGTAGCACATTGTTCTTTTTTTTTTTTTTTTTTTAATGTGTATTTATTTTTGAGACAGAGAGCATGAACGAGGGAGGGTCAGAGACAGGGAGACACAGGATCTGAAACAGGCTCCAGGCTCTGAGCTGTCAGCACAGAGCCCAACGCGGGGCTCAAACTCACAGACCACGAGATCATGACCTGAGCCAAAGTTGGCTCAGCCACTCAGGCACCCCTGTTCTTTTCTAAACTTAAAGCACTCGCTAAACACTTTAAAATGTTGATCTAGCCAACAAAATCTTTCTTTCCTTAAAAACTTATACTTCTCATGGGTCCTAGAAGTTAGAAGTCTCCCTTCAGATGTTTCAAGAATTAAACATGAAAATAAAAGCTGGACACAAACAGTTGCTTTAACACTAGTCTCCAGCTAGTGTGAGGAGGTGTGAGAGGTAGACCATAAGGGAAATGGAAAATGATGATGGAAGGCGGGGATCTTGACACATTGGTATTTACCTATAAGCCAAGAGTGGCCCATCTGATTTCATATTTTACCTGTTTATGCCCTTTAGTCCTTACATTTTTCTGAAGATTAAGCTTTAGCCAAGGAGAGCCTACAAGTTGCAGATGGTATTGATTAAATTCTGAGAGTGGGTTTAAATGGATCTAACATAAATTATCCTCGAAACCAAAGAGTGAGAACGAGTGATTAGGGAAGAGGCCAGAAATGAAGAGAATTAAACTTAACTACCGGTTTTCTTGCAGAGAAGTCCTTACTATGGTGAGCAAACCGCCTCAGTTTCCTCCGTCCAAAAATGAGAAAAACACTGCCCCTTCTCATCAAGTGCTGTGAGGCTCCATCACTGCCTGAAATCTGCTTGGAAATCTTCACACAAAAGGTGCCATGGATGCGAAATGAAATGTTAGCATCCAATATCACGTAGGTCTCACTCTTCATTCCTTCTCAAGTGTCTACCACTTCTTTCAACAAGTATGCCTTTTACCCTGCCACCCGGAGTCTCTTGACTAATTCTCTGGTGTCTAAAAATTGCACTTGCAGATAAGTGCCAATGGACATCGAGCTGCCCTTACGCCCCTTAAAAATGATTCCAATCCTGTTTTTATCTGGACGTATGCTGCACTCTACAGAGCTGGAGTGAGACAGAAAGTAGCTGGCCAAAACAATCATTGGTAAAGCCATCAGAATTTGCATGATTTAACAAAAGGCTCTATGAGCTTCGTGAACGATGTGTGTGGATCGTTGTCATTGTTAAAAGTGATGGGCTCTATGCACATAAGATTTGAGGAAGGGAGAACAAGACAGTCCTTGTAGGATCTGAGGGCATTGGGTTAGCCAGGGACTATGATAAACTGGTAAGTTGACAGAGGGGAATGAATGACCAGTATGCTGGATCTGACTCCCCACCCCCCCCGCCCCCGCCCTGACCCAGAAAAACTGGAAGCATGGATTTTTATGCAAACTCCAAAATTTTAAAGGTTGCCGATAATTAAAACATTGTATGTCAAAATATGTCACAGGCCATGTGTGACCTCTAGGTTTCCAGTTTGCCACTTTTTATTTGCAAAATGTTCCATGCCACAATAGTGTACTTCTCAGATAAATGCTCAGAACTACGTGGGCTCTCTTCCCTTCTGAAGCAAAATATCTCTTTTTGATGGACTATAGCTAAAATTCCTACGTGTGGAATTGTCCTAAATCCTATTCAAAGACAATAATTCTTGGAGACCAACCATGTGTCAATACTATGAAGTATTCAGAATGTGGGTGACACAGTCCCCTTCCTCAAACTGCTCACAGAAAAGGAGACAAGCTCAGAAGCGTTCACTGAATCTCTCAACATAAGTGAAACAACACCACAAACCAGGTGCCCCAAGACTCCATGGAGGGAGTGAGGACACACAGGGGTGGGGCCCAGGGAAGAGACTTCAGGGAATGCCACTCCTGAAGTAAGCCATGAAGGTCAATGGGGTTTTGACAGATGAAGCAGCTGGAGGAGGGCTTTTTGGTGAGCGCTTAAGTGAGGGCCTGGATGTGGGAGGGACCAAGCATGTTGAAGGAAGCATGCATGACCAGGTTTAACTGGAGCATGGGGTAAGTGTGGGGATTTGTGGAGACAAAGGCTAAGCAAAGCTCTCCATTCTATGGAAAGCTGTTCTGTAATGCTCAGGCAGGATGTATGTGCGTAGTAGTAGTAGTAGTAGTAGTAGTAGTAGTAGTAGTAGTAGTAGTAGTAATGAAGGGCAAATGAAGGAGATTGAACTGGATAGACTGTGGTTTGTCAGTTTCTGCTTTCCTCAGCCTGTCTACCTATAAACACTGAAGACTTTGCATCCACTGGCACAACTGCAGTCAGGTCTTGAGCTAACATGGCCTGTGTGTTAGGAGTCTATTCCTACCAGTGAATGAGGTCTAAAATTAGATTTACTTTTCTAAGTCTGCCATCCGTGATGTCCCTTGGGTATTCCATCTTCCTCCAGACACAGCCTGGGTACTCAGGTCATGAGATGATGGCATTTTTCTCCCACATTCCTGATGTGTATTCAGGGTCTGGAATTGAGTCTTGAACCCTAATGAGAGTGCCTAGGGTTCCAACCAAACCTCCTCGATGCTTGCTGACTTTCTTTTTATGACCGAGTGTGGGAAGAATGCCTTGTGTTTTGTATTACCTCAGAAACTACCTGGAAGCCATCTCTAATTTGTGTAGACTACTCCTCACAAATCAAGAAGGCTTCCCCATCTGATTGGAATATCCAAGACTCAAGAGATGCCCATCACTGTGACCTCTCCACCTTCGTGGACATTTCAGATGGCTGCTTACTCTCTTTAGGGCCACATACCTTGCATTCACATCTTTGCCCTCTTCTGCCAGCTTTTAAAATGTAAATTAAGTTGTATTTTTAGTTTAATTTTGTCAGTTGCTTTAGGCACATTTGAAGTTCTTAATATCCACAAATAGTTACCAACTACCATACTGGATAGCCTGAACCAGAGAGCCCTCCAATCATCTCAGAAAGTTTTGCTAGACAGCCCTGAAAGCACCACTTTGTTTTCATGAACCAAATGGGCTTAGCCCTGAAATATGCTGATGTTGATTATAGAGGTACACACGTTCACGTACAAACACGCACTGAGCTGAGAGAGCTCTGCTCTCAGCTCTCATCTGCCTAAAAGGCTAAGGAATTTCATTCAAGGCACTGGTATGAACACCAGGAACAGATATTTGGCTTGAAAAATGAATCATCATGGCATGTAAACGGATAAAACTAAGAAGAAAAAAACACAAAGGAAAGCAGTATAGTGATACACTATATAATTCTACAGCACTAATAAAAAAGCAACAATATAAATCACAGGAAATTATTACAACCCTGGATAAGTATAAGCAGGGGCCATATTTGGAACAGTTTCAAATTATATTGTATTATACACAATAAAAGATATTGTGGAACTCTACAAAGAGGTGCCATTGAGGGAAACCAAAAATGCCTCCAGCCTGTACACATCTTGTTTGCTCATAAAAATCAAGGATATCGAATTTTTGAACTCTGTACCAATGGAGATTTAATGTGCTCCCAGTTAACGTGATATCCTAATAAAATGAAACTTGTTGATATGGAACCTAGAGTCCTTCCATTCTGATTGGAGACCCCCAGACTCCAAATGAAAGGGACCCTGGATTAAACTGTAGAGTCTGTGAAGTGAAGATCTAGTGGGTCCTGTTCTCCATACATCTTCAGGGTCTAGTACAGCACCTGTCACACCACTGGTTATAAATAAATATTAAGTGGATAAAGGAAAGAAGGACAAATGAGTGAATAAAGACGCTGGGCACCCCATGTCAATCTGGAAGTCTCAGCCTTCATGCTAAGATAGAGACTTGTCAACATCTTCAGAGTCCCAACAGGAGACTTACTCTGTTATTTTCTTTTGACTTAAAATTTTCTAAGTTTTAAAAAGGTCCTACATTTGCATGGTTCTAAAAAATATGCATAAAGATAAACCTATGCATAAATGCCTGTAGCCCATATCCCCAGTTCCTATACCCACCTCTTAGTAGTAATCGCTGTATTGTTTCTTGTAAATTTGTCCAGTTTTTCTATGTGTGTAATAGCCAGTGTAAGTTCAGTTTCTTATTTCTCCTTTTTTAATATCAAAGGCACTGGATCTTACACACTTTTTTGCATTTTGTCTTTCAATAAAGTCTCAAGAATCTTTCTATGTCACTATACGGTCAGCTCACTCTTTTTTGTTTCCTTGTATTCTGTTGTACGGATGTGCCCTGATTTAGTTAATTGGTTTATGTAAACAATTTACTGGATGTAACAATTTAGGTTATTTCCATTTTTTGCTCTTGAAAACAATACTGTGATAAATATCTTACACGTAGGTCCCTTCGTTCATTTGCCACTGCATTTGTAACCTACATTTCCAGAAGTGAGAGTACCAGAGCAAATGATAGATGCGTTTGTGAGTTTGATGGATTTTGCTACATTGATCTCCATACGGGGTTATGCTAACATACACTCCCACAAGCGATGTATGAGAGGACCTGTTTCCTACGGCCTCACCAATAGAGTGTGTTACTGAACTTCTGGATTTTTGCCAACCGCCTAAGAGAGAAATAGTATCTCAATGTAGTTCTAATTTGCATATCTTTTATTATGAGTGAAGTTCCGCATATTTCCAAATGTTTAAGAGCCATTCGTATTTCATTTTCTGTGAAAGAGGTTTATATCTTTTGCCCCGTTTTTCCTATCCGCTTGTTGGGCTTTTATTTCTCTATTTGTAAGAACTTTTCATCTATTCGGAAATTAGCTCTTTGTTTGTATGTGAGTTGCAAATGTTTTTTTCCTAGTTTGTGGGGTTTTAAAAAATCTTTTGACTGCTTATGAGAGCTAGAGAGAGAGAGAGCTAGAGAGAGAGAGAGAGAGAGAGCTAGAGAGAGAGAGAGAATGTGTGTGTGTGAGAGAGAGAGAGAGAGAGAGAGATGGAAAAGCTCTTATTTTTGTGTATTCAGATCTATCAGTATTTTCTTTTATGGCTCCTGGATTTTGAATCAGTTAAAAATAATTCTATTGTGAGGATTAAAATCTTTCTAGGTTCTTCTAGTAATTTTTTGGTTTTATTTCTAACATCTAAATCTCTGATCCATTGGAATATATCACTGCATAGAATGGGAGGTAAAGGTCTAATTATTCCAGATGCCTATTCTTCTTGTCCCAACACCATTTATTAAATAGCCCATCTTCTCCCCTGGTTTCAAGTGCCATTTTTAACATTTACCAAATTCAGGAATGCTCACTGTTGAATTGAGTGGAGATCAAAGAACCTGTTCCTCGAATGTCTTACTTGCCCTTTGTCAAATCTGTTGGGTTTGCCTTGCTGGGCAGGGAAGAACTTCTCCTGTGTCTCTTAGTCTTGTCACTCTTACAGGGTGTCCCAAGTAGACCCTCTTATGACTCTGGGAACAAGGCAGTGTTTTGCTCTCTTGGCAATCCTTAGGGTTTAAGGTTTTCTGTAGTCAAGGCTCCTAGGCTCCAGGTTATGGCTGGAGTTGAGGCTATACCTTCTGAAAGAGATGACAGGGGCAGGCATTCCAGAGGAGTAGAGAGAGGAAGTTCTCTGTGGTGTATAACCTTCAAGAAAATCACTTCACTTGACTTTTCATATTTAGCTGCTCAAGGAGCTGAAGTAGGTACATTCCAAAGTCCCTTTAAGCACTGCCATGCCATGAATGGTAAGCAGGAAGAGCCTGATGAAAGCATCTCAGCTGCATGACAAGAGGGCTGCAAGGTACAGCACACTCTCACTGGCTCCATCACATAAATTGTGCCCTCCAACGAGGTCAGTTCCAGGGCTTTGTGTGTAAATCTGAGGCTGAGAGTGACCAGTTGTGAAATGGCTAGAGAATGGGAGCATGGACACAGGAAGATTTATGATGTAGTAAGAGATTTGCAAGACTATGAGGGAATGAGAGAAGGCATGTATGCTTTTTCTGATTGTAATTTCTAAGCCTGTAATAATCCATCTACCTGCAAACTTTTGAACCTGTCCTATTGCCCTCCTAGGGCTTATATAGTTTGACATTTTCAAATATAGTAGGAGCTCTTCTAATGTGAAAGTAAAGACTCTTGCTCATTGCAAGGGCAGATTTCAAGATGACATGATCAAAGATGGTAGAAGGACCAAATGTTGGGAGTAGTTATTGACATCATCCTGGAAAAAGAGCCCCATGGGTACCATATCAAAAGCTCTGTTTGTGACATTCAAAAAACCCCAGCCAACTAGCAGCAGGAGGTATTAGATGGGGCTGGCAAACATTCCTGTGTTTTTTTTTTTTTTTTTTTAATGTAGATCCTAAAAGCATCACACATTTAAATCATAGATGTGAATAACCTATCTAAAAATGACTGGAAGGCAAACATATTTGAGTTTAAACAACATGCATTAAAAATACGAATAAGCATCTTCCTGTATTAATCACATCAAAATGATTTTTTTCTACAGTGTGCAGATGTCTCTCGCCAAGCAAAGTAACACGTTTCTATTTCAAGGCTATTAACAGTGGAGCAGCTGTACACGACCAGAGAATTTTGAGAAGTCATAATGAAATTAAACAGCAGACAGAAAAGAAAGAAGATTCCATCTTTAGAGCTATGCTTGGTTGGATGGTATTATCATACTAAATGTGTATTTCAAGTACATGATACATTTCCATATAGTGATGCTAGGTCAGTATATTATAACTGATTGGAACAGAGCCTTGAGGTTTAAACAATTCCCATGTTAAGAGAACAAAATGTTTTTCTCCGATGGATCAAGACAACCTTTTATTCACGTATTTTGACTATTGAATGTGTAAACTTGTTCTGCAGGTAAAGCTACAATTGATGCTTCAGGGTGTACCATGAAGTTTCTAATAGCAGCGTTGGTTGATAGCATTTGCTGAATGATAATTGTGTACCAAATATTAAGCACTCAACTCTGCAAATTAAGTGTTTGTTTTTTACCCATTACTTCTAATGGGGAGACTAGAGTTTTCTTTGTTGGGAGAGAACCTTGATTGTAGATGTGTCTAATCTTCCTTCTTTCGAAAGTGACTCACTAAATACTGAGTTTTTAAACATTTATCCCATTTTTAGTTGTGCTTATTTTTCTCACCTCTGAATTAGCTCTTGGAAGAGAAAAAGTGCACCTATGCTGATATAACATGACTAGAAGAAAATATCTCCAGAGATAAGTTTTTATACAAGAAAAGTTCATATTCTAAGTTAAAAACTGTATAATTATAGTAAGGGCATATACTGGCAAAACAAAACCAAAATCAAAACTCCTCACTAAACACACACTGTGTAAATGTATATATCATTTGTTTGTTTCTTTCTCTATTTAATTATGAAACTATGGATATATGTTACATATAAAATTTTAATTTTGTTTTTAATTTTTTTAAACGTTTATTTATTTTTGAGACAGAGAGAGACAGAGCATGAATGGGGGAGGGTCAGAGAGAGGGAGACACAGAATCTGAAACAGGCTCCAGGCTCTGAGCTGTCAGCACAGAGCCCGACACGGGGCTCGAACTCACGGACCGCGAGATCATGACCTGAGCCGAAGTCGGCCGCTTAACCGACGGAGCCACCCAGGCACCCCTAAAATTTTAATTTTTGATTATATGTACATATATCAGTTCCACAGTTTCAATATTTCTTCAATTAGATTTATATCAGGCACATACATCCACATGATAACAAATCTTGCCTTCAGGAAGTGCTATTTTATGGGAAAGCTAATTTCTTATTATACACTAATACCAGTAACTCCAGAAAAGCAAGACAATAAGTTGAATATTCATATATTAGGGATGGAATAAGATAGACAAAAGGTAAAACATTTTTTAAAAAGGCAAAAATTCAGTTTTTTAAAAATGTTTATGTTTGAGGGAGAGAGTAAGAGCATAAGTGGGGGAGTGGCAGAGAGAGAGAGAGAGAGAGAGAGAGAGAGAGAATCCCAAGCAAGCTCTGTACTGCACAGAACCTGACCTGGGGCTTGAACTCATGAACCATGAGATCATGACCTCAGTGGAAATCAAGAGTCAGATGCTTAACTGATTGAGCCACCCAGGCACCCCCAAAAGTCCGTTTTAGTGTTGGTTATGAGGTATAAAATATTGTTTTTGCTTGTATTAGGGAATACGTACTTTCTTACGCATTCTCTTAGTCATACTATGTGTCACCATTTTGCTGGTTACCAAACATGACTCAAAACCTCTTTTAATCGGGCTCTGTGCTAACCGCTCAGAGCCTGGAACCTGTTTCAGATTCTGTGTCTCCCTCTCTCTCTGCCCCTCCCCTGTTCATGCTCTGTCTCTATCTGTCTCAAAAATAAATAAATGTTAAAAAAAAATTAAAAAAAAAAATGGGGCGCCTGGGTGGCTCGGTTGGTTAAGTGTCCGACTTCGGCTCAGGTCATGATCTCACAGTCTGTGAGTTTGAGCCCCGCATCGGGCTCTGTGCTGACTGCTCAGAGCCTGGAGCCTGTTTCAGATTCTGTGTCTCCCTCTCTCTCTGCCCCTCCCCTGTTCATGCTCTGTCTCTATCTGTCTCAAAAATAAATAAATGTTTAAAAAAAAAAAAAACCTCTTTTAAAGCCTTATAACATGTCATAACATAATTGCTATTGTTGAGTTGCTTCTGAAAGTTGAACTCCTGTGGCAGGGGTTTTATTTTGGAAAAATACTAGTGTTTGGGACACTAGTGCAGTGCCTGAGACTGCTTGGGATTCTCAATCTCTCTCTGCTCCTCCCCTTCCTGTGTGCACGCTCTCTCTCTCTCTCAAAATAAATACACATTAATTTTTTTAACGTTGACTCATTTTAGAGAGACAGAAAGAGATAGAACCTGAGCAGGGGAGGGGCAGAGAGAGGGAGACACAGAATCTGAAGCAGGCTCCAGGCTCTGAGCTTTCAGCACAGAGCCCAACGTAGGGCTCGAACCCACAAACAGTGAGATCATGACCTGAGCTGAAGTCAGATTCTTAACTGACTGAGCCACCTACGTGTCCCAAAATAAACATTAAAAAATAGCCTTCAGTTTTATGTACCTGAATTTCATCTTAAAATGAACTACTCAATTTATCACTCTTCTCTAATTTTTTTAATGTTTATTTATTTTTGAGAGAGAGAGCGCGCGCACGTGCGAGAGCACGAGCCGGGGAGGAGCAGAGAAAGAGGGAGACACAGAATCTGAAACAGGCTTCGGGCTCTGAGCTGTCAGCACAGAGCCTGACGCGGGGCTCGAACTCACAAACCGTGAGATCATGACCTGAGCCGAAGCCAGACGCTCAACTGACTGAGCCACCCAGGCGCCCCCAATTTATCAGTCTGCTGACTTTACAACACATTTTGAATATTCACTAAAAATTATCTCCCTGTAGCTGTACACATTAGTTTTACACAAAGCAAAAATAAGGTACGTGTAATGGAATTGTGTGATAAAGCATATTGTTGGTGAATTTCCTTGCTCTTGCAAAGGTTTGGTAAGGTCAACCCATAGAGTAGACACCAACCAGGGAAGCCAACCAACAGCTTCTTCCTTTGTCAGAGGTAGAAGAGAACACATCTATATTTTCAATGTCAGCTTTTAATTTGGAGAGCCTAGGAGTGGGGAAAAACTAAATATGTAACTAATATACTAGTAGCCTACATCATTATTATTATTTTTTTTTATTTAGGAGGTAGTGGGGTTGGGAACCGGGCCAATAGGAAATAACATGAAGCTACCATTTCAAACTGTGTCCTTCCAGGACATCAAAAAAGGACAATCCATTTCAATGGATTCCAGATTTCCAAAAGTATTCTAATTCTCCCAGATATTTTTTTTAAATTTAAATAAAAAGCTTAGGTTCTTGGCTTCTTTTCCTGCCTGGCTCCAGAAAACTTCTAAGGGAGCAAAGCAAGAGAGGGCTCCAATTATCTCCAGCACTCTCAGGGAGCCTTTCTAAGGGCAAAATACAATTTGTTCTACAGCAAAGCACCTCCAACACATGGTCTGTAAGAGAACTTTGATCATGTGCCTTGGATTCTTTTTGCCTATGAGAAATATTCTCCTCCTTTTTTCCTGCAGAGTCAACACACGATATTAAACAGCCTGTCTGCAGTATCTAATTAACAAACTGACTGCAGAAGATCACTTACAACATAAAATATTAAATCATCCTAAAAACTAATATTCTCCACACCTCATAAATTAAAATAAGCAAGAGACCGAAATGAAATAAAACCCTGATGCCTATCATTCTGGCCCAAAGAGGGTGTACTCCTTGAAACATTTAACCATTTCAAAGAAAAAAAAATACACATATTCACACACGCGCACATGCACATCGAGCAACTGAAAATGCTTTCTACCCCTTGTCTATACTTCATCATAGCAACTCGAAGACCTCCGTCTGTCCTCTTCTTGATCTTCTGCTTCACAAATCATTTTAAGTTCAGATATGGAGCTCATCAGTTATGTGTCTCTTCATTATAATTGCAACGCAGTCTTGGAGCTCAGTTCTGTTCCCATTGGCTCAATGGTCATCATTTATCTGCTTTGTATATTTAGGGCATTATTTAACAGAAGCAGCGATCTGTTTGAAGAATGCAAGAGCTGTTTGATATTAACACAGAGAATGATTAATCAAAGAGCTCTTGGTCCTAAAGCATCAAGAGGGAGCTGAGGTCATTAGCAGGGCAAAACCAGGAAGCAAGCTTTGACTAAGAAGATGAGATGGGCCAATACTTTGAGGATTTAAAAAATAAATAAATAAGAAGGTTATGGTCGTTTATTTCCAGAGCTTTCACTTTAAAGGAACACTGCATTAGGAGATCTGAAGAAATATTACATTATTTCTAATGCTAGAAATCATTGCCTTTACAGGAGAATATGAAACTATTTGCATTCAGGTAATAGCCTAACCCACCAGTGTCTCTAACAATAATTATTTCTTCATACTGGAATGTGTCGATTATTTCATTATTTCTAAATGGGAAATATCAACAGATGCAGAACCAGGCAGTGGATATGAGCTAGAGCCGAGCTAATTAAAACCGTTACCCTAGTGAGACTCTTCTGGAGCTCCAAGGTAAGGGCTCCTCTGCCAAAGAGACAGAGGTTTAGTGTAATTAGCCAGACATCATTCCAAATTAGTTCAATTTTCTACATTGTTTTGGCAGTCCTATCCACCAAGCATTTACCCCATGATATATCAGGGAAATTAGGACTGAACACCCCAAGAACAAGAAGAAAAGCAATTACCATCTTAAATTTGGGTTTTTCCCAAAGTGCATCCCGAGACTAAGTGTATTAGCTTTCTGCTGCTTCTGTGACAAATTACCCCAAACTAAGTGGTTTAAAACAAACGAACAATTATTATCTTACAGTTCCATAGATCAGAAGTCATATACAGATATCCCTGGGCTAAGATCAAGATGTCATCAGGGTTCATCCCTTTTTGGGGCTTTAGGGAGAATCTAGTGTCTTTTCCAGCTTCTGGGGGCTGCCCTAATTCCTTGCCTTAATCCCCTTCTTCCATCTTCGAAGCCAGCAAGATCAGGCCAGCTCCTTCTCACAGTACTAGGTCTCTGGTTATCTCTTCCAATTCCCTCTTAAATACCAGACACATTACCACGCTCCAGTCCATGAAGTCAGAAAGCCAGGGTGTAGACTTCCTTGACGTGCTGCCTTAAGCTTGGACCCTAGGAGCTTACAGAGAGAGGCTGCCCCAGAAGGTGGTGGGATAGGAGGGAAAATGCATGCAAAGGGGCAAGAAGAAAATAAGCCTCAGAAAAGGGGAAGAAGAAACATAAATAAGGGACACATTAGACGATGAACAGGCAAAGGTAGTAAAGGGAAGCAAAAGCAGTGGAAATTTAGGGCAGATTGGGTTAGGAGCAAGTGTTTAAGGAATAGGAGTAGGAGTAGGGCCTGAAACTAGGAGGACAGGTAGAATGATTGAATTATTTAGGGTCAAGCCAGGTATTTTGATAAGCGGCACTTATTTGCCAGGCCTTGTGTCTATCTCAGTTGTCTGCAACAACTGCTTAATCTGGACCCCGCAGTATTCATGTTTGTCTCTGAATGGTAATGTGTCTAAAAGAAATTGAAACCTGACTCCTAAGTGCTTTGAGAAAGAGCTTTTGTTTTGAAAACGCTTATGAAAAAGTTGTAAAGGGAGACTTTAAGGATATAACACGCTGAAAAGATGTCTAAAAACCTTCTCCTGACTCTCTCCCCAAGCTCCACTCTGCCTCAATCTCTGTCCCTGGCTCCTCCCCCTCCTCACCTCTCACCCAGCCTCCAGCCCCTACTAGCCTACTCTTTCAGTCTTTTCCTCCTTCTCCCACTTTCCAGATTTTTTCTTTTCCCCCTCCTCAGTCCCGCCAGGAGCCGGGCAGCAACGTAGAGCATCCTCTGAGGAAGGGGGAGAAGAGAGGCTCTGACACTTATACCTGCGACAACAGATCTGGGGGTAGGGTTGATTATTATCATTCAATAGATGGGACAGTTGAGCTTCAAACCAAGATCTGATTCCAGAGTGGACGTTCTTAAATAGTGCACTAAAGTATACGTCAATGGTTCTCAGATCTTGGCATGAATGAAAAGTTTTGTTATATTTGTTAAATATGAGGATTCCAATGCCCTACCGCAGAGACTCTAAGTAACTTTTTTCTTTTTGCGGCGGAGGTCAGGAACCTGCGTGTTTAACGGCACTCAGGTGACCTTCTAATGCAGGGGAGACTCAGAACACACGTTGAGAGACACTGCTAAGAACTCTTTCATTGGGGAGGATCATTTGGAAGTGATCTAAGATTGAACATCTGCATACATATACATACAGGAATTCATATTTTTAAAATACAACATGTGCTACTTCCCATGGAAAATGGATTTTATATGTTTGAGTTCTACGTTACCATGTGTAGTCTCTGTTCTGTGCACAGTGTGCTAGTAAACATAATATTGTTATTTAAAGCCTTTCACAATATGAGAAAAGAATTTCGTCTCTGCTAAGATTCAGAAATACCACACAGACCTACACCATGGTGTTTCTCTGGTTTAGAAACCATTATAAAAAGCCATTTGTGGTCTCTGACAGTGGCTTTAATTAAGAAGAGTGCCTCTTCTCTAGTGGAAATTTCTGGAGGAAAAAAAAAAGTGAAAGAAAGTTCAGTTAAATGACAACTCTTGGAGGTTCATGGTTCCAAAGAGTTTTGTTTCTAAGTCAATCCTCATTTGTGGACGTTCTTTTGAAAGTAGTATAGAGGGTCACCCTCCTTCAGAAGCATAAAGCAGTGATTCAGTGGGTTCTTAGAAGTGGCTCTGAGTACCTGGGAGCAGGGAGACCCCTTGCAATGCTAGAGGTAAAGACTGCTAGAGTAAGGAGGGTCCCCAAAAGAAAACTCTTACTTCATGTTTTTGACTTCACTCAGCTTTTTCTGGGCTTTGGGTAGGAACCCGGCTTGATCCCAAGCCCACTCTCCCTCATACCCTTGAACAGTCCTGGTCAGGGGCTCAGGGGTTCTGTGGTTTCTCTCCTACATTTACTTAAATGACTTCTCCACACCCTGCACTCCATCCTGATGACAAGAGTTGTGGAGTGTTACCTGTGGAAATTTTGGTGCCAGACACACGGGGTTGAATCTTGGTGCTGTCGCTTATCAACTGGGGGAACTCAGGCAAATTTCAGTTGCTCTTCTGTGAAACGGAGATGATCACTCAGGATTTCTGTGAAAACCTGCATATATGTAGAGTTTTTAGTGGGGTGTCCAAAATATAGCAAATGGTTCCATGGACCTTTGTTATAATAAGATTAATTTCTACCTTAAACTAAAAGTTATTGTAGGCCATTAAATTCCACAAGATGGGCACATGTGTAATTTTTACTCAATGTGTATGTGAAACACCTATCCGGGCCCAGCAGTGAGTTCATCAGGCACGGCCCTGTCCTGGGGACCTTCCATTCTAAGGAGGAAAGTAGGCATTGGTCAAATACTGAGCATATCTTGGTAAGATAATATTCTTCCTAATTGATAAGCAAACAGAAGCTCGGAGAAGTTAGAGAATGGCATAAAATTCAAGGGCTGTACACAGCACATAAGAAATTGGAATACAATTCTGTCTTATTCCCAAATCCGCATTCCATCCATCACTATGTGGTTTCGGCAACAGAGGATTTATCTTCTGTTGATTTTAAACCACCTTCTCTCTTTTTCTTAATGTTTATTTATTTTGGGGGGGGGTTGCAGAGAGAGAGGGAGACAAAGAATCCAAAGCAGGTTCCAGGCTCCGAGCTGTCAGCACAAAGCCCAACACAGGGCTCAAACTCACCAGCCATGAGATCTTGAGATCATGACCTGAGCCGCAGTCAGACATTTAACCTACTGAGCCACCCAGGTGCCCCAACTACCTTCTCCACCACCACCATAGGGCCTGATTGCATTCTTCATACTATGTGTGTAAGCAATTTCTGACAGGAAGTTTGGATGATTATGATTTACTTAATGTTTGGGAAATGGAAAGGTGAGGAGAAACCTTTAATTCATGTGGTTTTGTTTGTTTCTTTGTGCAAACCCAAAATAAATAAACACAATTCAGAGACCTTTGGGAAGGTCTTACCTTTGGGAAGACCAAAGGTCTTAAAACCTGTATCAGGTAGTTATATTTACACCTCAGAAAGCAATAAATAGCTATAAATAAGTGTTTGATTCTACAAAGCACCCATTTATTAGGAGGGCACCATATTATGAAACATAACCAAATATCATACAATAACATAGATAAAAACAAGCTTGGATACATATCATGGCTCATGGCTAAGTTTGGTGTGGAAAAAGCTCATAATATTGCCTAACCAATGAAATAAAATCGTCTTGATTTTTAAAAAAATTTTTTAATGTTTATTTATTTTTAACAGAGCATGAGCAGGGGAGGGGCAGAGAGAGAAGGAGACACAGAATTGGAAGCAGGTTCCAGGCTCTGAGCTGTCAGCACAGAGCCTGATGCGGGGCTCAAACTCACAGACCGTGAGATCATGACCTGAGCCGAAGTCGGACGCTCAACCGACTGAGCCACCCAGGTGCCCCTTGATTTTCTTAACTTAATCTTTATAGTCATTTCTATGAAGTGGATAACTTTTGCTAAATAAAATCAGAGGAGAAGTGGACTCAAATAGCCACAACAAATATGTATGTACAATGAAATATAAAAATAGTCAAAAGACTTTTAACTATAGCTGTTGGGCTCAACTTCAGCATCTAATCTTTTCTAAGGAAGTTGTGGTTCTCTCTGCTCCAGATCACCCTCTAGTGATAACACACAGAGACCGAAATTAAGGCAGTAAAAAGGAAGTGAGAAAAAAAAGGAGGAAGGAAGAGTAGAATCTACAATCAACGAACTAGACCACAAAGGTGGGGTTGAAAACATTTCCATTCACACAGTCTTCCAAAGTCTTTTTGTTATGTTTCGTTTTTTTGCTTTCAGCTACTGTCATTGCAACACAGGAAATATGCTGAATAGACAGATCTATAGAGGCAGAAAGGAGATGAAGGCTGGGGAGAGACATGGGGGGTGACTGCTGATGGCAAGGGGTGATGCAAATGTTCACAATTAGATTAAGGTGATGGTTGTGCAACCCCAAATATACTAAAACCCACTGGACTGCACACTTTAAACAGGTGACGTGTCAGTATTAAGCTATATCAATTAATACAATTTTAGTATCTTACTTTAGAAATTAGCAAAGAGGATCAGAAGGTAATAGCCAAACCTAAGATCACTTAAAAAAATACTAACAATGAAACAATAGCTCTTATTGGGACAGTTGGTAAAGGTCAGCTGGACCCATTGGGAAATGAATGCATCACTTCTCTCAAGGTACCAAGACCGACTTCATTAAATGTCTCCCCGAAGGATCCTCCAGAGCTTTACTAGGCCCCCACTCAACTCTACATCCTAGAGGCATGACAAAAAGCACCTGATGATAAGTTAACATAAATAATTTTAATTTTATACGGAATTTTCTACTTTAGCAATCATTTGGCATCGTCATACGTGCTGCTGAAGGTTTTCAGAGAGGGAGCCCCCAAATGTCATAGGTCTCCCCAGTGTCTATCAAGAGTAAGTTGCAATCACAAGGGCATGCTTTAAAGGGGCTGTTTATTCTGCACAGCTCTTGTGTGGTTTTGGTTCCGGCAGTTTTCCTTTCTGTAAAGAATTCTCATTTGACATCTCAATAGGCAATCGTCATTTTAAATTTCATCCGAGTTTCTTCACATGTGCAATCACGATAGTCTTCATTGTGGATGGGTTGCAGTCTTTCTCTGCTTTTGTTTCTTTACAGAAGCCAACCTGGGTCTTACAGATTGGCCCAAGGGGTTTTGTGAGCATCTACGATTGTGTGTACACACACACACACACTCTTGTAGTGGAGAGTTTTTCTGGGTAGGGTCCACTCACTTCATCAGCTTCTTGAAGTGCTCTGGAAACAAATTAAGGTTCAGGAAGCTGGCTTCCCAGGGTCTAGTTCTTACCTGTGAGCTAGAAGGCCACTCACTGTCTTGATTCTTAACTACTTGGCAGCATCTTTGACGCTTACAGATTAGTATAGGTCTTTTCTGGATTTCTGATCACCTCTACTCAGATATGTATGCACAAATTACATGTTGAATGATCTGCAGAGCCTTGCAAGTTTAGAAAACTGTAGATTAAAATGCTCAAATCTTGGGGTTTCCCCCCTCATTTCTGGTTGGGTGCCTGTGCCATACACTTTTAAAAATCAGGCTGAAAGGGGTACGTGGGTGGCTCACTCAGTTGGTCTGATTCTTAATTCTGGATCAGGTGGTGGTCTCACGGTTTGTGCAATCGAGCCCCACATCGGGCTCTATGCTGATAGCACAGGGCCTTCTCGGGATCCTCTCTCTCCCTTTCTCTCTCTGCCCCTCCCCTGCTCTCTTGGTCTCTCTCTCCGTGAATAAACAAACATTAAAAAAATACAAGCGAAGAGCAAAACATCTTAAAAAAATCAGGTTGCACATTCCTTGGTACAAACAAAACTTGTGTTGGAGTCAAATGCTTTTGACACAGTTTTTATTTACAGAGAATATGGAGGCAATGAGGTCCTCCTGTTTTTCCAGAAAGCCTCTAGATCCTCACTATTGCCTAAGATCACAGATCCTAAGGAAAGCCCAAATCCCCACTCCTTCCCAGGACACAGAGGTGGGGCCAACTACTGCCCCCCCCCCCGCCCCACCCCTGAGAATTTCCCTGATCTTCCTCCAGGTGTCAGTAGAGGCTCACACATCTGCCTCCTTCCCTGCCCCCTCTGAGTCCATTCATAAAGTGGTGGGTGATTTGTGACCGCCTCACTGTGATTGTAGAGGGAAACAGCCATCTTTGCTTGTCTCTATACTAGATTTGTTTTTCTAATTTCTTTTTACTTGAAGGTTTACCAGCTGCTTTATTACCAGAGCGAGGCTTCCTTGCAGTCTCTTTTCTTTTTCCTCTCCCCCTCTGTTCCCCTCCTTTTTTGTTCCTAGAGACAATCAGTGTCTCTGGTCCCAGCTGCCACTGCTGATTTTTCATTACAGTTTAATTTAAAACTGGGATTGGAATGGAAATGTCTTTTTGCCATTTGGGGTTTGCGAGGCCTGTGGTTTTATTGCCAAAGGCACAAATGTTAGTTACTACTGTTTTTCCAGAGTTTGCTGGGGAGGGTGAGGAGGGGTTGGAGGGTGGGAGGGAAAGAAAGACAGACTGACCTAGCAGAAGTGGGAGGGAAATGAGAGGGAAAATCTCTCTCAGAGGCAACATTATTCTGTGTATTGTTTGGTTTGATGTTTTGAAGAAGAGGCTTTAGGTCAGGAGGAGGAGAAAATAGTGCTGCATTTCCCCAAATGAATGTTTATGCAGGTCAAATATCTTGTCCACCCTGGGATAGGAGACTGAGGGAGGGACATCTCTCTCTCTCTGTCTCTTTCTCTCTCTCTCTCTCTCTCTCTCTCTCTCTCTCACACACACACACACACACACACACACACACACACACACACACACGTTCAATTTGAGACTGGCATGTTTATAGGAATGCTGGTTTTCTTTTTAAGTAATAACAGCTCTGGCTAATTCACTTGACCACAGCTTTAAATGGGAACACCCGAGGAGGGACTAAACTGTAAATGACCTTGAGGGAAACAACTATTTATATATTTATATACTTTCACCTCAAAGGAGACATCAGGGATCTTTCACCACCGGCTTCTGTTTTCTCTCCCCTTTTATATTCTTCGGCTCAAGTCCTAGGGTTATTTACGAGGCTCCCCACAGTCACGAAGCCCAGTCCAGCTATGCGATTAATGTTTCCTACAGTCTCTTAGATGACTCTCCGTGACTTAATTGTTTTGATCAGATTAAAAAGCAGACAATCCTCTAAAATTGATGCCACCTTTGCCTCTCTCTGTGTAACATTACAGAGGAAGGACATTCTTCTTTAAAAGTAATCTTGAAGGAGGAGACGGAGAGGAGCTGAAGATTTTGCACACCTTCATTTAAATATTGAGCACCGGGAAGGAGTTGTTTCCCAGGTGTGGGGAATCTGCAGAATGTCTCATCTGTCATGCTAAAAACAATTACTGTCTCCCCTCCCAGCAAGAATCCGTTCTTCCTAGATACACCGGGTTTCGGATGTCAGGCTGAACGCTCCATTATCTCTACAGATCACGCTGACTCCTCACAAGGTGAGCGGTTCAACTTCCCCTCCAAATGGCCTCGGGCGGCTCTGGAATTGTGAACCTGTCTGGGGGAGACCCATCTCTCTGCCACACGGAGCAGCCCAAGACTTTGGGGCCTCGCGGGGTGCTTCGAGCCTCTGCTGCCAGCGTGCTCTTGCTTCGTGTGCTCTTGATTAACCGGTTAACGGGACATTTTATCCCAAAGCATTCGTTTTTCGGGGCCAGACGTTTCAGCCAGGTTCCCTCCCCCTCTCCCACTTGTCTGGTGGGTTCTGTTTCCATGCGGAGGGAGGAGGGAAGTGGCCCGGGAGCCCAGCAACCACCCCACAGACCTCTTTCCGAGACGGCTGCGGTTGTCTCTGCAACTGACGGGACATTCTAGCGGTTGGAATTTCCTTGCAGAAGCCCTGCCACTAACAGAAGTGCAGGTCTCCTTTCTGCAGTTCAGAGTTCAGGACACACAAAAGGGGAAAGAAAACAATAACAATGGAAACCATCTGAGCCCCAACAGCTGCCCTGCCTCCCCTTCCACTACTACAACGACGACAACAACAACAAGCACGACCACGACGACAACAACAACAAAAACAATAAGCACAACCACCCATCTCTCCCCCACCCTGTGCCTAATGTGGTTAATGCGCCCGGAAACCCTGCGTCGCTGAACTGCCCAATATGATAGGAAATATGTGCAGAGGAAATGCCTTCCCTGACCGCTGAATGAAGTCTGAGACTTCAAGGGGCTGATTGACATTTGAGGAAAACAGTTAGTTTTTGCAAACGTGCGATCTTCCTAGATGAAGAAAATTCCACAGCTGTCACCTTTGCTTGATCGGTCCGGCTGTCTAGGATGAATTTAATGCCAACCCGGGGACTGTGCGGGCCGGTCCACTTGGGTTGTGAGAAAACAGGTTACATCTTCAAACGCTTTCCTGCTCCCCGATACCACATGGTGCAGTCACCTCCTCGCAAAGCACACACTGCGGCCAATATTTCTTTCCGTGTTTACAGAGATAAATGCGGGGTGAGGCGGTGGGACCTATGGATTGATCATGCACTGTCCTGTGTGACAGGAAAATGGGTGTTTGATCTTGTTTTGTGCTATAAGAAACTCTTCAGAAATCTCTTGGAAAAAAAAAAATCTCATAAACCTAGGTTAGTGGCCACATATGGGATCCATTAACTCCTCATTTCTGCTTGTTCTTAGCAAATTTTTGTCTGGTGACAACACATGAACTTTGGGGTGTTTTTGTTTTGCTTCACACCACAGAGAACTCTGTTGACTTGCTTCAGTTTTGAGAAAATATGCAGCACAAAGCAGGCTGTGGTCAGGTGAAACAACTGACAGCAAGTAGACTTGGGACGTGTGGTTCGTGGGGACGCAGGGGGACGTGTTCTTCAGATTTCAGGGGATTCCAGAGTTGCCGATGTTCTGGGAAGAATCTTCCTTTCGTGGTGAAACTGAGTAAGAGAAGCCTGGGTTCTCTCCCTAGCTCTATTCCTGTTTCACGGTGTAACTTCGGGAGATGGGTTTGGTCTGTCTTAGCTTCTAAATGCGTGTTTTCTAAATCTCGGACAAGGCAGCAACGTACTTCTTGCAAGACATGCCCTTAGCCCCAGGTTAAAAGGCGTTAAATAATTACATCATACCAATATTTGGAACTAAAGTCACTCATCTGACAGAAAACAGATTGGAGGATGTTAACTCTAAGAAGGAACACAGGATAAAAAATTGAGAAGAAAATTAGCTTTTACGTTTCTGTTTTAAGTGATTAATAAACCAAACACAACAATCAGTGCTTTTCACCCACACCCAGCATCAGGGGGCTTCAGACATTGCCTTTGAAGTGGGCCCCCAGTAGGGAGGACCCCACTGTTCAGGCTACTTTATAGTGGTAATATACTGTCTGGTAAAAACAGATGCCAAGAAATTGTGCAGATTGTATCTCCGAGCATCTGAAACCCTAAAACTTCAGGGGGCCAAGGAAGGTCCCAGGCTTTTGATTTTTTTTTTTTCTTAAAAAAAAAAAAGGCCCAAAGTATTAAATTGAAACAGGCACTTCATTTCTTTCTTTCATTTCTCCTTTCACCTCAGGAGACCTACGTTAAATTCCTCTTAGATCACAGCTAGACGTGGGTTTGATGGTCTCAAGCCACCTTTTCACTGTACATTCATCCCATAAATAGAAGATGAATAAAGATGTCAAACTCCATCCATATAATATTCTGACACACGTGGCTGTCTCTGTGAAAGAGGAGCTGGGATGAAGGAGGACTACAGTGGAGTCCACAGAACTGCAACATGCCTCGGTGAATTTATGCACACAAATAAGACCGTGTGGATTACCAGCCAATAGCTATGGAGCTTCAGCTGTCAACCTTATCCTGAATGGACATTTGTGGAAGGACAACGGTTGGGCTGGTATAGTGTGAGTTCAACGTGGGCTACTTTCCTTAAGCCACTGTCCTTAAATTTTGTGTTTTAAATAGTGGTTTTCCAGGCAAGCAAAGTCAGGTCTATACTTAAAGCAAGGGGTCCCAAGACCAGATTCAGTTCTTCATGTTCCGAGTGAAAATACATGGATCCCGATTCAGGGATTATACTACTAAGATTTATTCATCTTTCTGTGCCCTAGATAGGGAAAGAACCAAATCTAACAAGCAAGGAATACACTGCCAAATATTGATAATTCCTTCTCTGGAATACTCACAGCTATTTTTAGTGTGTTAATGTAAAAAGCCAGCGAGATGAAAAGTGAAGTGATCCGTTTCCAGAAGAAAAACCAGCCGAATCTTCATTAATAATTCCTTGTAGAATGCTCCATGGGCCTTTATCTGACAGCCTGACAAGCTGAACTAAACAACAGAGACTGTAGGAATGTAAAAGACATAATCTTAACACCAAACCTTCTGAAGATTTGGCTGTCATTTTACATTAAAGGCAAGGGGTAAAAACCTCCATTGAAACAGAAGGAGCTTGCAACCTGATTATAGTGCCAGAATTTAGTGAGAGAAAAAAAGGCAGGCATCTGAGTTAGCAAATGGTGGTAGTGAAGAGTATTGAACTAAGCTTTCTTTCCACGTCTGGCTTGGGATTTTTGAGAGCCGAAGACGATGATGCGGGTATGATAAGACGCAATGTAGCTATTCCTGGGCCTAGTGACAAATCTTCGTTATCAATAAAAACTATGTAACCAGTGTTGGACGCGGTATAAAAGCTAACTCAAACACCTGCCTAGACTCTGTTTATGTTTCTATAGCAATTTACTCTTCCCGTGTCTTCTCACACTATAGGGTCTCATTGGATTTTCATGATAATGCCATGGGGCAGTCAGCATAGACACTGCTGCCCTGTTCTACAGGTGAGTAAGCCATCACTCAGAAATGCTAGGGAACTTGTCCCAGGTTAACTAGCTGGTAAGTATCTGGGTTGAGATCAGATCCAGGTTTCTTACTTTTATACCTGTGCTTCCAATATATTTTTAAAATGAAACCAAATGCAAGCAGCAGAGCTTGGATAGTCTAATGTCCACCGAAGGCCAAGATCTGTGGGAAAGAATTGGAATCAGCAAGAACAGAACAAAGTCAAAGAGCAAAGGACTATGGGAACACATGTATATTGCTGCTCCTCTGAGTTGAGGGTCTTCTTGCCCATAATGTGAGCAAAATCAAGGTGAGAAATGGTCTGTTGTTGTGTATGGTTACTTTCCCCCAAATCACATGATAATTAGTAATAAAACACTAACAGTAATTCACTCTTAATAAAGCACTTACTTTATGTCAGGCTATATTCTAAGGTCTTTACATTGATTGACTCATTTACTCCATATGAGATAGGTTTTAATCTTCTCCCCATTGTATAGCCACATCCTTCAATCTAAGAAAGAGAGAAAGAGAGAGAGAGACAGTGAGTGTAGGTGTAGGTGTGTGTGGCGGGGGTGGTGTGAAGGCATCTCTCTCCTCATTTTTTTTTTTCTCACTTTATCAATATTTCCTGAGAACACCCTGTCATGTGTCCCCTTTGTTAATAACCCTCCAGTGCTCTCAGAGCAAAGGTTGGCTCGCAGCTTTCTCCCCTTCCTGCCGCCTGTCAGGAGAGGAAATCGCAACTTTCAGAGGGACCTGACACAGGGGGAACTGGATAGCACCGAAGGGTCAAGGGTAAGAATGCAGGGAACAGTGAGAAATCCCAGATAGTGTCCGGCCGGTGCTAGGCAGGAAAGGCTCCTTTACATGTGACTCCTCCTGTTTGCTATCTCTGGTTCCTGCAGGAAAGAAAACCACAGCAGATTTTGCTGTGACTGCGTTTGTGCACAGCTGTCCACGCTGCTAGAGAAATGCTGAGGGTTTCACGGGAGGTGCAACCCTAGACTGTGGGTTTTCCAATCTCCTGTGTACAGATGAGCCAGGAACTTTAACTGAAATTATGTGGTATTGGTTAAATAACACCAATTTCATGTATAATTCATCACCAGGCCCTATTGATCTAATAACCTAAATGGCAAATCACAAGGTGTGCATAGTAACAATGGTGTATGGTGAAATGCTTCATGAAAACAGCACGTGAAAAACCCTCCCTGTAAATTCTTCAAGAGGATTCCCTCCCACACATCTTATTCCAGACCAGGCTACCGACACTGTGAACAATGGGGTGTGAGGTGTTCACCTCCCTTCCTTCTCCATCTGTCTTGGCTTCTGCTGTGCCAGGAGGACTTGACCTTTGATGAGAAGACACCTCCCCCTAAAGGTCAGGGTGACCTGACGTCCGTCACCCCTCGGCCTGTTCTGCTCGGGGTTAAGGTTGCCCCAGTTAGGAAAGATGACCAGATACAGGCAACAAAATGACAGACCGGGAGGTCATGGGTTAAAGGTTTGGGCATCGATTGTTTTGCTAGTGATGTTTCTAATTCCCATTAACTCTCATGAAGAATTATGTGTGTGGCATGTGAGGAGAAGACACAGTTATTAACTGAGGCTTTCTCTCCTACAGGCAGTGAATGCTGCTATTTATTAATGAAGCTGCACTTTCCCAGAGCATGTAATGGTAAAGATCATAGAATTTTAAACCTAGAATGGGCATTAGAGATCATTTCGCCTAACTCTCTCCCTTTAAAGATGAGGAAACAGGTCTAGTGAGGCTAATCACTTACTCGAGGAAGGTCACTTACTTAGTGGCAGAGTGAGGGCTACACCCCTAGTTTATTCCCTCCCTCCACTGATGCCATGCTGACAAATTAACAAGTATTAAATAGCTGGTAAGACCTCAGGAGCCAGAGTGTAATGTTAAAGCTGCATCGCTTCGAGTGTGCATGGAATCTGAGGCATATTTAGTGGCCAGAGGCTATGAGCAAGATATCTTTTAAAAATGCAAATTGCTATCTACTAAATAAAATGAGTGTAAGTCTGAGGAACTTCCTTCCACTGGAGCTCGTAGGCAATAGTGTTAATTAGTCCGAGGGCATGGGTCCAATTTCCATAAGGGCCAATTAGCTTCACACAATGGGAAAAAGAGACTGATTCCCAGACTTGGACCGTACCCCAAACTCTGTCTGCCAGGTCCCCGGGGAAACCAGGTGAGACTGTGAGGGGGACAGGGCACATATCCCCCGCCCTTGCTGGGAAAACAACTCAGGGCGTTTCTCAGTGGACTCACCTTACATTCAGGGCAGAGCTTTAATAAAACGTTTTATTAAGGCTGAAAGCCAGGGATTGCTTGGAGCACATTTTCACATTCATTCTCTTCACATCATTGAATAATGGTAGCAAAAGGGATTTTTATTCTAGTTTTGCAGATTAGGACCTAAGACCCAAAGAGATAAAGTTATCTTTTTTGTTGTTGTTGTTTAAATCCAATTATCAGGCAATGAGAGAACATCAGATTCAAGACCTAAATCTAGGTCTTCTGAACTTCCCAGTAAACCAGACATCACAGCTACTTACAAGCACAGAGCTACCACTTTGCTGACACAAACAGAAAAATAAAAGCATTTTGAGTTGCATCCAGGTGCTAGGTCGTGGCTCAGCTGGAAAATCAGCTTCTTTCCGTGATTGGGCCAAGGATAAAAAAGAAACATGTGGTCATGATTTCACAGCAGTTTTCTTGGGCAAAATATAAACAGACATAAACGAGAGGTCTTCTGTGGTCCTGCCTGCAAGGCCTCAGCCCTATTTCCCAAGTCAAAACCCAAGACCTGTTGATGAGGACAGAGGGCAGGAAGGAGTGGCCATAGGTGAGACAAACTTGAAGATAAACAGGTGATGGCACATCACGGGTACTTATGTCCACGTGGCTCTTTAGGTCCTTTATTGTCTTGCTTCAGGCCATGCTAGTTCATGCGAAGTCAACATAGTTAACCAGATAGACTTTGTCCCTTTCAGGAATGACTAACAGTTTGTCAATATCAAACACAGAGAGTCAAACAGAGGCGCTGAGGGGCTACAGACGTGAAGCAAAGCCAAGCAACTAAATAGTAACCTTAGAGCTCCAAGAGCAACAGAGGCCAGACACTTCCTGCCATTCTCCCCAAAGTAAAGTCAACTTTAAGCATCACAGAAATGGCACCTCGTTTTAACTGTGGTGTCTTTTGACAACTTGAACAAATCAGCATTGTTGAAAAAGGTTTTTTACCCATTACTACACGATTCAGCCGGCACGTAGATTAAATTCTATCTCATCAAGGAATTTCTAGCCATGTTGCAGAGAGGTTGGGCAGCTTCTTTTTCACTCCTACCTGCGGTATTTTATTAAGTGGTTATGGTTTCCTTGAGACTTACATTCATCAGGGAACAGAAAGCAGCCAAGACAAGCAGTAACAGCTGCTCAAAGGACAGGGCGAGGCCACCTCTCCCATTCTTTTTCCTGGTGCCTCACATCCGTTCGGGTGGGAGTTCTTCTCAGATAGGCTAGCACATTTCTCTCTTTGTGTTCATACCAGAGGCCTGATCTCATCGGCTTGTTCAGTGCTAGGATGGTAAGGCTGGGAATTACAATTAAGAACCTACTGACGATCAGGTTGTTTGATGTTAGTGTAAGAGAAAGGTAAAAATTGTTGGGAGAATTTCCGGGGTCATCTAGCCCTCAATCCTAGCTTGCCATTCTCTTCCCCATCTCTCGTCATGGGAAATTCAGTTCCTCCCAGGGAAGCTGATTCTAGTTTGGGCCAGCTCTAGTTGTGATGAAGTTGTTTCTTAAAAATAAGGAGACCACTTCTTGCCATGGCTCTGGTTCTGCCATGTAGAGCCCACCTTATAGCCAATTCTGTACTAACACCCAGCTTATTGAGGTGCCTGCATGGCTTAGTTGGTTAAGTGTCCAACTCTTGATTTTGGCTCAGGTCATGATCTCATGGCTCATGAGATTGAGTCCCATGTGAGGCTCGGCACTGACAGCATGGAGCCTGCTTGGGATTCTCTCTTCCCCTCTCTCTCTGCCCCTCCCCTGCTCATGTGCACTCTCTCTTTCTCTCTTTTTCTCAAAATAAATAAACATTAAAAAAACCCAGCTATCTTTAATTTCTGAATTTATTCATTAATTCATTCAGTCTGCATTTTATAGTGTCTATGGTGTCATGTATGACGTTAACTAGACCTGCATCCCCACCTAAGGGCTCTTCAGTCCATTTGTGTTCATTTCTTTCGTTCAATCTAAAAACACTCAGTTTTCTCAACTTTTTGTAACACAGAGAGGCCTCCACAATCTGGATCTCCTCCTCCAGACTTCACAATGAAAACACTCTTGCTAAGAAGAGTTATTGAGGGTCCACTGTGTAGTAGGCCCAGAACTAGCCCCTATAATATTCTCCACTTCCTGCAAGGTAGTCATTGTCAGACTGGCTTTTGCCATGAGGAACTGTGGCTCAGAGATAAAGTAACTCTTCTTGATTACTTTATCAGAGATAAATACATTCTTGGTGTGGATGAGCCAATAGCTGATAGGTGGGATGTTTGTACAGACTCTAAAACTTCCAGTTTGAGGGTGTTCCCTTAAGGGGCAGCATCTGTAAGTGATGAAGTATGTCCTTCCCATGTACCCTGTCCATGGCAGACAAGACCATCTGCTCCCTCCCGGCATAGCAAACAGTTCTTAGTGTTAACCCCTTTCTTTTGACAATCCATTATATTACATAGTTACACATACTTCTACATTATACTACATAGTTAAGTACATTGATAGCCCACATGAAATGCATTTTCCAGTGTAAAATTTCTGAAGGGATTTAAAAAATCATGTGCTTTCAAAATACAATTTTTTGTAAGAGTAACTCATTTAATTTATGATTGGCAATCCTTTCTTGGCAAACATCACACACATTCAGGAATTCTTATAAAATGAGAGAATCTGGGGCTCCTGGCTGGTTCAGTCAGGGGAGTGTGCGACTTTTGATATCGGGGTTGTGAGTTTGAGCCCCACAGTGGCTACAGAGATTACTTAAACAAAACTTAGGGGTCCCTGGGTGGCTCAGGTGGTTAAGCGTCTGACTTCAGCCCAGCTCATGATATCACAGTCTGTGGGTTGGAGCCCTGCATCCATCTCTGTGCTGACAACACAGAACTTGCTTTGGATTCTCTGTCTCCCTCTTTCTCCGCCCTTCCCTTGCTTTCTCTCTGTCTCTCTCTCAAAAAGAAACATTTAAAAATAAATAAGAGAATCTAATCTATACATTTTTTTTCAGATGTAATTAAATATTTATGAACACTAAATATAACAAATAATGAAGTTGACATGATACATTTTGTAGATGTTTAATTAAACATTTATTCAATTTATCAATTTTGTATTTTGGAAACAGTAAATCTTTTGAGACCTTCAGATAAGCCTTTGAGAAGAACAAGCCTGTAAGTGCCATGTTATTAGTGACTAAATAATAGTGGGTCTTTCACATTCTTTGGGGATAGAAGAGCTGATACAGACGTGTGTGGCTTATGATGGCAATAGCTGTTTTTGGAAACCACATTGTTGGTTTTCCTTTCTCTGGCCCAGTGTGGCTTCTTTTGGTTGCCTTGTCTGCCCATCTTATATGTGCTTGAAAGCAGATAAAAGGGGACTCTTTCAGACAAAACTTTGTGGGTCTTTCGGCTTTTCTTGATCACCATCTTTCTCTGCTGAGAAAATTGCTCTTTTGCTTACAGTCTTGGATGAAAAGTTGACCTGATGCATCTGGTTTCACGAACAGCCACTGAGGGGCTGGATAATGCAAGCTGAAAGTGGGGAGTTCACTTGGCTCCTGCTCAATAGGAAACAGGAGAAAGGAAGGAGCCAGAGAAATTCCCCATCCTTTCTCCCTTTTTGCATCCCTTCCGGAGAAGTCCTAATTGCCAAACAGACATGCCTGCTATGCTTCTTCATGATTTGTGAAACAGGGCCAGCATACACATGCATCTCGTGTTGATTTGCGTCTTCTTTTATCTTCTATCCCTTTTTCTTTTACCACCCCCATACCCTGGGTTTGTACTTTGGTTCTTGCCCCTGGCTCGACCTTCTAGAGAACCCGGTTAAGAGTGCCAAGCACCAAGTTGTCATTCATGGATTTTATACTGAGTTGCTTTCCTTGACTTGTTTTTTAAACTGTGTCCTGTTTACCTTTCCAGATTCTGATGATTGCCTTTTGTTTTCCTGCTGGTTTTCACTTCCAGCTCATCCCTGGATATCGGTTTTTTTTTTAATAGGGTAGACCTAGAAAATGTTAAACTTCCTACTGACTAAAACATCCAAGGCTGTGAAACTAGGTCTCTCTTATATTGCCTATTTTTAGTTAGGTTTTTAAGCACAATTGTAAGACCTTTTATTTATCCCTGTTAAATTTGATCATTTTAGTCAGTTCATTATTGTTCTTGCCTGTCAAGAACATTTAGAAACCTGATATCATTATTTTCCATATATCTGATATTCATAAATTTGAGCCTTTTTTTTTTTTTTTGGCCTTCATTCAGCGATATTAGATTATACAGTCCATGGTGGATGAAAGATCCTGCGACAGGGGCACCTGGGTGGCTCAGTCGGATAAGCGTCTGACTTTGGCTCAGGCCATGACCTCACGGTCTGTGGGTTTGAGTCCCGCGTTGGGCTCTGTGCCGACAGCTCCGAGCCTGGAGCCTGCTTCGGATTCTGCATCTACTTCTCTCTCTGCCTCTCCTCTACTCACACTCTATCTCCCTCTCTCTCAAAAGTAAATAAACATTTTTAAAAAATTAAAAAAAAAAAAAAAGATCCTGGGACAACATGTAGAAAACTCTCAAGCCCTAGTCCTCACCATTTAGCCATATTTGTTTATTTATTTACTAATTCAATTGTCCTTTGCCTTCAGGCAAAGGAACTCAATTCCATTGCACAAACATACATTTGATGATTGCCTAATTTGGGCAAACCACAGTGTTGTATGTCTCTTGTTGGGACACAAAAATAAATAAGATGTTGGATAATTTTTATTGGTGAGAATTTCTGTTCTTTACAGGAAGACAGGTGTGTGGTAGAGCTAGTACAGAAGAAACTGGCCTTCTGGGCGCTCAAATCCTATAGAATGGCGACTACCTATTTCTTCTCCATGAAATGCTGGCTCTGATGAAGGAAAAAAGAAATGCAGTTTAAGAACGCTCTAAGAAACTAGATAAACTAGGGGAAGAATCACCTTCTCCCACTGAACATTGAGTTTACAAAGAAGGTGTGAATTTAGAGACTAAAATAACCTCCTGCCTAAGCACCTACCCATGTCGATGAAAATCCTTTGCCAATTCACAAAGTCCTTTCGTGGTTGCAAATGACTCTGTCACAATAATTGTTTCCTGTCAACTTTTAAGGCAAGAGTGAGAGGTTTATTGAATGGCAAGGAGATCATCTGGCATTTCTCGTTTAGTATCTGGAATTTCAGCAAATGTCAAACACACACTTCTTAGAAGGATAAGGAGAAAAAGTCGCTGGGAAAAGAAAACTAAAAGAGAGACTATTGGAAAATAACATTTCATGTGTATTCTCAGAAGTATGTAAGAACTGGTCTTTAGTTCGTTATTCCCATTTAAAAGTGAACTTTTGGGATGCCTGGGTGGCTCAGTCGGTTAAGCGTCCAGCTTCAGCTCAGGTCATGATCTCGCAATTTGTGACTTCAGGCCCCGCATCCGGCTCTGTGCTGACATCTCAGAGCCTGAAGCCTGCTTCGGATTCTGTGTCTCCCCTCTCTCTCCGCACCACCCCTGCTTGTGTTCTCTCTCTGTCTTTCAGAAATGAATAAACATTAAAAAATAAAAGGTGAACATCCGTTGCAGTCTGAGGAAGATGCTATTTCTAAGAAATGGGAGCAAAACTAGGACTCAAAACCATAGAAACAAGCACCTGGATAATTTACAAGGTATCACGATGAAACATGCAGAAAAATGGAAACCAGAACCTATTCTGATATGTAAGTCTGAGGATAGCTTCAAGAAAAGCAAGGCCATCATGAATGGGGGGACTCAATTCCAAAAAAATGCCATTGGCTAGCATTCACCAGGATGCCCACTGAACATGGAGGAGAGCAGGGCATTGATTTTTGTAACTCAAAAGGCCCCGAACTCACAGACATGTCTTCCTCCCCTCTTGCCTCTTTCCTCCTACTGTAATGCCTCCGTCTTGTAGAATATTGCTAACTAATTGAAATCCTTGTGAAATTCAGGCAACCGGTAACCACATAAGCACATGTAAACATACATAGCACACACATGCGGGGAGAATATTTCATTAATGATCCGTTAGACATTGAAAGCTCAAACTTCCCTCCTGACACCGGGCTCTAGTAGAACCGGGATGGGGAGACATGGTGGTCCCAGCAGCTTCCTGGGCGTGGCCTCAGGGGTGGCAGCTCAGTAGCATATTCGACCACAGGGAACTGGAGAGGAGGAAAAACCGGAAATATCACACTGTTTGCAACTCAAATAAATCCCTCAGGATTTATGACTTAATCTTAGTGCAGCATCACTGAAAGAAACCCAATCCAGTTTCAGTTAACTGAAAGTAATTGAAAAGAAACTTTAATCTTTACTTGTTCTCTCAAGGAACACTAAAGGGATCCAGTTCATAATCTACAGAAATACATGGGAAAATCCCCTTTCTTCTCCTTTTTAGTTCTTTTCCTCCCACGACACGCACACGTGGGGTCTCTGGAACTTCTCTTTCCCCAAGCTTCTCACTCTCAACCCTCTGTCCCCTTAACTCTCAGACACATACCTGCACAGTCGCCTTTCTCCTTGCCCTGGAGCCGTGCAGGCGTACCTGTCTATGCTGTTGGAAGAATGCGGACACTGCACTCCCTGCGGAAGGAGCTCAAGTACCCCGCTCGCTGACTCTCCCCGCCTCTTAGTTCCTTTTGTAGCATTGCCAGAGACAAAATGGGACACCTAGTTAAATTAAGAATTTTAGTAAGAGACAAATAATTTTTTGGTGGAAGAATGCCCCACATACTGCATAGGACATACTTCTACTGAAAATGACACTTGTCATTTATCCGCAACTCGAATTCAAATAGATGTGCTGTGTTTTCATTTTCTAAATTTAGCAACCTTATTATTTTGGGAGAACATTACCCACCAAGAAAAGTGTTCACATCAGAGAAACAAGTAAGATACCTTTTTAGAAACTTCCAGAGCTATCTAAGAGGAAACTGAAGTAATCTAGAATTTCTACAGAATGGGGCAGAGAATACTCCTTTATCTTGTTATTGTGGACACGAATCACTGTGTCCTGCTTCACCAACAGGGAGATGATCAGCCAGAATTAATTCACATGTATAAAGTAACTATGTTTCCACACTCAGTCTAGAAGTTTGGGATCTACCTACCATAGTAGTTGCTATGCAAGAATTCATACAAAATCTGCATTTTTGAGTGTGATTGAAAGATTCCAGTGTTATCTTTAAAAAAAAGTGTCCTAAACACATATCAGTAGTATTAATTGCACGCTAAATTTCATGAGTCTGTGAGTTTGGTCTTCACATAAATGCATGCGGATGCCGACATGGGAATGCAGTCTCCTTTTCCAAGAGTCACCTTGGAAGGTAATGAATTTAATGATGTTGCTCCAAACATGTCGGATCCTCTCCAGCCGTTTTCAGCACCTGCTTCTGGGCCACATGGAAGAATCACTCTTCTTGTTTTATGTTCTCTCTTTGTTTTGTCTTCAGACTGTATTCTCCAGCTGGCTCTTCGGCTCGTCCCACCCTGCTTGGTTCTAAATGACTTTTGGCTATCTCCAAAAGGTCATAGCTATCCTCCAAGGATGAAGATTCACAACCATTGGGAATACCGTGACACCTCAATTAACAAAACCCCTGGGAGCAAAGCTCTTCTATAATAAAGTGCCCATATTAAAAACGAGATTAACTCCTTATAAATCATACAAAACAGAACCACCTGCAAGTGCTAACTGGACAAAAACGTCTTCTCAACAAGCTTCTGTTTGTCCCCGTCCCATTCAAAGCAAAGAGATCGATTCTACTCCAAATGGTAAGTCTGGGGAGAGGGCCATTTTGCCCACCTCCCCTCCCTGTTAGGTGCTGTTCCCCCCACTATAAACCCCCACCCCAGTGGCAACCCCTCCTGCCTGTGCCCCCTACCCCCAACTTCAGGTACCCAATACTTTTCCACGCTAACAACCATAAAGAATTTACACCTACTGATTCATGACCAGATTCTATTTCAGTGGGAATTCATTTATTCAAAACTAGTTATTTAGAAGAAATTTTAGTCAATATGTATGTTTTTTAATCAGCAACTGAAAGATGGTTGGTATTAAAATCTTTGTCCCTGATACAGGGAGAGTCAAGCATCATCAGGCATATGTGGATACATTTTAAGATATGAAGACGCATAAGAAATTATGTCCACTCCTGGGTGATCAACCTGATTTGGAAGAGAGTGGAGAGAGAGTCAAAAGCATTATCTTTTATACTCAGGCGGTTCCCTCCGTCTTAGTGAGGAGGAAGGCGAGCCAAGTTTAGGTTTCTGGAAGCCTATTTCTCAGGGCAGCTGGGAGTAGAGCAGCCTGTGAGGATCGCCCCTGACACTGTAGTGTCTAAGAAAGCAAATGTCTCAACCTGGCAGAGGGCAAAATGAAGCAGGCATATGGATTTTGGTGGATGTGCTTCCCCATCTGTAAAAAGAACAAGGTAATAGCTGCTCCATCTTCAAATCTAGGAAACCCTTCAAATCCTTTTTGCATGACTAATCACATCACTGTCAACAGGACAAATTACATGATATCCTAATTTATATCACGGACACTGTCAAAACCAATCCTCTAGTCAGCCTTGAGATTAGCACAATATCTTTTATTCTTGTTAATATTTCTTAACCAAATTTGGGGCAACCATCAAAAGATTTGGTATACAGTTACCTTGATTCTTTCCCTTTAAAAAAGTAAACTTCTAGCTGGCACCCTGCTGAGAACATCCAGCCTTTAGAGGTTCAGGAAAGTGACATGTGGGGCTGAAGGGGGTTGCTTAAATGGCATTCATTCTTGTATATTCAGGGAGAAATGGAGGTGTTCCTGCCCTATTCATGTCTCCCTCTAGGGCATAAAAGCAGGAATAAGCAAAATGATGATGCCTTGTGATGATGAATAATAATAATGCAAAATCGCAATACCTGTCTTCAGATTGTGATGGCAGTTTCTCAGTCTTTTTGTATGCAGATGAAAAGGTGGATTTTTATAGCAAATCTCCCTTCAGACCCAAATGCCTTCCCACATCTCACACCCACTCCCAAACACACACTCACACTTGGGGGTTGGGTAGGTGACTTAAAATTAGGATGTCAGGAAAGGTATCAAATTGATTTCGTACTCTTCAAAAGCCTATCCTGATCATTTTAGTTGGACATATTTCTATAATTGTTAATAACAGGCATTTATTGAGTCTCCAAATAATCTGTGTTGAAATTGTGGAAAATGAAACAAATGGTCATAGTGACTATTTCTTGATGAATGTATCTTCTGAAAGCTTAAATAGAAATGAAAAACACATACCTAAGAACAAAATGAATGACATCTTTCTGTACCTAAAGGCAAGGAAGAAATGACAGTGCTTAAATATGTCAGTGTGAATGGTTTGCCACAAAATCTTAATTTTTATCCAGTTCCAAACCGCTTGTTAGTTCAAATCCTTCAGAACCTCTAGGATATGTATTCTGTATTGCCTTCTCCAAAGGTCTCTCAAATTGATGTATTAAAATAACTTGAGCTGAAAATAATATCTAACCTTTCTCGTTGGTTCAAACTCCTTTCTCTGAGGGTCTCTTCTGTGGAATATCTAATTTTTGCAGTCAACTGCAAACCAGTTCCTTTTGATTTTTACACTTGGTAAACAGAGGAACACCCTGAAGATGACTCTAGAAAATTCTAGCGTGTGTGAAAATCATCATCAAGGTGACAGGATCCACTGTTTTGACTCTTTAATTGATACCTGAGAAAATGAGGGAAATCAATTTATGCAGACCATGTAGCAAAACCGACCTTCCAATTCAGAGCTAGAAGATACTCTGAGTGTAATGCTTCATATGATGACTACATTAAAAAATTGGCTTTGTAAATTAATAACCAATTTGGATTCCTAATAGATCTTTTAAAAAAGGAAGGAATGATCAAATGAGTACAATCTATGTAGATTAGGGATTATAATGTCTTTTTCTATGGAAAAATTATTAATGTTTTAAACATGGGTTTTAAACATAGATATGCTAATATTTGTACTGAGAGGAAGATGAGCAAAGCCGAGCTTAATAAGCAGGGAGCGAAGCAGGGAGACAAAAAGGCAGCATGATGAAAAATAAGAATGTTTTGGAGAAACTGGACAAACCAGCAGGAGAACATGTTCAAGGGAAAAAGTATAAAAGCCAAGGGAAAAAATGAGGTGCAGGGATTATGTAGCTGATCAGAGAGCTCTGGCCACAGGAGAATAAAAGCTAATTAAGGAAAAGAAAATTTCTAAAGGAGAATAGAGCCATAGCATTGGAATTAGTATAGCTGTGTATGGTTTATATACTTCAACATAATTTCCCATAATAGCAAGGTGGTTTTTCTTTACTGCCTGTTACCAAACAGTGTCCAGAGTAGTTGTATACGGCCAATCATTGAAGTCTGGGAGGGTATAAATGGTGGGTCCCAGGTATATAGTCTTTGGGAGTTGATATTAGAAATTTACTACAGGTAGATTACCAAGAAATGCTCCCATGGAGTTACCTTGAGCTTCTGATAACTCCAGTGTCCCATAAAGAAGCCCAGTTTCTGGTCCTAGTTCTTCCACTGATTTGCCATGTGACCTTGACTAACTTGCTTAAACTCTTTAGGATTTTGGTCTCCTTGTCTGTAAAACGAGAAGTAGTTTTTAAACTATGCCCACACAGCCCTACAACCCTGAGGAGGTGCCCCCGGGGGGTGAATGGGTGAGAAGTAGGAGTGAGGTTCCATTGTTGACACTTCTGTGTACACACTTTAACCACTTTTAATCCAGTTCATATATTGTGGGTCCAGATATGGTTTCCTTTTCTTCCTGCCTTATAAAGATTTGAGAATTATTATTTTAAAAATTTTTTATTTATTTTGAGAGAGAGAGGAAGAGGGAGGGAGAGAGAGAGAGCGCATGTGCGAATGGGGGAGGGGCTGGGAGAGAGAGAGAGAGAGAGAGAGAGAGAGAGTGAGTCAGTCCCAAGCAGGCTCTTCACTGTCAGCACAGAACCCATTGTGGGGCTGGAACCCACGTACTGTGAGATCATGACCTCAGCCAAAGTCGGATGCTTAACCAACTGAGCCACCCAGGCGCCCAGAGAATTACTATTATGCAGATAGTCTCTAAAGCTCTCTTTTTACTATACACTTTTTCTTTTCTATATAATTTTTTCCCCACAAAACGTTTCTTGATATCATTTGTGCCAAAAAGAACACTGAGATGTGGGGAACGTCAGGGATCCTGGGCCACAAAAATTGCTGAATAGCAACCACAAAACAGCAGCAAGCTTTCATTGCTCCTGTTCGTGCAGGATGGTGACTTCGGCTGGGGGCAAGTGGGCGGGGCTGGTGTTCAGGTCTCAGCTGGAAGTCAACTGGGGACTTACCCATCTGAACTCAGCTGCAGATGTGCTGGCTGTTGTCCTGGCAACTCAGCCCTCCTCCACATGTCTCTCACATTCCTCCAGCAGGCTGGCCTTGTCATATTCTCATGGTGATGGCAGAAGGCAAAGAGAGGGAACAGAAAAGCACAATAGGTTTTTCAAGTATCTGCTTATGTTAAGTTTGCTATTGTCTTATTGGCTAAAACAACTTACATGGCCTAGCCTCGTGTCCATGAGGGAGGGTACTTCCGAGGGGTCTGGATACAAGGAGGTATGAAAAAAGGGCCATTGATACATTCTGTCTTTTAATGGGGAAATTGTCTTATGTTCTTATAAAAGTGGCCAAACAGGTGGGGCTGCAGAATCTAGGTTTTTGAGTGATAAGAAAAAGAGAGTATCCAGTGGTAGTCTGGTTTATCAGGAAAGATTTTTCTGGCAAGCTTCCAAGCAGCAGAATATGGGAGTATAAAAGAAATTACTCTTTTTTTTTCTTTCATGTTTTTATTTAAATTCCAGTCCATTAACATACAGTGTAATATTAGTTTCAGGGGTAGAATTCAGTGATTCGTCACTTACATACAACACCCAGTGCTCATCACAAGTGCCTCCTTAAGACCCATCACCTATTTAACCCATCTCATGCACCCACCTCCCTTCTGGTAACCATCAGTTTGTGCTCTATATTTAAGAGTCTGTTTCTTGGTTTGCCTCTAGCTCATTTTTTCTTTTCCCTGTGCTTGATTGTTTTGTTTCCTAAATTCCACATATGAGTGAAACTGTAGGGTATTTGCCTGTCTCTGACTGACTGATTTCGCTTCGCATAATACTCTGTAGTTCCATCCATGTTGTTACAAATGGCAAGATTTCATTCTTTTTGATGGCTGAGTAATATTCCATTCTATATATACCGCATCTTTATCCATTCATCAGTTGATGGACATTTGGGCTCTTTCCATAATTTGGCTATTGTTAATAATGCTGCCATAAACATCGGGATGCATGTATCCCTTCAAATCAGTATTTTTTGTATCATTTGGGTAAATATCTAGTAGTGGGATTGCTGGATGGTAGAGTAGTTCTATTTTTAACTTTCTAAGGAAACTCTATTGTTTTCCAGTGGCTGCACCAGTTTGCATTCCCACTAACCGTGTAAGAAGAAGGTTCCCCTTTCTCTGCATCCTTGCTAACACCTGTTGTTTCCTGTGTTGTGAATTTTAGCCATTTGGACAGGTGTGAGGTGATATCTCATTGTAGTTTGGATTTGTAGGAAATTACTCTTTTAATAAATCTAAACCCCTTGATTTTTCTCTAAATCAGTCTTCTAAGCCTTTCAAGATTTTCTACTAGGTACCCCTGAGGTCACATCATTCATGTATTTAATGTTGAGAACTCAAACGCTTGTGCAAAGTATAGAGAGATAGAGGGAAAACCATTTCAATTGTGCAATAGATAAAAGCCCTTTCCCTTCATGGGGGCATGATCTGAGCGGAAGATTGGACAGTCCTAGTTTCTGTACGTCCCTCACAGTGTAAAACTGCAGCCAGAAAAATACAAGCTCACTGAATGTTTTTACTAAGCCAAGCAAATGGCAGCCTGCACTAATGGAGGGGAACAAATCTGCCCACGTTTGAATGGTAGTTTTGAGTACGAACACTGTGGGCCTCACCTACTGGCTTCAGAATGCTGTTGAAGATAAAACACTACCACACACCCTGACAGCAAGCTTTTTGACTGAAGTTGGGAACCTCGCAAACACGTCACAGACCTTCCGTTGACTTGGCACTGGGTTGCAGGGGCGTCAGTTCTCTGTGAACCCTGCCCTGGCTTGGGGGAATAGAGCCAGAACCTTCCCGCTCAGTGATTCCTTCACAGTGAACCTGAGTGCGGGCCCAGGCTGAGCGCTGGTTCAGCGGGTGACACTGGATGATCTTTCACAAGAATGAAAAACAAAACAAAACAAAAAAAACCCTCCACAAAACTGTTCACCTTAATGCTCGCTTTGCCGGTAACTTCCACCTGAAGAACTTCATAGGTCAGTCTGGGCTCCCTGTCAGAGGAGTTGGTCAAGAGCAATATCGCAAAGACTGAGGAGAAGTCGTGTATTCTGTCCAAGTATTGTCTTAGGCAGTGCGTGAATAACAGTAGTTATTTCTCTAGATGGGTGTCTGTCAAGCTTTCCCCCCAAGAGATGTCATTTGGGGTGTCACGTCCAATTTCAGGGATGGCAGTTAACAGCCTGTAAAGTGTTCCCGGGATAACCTCTCTCAATAAGGGAAGCATGTCCTGGGCATCGACAAGTATGACCTTGTCATTGACACACACCAAGGCAGCCACTCAACAACAGCATCCATTTCCGTTCCTCTTTACAGTTCTGAGTGACAACTGTGGTCAGATGAAGGTGGAAAGGGAACGAAAACATGAAACACAGTGATTTCCAATACGTTTTTTCCTTGTCTTCAGGCGAAAAATCACGCCATTATGTCATTTTCGTGATGTGCTCATCAACAGGAGCGAAAACCTCATTTGTCATCTTTTGGTCTGATAGAAAATCAGAGTTTAGGGAATTCAGCTGGGCTGTCAGCACTCTCGCTGTCAAGAAGAACAGCCGAAGGAAGGCGGCAAGAACACGGGGCCAATGAGAGCTCTGGACCCTGATGCCATTGCTCACTGTAGAAATCCATGGAAAGATCTTGTGCTCCTTGGCATACCAACCCAATTTGCTAGAGCTGTTTATCAAGTTCCCATGCAGACAGGATGTAAATATGCCACTTAAATCTGCAAATACAATAATGAAAACTGATACTTGTAATTGTATCTGTGTGGTCCCACTGACTCAGGGCTAAATGGATTTCCAACCTAATATTGCTAAATGAATCCTCAAAAGATGTGAGGTCCATTACAGTGGAAAAGTGGCATCGCTTCTCACATCCTGTCATGATAAGGACATCTCCATCGTTTTGTATGACTGAAATATTTTTATCTGTCTCCTGGAATTGCCTTCCTCTGTTTTAACCCCATCTTTTGTGCTGGAAAATTCGTGCCAGGTGAGCGTTCCTTCCATTTGCTCTCATCTGTTCTAGTCTGAACAGCTGTTGGGCCATGCCAACGAGAGGATTCTGGATGGTGGAGAGAGACTTATGGACACTCCCCCCTCCCATCTCCAGTTCACGCATTTCCCCACAGGTGGCCTCACAGAGTTCTCTCTTACTGTAAAAGGTTCAAAGCCTAATTCAGTCACTTACCATCCTTGTGTCTGGTACATGACGGGAATCTTTGTAAATCCCACGGCTTCCTGGCCCCAGTTCAGTGCAATGCCACAATTCCAGAAACATTGTTCCAGCATTAAAAGTCATTGAAACACAAGTCTGCTGGCATTCTCTTAAATAGGCTGAAGGGACAAGACATTCATAATGGCCTTTACAACGTGTTCGCCTTTCATCTTTTCATCTCTTTCCCTTTTAATGTCTCTATCATGAGGTTTCTTTTCCCACAGCATTCCTCAAAACACTTCTGTGTCTCAGCCAACATGGATTCTCTATTCTCCTCTCTTCTTTCATTTCCAACTCAGCTCTTTAGTTTGTAGAGTGACTTGGCCTTCTCCTGCCCTGAGTCCCCAGCTTCTGCAGACCCTGGACTGCCTGAGGGAGGAAGAGCCCCTTTCTCCCCAGGGAGAGAGGGGAAAGGGAGAGTCACAGGGATTTGTTACTTAGCTTCTTCTTCTGTAATTTCCATTACACTCCTGAGCCTCAGTTTTCTCATCTGCTGAGTGGGTGTAAAGGCAACATGCGTCTCGGAGTTATTGCCAGAAGTCCATGAAAATGGAGTAGGAAAAGCCCTCCCATAGAAGGGAGCACCCACATAACTGTGCAATGAAGTTTATCTCCTTCCCCTGTTCCCAGTGAGATTTCAAAGATGTTCACCTTTTATTACTGACTCTTCTTTGTGTGAGTGATTTTTTATAGTTGCTCTTGCTTAGGATTATTTTCTGATGTAGTGACTGTCCTTAAAGCACATTATAGTCTATGGGGCGCCTGGGTGGCTCAGTTGTTTAAGCGTCTGACTTTGGCTCAGGTCATGATCTTGCATTTCTTGAGTTCGAGACCCGCATCGGACTCTGTGCTGTCAGTTGGGGAACCTGCTTCAGATCCTCTCTTTTTCTCTCTGCCCCTCCCCAACTCACTCTCTCTCTCTCAAAAATAAACATGAAAAAAAAGCATGTTATGATCTATACCATTTCATACTCTGTTTGAAAGAACAGTATTTTGTTCATTTTGCTATCCTCTATAGTACCCATCAAAATACTTTAAAATCTATTTAGTGCTCAAGAAACACTGGACCCAACTTCACCACTAGGTTATGATATAGATTGAATCCCAGTCCATTTCCTAGACATACACGTCACACCTGGAAGGACTTAGCATCACTTTGGAAACCCCAGAAAATGATTATGTACAGATAATGAATGAGAAAACCGTGTGGCATGACCACAGGGCCATTGGCTGAGACTTAGCACCACTCCTTTGAGGGAGAAGATTTCACTTTGGTTATTTTTCCAGCACCTAATGCACCCATTTGTTCCTAGGCATGCAGTACTGTAGTGAAACTTGGCAAAGATTTTTGGGATATCTTATGAAATATAAATTATTCAGATAGACAAGAGGAAAATTTTAATTCCCTTTGGAAGTTTCTAAAGTTTCAGCATAGTTACATATCCCTTTTTGATAAAGTTCAACTTTGACATTCCTTTTACCCATACAACTCTCTCTCCCCTCCTGTTAAAGCCTCACAATTCCCAAGTAAATAAAGGTTTCTAATTCACAAGTCTTGTTTGAGGGTAGCATAGACTTTCAGAGTTTTGCAAAATTCCTAATTTTGCTGTCCAAATCTATAATATGATTGTTTCTGTATATGAAAAAAATGCGCTTTGATAAACTTCATTAAAACTTCAATATATTTCTGTTCTGTACTGGCTTTTCTGTGTCTTCTCTCTTTTGCCTCTCTATTTTACCTTCTCTCCAATTTCCTCAATAGAAGGGAAGTTTTCAATACTCAGAATCTGCCCTACACTCTTTATCTCCTGTATTTTCAAGCGGTTACCACACACACACACACACACACACACACACACACACACACACACACACAACATATATATATATATGCAATTAAATGGTGAATCCCCAGAAGACACAAGACTGTCACATCTTAGGATTCGGATGAAGCAATCACAGGAAAAATGGCATTTCCCGCAGTCATTGCTGCCTCTTTTGTCAGAGAGGGAGAGAGAGAGAGAGAGAGAGAGAGCGCAATTTTGCCAGCAGACAGGAGGAGGCATTGAGAGAAATGAGTGACAATGGCTCCACTCTTCACCTCAGTCTGGGCCCCTGAAAATGAGGCTGCAAGCAAATTGGCAGGGACTTCCAGAAAGATAGACACAAATTTACTTTCTCACAGCCCTCTCTTCTCTTCACTCACTCCCATGAAAAATAAAAAGTAATAACACTTCTAGTTTCCATGATAATCTCTTTATCTAGAAAATGATCCTATGTAAAGAAAACAGTATTTAATGCCATTTTACATGTACTTTTCTGATTATATTCTTGATACACAAGTTAAAATATTAGGGAATGCAGGGAAAAATCACTTTAACCACAATATCTAATTTTTTCTAACATTTATTTATTTTTGAGAGACAGAGACAGAGTATGAGCAGGGGAGGGGCAGAGAGAGGGGGATACACAGAATCCGAAGCAGGCTCCAGGCTCTGAGTTGTCAGCGCAGAGCCCAACGTGGGGCTCGAACTCACAAACCGGGAGATCATGACCTGAGCCGAAGTTGGACGCTTAAAAGACTGAGCCACCCAGGTGCCCCTAACCACAATATCTAGAATCAGTTGTTTACTTCAAAAATTTTTTTCATGCTTATTTTTGAGAGAGAGAGAGAGTGGAGGAGGGGCAGAGAGAGAGGGAAACACAGAATCTGAAGCAGGCTCCAGGCTCTGAGCTGTCAGCACAGAGCCCAACGTGGGGCTTGAACATATTAACCGCGAGATCATGACCTGAGCCAGTCAGATGCTTAACGGACTGAGCCACCCAGGCGCCCCAGTTGTTGTTTACTTTGATATATATCCTTATGTGTTGTGTGTGCATGTGTATACACACACATGTGTATTTTGCATTAACTTGAATTTGTTTAAATTCTCACTTTAATATGAACAAATGAGGAAACAGCTTGAAATTACATTGCCATTTTCTCCCTAATACTCCTAACTGTGCTTAAGAGAAACATTTTTATAAACTGGATGCAAAGTGAGGTTTGAAGGCATATTTTCAGAGAATTAGTAATTTTGGAGTTTCTAACAGCCAGATTTTTTGAATGGTAAAAACCAAAAAAAAAAAAAAAAAAAAAAAGAACACACAGAAGGCAGCAAAGGGTAGAGAAAATGGTTGAATAATCAGCTGTGTTGTTGAAGCGGGTGGAGGGAAGAAAGAGTCAGCCTATCACATCTAAGCGCTATTCAAAGGAAAGTGTGCTCCACTTGATGGGCAGGATGCCAGGACGCAGTAATAAAGGAGCTATGTAGGACTGCAACATGGTACTCTAGAAATACATTTTCCAATTAGTCATAAGTGTTTATTCATCAAGGCATACCACAATGCTTTTGGTAACTGAGTTGTACAAGCAGCTGTAATTGGCAATTGAGAAGCATCATCGCAAATGTTTTGATGTCTAATCCCGAAATTGTTCACGCTCCACACTTCCACTGAATGGTTCCTCTGTCCGGGAGTGGTGGTGTCGATGGTGTGCCTGTGACTACAGGTTTATAGAATCATCCAGCATTACATTAGGTCCACCTCACCCGTATTGTCCATGTTTCCTTGAGGAAAAAGGAAGAGACATTGAAGCAGATTAAAAAAGTCTCCTTTTAGCAAGGTTGCTGGATATTTTCAGTGCAAAGGGAAGCTGATAGGATGGCCAACTTAAAAGTATTTTTCCAGAGCATCAGAGTACAAGCGTCCACACGTCAGAAGCCCTTACTTCCCACAAGTCCCAGCAAGATCAGCTGGATGGGGCTGCAGATCAGCGTGGAGAGCTGGAGAGCCCGGATGACATTCACATCATATCACATTTGCTTTCTGGCCATTAATCTAGAACAATTTTTAAGCTAGATTAAAAGCTCCAATGAAAAGAAGTCCACAGGATGTTGCCTGACCTTTAAAAAGAAAATCATCAGGACTGACAGGCTTTTGAATTAAAAAAAAAAAGTTGGTTTTTTTTTTTTTTTTGCACTTATTAGTAGCACAGAGCTGCAAATATTACTTAAAAGAGTCTCTTCCCTTTACTCTCCAGTTTTCAGGTACTTAGTATGAGAAGCTTGTGACAATTAAATCAATTTCCACTGGAGTCCCCAGAGGTGGGGCTCACCCCAGCTTTCTCAAGGAGACTTCTTGCACTAATAAGGAGCCAGCAATTTACCGGGGAGGATGCAGCAAAGTAGAAGAATGAAATTTCAGGTCAAAGAAAAACTTTGTAGCAGAATTACCACTTCTTACAGACTGAAGATCAAGCTTCTACTAGAGTCTTATATATAATGGGAAGAAGAGGGTAGCCAGATTTAGGCCTTGAAAATAGCTTTCTGATAACACTGTTTGACTCACGCAACAAGAGCTGTTATTAAAACAATGTTTTACTTCCCCCTTGCTCCAAGTTTAAAATGTACTTTTCATTTCCAGAGGTGAAAAAGGAGCCCACTGATTTGGGTGCATATGGAGAGTTATAGATACAATAATAGCCTGAGCATTCATTTCACAATTATGGAAGCAAAAGCTAAATAAAACACCACCCCAATGCCCTTTGCCTGTGTTCAATCCCGGTAATTAGAATATGAAGCTGCTCTGAGACCACAGACCATCGTCCTCCTCTTCCTCTCTTTACTGTTCAAGCACAGCCGGACCAAGGACCCCCATGCCCAACCTCTTCATCACCAGGCATCCTAATCTGCAGATAGAGCCGTCCAATACCTTCTCGCCAGCACTACCGGCCACCTTTGATGTGTTCAGCACATGCTGTAGAACCAACAGGCAAAGGATTAAGAGGTGGGGTGGACCTTCCTCCTGGGCCACCTGGCCTTGGAGCTTATCAGAAAGCGTCAGAGCCACCTGCCCAGCTCGCCAGGCTGCCTTCCCGTGAAGCAGCGGGGGCCCTGCACTGGACAGTGTAAGCAGATGGTGAAGAGAGCACGCATCAGAGGCGGTCTGAATAGCTAAGGTAAAAGGGCAAGCCTGGGCTGTGGCGGGAAAGAGTTTGAGAAAGCTGAGGTCCTGGCAGCCAGGGAAGGTTCTCAGAGACTGTTACCCTGAGCACTCTTGGAAATCTCCCGAGGCCTCCCGAGTCAACACATTCTGGCCCAATGACTAGGTTAGCACTGCTCTGTATCACTACCTCCGCTGGGTTAGGGCCCTCATCAGCTCAGGCCAGTCACTTGCAGAGCGTCTGCTGTTAGGGTTACGTTTTTGTTTGTTTGCATGCACTGGGATACGAACCACCTGGAGACTCCAAGCAGGGCTGGCCGTGTGGGTATGCGACCTGTGCATTCTCATGGGGGCCCCATGCTCAGAGAGGCTTGCTCTTGCTCTAATGCTCTGCTGTTGCCATCTGGAAGTTCTTAATCATTTTCATACAAGGGGACTTACATTTTCATTTGGCACCGGGCCCGTAAATTAGGTAGCCAGTCCTAACTGTAAGCCTGTGTCCCAGGCTGCCACTTGATCTGCTCTACCTAGAGGTTGGCTACAACCTGCTCAGGAGAGGGAAACTGCTGGATTTAAAGCAGCACAGAAGCTCTCCTTGAAATAGAGTAGCCATCAAAAACTGGTGTAGAGTTTTCATGAGATGTGCCCAGGCCTCTCATGCAGAACAAGAGAAACAAAGAAAGGCTGCTCATCAAGATAATTGGGATCCATTGATTCAAAGGTCAAGACAGCCTTGCTAATTAATTGGGTAAATGTTGTTTTTCTTTACCCCTCCATATGGATTTAGATTTCACTCTCAGAGGAAAAATCAAGATTTGTCCTTGGGAGTTGAGATTGCTTTAATAGGTTGACTAAATAAGCGGCCAGTAGGCCTAGAGCTCAAGGGAATGTTAGAAAGGATTTGAGGGTGTACAGAGAGCTCGACCTCCAGAACAGGAGCCTTTTCCCATGGCCACAAGACTGGAATACAAGAGCAGCAAAGCCACAAGAATAACCCCAGGGCACCACTCAGGACAGAAATGGTCACAGACTTAGGACATTGTTCAGGGGGTAGGACCTAGTGGTTGAGAGCTTTTAAAAGGTGGCTTCCCTGAGGTTGGAAAGCAAGCGCAAGTTAGTTGAAATGTCATCCTTTATCATTTCTTCTAGAACCACCCTGGCTCTTCAGTAGAAGTTTGTCGAAGCATGCAGTGTCTGCTCTATAGTTACAGGGAGGCTGATGGGTCGTGCGCGCGGTAGGGAAGGGGTTGGGCTGACGGGGCGGTCTAACCTCGTCTCTTTCTGACCTGCGAGACAGCGTGTTCACTCATCCAAGGACCTATGGCTCTAAGCTCCAAGAGATTGTGGTGGACTTGGAGATTCTGTTAGTGCTCCATGAGCTGGAGGTCAATTCCAAAGAGGACTTACACAAAAGAAACAGTAAAACAAATCATCACCACTCCTGTATATCAGCTGGAGAATACTGTTCCCCAAAAGGGGAAGAGGAATCCTGGTGAATGCCTGGATTATACAATCTATCTAGAAGGACTAAAGATCCCTCACCAAAGCTCTTCCTCATTTGTATAACTTGTAAGTCAAAAGCTTCACTATGTGTAAAGCACGAAATGCTATGTGCTATCGATATAACGTTTATAGCTATATAAGAGTCATAGGTGTTGGACATACCTTGGAATAATGGAGTGAACTCAATAAAACAAGGTGATGTTTTGCTATTTAATAACATTTATAATTGTTATCGTACTGAGTGTTGATTAGGGCCTGATAGCAAGTGGCTCACATATGACTGAAATTAATGTTTCTTTTACAAAGTCAAATCCAGTTTTCAGTTTTTCTTCTTCCACCCGGCTCATTAATATTATTAACAAAAGGCACTGGGTTTGCTCATTGGTCCCCAGATTTGCCCATCTCTGTCCTTCTCTTGACTCTGAGTCTGGCCCCTGTGGGCTCCATCTTTGGTGCTCCCTTGCAGGCCAGCTTCTGGTTGGATCTGGACAATGACGGGCACCAGTGAATCAGAGGGCAGGAAGAGAGAGGCTAGGGGTTCTCTGGCTTGTTCAACCCCATCTTCCTCATCCCCTTCTCTCTGTCAGAAGCTGGATCTTTTGGTGAGCACAGTGCCGACCAAGGCTCTGTTTTCAGGGGCTCTGGTTGCCCGAATTCCTTCCTCTGTCCTTTCAACCCTGGGTCTTAATGTCCTTTTAGCCCCAGGTCAGCTGCTGGTAGCCTCCTCTTGGTGCACTCCCTTCACGTTACCTGCACCCCTGCAATTGTCCTTTCCTAAATCCTCTTCTTCTGAGCCCAGGTGCACTTTGCCCAACCCTAGGAAGGCACAGATGCATGAGTCACACAGGCTTATCCTCCTCTGTCTCACTCCCTTGGTTGAATGCACACAAAGTTCTCGAATCCACTCTGCGACACCTGGGATCCTATCTGACCAGTCCCACACCCTCCCTCACCACCATCTCACGTGCACAGACTGCTGAGGTTTCCCGAGAGTTTTCTCCCGCCTCCGGATCTTTCCCCTTCCATCCTATCCCAGTTCTAACCTTCACACTTCACCATTATCTGTGCAGCAAATTCCCAGAGCCAATGATGGCATGCGGGACTGAGTGTGAAGTAAGGAGCTGTGTGCTCATGGGCTACGTCTGGCAGAGAGTAGCGATGCCATCGCTCCAGGGGTTCACACTCTCTCACCTCCTAGCGACAGGTCTCCAGAACCTATCCCTAGAACAACCTTGTAATCTCCTCCAGGGAGGAAGCCCGAAGGTGGGAAAAGAGGAGGGCAGAGCCTATGGTTTGCCTCGCCCCGGGTGCTCTGCACAGACTTATTTCTCCCATCTCCACCTTTGCAATTATTACAGCTTTTGTGGACCTTGGTCACTCCTGTCATCAAGGGACCTTCTTTGGCATATGTGTCCCGCATCCCGTCTCTGTATCCCCAGGATCCAGCAGCAGTACTTGGCTCACGACGCTTGCTGCGTTAACTGTTAAAACACGTATTCTGTCAAGACTTTTAATGATTCATTTGGGAGAAGAGATGTTGCCATATTCCTCATAAAGGAGGAAGTCAACACTGAAGATGAACAACGAAAAGGGAGGAACCTGGGATCGTCAAACCCAACCCGCTTCATTGTTTTGTTTACTTACCTCTGACTCATCAAAGCAGAGAAGGGTAGCGAATTATTATGGATTTTGAATAGGTCTACATTTGTGTGTCATGGAGGGAATACTGTAGACGATGTGTGCTTGAGCCTTCTGTAAAGCTGGAGATCTATGGGCAGTGCTATGGTGTCGCTGCAGGAGAAGTACAAAGACCAGGCAACAGGTCAGCAACCCTGGGTCCGGCGTCTGGTCCTGCCACCCCCCAGCCATCTGACTTGGAAAAACATCACCGAACTTTTATCTACCTTTCGCTTTGAAGCTGTACAATAGAGATTATAGTATCTACTCTGCATCCTTCCTCCTACTATTGGGAGAGTCATGAAATAACGCAGGAGAGTTTCTCCGACTGAACAGCGTGAGACAAAGGTGAAGCCCCAGAATCCGCATCTACGCCCCGATTTGCTGAAGCCTGGAGAGGCTCAGGCCACGAGATGCACTATCCCCAGAAGTGTGTGTGCACCGAGGAGCAGGCAGGTGTGCTGATCTCATTCCAGCAGTTAATTGCACGCACTCTGGAGGCCCCTGACCGTTTCCAGCCTCACTTTGGAGGCAGTAGATTACTAGGGAATTGTGTTCCTGCCCATGCAGATTCCTTCTTGCTCCCCAGAGCTGTTCTTCTCTGTTTTCCCCTCAGTGTGATTACTCACTAATCCCTTTCCCTTCTCACATTTACTTTTGACCGGACCCATGTGTTTGACTCCAGAATGACTCCTGTGGATGCAGGTTTGGACTCAAAACATTTGGTTGGAAAGTCACTCCAGGCTTCTGCCATGAGGGATTCTTGTAGTTTCCAAGAACATTCTCTTGTAACCATCAAAATGTCTTAGGTCAGAACGTTTTCATACTGCGGCTGTGTGTGTGTGTGTGTGTGTGTGTCCACAGACTGGTTGTACTTAGTGGAAAGAAGGCTCATGGGCCAAAAACCTATTTGGGTTTGTTTGGATGAGTAAGAAATGATGGGAATTCAGAGTGTATAAGATTATAAATATTACAGAGGTTATTCAAAATCTCATTTACTTTAGTCTGACTGCCTCTTTACTCTACATATTTAAATTCCATTTGCAGCCACCGACCCTGATACTCTTAAAGAAAATAACAACAAACAAGCTACTGCTAAGGGAAATGGAAATTGGTTTGTTTGCTTCTTCACTCTCCTGGGCAGTGAAAACACAAGCAATTGTTATTCTGAGGGTCTCATTGAATATACAAAATCTTTGTCTTTCTTAGGAGTTGCTTTAAAGGTTAACCACTTTCTAAAGAGTTCTTTGTGTCTAGAAACCAATTTTGGGCTCCTTTTGTCCAGCTACAAAGTTCTTATAAACTTGTGAAAGTTTCCTACACAAACACGTTTGCACTCATTTAGAAAATGGAGAAAACAGTTGGCCTTGGGAAAATCTGTTTGTTCCTCTTTGACATTTACAAAGTCTTCATAGGGTATTGGGAGCTGCTTCAGCTTCTAGAAGCCCACTTCCACTGGAGGTATGTTTGAGGGGACAGGGGGTCAGAATTCTGAGACATGGATACCCTCGTCCTGGCCTGGAACTTGTGCACACGCAGCAGTGATCATGCCTGTGGGAATCTGTGCTCAAGATGTGAACTCTATGCTCATCCCACCGAATTTCCAGGTCCCAAGCCCCTTCCTTCCTGGATAATTCTTTTCTAGCAGTGCATTTCATGCGCTCAGAAATGTCTCTTCTCATGTGAATTCCTACTCAATTTCTATTCACTTTTTACTATAATGATGGTGTACAAGCCAAGACGGTATGCTTGGGCTGCCCTCAAAGAGAGATGTATAATGCCCATGGTCCCCGATCTAAGTTGGGGCCATAAATGAGCAATACCTTGGCAGTGTGGATGTCTTCCACCTTTCCCCTGGATGAGAAAATATCACGTCTAAAATCCAAAAGCTTAAAGTACCAAAAAATTTAATATTTTCATACATATGATCCCTAGTTTCAAAAAAGTTTCTTTTAAATATGGGATCAGTCATTGGACATTTAAAATGTCCATTGAGGGGCACATGGGTGGCTCAGTCGGCAAGGTGTCCAATTCTTGATTTCAGCTCAGGTCCTGATCTCACAGTCGTGAGTTTGAGCCCTACATTGGGATCCACAATGGGCATGGAGCCTGCTTAGGATTGTTTCTCTCCCTTTCTTTCTGCCCCTCACCCATGTGCATATGCATGTGTGCACACACACTCTTTCTCAAAACAAAAAAAAAGAAAAGAAAATGGGATTTGATGTATAGACATTTCATTCAACAATGTGTGAAGGGAGGAACACCTACACTGCGATATTTCAATTTAGAGACAAGGCTCATACTAAATAGTTACCAACCACTTGCCAACCACCAACAATGGTCAATTGCTTGAAGTTGGATTTGCCTTTTTGTAAAATGTTTTCTCAACAATTCAAAAGGAATCCTCTTCTGCCCTGCCTCCCAATATGGAGACTCTTTCTATTTAGTCATAATACAGGCACTTTCTCTTGCCTGAATGATTCATCAAAAATTTTTTTAAAGGTCTAAAATGCAGGTATTTGGGCTTCCTGCCTATTTTTCTATTGTGTTTGTTCTTAATCTCTCACAACTCAATGATACAGACTGCAATTGTAAGTCTAGCCCATATAGGCTGTAATTGTTCAACAAAGGGGGACCTCGGTGAGGTCACAACAGTATTTGAAAGCCATTACAGCAAAGCAGGTTGGGCTGGTGCAGCACTAGTCATACATTGCCCTGCTAATTGGGAGGCACAGATGTGGGTACAGAACGAGAAGCTTCCTTGGACCGAGTGAAAAGCAAGCTGGTCTAATTAGCTGGGGGCTTGTGAAGAACAGACAGGGCTGGTGCTGGAGCACCCATGGTCCACGGCCAAAAAGATGGCCTGAGGTCAGCCGCTGGCTATGCCATGATCCTTGGTTCCATTGGACTTAAAAGAAAAAAGTCCTAAGTGTGAAAACCCAGCTAAGGCTTGGAGCCTCGGCAACCTGAATTTGCTCTCTCAAAGAAAGGTAAGTATGCATGACGAATAGCACATCTCCAATGTAGCCGCCGAAAGATAAACTTGCAACTGCACAATTCATTAAAGTCAATATGCATAACCATGACACTATCCTAACTGTATCAGAAATGATACACGTGGCTTCTTTCTAATTCTCTTAGAACCACAATTCTAAGCATCAAATCCTCATGTGATAGTGTTCAAAGGCAAGAAGAAAGGGGTGTGGGACACCAACTTCTCCCTACCCCCACCCCATCTCAGTGGCTAGAATTGCATCAGATTCCTACCCCTAAACCAACCACTGGGAAAGGGGAAGGACACACAGGAGAGGCTGAGATCAGCCACTGTTCATGTGGGGAGGCAGGAGCAGGGCAGAGGGGATCCACTTTTCTGGAAAACATCGCCAATGCTATCTGACTGTAATTAGGGTTCTAAGTTTTATCCAGTCCCCACAGGATACAAAAGAACAATCACAAGCTACTGAAAACAGAGCCTCCTAAACTAAATGGAAGCAATATAGCTTGGGAGATAAATGCTAAATTGGAGAGCTGTTGCTTTGGGTTGCTTTGTCAAATGACTCACTCCCTGCTATGTGTCCTTGGGCAGCTCTCAATGGATCCAAGCCCCAGTATGTGCTTCTATCAAAGGAGAATAGTATCATTTACCACCTTCTAGTCTCACAGTTGGGTTGTATGATGATTAAAAGGAGCCTCATAAGGCCTATGAATTTCTCAGATTAAAGTATAAAGTGCCGAGTTTTCTAGGGATGACACAAATGTCAAGTCACTGAGCACAAAACCAACATCAGCTTGCCTCTCTAAGTGGCTTGGAAGCCATACCACCTAAAGATGGGCTCCCCTTTGACAACTCTGATCTGAATCCCTCTGGCTATTAGCCTCCTTTCTCAGCTCTTCTCTGGGACACTTGTGCTATCATTTTTGCCCCATATCCTACATCCCCCAAAGCTAGGAAACCAAGGGAATGAGTAATGGGTCAGGGTTAAGAGGAGGAGTGTGGTGGGTATTGTAAGAAGAGGGAAAAGAGGGGAGCTAAGCAGATATACTCTGGTTTCAATTCACAAATTTCAAACCCTACTCAAGTCCACTGTTTTACTATTTAAACTAGACACTTAAATGCTTTCATGAGGCCTAAGACTGACATGTTCTGGTCACTTGATGGTAGGGCCCCTTGTATTGAGGGTTTTGAGCCAGTCTGCAGTGGTTTCCAAAGGGCTATGTCCAAATGGAGAAGACAGTGCACAGATAAGCTTGTCCTGTGCATCTTACACATATCAGTCCTCAGTGTTTTAAGACAGTCCTGTTAAAGATGCAAATAGAGAAAACACATTGTTGCTATATTTATTTTCACCTCTTCCCCAAAACAAATGGAAGTGGCTTACATTTTAAGATATAGGAAGTATTTTTTTTTTTAAAAACGAGAGCTTGGAAATGATTTAGAGCAAAGACCCATCAGATGGTGATTCTAAAATGAAGTAGATAAGTACAAAACTCCACAGCTTAAGACAAAGGAAAACCTGATGGGTTATAGAATTCTCTGTATCTAATTTGTTACTGTCTTTCATTTGGTCCCCTTTCTCTCCCTCTGTTTCTGGGTGTTTCTGAAAAACAACCTTTTGCCTGGATAGTTAAACTGAGAGTTGTCATTCAATTCTAAAAGGATTGAATCCTGTATCTTAAATTATTCTTGGAATTAAGTATAGCACTTGTTGATTTATTAGCTAGTCAATTATGCTGTTGCTTACAGAAGGGATATCTTGGAATGACAAAGAAGACAATACATTTCACCCTGGCTTTGCAGAAGATGCAATGATGTTTTCCATGTTAGTGTTTCTTAAGAAAAACATGTTTTTGAAAAAGCAGATGGTATATCACTGAAGGAAAATATTTCCATGGGACGCTAAGAGAAAGAACCAACTATTAAATGTATAAATTACATTTCAGCTTGCATCTCTATGCCTAAAGCTTATTGTCCATCTGTAAAAGTTCCCAGTCTGCCTTTGGACATCGTGTTTTTCAGTTAGCCAAAGCTGGCACCTCTTCTCTCGTTGGTAAATAATGCTTCTCAGGCTGATTATGGTAGCGAGCCGTCTCTTCACTCACAGAGGTGATCTGGCTTATTGGAAAGAATGGAAGCTCTAGACCTAGGTGGTCATGGGTTCAAATCTTACCACTGAGGAGCAGGAACCTTAGGAGGTTACTTTGCTGTTCTTATCCTCAGTTCTGTCTTAGGTGAAACAGGGATAGTGTCACTTATTGGATATTTTGTGGCCTCCTCTCCCTCAGCCACCAAGCCAGGCCCTTTACTGGTGGTTCGTCAGTGGCCATACACCTGCCTTCCTCCTGCCACTCCTTCAGCCCCGCTTTGCCTCTCCCTCAACTGTACACAGCCTTCCCTCTGATCTCCCCGCTCCTAGTTTTATCCTCCTCCATTTCATTCTCCAAACGAACTTGCTCAAACGCAAACTGTCTCGTGTCACTACTAAATATGCTTTCCAATTTGACATTGTCCTGGGACAAACCCCTTTTCGTAGACCGTAAGGCCCTTCTTAACCTAGCCCCGACTAGACTCTCTTGCCTCTCTCACCAATCCCAGTTGGTTCCATGTTTTGGCCACAGTGAACTGTCTCTTATTCAGGGAGCCCATCAGGCTCTGTCTCCTCTTTGAACCTTGGTGCTGATTTCTCGCTCAGCTTACAGCACCCCTCCTCCTTGGCCTCTGCTGGGCTCTCACTGTTCAGAGGCCCTGTTCAGACGTCCCCTCGGCTTCCCCTTCCCCAAGCCCAGCACTGCCTCTAAGTCCAATGAGAAAGTTTTTCTTCTGTGAGCTTCCTTAGCTCCCTGCCAAGTCATGAGCCTATCTGCTTCTTGTCTCTCCCACTGGCCATGCGTTCTGGGTGAGGAGGCCACATTTTCCCATCACGATATCTTCAGGGTACACGTCACTGCCTTGTAGAAGTTGCTTAATAAATAGAAGTGAAAATGTGAACTAATGAATATCTTTCAGGGTTTTTGTGTGGATTAAATGGGATACAATGGGAAAGGGCCTGGAAACATCTCAAGCACTCAGTAAACGGTAATCCTTATTGTTATTATTGCTACCAATACCACAACCACTTGGGACTGTACTAATTTTAGAAATGATTGCAGGAGCGCCTGGGTGGCTCAGTCAGTTAAGTGTCTGACTTTGGCTCAGGTCACGATCTCGCGGTATGTGGGTTTGAGCCCCGTGTCGGGCTCTGTGCTGACAGCTCAAAGCCTGGAGTTTGCTTCGGATTCTGTGTCTCCGTCTCTCTCTGCCCCCCCCCCCCACTTGTGCTCTCTCTTTCTCAAAAATAAATATTAAAAAGAAGAGAAAGGACTGTGTCCTTTGCCTATGGAAGCCCATGTGCAAACGTCTCAAGGGCTTTTGACATTTGCAACTCCAGAAATATGATGAAAATCTACCACAGCAGTAGTTTTGTTGGGTCTTTGTAAAAATGTGCCCCTACCTGCACCTCCGTTATTTTCTGGTTCGAGTGCCTCTTGCAACCTTTCACAAATAAGTGGGTTTAGTCATTGGAACATGCACTTTTGCCAGGTGGCTCACTTCTCTGTAACCCCTTGTGTCCCTGCTCAACAGAGGCTAGTAATTACCATAGCAACTGCAGCATGTGGTGCCTACGCGCGCTCTCAGAAACAAAGCGTTTGCCTGAAAAAAATTGTGCACACACATTAATCTGTAACATGAAATTCCATTTCATGGTATTTATGAAGGGAAATCATGCCTGCAAATGAGCAGACTACCTTCCTCACTGGCCTGGGGACTCCCACCCCTGTCCTCCTGTTTGCCCCACCCCCACGGCACTCCCCAGGCACATACTGATTCATTTTAAAAGTGAAATTTTTGTGCAATGGGGGAAAAAAAAAGATGGGAAGGATTTGGTTTCAGTGGGAAGGTACAAAGGTCAGAGAGAGAGTGCAGAGCTCCATATAGCAGTTGTTCCTGTCTGAGTGATGATTAGACTACCAAGGGGATTTATTAAAATGGAGCCCATTGCTGCTATGCTGAATGAGGCTCTCCATAAATTCTGTGTGAGCCTGTCCGTGGCTAAGCCCGTATGTAATGCTTAAATACAGAGCCTGCATTTGCGTGCTGGTCTGTGCAGCCCGAGCCACGTGCACCCCCCACCCCTCACAAGGCACTGGGTGCACTTACCTACATGCTCCAGCCCAATCTAGAACCCGGGCTTGGAAATGAAACGCTGTGCGTGCGTCCCCAGCAAATGGAGAATTCCCATTCTCATCCAGGGTGTGTGTGTGTGTGTGTGTGTGTTTCCAGCACATTATCAGTGTGGCGGAATCAGACGTGATAGAACCACGTGTTCTGGCTCTCCATCTGCTGGGGAATGGGAAGGGGAAGGACAGTTTGGCTAAAGCAATTTAGGCCTGTGTGGCTCCATGACCTCCGTCCCCTGTCCTTTTAAAAACCAGAAGGAGGGGAATATGGGCAAGGGCATGTTCAATGCACAGAGAGCTCTCAATGTCATTAGTCATAATCAAAGGGCAGGCAACAGAGGGTGATCTCTTTCCGGCCTGCCTCTTCAAGTCACCTGAAGAGAGAGGAAAACCTGGGGAGAGACTCCACTGCAACTAGACCTTTGGTCAGTTGTTTAAACCTAGTCAGTTGGAAGCCTCTTTATGAGTTCTCTGGTTGAAACTCTGACTTTTTTATTTTTTAAATTGCTTTGGTCTGAGGAAAAACTAATACATTCCAGGCAAAGGCTTGCCGGGGCCCAGAACAATCTAAACCCTTCACTGTGTTAGGCAGGAATTCGGTTAGACAGCCTTCTCTAATAACATGGGCACGTCCTCTCAGCAAATGGAGCCCCAGAAGAACCGAGGGCAGGGCCAGAGGGCAAGAGGGAGGGTGGGTGTTTGGGGGTGAGGGGTGGGCAGACATAGGCTCATCCGCTTTAAGCAAGTATTCGATGACATGCTCTAAATGTACTCTTTACATGGGAATTTACAAGTAGGTACTGACACAGGCACAAGATCACCGCCAGTCCTTTATCAACAAGTCGGAGAAGTCCGCGGAAGACAGGCAGCTGCCTGGGACGCCGCTGCCTTGGGCTTCCTGGCCCGAGGTGTCCGGAGACAGGCGAGGGATGAGACTCCCCTTTGTTCGGCGCCCGGAGCCGCTCGCCCCTCCCGAGGCCGCGCCCGAGGCGCCACTAGAGGGCGCCTTCCTCCCAGCCGCAGCCGGCTCCGAGCGGCCAACCTGCCTCTGAAGGAGAGCGCCGGCCTCCGAAGTGAGAAGCGTGGGGGGGGAAATCAGTGACGTGGGGAATTATTATGCGCAGTTCATTTCCTTGTAATTTAACTCTCAGAGTAACAAAAGCATAATGTATAGCCTAGTTTTCGGGTCTGATTTACAACAACTTAAACTAAAAGATGATTTCTGCCTCGCCCCACCCCCTTTCTGGTCCCTTCTGCTGATATCAGCAGCTGAGAATTTTGTATTGCATCATGCCACCACATCCTCCCTACAGCACAGATCCAGGAAGGGAAAAATATGGAACAGGGTCCCCGCGAACAGACCCGGATGCAAATTGTCACTTTTTTGTTTCAAATCCCGTTGGAGCCTTGTTGTCTGTTTTTAAAACTTCACGTTCTTATTACGATGGTTTGGTTAGCATCCTCCACTGCTTTTAAACATTGTGAAGTCTAAATGGGGCAAAGGGCTTCTGTCCCGAAAGGGTCGCAGTGTCAGGTTCAAACCCAGAGGTGAAAGGAGCGAGCTCCAGGTGCTGGGTTCCCGGCTGACTCACTCCTCCACCCTCCCTGAGACGCCAGGCTGCTTGATCTATCCTTCCTCAGGCTCCTTGAGCACTTACTGACTCTAGCAGCAATTTAGCGTTTTGTAGCTGTTGTCTTGTTCTCTAATTGCTTCATATGTGCACTATTTTTCTCCCTAAGGAAGCGGAAATAACATTTTTTTGAGTGCCTACTTTGTCTAAAGCTCTTTGCTAAGGGTTTTCCATGTAATTTCCTTTAGTCTTTGTAATAACTCTGTGGCTTAGATGCATCTGATTTCTTTTTACAGATGACGAAACTGAGTCAGAGAGGTTGAGTAACTTACCCAAGGTACTGGAAATAAGAGGGGGGGATTCAGACACAGGTAAATCTTTCTGTTATGTCATTCTCAGGCCACACTGATTGTAAACTGACTGTCTCACTCTTACACAATTGTAACACCAAGTGTAGTGGTGCTGTTCTCTCTCTCTCTCTCTCTCCTGTTTATTACAGTCCCATTTCTTTGAATATGTGCTATTGTTATTCCTTAGCTGGACCTTTTAGTCCAAGGGAAGGAGGGGACTACATGTTAGTCCAGAGACTGATTGTGAAATGTCAGCGCTGGAGATTATCTGATGGGGTCCAACCAGCTATCAAAGCAGAGAATAAGTGGAGTAATGTGAACCTGGGTCTCACTCCAGCTCGGTGTTTTCTCCATGCCATTGTCTTGTTTCCCCTTTGTGCTGCCTGATTTGGGTTAGTTTGGTTTTATCTTAGATTTGAGTGATTTCAGACTCCAACTCTACCCCCACCCCAAATATTGGAGGGAAGTTCAGTTAGGAGGAAGAAAAATAGACTTGGTTGTGGAAAAAGAATAAATTGACTAAGGATAGGGGGAAATCAATGGATCTTAAAGCCCTTAAGGCGTGTGCCACGTTCGATGTATTTGGGAACAGCAAGTAGTTGATGAAGGGGCCTGAGTCAAAGTGTGTGTGCTGATATAAAAGAAAAATTCTTTCCATCTGTTGATTGGGATCGGCAAGTGAGTAATAAACTGGCACCCATAAAGTAATAAGAGCTTTTTAATAACTATCTGGCACCTTCCAGAACTCTCAGAGCACTGGACCACTACAAAACAACCCAAGCAAGTTAATAAGATAAAGGCATCGAATAAAGTCATTGAGGAGGTGGTCTCTAAAGACCCAGTGGAACCTACAAACCAGGAGGCTCTGGTGGATTCCGGCCTTCAGGAAGGGAACTTGGGGGACAGACGAATGCTGATTTCTAACCTCCGAGACCACATTAGTAAAACATATGGAACCAATCAGAGAATTATGGTCCCTATAGGGCGGTTTTAAGAACTCAGAATTTTACCACATTTTAGGGCTAAAGATACAAAAAAGGGAAACCTCTTACACGTCTTGGGGGTTTGAATGTTAAGTTCACCAAGAGGGAAATTCTGCCATGTGTGACATGGATGGATCTGGAGGGCATTATGCTAAGAGAAATAAGCCAGTCACAGAAAAACAAATACTGCCCAGCTCCACTTACACGAGATATCTAAAGTAGTTAAATGTATAGAATCCACAGTGGAATGTGTTCACCAGGGGCTGCTGGGAGGGGGAAATGGGGAGCTACTGGCCAATGGGCATGAAGTTTCCGTGAAATAAGATGGATAAGCTCTAAAGGTGTGATGTGCCATATTGTGCGTCTAGTTAATAATACTGTATTGTACACTTAAAGATTCACTAAGGGGGAGCCCCTGGGGGGCTCAGTTGGTTGAGTGTCCGACTCTTGATTTCGGCTCAGGTCTTGATCTCACATTTCGTGAGATTGAGCCCTGTGTTGGGCTCCCCGCTGACAGTGTGGAGCCTGCTTGGAATTCTTTCTCTCTCCGTCTTTCTCTGCCCCTCCCCTACTTATACTCTCTCTCCAAATAAATAAATAAACTTAAAAAACGTTGCTTCATGGGTAGGTCTCATGCTAAGTGTTCTTAGCACAATGAAATACTTTTTTTTTTTTTTTTAAGAAAGAAGAGAAGGGTGCCTGGGTGGCCCAGTCGGTTAAGTGTCTGACTTCAGTTCAGGTCATGATCTCATGGTTCATGGGTTCAAGCCCCACATCAGGCTCTGTGCTGACAGCTTAGATTCTGTGTCTCCCTCTCTCTCTCTCTCTCTGCCCCTCCTCTGCTCACGCTTTGTCTCTCTCAAAAATGAATAAATGTTAAAAAAATTTTAAAAAGAATGAAGAGACAATTATATGTGAAGTTCATGAGCTACTGTGCATGTTCTCCTGACTTACTTGGTGTTTTAAGAACCTCTGAGGGGGAGGTAGCTCAAAAGGTTTCTGGGACCAGGATGCCAACCTATAGGAGCTTGTCTAGTTGACTGGGAGGTATGGCATAGGGATGAGAGGCTCACAGAAATCAGACTGTAAGCTGGGGATGGTGTGCAGGGTGTGGGCTCTGGGGGATCCAGACAGAATTTATTTTAAGGGAAGAAAAGGTTGGAATCTGGAAGGGACCTGAAGGTTGGAGAGGTGTGCTGATTTCAAGAACAGCTTGAATGGATGCTCCTGAGCCTGCTCCGATCCACTCGTTCTAAGGAAAAATGGACATCCTTAGGAGGATATTGTCCGGTGTCACCAGGCTCGTGAGATTTGAGCACAGCTCCAATCAGGCTCAAGCAGAAAGGCCTACCTCCCTTCATGCTGGACTGCTGATGCTGGGGACTGAGGACAGGCAGGCTGCCTCAGCCCCCATGCCCAGCAGCCAGTGAGCTGCAGCAGCAGCCAGACAAATGACTGGCAGGTGGCAGTGAGGGTGTAGGGGAGCGGTGAGGAGGGCATTCCGGCAGCAGAGGGCAGCTGTGGCCGGGCTGATGCCTGAGTGCATAAGGTGACACTCCCAGGGCCCCAGCAATACTTGCTTGGCAGAGGAGGAGACCTTGGACGTGGGAGTCCTATGTATGCTGGTAGGGGCAAGGAAGCAGACAGCTGCTTCGTGTTCTCAAACTGCTGAAGGCTTGGGGGCCTCCAAGGAACCTTTTCAACATCTAGGGCAGACTTAATATGAAATGACTGTGAGATTTCTTCCATTTCTTTCTCGTCTCTAGAAGGCTTATGTATGGGGACCTTATCCTAATTCGTCGGTGAAGTATTAAGGCTCAATCTACCATCCTGTTTTAAAACAAGTTTCGCTAAAGCAAAAGTAGAGTCATTTACACGTTAAAAAAAAAATTCCCCGAGGGGTTGATTTAAAAAAAAATGCTTTCTTCCCAGAGCTATTTCCCTCACCTCCGCTATAAGCCACTATGAATCCAACCTGATGAGGTTCTGGAAATTTTGCCCTCACTGTCCTACCGTAGGGCTCTTGCACCTGCTATGCCCTCATCCAGGGAGAGAACGATCCAGGTAGTCCGAATGTCTGGTTGTCTTGGGATCATTGCTCAAAGGTCACTTTCTTAGTGAGATCTTCCTAGCATTCATCACCCCAATACACGTTTTGCTTATAATTTGTTTATTGTCTGTCTCCGGTACTAGAAGGACAGAGACATTTTTCAGTCCTGTTCACTGGTATTATCTGCAGAGCCATGGAGGATTGCCTGGCACAGAATAGGTCCTTACATATTTGTGTGAACATATATTAAAATGTCACACTTTTCATTAATATTTCTGCCACTCAACAGTGCTGGGCTTGAAAGAGGCATTTTATTTTCTCAGCCTCTGTCTTACTATATCTAAGAATTCTTTCTTGCTATATTTAACTCTGGGTAAAGAAAAAAAGGATGTCTAAAGGAATAAGAAACATGCCTTATCAAAAAGCAAATGAAGGCGCACAAAGCCAGCGAGGCAACAAAAGCAAAGAAAGATAATTCGGTCCTGGGAAGCTAAAGTGATAATATAACAATAACAATAATAACAGTAATAGTGATAGCTGTTAGCGGGCACCACCTGCAGGCTTGGGCTTCATTTCCCAGACATGTAATTAGTATCACAGAATTGTCTTTCAGGAGCTTAGAATTCCTGTGACCTTATTGGGGCAGGGGGTGGGGAACCATGAAGAAACTGACAGGGTGATACAGAATAACAGGAAGTAGGAGTAGCAACAGGGAAGGAGGTGGGGAAAGAGGAGGCAAGTAGAAGGAGCCGGGCCAACATCCGGGCTGCTCCCCACCCCAGCCCAGGCAGCCGCCCCCGAAACATTCCCTTTGCAACCACCGCTGCTTCTGCCCTCTGTTCCAGGATCAATCAGGGCTCAGGTAGGTTTCTCTTCCCTCCCCGTGTCAAGCGTTTATACAATCACCTGCTACCCCTCCCTGGGAAATTAATGACGAATAAGGCATTTTTGAAAATTGCTCCAGACACCATGTTATAATGCTTTAAAATTGCGAGGATCCCAGGTTAACCACAGTTTGCAAAGCTTCTGAACGCCACAGCATCAGGGAGATACTGGAATCCTCCACGCTTGGAGGAAAGGATGCATCAACAGGTTAGGAAATTTGGCTGTAAGCTTCCTGCGGGAAGGTGAGTGGGGATTCGGAGGGAGAGTGAATCCGTAACTCTACCTCGGCAGTTGGTGACACACGTGAGCTCAGAGAGGCATCCCAACGTTCTCTTGGCACATTGTGCAAAACTAAAACCATCTAGTTGTAGAAATATACCAGGACTCTAGGCACAACAACTAAAATACAGCCCTGCTCATTTTCAATCCAAATGAAACAATGGCCAGGATTCGAAGCTGAGAAACCACAGTGATAAATCCAAGTGAGGAAGGGGAGAGTCACAGCTTCCATTTGTGAAGGGTTTCTCCCCAGGAGGAGCGGAGTGGCATAGACGAGTGCCATCGGTCCCCTTTCAGATAGAGAAATTATGCCAGAGGTGAGGTTGCTGTGATAGGCTTCATATCGCACAGGTGGAGCAGAGTCTTAATAATTACTGGCTGACAGCAGCTGTGGTTTTGATGCCATGGCAACAATCAACTTCTGGTTTATTCTGAGTGGATAAAATTATCCAGGCCACAAAGACATTATTAAAAACAAAATAAACCCCAAATATCTGTTCCACGGCTTAAAGGCGGTGCTTCTCAAAATTTATTGTGCTTTGGTATCGATGCTGCCCGATAAAAGACCAGGTTCCTCAATTTCTCCTCTGATATTGCTCATTATAGTTTTTGAGGGTGAGGTCCCAAGAATCTTTCTTGCTAATAAGCTTCCCTAAGTGAGCTGGACACAGGCATTTCCTGAACCCCACTTTGACAGACGCCGCATTAGATGATGCCTACCAGTTGTTAGTTCAAGCCCCAGCTCGAGGGTTCTCCCGAAGCAGCACTCTAGACCCGTTACTGTCTAATGCGAAAGCCACCAGCCGCGTGTGTCCACTTGAACACGAAAAATGTCGCTAGTCCAAACTGAGATGTGCTCTAAGTGTAAAACTTAGATTTCAGAACTGGATTTCAGGAACAGTATATATAGTAAAGACAAGAGAAGACATCTCATTGAAAATTTTTATCTTGGAGCGCCTGGGTGGCTCAGTCGGTTGAAAGTCTGACTTTGGCTCAGTTCATGATCTCGCAATTCACGAGTCTGAGCTCCGTGTCGGGCTCTGTGCTGACTGCTTGGAGCCCGGAGCCTGCTTCAGATTCTGTCTCTCCCTCCCTCTCTCTCTGCCCCACCCCTGCTTGTGTGCTATCTCTCTCTCTCTGTCTCTTTCAAGAATAAGCGTTTAAAAAAGAAAAATTTTATATTGATTATATGTTGAAAAGATGTGCTTAATAAAATATATTCTTTTCTTGATTTCAAGTTTTTATTTAAATTAGAGCCATTTAGCATATATGGTAAAATTGGTTTCCAGTGCAGAATTTAGTGATTCATCACTTACATTTCATACCCAGTGCTCATGACAGGTCCCTCCTTAATGCCCATCACCCCTTTAGTCCATCAATAAAATCTATTCTTAAAGTTAACTTTACCTGTACCTTTTTACTTTTTTTGATGTAACTACCAGAAGGTTTGAAGTTATATATGCAACTCACATTGTATTTGTAGAGCCACGCTGGACACAGGAGTTCCAGATCACAGAACAAATCGTAGAAACTTTCCAGAAAAGGAGGAAGTATTTCCAGTTTTCTTCTCCTTCATTTTCTCTACACCCTTACAAAGAAATGGAAGCAACTGAAGCTGGTCTAGCTTGTATAGCAGAGGTTAAAAGCAGGTAGCATTGCACCCCAAGCCCAGGTGAAACCCATCTAGGTATCCTGGTTCACCCGGCAAATGTTGGCCCACCCCATGTTTTCCAAAAAATATAATGTCACTGACATAAAAATAGTTTAATATGTATTTTTATTTTTGTATGCATTATAAAATCTGAAGATCCAGAAACACTGGGCTCACCATCCCAAATGAAAACAATCCTGCTGGCCCCATACAGGACCTGTTTCATGGGGAGCAGGGCTCATGCTTTTCCATTTGCCTGACATTCCTTATTTCCTCCCGACACTGAAACCAGAGGGTCGTTGCCATTTTCATTTTCCTTGTGTTGTTGTTTTTCTCATAGGAAATGTTTATCTTTCCTCTTTATTTTATCCATATTTCTATTGAAAGTGGGAATGTAAAAGTTAGACCACGTCTGCCACAAATAATGAGGAAAACACGTAGCCCACTTTACAGATTTACATTACTGGCTCAGTTTCACGTAGGCATTTGAGTTTGTAACCCTTGCTCAAGAATCATCCTAAAACAAGAGCTCAATGCCTGCCTGCCCTTTCTTTAACTTTTGGCTCATTATTGTGATTTCTCAGCCCCTTCTGGAGCAGCCCTTGTGCTACAGGGATCACTGATCTGCCTTCTTCAGACCAGAGAATGTCCTGATGCCATCTATGTTTCTCAGTGACAGCTGAGTATTCACTGGTAGGAATTCTGTAAGGTCTTACCCTTAAAGAGACTCCTCTCCAGCCTGGGGCTGGCCACTTTGGGTCTTAGTGGTGCGAAGATGGCAAGATTCTGGATGTGTCACAGAGCTGCCGATCTCCGCAGCAGTGACCGCGCTTCCTTGGTTCCATCAACTGTGAGATTATCTCAGGATAAATCAGCCCAGGTGCCGTTGTCATAATTTCTATTCTGCTTTTCAGATTTTACTGGGGCTCGATTTCTAAGATCTTCATCATTTAACAGGCAAGAGAAGGCAAAGAACAAGATAAGTAACTCTTATCAAGATTGGGGTCTGAGGGCTTCATCTAACCCTGATGGCTGTGTCTTCCACCCACCTTGCCCTTAGAATAATTCTTCATAACTCAGAACTGGGGAGACAAAAAGATTCAAAATAGCAGAACTGAAGTAGATGAAGTACTAGTTTACGTAATTAGAGAAAGCCTCTTATTTCCTATCTAATGATTTTTGACGATGTATTAGCCAGAGCAGGTAATACTAGCTACTGTAGCAAACAACCTTGGGACATTGGCATAATACAAGTTTGTTTCTTGCCAGTATCCCAGTTAACTGCAGGTTGGAGTAAGGGCTCTGTTCCACACATTCCTTTGGGAATCCAGGTTTTTTCCATGATGTGGTTCCACCGTCTTCTAGGAACTTGGAGTCTTCCACTGGCTCCTGTGAATCTGACTGGCAGACAAGACAAGGAGACCAAGTATAGAAGTTTACATGAGTAGTTTTAGCACCGGCAGGAAAACACTTTCCTTAAATTTCCATTGGCCAGAACTCAGTCATAAGGACCCATCGGACTGCAAGAGAAACAAAGATACAAAGTTTAGCTGTGTAGCCAGTGAGAAAAGAAAATAGGTTTTGTGCACCCTGTCAGCATTTTTACCTGATCAGGGTTTAGAAGGGAATGGAATGTGTAGAAAGAAACACAGAGATAACTGAGAAGACAAGGAAACAGCCAGGATCAGATCATTCTGGCTAGGTGTTGGGTCCTCCACAGCCTTGCTTCCTTCATTCTAACCTTGGATGCATAGGGCTGACAAATTGTTTTTCATACCTCTACAGGCAGCCAAATGGATTACTCTGCTTTTCCCAAATAAATTTAATAAAGAACACAAGGACCTTTCTGTTACCAGAATCCAGTGTTCAGTTCCAGCCCAGTGCGACCTGTGACTTAACACATCTGTTCTAGTGATTAATATTGTTTAGGACACAGAGAAATATTTCTCCAAATCTCTTGCCCTGCCTCCTTCAATCAAAAGACAATGGCACTCATCATAATGCTGTGAAGTTTTGTGGCTTATTCTGCTGACAACAATGATGGACCTTGCTTTAAACTATGAGGAGGATTTGGTCCGTACAAACATTTAGGTTAGAGTAAAAAAAAAAAAACTGTCAATTTTTCCCTTTTAGTATCTTTGAAATAGATTCTCACATCATGAAGTATTCTTTTTCTTTTTTTTTTTTAATTTTTTTTTTTTTAATGTTTATTTATTTTTGGGACAGAGAGAGACAGAGCATGAACGGGAGAGGGGCAGAGAGAGAGGGAGACACAGAATCAGAAGCAGGCTCCAGGCTCTGAGCCATCAGCCCAGAGCCCGACGCGGGGCTCGAACTCACGGGCCGTGAGATCGTGACCTGAGCTGAAGTTGGACGCTCAACCGACTGAGCCACCCAGGCGCCCCGAAGTATTCTTTTTCAATAGTGTAGAGCACTATCTTCCTCTCACGTCCCGATTTGTGGTTTCAGAGGTACCCACGGCTGTGTGTATGTGATGGCTAAGCAACAGTTTGCAATGTTAAGTAACTCATATTCCTTTTAATTTTCATATATGTAAGCCTAAATATATCATTCATGAGACATGATACCAATTCTTTACCTGGGTAACTGGATGGACACCAAATGCTAGAATTGTAAATATTCCTAGTTTTGTAAGAATAGTTAATATTTTAATGTATTTGTGAGATATGATTCACATACCACATGATTCACTCATTTTATGTGTATAGTTCAGTGGTTTTAGGATATTCACAGAATTGTGCATTTGTTACCTCAATCTTATAACATTTGCATCACCCCAAAAGAAACCCTGCTTCCCTTACCTGTCGTGCCCCATCTCCTCATCCCTGCCCCTGAGCCCTTGGCAACTACAAATCTGCTTTCTGTCTTTACGGATTTGCCGGTTTTTGACATTTCCTGTAGATGGAATCAACCTCGTGGGGCCTTTTGTGACTTGGTTTCTTTCGCTTAGTATAATGGTTTCAAGGTTCATCCATGTTGTAGCACGTATCGGTACTTCACTGCTTTTTACTGCCTAATCATATTCTGTTGTACGGATACACCACATCTTGTGTATCCGTTCATCAGTTGGTAGATATTTAGATTGTTCCTACTATTTTTTTTAGCTATTATGAATAACGCTGCTATGAGCATTCATGTTGATGGTTTTTTCTGGATGTACGTTTTTATTTTTCTTGAGTACATACCTAGGAATAAAATTGTTAGCAAGATTTAATTAAATTTGTGAACACTTTTAAAGTTTCGGCTCTATTTAAATACATTGACTTAAAATTTTGATATTCATTAATTGCAATTTGAATTCATCTTTTATTCTTAATAGATAATTTAAAATATCTTGAAAAAGTAAAATTTTGGAAATGTGAAGAATAAGTGTATACTTTTTATTTTAATTTGCTTTTTAATAAAAATACATTTAAATTGTTGGCTTAGAATCCAATATTCCTTTTTTTAATCCTTTAGGCTATTATTGTTAGTACTATAAGTTATATGTAAATCTCGATTATTATCAACCTAGTGATTTTGATGGAAAAAAGGCAAGAAAAAGAAATGTAAAATAAATGTATAACTGTTTGTGAATCATATATGTATCTTATTACTCACCCCAAATTGTGAGCCTATCAACAGCACACAGAAGCATGAGCAAAATATTTAAATCTTGTCATTTAAAATTCAACCATATAAAAACCATAGATGTCTATGCATCTTTCCATTTTGTTGTCATTTTTCTATGTTTTTATGAAAGTATATTTGTCAAGGTAGGAGGATAGAACATATGTTATTTTGTGGTATGTTAGCTTGACTTTTAACTTTTCAATATTTAGATATATGATATGAGGATCTCTATTTCTACTCTGAACACAGCCCCTGTAGGGTTTAGGGGCAGACCTAGTACAGGGTAGTTAAATGAAGATCAGTCAACACTTGTTGATTGATTGGTCTAGAACTGGAACAAGGGCAAGATTTCTTCTTAATGTTGTTTAACAATTTTTAATTTTCTTATACCCCGTGCTTTAGTCTCAGTGAGAGACATTTGGACTTGATTACCTTGACTAGGATGGACAGATATAGCTGGCTGGTTATGGGACCACACGTAAAGTCTAATTCACACTAACAAAGGCATGTAACTAAATTCTCCACACCAAACTTCTCTACTTACGGTATCATTGCCAACTCGATGGAATTCTGCCTGCCAATCTAAGAAGTAAATTGCTTATTTGAGCATTACTAATTATTTTACATTCCATATTCATGAACGTGGGAAGCCCTGGGCCTTGTTGACCCAAAAGAATGTCAAAATCGGCTTTCTACTTTTTATAAATTGCAATCAGAAACTCTGTATTATCATTAGATAGATAACAAAGACATACTGAGTGAATATTTTGTGTTGGGTGCTATCTGGTCCCTATGCAAGGAATTGGGAAGTAGAGAATACAATAGAGTAAGATGCAGTATAGCGAACATTGGACATTTGGGAGGAGTGTGTCATTCTTTCTATTTGGGAGAAGTTTGTCAAACCACTCAGAGGCATGTAGCCATATGCATTTATAATCATCCTCACCATTCTGTGGTTTAGCTTGGGCATCTCTGTCTTGACTATGGGACTGAGTCATCTGGGGTGGCTCTGCTCCACAGATGATCAATCTGGGTTCAGGCTGATGGGCAGCCACTGCTCGTTGCATGTTCTTCTCGTGACAATAGCAGTGGCACAGAAGGAAGACCCATTATGCAGACTTATGTCAAGTCTTTGCTCGTGTCACTCCTGTTGATATCCCATTGGCCAAAGCAAATTGTATGGTCAAGCCTGTGATGAGAAAGAAAGAAAAGTGAATATTTTTGGCACTGTCCAAACTATTACAACCCCTCTAAAGTGGGTCTTGGTGGATTCAGAGCTCTCCACCTCCCACTTCAGATGCTAAAAGAGGTAAGACATCTCTTTTTCTGGCTTTTGCCTTGGCTTGGTCACTAGACAATCCAGAGGGGATGGCTCTGGAACATTCCTTCTCAAAGAAGGAGCAGTGAGAGAGATCACTCCCTCAGCAATGGTGCTATCAAATGAGGGACAGTCATGTCATCAGTAGGTTTCTTGCCAGATTTTTCCTGGGGCAATGACCTTGGCTATGTTCTCCTTTGCCTAGGCTTCCTTTGGTCTTTCTGGTTTTCTGAGCCTGGTTCTATAGTCTTCAAGATGATTTCTGATATTGACCCAGTTAATTGCTTTCTCCTAGATAGCTAGAGATAGTTTCGATTGCTTGCTACCAAGAAAGCTAACTGGTACTCATAGACCCAATATTTTCCCTTGAAAAATATTATGTAGTCTGAGGAAGCAACATTCTCAAAGAAGACTCTTGAACACAACCTTGAATGTATCATATGATATTCCAGGAAACAAGGGTATGAAATTTAGGGGCTAAGAGCAATGATTTTACATCTCATTCTTGCTGTGAGACTTTGTGTATGATTTAACTTCTCAGAGCATTGTTTTTCTCATCTGTGAGTAGGAACAGTACTATCTACCTCACCAGATCTTTGCAATGGCATGTGTAAATCTCCTAGTACAGTATTAGCATGCAGTAGATATTTAGAACTAGTAATTACTACTTTTACTGTCAAAAGGTATTATTCAGAATAGGGGAAGCTTCCTGAAGGAAGGAAGCTTTAAGTAAAGTCTTAAAGAAAATAGGAGTCATAGACTGATGAAGGAAAAGAGAGGAGTATTTCAGAAAAAGATATCTGCAATAGAGTACAGGGGCAAGATTGACAAGTTAAATGTGAGAGATATGGAGAAGACTGGCATGGCTACTTATATGGGGTACATCTCCATGACAAGGAGAGGAAACTTATAGAGCAGGAGAAGATCTGATGCTTAATATAGGTCTCCCCTCATAGACAAGATTTAAATGTGATAATTTGGTAATAGGGAGGCCTCACAGATTTTCAGTCCGTTGGAGAATACCTGTATAGAAGAACAAATGACATATATTTTAAAAATATTGGGGGGGTTATGTGTGGGATGGTTCATGGTGGAAATAGAGTCTAGTTAGAAACTAGTTGCTGTAAATCTAGTATAGCATGATGAAAATCTGGGCTGGGGTGATGGCTGTGGAGGTAGAATCATTGGGAAGCCCATCTGACGAATACAGGTTGCTCAGTGACTCTTTAGATGCAAGGATAGGGAGAGGCATAGGGTCACTGCTGCATTTGGAAAGGGACTGAATTTATACGGTCAGAATAAATAATTGCTTCTAGGGTTGCCTGGGTGGCTTAGTTGGTTGAGTGTCCGACTTCAGCTCAGGTCATGATCTCGAAGTCCATGAGCTCAGGCCTCACATCGGGCCCTGTGCTGACAGCTCAGAGCCTGGAGCCTGCTTCGGATTCTGTGTCTCCCTCTCTCTGCTCTTCCGCTGCTCGTGCTCTGTCTCTCTCTCTCTCTCCCTCAAAAAATAAATAAACATTAAAAAAATTTAAAAAAGATAATTGCTTCTTTTTATTGATCTATAATTCACGTATTGCATTAGAGTGCTCTCCAGAGAAACAGAACCAATAGAATTGATTAATTTATTGATTATGAGGAATTGGCTCAGGTGGATATGGAGGACGAGAAGTTCTACCATCTGTCATCTGCCAGCTGGAGACTCAGAAAAGCTGATGGTATAATTCTAGCCTGAGTCCAAAGGTTTAAGTACCAGGGGAGGCGATAGTATATTTCCCATCAACTGATGTTCCAGCAGAAGCAGGCAGGCAGGAAAAGAATGAATTTTCCACTTTTTCTCCTCTACACGCTCTCAGAGAGAATTGGATGATGCTGACCCACAATGGGGAGGCCTATCTACTTGACTGAGTTCACCGATTCACATGCTAATCTCATCTGGAAACATCTTCACACACCCAGAAATAAGGTTTAATCTGGTTCCCCATGGCTCCAGTCAAGTTGATATAAAAGTTAACTGTCACACATACATTTCGCCGTACAATTAGAGTATACAATTCAGTTGTTTCAGTAGATTCACAAAGTTGTGAAACAATCCCCCTTATTTAATTCCAGAACATTTTTCATCAAGCCAAAAAGAAACCCAATGCCTGTTAGTAGTCACTCCCTTACCCCTGCCCCTGTAGATCCTGGCAACTACTAATCTACTTTCTATCTGTAGATTTGCCTATTCTGGCATTTCATATAAATGGAATCATGCAATGTGTGGCCTTTTGTGTCTGGCTTCTTTCACTCAACATAATGTTTTCAAGGTTTATCTGTGTTGTAGCATGTGTCAACACATGCTGGGTTCATTCCTTTTTAGGTTAAATAATATTTCATCATATCGGTATACCAATTTTATCCGTTCATCAGTTAATTTGGGTTGTTCCCATTTTTTTTGGCAATTAGGAATAATGCTGCTGTAAAGTTTTGTGTGTAAGGTTTTTGTATATGTACAAGTTTTATTCATATGGTTTTAATTCTCTTGGGTGTATACCTGCAAGTGAATTGCTGGGCCATATGCTGACTATGTTTAACTACCTGAGTTGTCAGACCGTTCTCCATAGCAGCTACGCCATTTTACATTTCTACCAGCAATGGATAAAGGTTCCAGTTCATCCACATTCTTTTTTTTTTTTTTTAACGTTTATTTATTTTGAGACAGAGAGAGACAGAGCATGAACAGGGGAGGGGCAGAGAGAGGGAGACGCAGAATCGGAAGCAGGCTCCAGGCTCTGAGCCATCAGCCCAGAGCCTGACACGGGGCTCGAACTCACAGACAGTGAGATCATGACCTGAGCTGAAGTCGGATGCTCAACTGACTGAGCCACCCAGGCGCCCCCAGTTCATCCACATTCTTATCACACTTGCTTTTTGTTTGTTCCTTTTTGTCTTTATAACCATCTTCGTGGGTGTGAAGTAGCATCTTGTTGTGGTCTGAGTTGCATATCCTCAGTAAATTAATGTTGTTGAGCATCTTTCTATGTGTTTATTGTCCATTTGTATGTTTTCTTTACAGAAATGTCTGTTCAAATCCTTTGCATAGTAATGAGATTTTTGCCATATCTTATGACCTAATCTAAGAACATCTCCACAAAGTGCCATATTTTATAGCTCCTTCAGGTATAATCTGCACTATCAGAAAATTCTGAGGTTTCCAAAGTTTTTGAGGAATGAGGGTGATGCCTCTTTCATTTTATTTGGTCTGCAGGTATGATCAAGAATTTAAGCTGCACTAGGGAGCTATTTTTCCACTCGTTCCCTCTTTCTCATTTTTTGTTCACATTCCTTGAAGATAATTGATATTAACACTTTGGATTTATTTTTTTAATCTTCTTTCATCTGATACCAAGGACAAATGAAATGAAATTCTTTTCAAAAGTTAATTAATTTAACTTTATTTGAACTGTCTCTCAAATGGAGCTTAGTACTTCTAAATTAGTGGTAGAGAAGTAAACTGCACAAGGACTTTTTTTAAGTAGCTATAAAACAAAAGATTTGGACTAAATTATCTCAAATTTTTCTTTCACCTTTTAATATTCTGGATTCTGACATGGTTGGTTTTTAACTGAGATGGGATGTGAACCCAGGAACTCTAACTTAAGCCCCCTCCCCTGGTCAAGATGTCATTTTTCTCTGATGAAGTAACATTTGCAAAGTAAGTCTTAACTGGTCCCTTGGAGGCTGAAAACTCTGGAAACATAAAAAATAGGTTATAGAAGGAAAGGTTCAGAAACTAATGTATGTACTTAAGAGAGTGGTCATAGTAATTATCTGGTGGGTGAACTGTGCTTACAGATAAAAGTCATGGGTAAAAAATGCAAAACAGATGGTGGTTAGGCAGTGGGGTGAAATTATTCCTTGGAAACCAATGAAATTTGGACTGAGACATTTTGAGAAGTCCAAAATGTTAACGGAAACCTTGACAGTAGATTAAAAAATATGTGGAAAATATTATCCATTTGCAATCTGCTTCCATCTAGCTATTAAGATGGGATCAAATAAACCTGAAAATAGAATCAGGAGGAAATGGAAGCTAGTCTGGTGCTATGAGTTGGAGGTAAAATGGGTTTCAGAGCCACGGAAAAGTTTGTGTGTGCTAAATGCTGGGTTTCCTCTCTTCTCAGCATATTTCCAGTCTTCTCCTGGAACTATTTGAGAGAGGAAGGCTAAAGAGAAAAAAGAATTTGAATTTGAATTGGTTGGGTATGTTTTGTGCTTAGCACTTTTCTGGGATCCTCCTTAGGTTATTTGAGCCCTGGACTAGAGGAGCTTAAAATCTTATTCCTACACAGAACACTTTAGCTAGGGGTTTAAGGCAGTGTATGACTGAATGTTGAAACATTTATTATATGAGTTACGAATTCTATGCTATAAAAAGTCAGAGTGCCATGACTGATCCAGGTCAGAGAAATTGGGCTCAGGAAGGGCATCTAAGGTACAGTAGCCTGGACTATGGACTTGAACAATGAGTGGAATTCAGTCAAGAGAAGTAGAAGGAAGAGGGCATTTTATTGGAAGGACCTGTAATGACTGAAGATTCGGTATTGGGGATAAGCATGGTGTGTTCTGGGAGTAGAAAGCGGTCTTGTTTGATTAGGGTGGAATATCTTATTAGAAGTCAGAAAGCTATAGAGCTAACTACAGCAAATGGGCCTTGAATGTGAGATATGAAAGCTCTTGTTACTAGAGACTGAAAGAACAGAGAACTCTTTGCTGGATGCCACCCTAAAAAGACAAAGGCTGTATAAGAAGAAAAAATGTTATATACAAAGAATCAGCATTAGGATTATTTTTTAAATGGAGTTGCAAACCTTGACTTGATCTAATTCCTTGGTAGAGTCATACTATCAAATAGAATCATACAGCAGAATGTAAAAATTGAAACAAAACCTAAAATCATCTAATTATTTCTTCTCATTATATGTAAGAGAACTCGGGATTCTGAGGAAATAAGTAACTTGCTCAAGGTCATATAGTTGGGAAGAAGAAGTCCTCTCTCTCTGACCCTGGTCTCTCTACTACAAAAAACACGTTGTTTAAGCTTCAATCCTGATTTGCTGAGATCTTGATCTTGCAGCTCACGTTCAAACTAGCCAGAAATTTGTTCCACTTCTTTCTAGTATCTTTGTGGGTAAAAGATCATTGTATATAAAATAGCTTAGGGCTATGTCCCTCAAGGTGTGGTTTGTGAATCAATTGCATTAGAATATTCCTAAATTTCACCTCAGAATTATTGCTAAAACGTTTGTGATTAGAGCCTCAGAATTTTAATCAGGAATCTGGGTGATTTTACACACTAAGATTTGAGAATCATTGCCCTAAAGCAAAACAAAATTCATCCAAACTGTTTTATTTTGTTTTTGAGCCTCAAGTGGATTATGCGCAAAAACAACTTAAATAATTATTACTTTGTTATTTGAATGGATTGAAGAGCTAGAGATTTTGCATTTTAGTGTTCATACATAATATTCATCTATTCAATTCTTGGAACCCTATGGGGGGAAAACATAAAAATGTGATTATTTTGTAGTCACATAGCTGCAAGCTGAAAGAAGACTTGTATCTGATATCTGTATGTGCAAGTGTGTATTATATATATTGTGTGTATAATTTTGTAAAAATATATATATTTACATATATATTTACATTATAACATAGAGCATACCCAATGAAGAAACTGAATTGTAAATCCATTATCTGTGTTTGTTGCCCAAAGTCCCTGATCCAGATGATTTTTACAGATAGAGTTATCAACATTTCAGGAAATAGATCATCTTTGGCTTATATGTGTTGTTTCAGAAGGAAAAAAAATGTTGTCACCGTAATCTTATGGGTCTAACATAATTATGGTTCAAAAATTAGATAAGAACAGTACAGGAAAAGAAAAAATCAGGATCATTTCGCTTAGAAAATAGATGCAAAAATCTTAAATCAAATATCAACCAAATTGAATCAAATCCCCAAACTATATTATTATCAAGAAGTGTTTATTCCAAGAATGAAAGAATAACTTAACATCAGAAATTCACCTCATTAAAGGACTACAGAAGAAAAATCATTGATTATCTCAATATATGTGGAGAAAGCATCTTATTTAGTTATAAGGATAACTTCAGATCACAGTGACCAATCCTGGTCAGAGAAATCAGGCTGGATTATAACGTTATATATAGCATATATGTTCATCAGAGTTATTTATAATAAAACCTATTAGTAAATGAGGAATAAAAGGAAACACTCTTAATTTGATAAAGTCTACATGCCTAAAACCTATAGTAAACATTATATTAACAGAAAAACTCTAGATTTATCCTAGTTAATATCAGGTAAAAGATATATTTATCATCGCTACCGATAACATAATGCTAGATGTCCTGACCAATTATATAAGACCAGAAAAAAAGGAAGTTCTAGAAAAGAAGTGCTAAAACTATAATGTTTTGCTGATGATTGTTGCCACTGAAAATGCAATAGAATTAAATCAATGAATCATTAGAAGCATCAAGAGTTCAATAAAGTTGATGGATACAAAATTATCTAATAAAATCTATAGTGTTCTCTATCAGCAAAACAAACCAGAAAATATCACAAAAATAAAATACCATTCACAACAGTTATAAGAGCTGGCAAACTATGGCCCATGAGACATACTCATGGCTTACTGTCTATTTGTTGTGAGGATTTATTGGAACACAGCCATGTCGATCTGTTTACATATTGCCTATGGCTGATTCAACTGCAGAGTTTAATGGTTGCAAGAGAGAGAGAGTATGGCCCATGAATCCTAAAATGTTTATTATCATATCCTTTACGTAAAAAATTTGCCAACTTATATAAGATATTCAAAAGTAAACATAAGGTATCCATAATACCTTATGAAGGAGCTTGTTAAATGCCATTTAAAAAAGCATTTGAGAGGCACCTGGGTGGCTCAGTCAGTCGAGTGTCCAACTCTTGATTTTGGCTCAGGTCATGATCCCAGTGTTGTGGGATCAAACCCAGCCTCCCTGCTTAGCGTGGAGCCTGCTTGAGATTCTCTCTCTCTCTGCCCTTCTCCCCCACTCATGCATTCTCTCTCTCTCCCTCTCAAAAAAAAAAGAAAGCATTTGAATAAAAGAGATATCATGTGTAGGATGGGATGATTTATCATAGCAGTCCATTCTCCCCTAATCTAATTCTCCCCATCTAAAAAATCTATAAATTCAATGCAATTCTTATCAAATTATTGTCTGGATTTTGAGGAACTTGACAAATTCACTTTAGAAATTATGATAAAGGAGGAGAGTGCCTGGGTGGCACAGTTGGTTAAGCGTCCAACTCCTGATCTCAGCTCAGGTCATGATCTGATGGCTCCTGAGATCGATTCCTGCATCAGGTTCTGCACTGACAGCATGGAGCCTGCTTAAGATTCTCTCTCTGTCTCTCTGTCTCTCTGTCTCTCCCCCCCCACTCTGGTGCACACACACCAGATAGAATAATAAATAAATACAATAGAATAAATAAATAGGAAGTATGATAAAGGAATAAATGAGTATAAATACCCAAGTAAAACAAAGAAACAAAGAAGGGAGATGCATGTTAGCAGATCTTATTAAGACACAGTAAAAGCCATAGTATCAAAAATAGTATGTAATAGATGCAGACACAGAAAGACCAGTGGGATATACTAGACGGCTCAGAAACATACACATGCATGTACTTATATATGTGTGTGTGTGTGTATGTGTATAAACTTGTAATTACGGCACCAAAAGCAATAGGAAAAGGAAATGTTGTTCAGAATATGGCCTTGGGGGGTGTCTAGGTGGTTTAATCGGTTAAGTGTCTGACTCTTGGTTTTGGCTCAGGTCATGATCTCACAGTTGTGAGATGGAGCCCCATGTTGGACTCTGTGTTGGAGCCCTTCTGTATTGGGCTCAATGTGGAGCCTGTTTGGGATTCTCTCTGGCCCTTTACCTCTGCCCCTCCCCCCGCTCAAAATAAACATTAAATAAAGGATATGGTATTGGAACAATTAGTTTAGTATATGTGGAAAAATGAAGTTGGATTTCTACCTTATACCATATATAAAGGTGAATTTCAGATGGATTTAAAGTATAAATGTAAAAGGTAAAACTGAAAACCTAGTGCTGAAAATTGTGAGAAAATAGCTTTATGATCGTTGCATAGAGAAAATTCTCTTGAAACAGACCCCAAAGGCACAAACTACAGAGTAAAAATTTGATGGGTTTGATTATATCAAATAGCATATTTTTGTTCTATTAAAGATGCCATTTAAAAATTTAACGGATACATATTAGACCAGAAAAAGTTATTTGCAACATCAAAACAACAAGGAATACATATCTAAATTTACAAATAACTCTTGTTAGTCAAGCAAGCAAGTAAACCAATCAAATGGATAAATGAACAAAGAAGACAGGATAAACAGGAAGTTCATAGAAGGGGAGGCCCTCAAAGAAAGAATAACTGATATGTGAAGAGATGCTCACATTAGCTTAGTGATCAGAGAATTTGGAATAATATAAAAATACCACTTCACAACAGCAGTCATGGCAAAGTTAAAAATGTGGATAATAGCAAGTGCTGGTGAGAATGTAGGAACAGAGTGCCCTGCTGTGTAAATAAAATGGTACTTGGGACAGCAACCTGGGGGGGATCCGTGTATGTCCATATATATCCTACAATCTGGTGCTTCCAATCTAGTCATTATCTCGAAGTCTTCTTGCGAAGTCCATAAAAAAACAGGTGCAGGGATGGTCATAGATGAATCATTTGCCCTGGGGAGAAGTTGGAGGTAACCTATGGGTCCTTCGGTAGGAGAATGTACAGATCAAATGTGGATGTTCTGGAGCTTGTTGCAAAAAGGGCAAGGAAAAACTCAAAATGCACACAGAAACGTGTGTTGATATCTAAACACAGTGTTGAGCAAGAAATATTTGGAACAGAATATGATTTATAACATAATACCAGTTTTATAAATTAAAAATACATATACATGGGAAAAACATTAAATTTTTATAAGAATAAATACATATATAAAGACATATATCAGATAAATCTGACTGGGTCCTTGTAGGGTGAGGAAAATAAAAGTATGGAAATGCAGAAGGGGGAGAGGGAAAAAATAATAAAGTAAAATTTGATAAAGAGCCTGTCACCAACTGATGGTGCCAATATTCTGTGAACCGAAGAGTGGAATAAACTTATCTTTACACCTCCTGTTTTTTAAAACAAAAAAGCATAATGAACTTTCAGTCAAATTTTAAAATAATGAAACCAGCAATGTTCATAAAATGCATATCTGTTATTTAAAATTCATCGTGTTTTGTATCTACTTACAGAATGTCTCTTCTCTTGTGGATATTTCCCAGCTCAGCCAGAAAGCTGTGTTTATGGGCATTTTGGAGGAATTGAAGGTTGAGAGGGTTTTGCTCTGCTGTTGCTCAGAATGTAATATCAGACTAGGCTATCTGTGCAGCTATCAGCAACATTAGTCCTCCGGTGAATCAGAATTCTACAGGATGTGGATTAGCATTTAAATGTAATAGGATGATACCGAATACTGCTGTAGAGGAGATGCTGAAGCTATTTATTCCCTTAGTAACCGGCTCAGACTTGTATCCTACCAACTGAGAATTTCTTCTTGTTCCTAATGATTGCAGTGTAGTGCCAGGCACACAGTAGTATTTTTTTTAATTGTTGAAAGAATACTAGTTGGATGAATAAGTAAAAACACAACAAAACAAATTAGCCCCCTGTTTTAAGACAAACAAGACTTAAAAATACATACTCACAAAATTCCACCACTAAAACATGCAAGAATTGCAAACCTTGGAAAACCTGAAAAAGTATTTAATGAATAAACCTTTCCTTTCTTAGATAAAGAAAACTAAACTATATAATAATAGTAATAATAATAATAATAGAATATTAATTGTAATTATATTAATTATAAATATAATTAATAATTATAGTAATATTATTATTATTATTTGGTAGAAGTCTTCTTGCCTTATGGGGTCCATCTGTCCCCTTGTCCAGTGACTGGTAAGACACCTGATGATGGCTTGACCCTAAATGCAAAGACTGAAATCATTAGGCTGAATGAGTGAGCTCTGCTAATTCAAAGACAAAATGACTAGGGAATAGGGGAAGCATCATGAGCAGACAAGGGTAGGAAGAGTTCTGTGAAAGTTCTGGAATAATTGGGGAGCTGGCCTGGGCATTGGACCTCAGCTAGGAGAAGGCATCTGCTCCCTCCCAGAAGAGAAAGTCAAATGGAACTTAGGCCAATGGAACTAGCACTTTCCAGCCAATCTATGAGCTAAGTAAGTGCTTTTTAAGCTGTTATCTCCTTTAATCCTTACAACCGTATGAAGTAGCTGAGGCAGCAGTTTCTGTCTTCATCTCAGATGTAAGGCTCAGAGATCTAAAGAATCTTGCTAAGTAAGGTCAGGTCAATGAGAGTAAAACATGAACCCACGTTTTTTTTGTTTTTTTGCAATCTAAAACATTGGCTATTTGCATAACACCACAGTCTCCTCTTTAGCTTATGCCGAGAGTAAAGGCAGACTAAAGAGAAAATATCCAGAGAAAGACTGGGGTTAAAATGGGCTGGCCTTAGGTGTTGGGAGCCTGAAAATATTCCGATGTGATGATGCCCTCAGTAATACTTGTTTCCTAAATTAGATTAACACTGACATTGTGTCTATGTACCCAGAGCTGTCCACCTGTGCATAATATTTAACATTTGCAAATCACCAAAATCTTTTATAGTGTCTATTATGTGTAAAATATCTAGAAGCTACTGGGCCAGGGGTGGGGCAAGGATTCAAAGAAACATTCCTCACTCTCAAGAAGTCTGGAAAGTAACTAGAGAGACGGCAGAGGTAAAAAGTGGACAATACGACCCCTAAGGGTGAAGCAGACCAGGGTTTTTGGAATACAGATGCAAGGGTGATGGCTGCAGAATGGTTTAGTAAGGGGAGATTTTAAGGAGACAGATTTCAAAAAGGACATATAAATGAGAAAAGCTTGGATCAGTGGTCCTCCAAGTATGGTCAGAAAATTCTTGGAACGTCTTGGAGATCCTTTCAAGAAGTCTGCATGGTCAAAACTATTTTTATAATGATGCAAGGCTTTGCCTTTTTTCACTCTGTTGACCTTTGTATTGATAGTGGAAAAAACTGGGTGGAACTGCAAGGGTACTAAACCGTAGGGGCGGCCGCGGGGGCATATGAGTTTTCTTCACTGTTAAACACTCGCAGTTTAACCAAATTGCCAATTTCAGCTTAAGAATGTTCTTGATGAAACAAGAAAATGATTTGATTAACTCTCAGCTCTAGAGCACAAATCTTTTTAATATGCTGTGTGATAAAGTGGGAAGTATACCAAACACACTTCTGCTGTGTATTGAAGGATGATCATCTGGGAGAAAAGCACTTGTGTGATTGAGCTGTAACCTGAAATAGAAATAGCTGCTTTTTCTTCACAGAACATTTTTTTTTTTCTTGAAAAAATGACAAACAGACAAACTATGGCTGTTCGGGCCTAGATATTTGGCAGACATTTTCTTGAAAATGAAGGAAGTGAGCGTGTCACTTCAAGGAAAACAACTGGCAATGTCTGTTGCCAAAAGTAAAATGAGAGATTTCAAGTCAAAATGAGAATTTTGGCAAACCGTATCTGCTACCATAAGCTTGACAGCTTCCCAATACTTGAAGAGTTTTCTGATGAGATAGGTGATGATATTAATGAATGTAATATATATATATACACACACATCATATATGTAATATATTATATGTAAATAAAATAATGAAATGGGCCAAAATGTGGCAGATTTGCCTAACTCAGTCAGTATTTTCCAAGTGACTAATGCCTGATGGTACCAAACTATGAATGGGTTCATTCAACGTGTAAGATAGACCAAGGGATTTTAATGTAACAGAGTATGAAAAGTTTCACGATATGATTTTAGTCTTCCTGTAACCATCTTTAGAAAAAAAACCACTGCTTGGAGAATTTTGTTATAGCATCAAAAAAAAAAAAAAAAGAATAGTTATAATTATCTGAGAAATATCAAAATGTGCTTTCCTATTCCAACTACATTTTTGCATGAAGTAGAATTTTCTTCATATACTTCAACCAAAACAATATATAGCAACAGATTGAATGAAAAAGCAGATATGAGAATCCTGTGTCCTCTATTAAGCCATACGTCAGAGATATTTGCAAAAATGCTATTCTTCTCAGTACTTTTTTTTTGTTTTTGAAAATAGAGTGACTTTTCATTAAAAAAAATCGGTTAGGTTAACATGAAATGAGGTTATTATCTACTATTTTAATTGAGTTTGCAAATAAGTCTTTAAAATGGTTTTCTGGGTATCAGTTTCTAATACAATACATATCAATTGATATAAATTAAATAAAAAAGAACTCTTTGGGTTCACCGATCATTTTAACAAGTGTATGGGAGTCCTGAAACCAAACACTTTGAGAACCACAGGCTTATATGTGTGTGTATGTGTATTTCATGTTGTCTTCTCTTTTTTTTTAAGTCAAGTTTAATGAGATACAACTTACATACAGTAAAATGCACCCATTTTTTTGCATACAGTTATGAGTCTTCACAAATGCAGCAGAGTCATGTGTCAACCACCACATTCGAGTTGTAGAACATTTCCATCATCTCGGAAAGTTCCCTTGTGCCCCCTTGTACTCAATCTCTTCCAACACTCCAGCCCCTGGCAGTCACTAAATTGTTTTTTGTTCCTATAGTTTTATCTTTCTCAGAATGTCTTATTTTTTTTTCTTTTCAAATTTTTATTTGAATTCTAGTTAGCTAATATACAGTGCAATATTGGTTTCAGGAGTAGGATTCAGTGATTCATCACTTACATAAAGTACCCAGTGCTCATCACAAGTGCCCTCCTTAATACCCATCACTCATCCAGCCCATCTCCCACCCCCTTCCCCTCCAGCCACCCTCAGTTTGTTCTCTAGAATGTCTTATGAATGGATCCATACATTATGTGATCTTTTGAGTCAGGTTTCTTTCGCTTGACATAATGCATTTGAAATTCCTTCACATTGTGGATTTTGTGGGTTGTTCCTTTTTATTGCTGAGTAGTTCATCGTATGGACATACCACAATTTATCCATTCACCAGTTAAGAATATTAGGGTTATTTCTATCTTTGGGAAATTAGGAATAAATATTCAGATGTAATTTTTTTTGTGAGTATAAGTTTTCATTTCTTTTGGGTGAATACCTAAGAGTTCAAATTCATAAGATAGTTTAGATATTTGAATATGCTATGGGGAATATTCAAAGAGAGAAAACATAGACAAGCTACCCTGCATTTTTGCCTCAATTTATTCCTTTTTGTGAACACTTCACAGCTAAAATATCATCTCTACCTTATTCTTCTCTTTAAGCACCCACTATCTATTAAGTAAACATGTAGGGGATGCCCCAGCTACATTTCTGCTGTGCTCATACATGCAGGATTCTACATGGTACTTCTTGGATCTGGCAAATAGACCAGCTTAACTGTTGCAAATGACTTGTGGGGTGGAGGAGTGGGAGATGATTCTGCAAAGATACTTGGGGTCTAGCTTGTAGAGGGCCCTGAGTGCTAAACTAAGGAAACAACTTTTTCTAGCAATGGGTGAAACTTAAAGAGCCTCAGGAGAGAATATATTTCTTACTCCTATAAAACAAGCTGTTTTCCAAAGACAGATTAGGATCATAGACCTTATGGAAATGACTGGGTGATGGGTAAGAAATCTGCTCTTGAAGGACATATCAGGCACATGTTATGTCCCTCCTCTGTGGACCTCAGACAAATGCTTGCTTCTCCTCAGCTGTTACCTCCAGCCAACAGACAACACCTGGATCTGAGTTGTCATTGCTGCTTAGAATTGAACAGTCCCTTGCCCAGGAATCAAAAAGAATGCTTGGAAGAATTAGCACAAGTTTGTTTTTATTTTTTTTAATGAAATTAACTTTTTAAAATACAAAAGCAATTCAGAGTTATTATAGAATTTTTGGAAATTTAGAGCTAAAAAATTCTTTATCCAAATAAGTCACTGTTCACATTTGGGTTGTTTTCATCAGATCTTTTCTATTCTTATTTCTGTGTAATGGAGATCACATGCTGTGTCATTTTGTACCTCATTTTTTCACTATATTCTACCATAATCATCTTCTCTTTATAAAACTCTTTATAAATTATATTTTAATGGCTGTGCGATATGTCATCATATAGCTATAACATAATTTAGTCATTTATTACTGAGAGGTTGCTTTGTGTCCATTTATTGCCAGTATAAGTAAAGGTTTGCTAAACATTTTCTTTTATAAACTTAAAAAAAAATTTTTTTTTAACGTTTATTTTTGAGAGACAGAGACAGAGACAGAGCGTGAACAGGGGAGGAGCAGAGAGAGAGAGGGAGACACAGATCTGAAACAGGCTCCAGGCTCTGAGCTGTCAGCACAGAGCCCGATGCGGGGCTTGAACCCACAAACTGTGAGATCATGACCTGAGCTGAAGTCGGATGCTCAACCGACTGAGCCACCCAGGCACCCCATAAACATTTTTATTAAATAAAATTTTTCTTTCTTTATATTCCCAATAACAAAATCACATGAACATTTAAAAAATTTTTTTTTAATGTTTATTTTTGAGAGAGAGAGACAGAGCATGAACAGGGGAGGGCAGAGAGAGGGAGACACAGAATCTGAAGCAGACTCCAGGCTCTGAGCTGTCAGCACAGAGCCTGATGCGAGGCTCAAACTCACAAACCATGAGATCATGACCTGAAGTTGGACGCTTAATGGACTGAGTCCCCCAGGAGCCCCTGAACACTTTTGAAGCTTAAAAAAATTATAAAGAGAAACATCTTGAATAACCGTAGGAAGAGTGTATTTAATTTTCTCTCTTTCTTCCCCCTGCATTCCGGCAACATTGGACACTTAACATCCGCTGATTCCTTACTAGGCATGGCCAGGAAAGTTCCGAAAGAAATGTCGCTGGAGGTTTAGATTCCTAGTATCCAATTTGGTTACATAAACATCGGTTGCTTATTGCACTCATGTTATGCATCATGATAGCAACTGGCTTCTGATGAGGAGCAGGCCTTCCTGAAGCTGTCAGAGAAGGTCTGACTGCACCCTTACACCAACCTCTAATGGTCGCTATATTGTTGACTTCACTTTACAGACGAGGAAATAGAAGAGCAGAGAGATGAATTGACTCGTCCAAGGCCATGTAGCTGATGAGAGGCAGGGCTGGGATTTGAACCTATGTAGTTCACAGCCCCTTACTCTTTACAATGACATCGTTCTTCCCTCAAGAGCACTTGTGGTTAGGAAGTAAAGGTCCACAACATCTTGCATTTTTATCTCTTCCCTGCCCATGTTTATGTTCTCAGAGCAGTTCTATGCAGGAAGAAGGTACAAATGGCTCCAGGATTTAAGCTGCTTGTCGTGGGAGGTCAGCACCCACCACACCATCGGGGTCCTTCTACATAAAGCAAATCACAAGTCCTGGTCGCTAGAATGTTTTGCTGCTACTATTTATCTGCAATGCTTTGAGACATACTTCCATTTTTTAAAAACACATACGCATACAGCAACAAAATTGGAAGTCCAGACCAGAGAGTCAAGAAAACCTGAATTCTTAAAAAAAAAATCCAGACTGGACTAGACTACCATTTCCCAAATGATATTTTACATAAAAGAGGGTAAAAGAAAGAAAACTGGGCTGTGGGTCAGCCCAGTTTAGGACATACTGTTTTCCTTACCTTCCTTTTAGAGACTAAGCACATTAAGGAATTCAAGGCCCTGAGAAGTCTTGCAGTGAAGCGACCTGTTTAAATTTCGTTGATCCAGAACTTCCAAGAGTTTTTTTCCCAGGACCCTTTTTTTCAGGTGACCCCTATTTGCATCTCACACACATGCGACGAAATGGCGCAGTTGACTTGCGCTCATTGGACAGTAATCCTCACGTTGCTTCTGCAGCACCATTACTTGGTACTTCTAAGTGGCTGAGGAGCCTGGTCAGGCTCGGGTGGCTGTGTTTTTTTCTCCTTTATCATGTCTCACCAATGGGAGAAGACAGAGCAGTGAAACATGACAGTTCCCACCGAACAGGCTAATTCTCACCTTCGGATTCATTTCCCTTACACTTGTGAAGGCTCTGGAGGCGAAAGGGAAAAGCAGAAGAAGGCCCCTGCTCCACATTTCGTGTGACGCCTGGTTCAAGCGTGTCGCCGTTACTGGGAACACCTGCTGCTGGTTCTGCAGCCCAGCATCTCAGCCAACTGGCCCAGCTGGTCCTCCCTCCCAGCGCATGAGCCATTTCAGAGAAGTGTGATGAAGTTTTGACTCAGCCCCAGAACTGCCTCCTACCCTCCTCCCAGCCGCCTTTGGCTATTGTTTGGATGGAGGTGGTGATTGAATTAACAAAGCTGTTAAAAGCAGAAATGGAACACATGGAAAAGGACTCAAAGCCCTAAACGGCGGCTTTATTTGCTCTCTGCTCTCCGGTCTGCAGCAAAAGTGTCAGCCGCACTTTAGCGGTACCTGGTGATTACGGTATTAGGGGAGCTTTGCTCATGGATGCCTGTCACTCACTGCTGCTTAAAAGAGGTCTCAACCAGGGAGCCATCCGAGTGGCTGGGGACTACGTGCAGCCCTGTAATTATGATGCTAATTCCCAAAAGGTCAGAACTCCTTAATCAAACATTAATCAAACCGTTTTGTAAATGATAATGATTTTATCCGGGGTGGGAGGTAAAACAGTCAGGGACAGAGCCCTGAGTCCCCTTGAACCAAAGTGGATTTTGAGAATAAGTGTTGGTGGAAGCAAATAGCTTTACTCAGGAAGATAAAAGTCAGTAGAGGGTTTTTTGTTTGTTTTTTAAGTTCAAAATAACACCATTTTCTGTGACTGTCTTATTACCTTGAACATCCATGTTAGAGGACCAGTCAAGGGATGATAGTCCAAATGTGCAGGCACTTCTCCCTCCTTACCCTCTCTAAGCACATTCCTTTGTAATAATGGTTAAATTTGCAGAGCTCCCTTCAGTTTATGAAATACTTCCATTTGCACTGTCTTGCCTGCTCTTAGCAACTTCCAAAGACAGGTTAATCCATTACAGAGATGAAAAAGCTGAGACTCAGGGAGAAATTCAGTTGCTTTCCGTTAGCTGGTCAGTAGCAGAGGGAAGACTCAAACTTAAGTTTATCCAAAATGCAAGGTACTTTGCACATACAATAGCTTCTACTAGAGTAGATCTTGGATTCTTGCATTTCTGAGCCTCTTATTCAATAATCAAGATCTCTCTCTCTAACAAAGTCCTGCCCTAGCCCTGCCCCAAATAAGCACTCAGGAGCTGACTTTTAATGGCTAGGGTTCCTAATTTGCAAACCTCCCAGTTACAAATAAATACGTAAGCTATACAAATAAACAAAAAAACCCTGCACCCTCTCCAATTTCTGAGTCTTTAAAAATACACTTAAAAGACACACACAGGGTTCTTTTTCACATTGAAAAGTATGCATATTTGGAGATTGGTTGCATGAAAAAGCATAACCTTATTCACTAGCTCACTTAGGTCTCATTATACTGTTTTTTTAAAGGCTTTGAGCTGTCTTTAACCCATATATTTTTTTAAAGCACTGCTGATCAGCTGAGATCAAGCTAATGGTAGATTTCCAGAAGCTCTCATTATACAACTGGTCTTGGTCAGTGGGCACTTGTGGGCAAAGTGGTTTTCTTTGTGGTCCTGCATTGTATGCTCCCGTCTGTAAGCTCCAGGCAGAACACGTTGGCAAACAGCCTCCTTTTCCAATTCTCATTTTCTCTCCTTCCCGGGGTGTGAGCTCCCCAAAGTGTGATTAATCCATCTATTGATCGCCTCCTGCCATAGAGGGTGAGATATGGCTAGCAATTGGTGCCAGGCCGCGTATGTGAGCAGACTGCTAAGGCAGGGTGAGAACAGACCAGTGCTGGCTGGGGCTTTCCAACCCCGCGGTCAGAAGGGGCAACAATAGCTGTGCTTCCCACAAGTCTTGTGAAATCATCTCTGTCATCAAAATGCAGCAGATTCCTCTTCAAATGAATTATCATGTATATTCCCTGCTATCATAATTGGTTTCACAAAGGTCTAATAAAAGTTTATAGGTAAGAGGAAAGAAGAAGATGGAGGGGGGCGGGGGGCGGGGGGAGTAACAAGGTAGAAGCCCCCTAGAAATACAGCCAAACAAGAATGTGCTGCTTTGATTGAAACATTGCAGGCAGATAGAATGGATGACCAAAAGCATGCCAACCAAAGGGATTAGAAGAAGGCATTTACCTAATATTTGGAGGTACTACAGTGGGGGAGGAGGTAAGGTGAAGATAAGCCAAAGGGATAGGCAAAGCTCTAGAGAGAAAAAAAAAAAAAACCTACCTGGAAATAAACAGAGTAAAATGAAAAATACAGGCACTTCTCAAGGCTAGTTTTGGCTGGCAAAATGAGGTAAGAAAATTTGGCCAAATAGGAATCAGAAAACCTTTTTTATTTTTCCCCTCCCCCTCCTCTCCTGCTCAAGAGAAAGTCAAGTATGCCTATCCTTGGCCACAGAAGCCATATTTTTTTTTTTCATTCTGCTTCATATGTTTAGAAGAACACTTTATCCACAAAACCACACCACTCTTCATTTTGGCAACTCCTATCATAAGCAGAAAGTCACCTGGAATTATACAGCAACTTCCATTTCCTGTGGAATTGATTTCCAATGCACCCAAGCAGGAAATACAACAACAAAAACAAAAACAAAAAAAAACAATTGAAAAATTGATCAGTGGTTTAAAACCTGGTGGCCCTTCTGCATTAGAGAGAGGGGCAGTGTAAATTATAAGACAGCTAGACCCCCTCATAATAACTCTGTGTCTCTATCTCATGTTAGCTTTCCTGCTTGTCTGTTCCAAAGGAACATCTGCAGACATCTGGGAGAAACAGGAAGACCTGACCAAGGACAAAAGAAACGCCCACGGTGTAAAAACTGTCAAAGTAAAAAAAAAAAAAAAAAAAAAAAAAAAAAAAATCAGTTGGATATAAAAATTTTAGTAAAATCAAGTTAGTTCTCATGTAGCATTTCTATGTAAGTTACATACAAAGAATCTAATATATGTTAAGCACCTACCTAAATGTCAGTTTCTTGTTCGGGGCTGGGTGTTCACAGTGAACAATGCAACAGATCTCGTCCTCCAAGAATTTGTAGTTTACCAGGCCATTGGAACAGACCATTAGAATTAGAATACAGAGCCAACATTCTATAGAAAGGTTTTTAGCTCGGTATGAGAGGGGAGTCTAACCCAGTCACTGAATCCAGTCTTGGTGACTCTTACTTAAGGTTCCTGGAGGAAATGTCACATGAATTGAAACCTGAAGAGGGGACAGGAGTTTGCCATACTGAAGAAGAAGAAGACAAAGAGAGGTTAGAGAGTGGGGGTGGGGGAAGCATAAGATTATTCTAGGCTGGAGAACCATCATCACACAGGTCTAGAGTGAGAGAGATCAGAGCACATTCAGGTAACCACAAACTATTTAGCAGGACCAAAGTTAGTGTGTGAGCAAGCGAGTGACAAGCCATGAGGCTAGGGAATCAAACAGGGACCTATAGGAGTTGTTAAAATGTTTGGACTTAATTCTGAGAGCAACTGTAGAGCCACAGATGGATTTAAGTAGCACACTGATATGATCAGGGTTGATAGTGTGGGGAATGGAGTGGAGAGGAGCAATGCTGGAAGCAGGGACCAGTTGGGAGAGGATGGCCCTAATCAGATCAGTGGCCTGACCTGAGCTGTTGGCAATGGTGATGGGATGAAGGAAAGGGAGGAACCACATCCACTGAGAATTTATCTAGATAACATATATCTAATTATAAATGGGTTCCTGGAAGGCCCAAACACTTCTTAGATGCCTAATAAATTGTTAGCAAAAATGTGTTCAATGAGCACTAGCTCTTTCCAGTGGGTTCCAGGAGGTGGAGAACTCCAGGAGACAAGAGAACAATAGATTTACTAGGGTCATGTTCTACTTAAATAATAGGCCAGAATATAAAAGGGAAAGTTCCATCAAATTCAAGAGGAAAATGGAGTCACAAGCTACATGTGAAAAACTGGCCATACCAGACGGTCCCAAAGTCACTTTCACAGTGTGGTTCTCCCAACCACCAGCCGATGAAGGCAAAGTTGCATGTGCTTGGAGATGAACAGATCATTTCCCACAAAACCAGTGTTTCAATGTTTTGCTTGGCACTAAAATCAAATTGGACTGGAGAAGATTGTGGTTTGGAAATAGGCTGGGATTTAATAAGTGACACAGTCTGTGAGAAATGCCAGTGTTTTCAAATATGGAGCATAGTCTTTGATAGAAATATTATTTCGCAGTGTCTTTATTAATAAATTGAAAAGAGGGATTCTCTTATTGATGCAAATCACAGATGCTTCTAAATTAGGCAGCATTGTCAACACCCAGCAGATCACAATGTCCCCAAAGAGGTTAGAAATGAGGGGCAGGAAATAATAAAACAAGGTTAAATTTGGCTGGATGGAAACTACATCTGGGGAAAGATAATTCAAAAAGCAGATATTCATTGGGCCAAAGAAATCTGGACCACACTGGTGCCAAAAGAGACCCAGGTGCTATACCGGATGGCAGATGAGGTGGGAGTTTAAAATATGCTAGGGCAGCGCAAAGCCCATTTGGTCCTGGCCTGCCTCATCTGATAAAATTGATAAAGATCTGGTTGGCCTCAGCCTTCCATGTTCTCAGGCCATTCACAAAGGAAATTCAATCCATTCACTGCCTTCGTTTTAGTAGTAGAGATAAAACAAAAATCATCTACTAGAACTGTAAGACCTCAACCATTATCTCAAGTTCACGGCCAATGCTTTTTAGTTAAAGAAATAAAGCCATGGTGATATGCATACAGAAGCTTCATTCACAGTAACTCAAGATAGGTTGCAAGTATTCTTTCATTATTCTCCCAGTAGTGTCTCTTTTCAACAGTGTTTTCAGGGAAGTGGCTAGCCAGTCATATGGTCTATCTTCTTTTACATATTAAGCAGCTGAGGCATGGTTGCCAAGGGCATTCAAGATTGCCAGTCATTGGTCTCTCTGTCTGGTGCTTTGTCCATTACAAGGACATGTTTTTTTCTAAATAATTTATGATTTTGAGAGATTTTTAAATGGAAATGGAGAATTGTCATCAGTGTACCACAGGTCTAAGGGGGCATTATTGGATGACTCAATGGGCAGATGAAGTGTGTGGCTTAAGAGACCTAAATTTTAAATTTAATGGATACATAAATACCAAGTAGTCTTCATGATAAAATTCAGAACTTTCCTTGACACTCCTTAGTTTAAGCTTCATTATTAATCTACTTTGAATTACAAAAGGAAACATGGATAGGACATGACCATAATAATTTCATTACTAGAGATTGAAGGTTTATATCAAGTCTAGTTTGAAACCTTGACATAAAGGGAAGCAGGAAATGGAAGTAAACACTATGATTGCAAAGAAAATTATTTCATTATTTCCTCAATTTGCTTTTATTACTTATCAATCACATTCAGAGAATGTAAATGCTCCTAGAGCGAAAATATATGATTCCACGCAACTGTTACAGCTCAGTGTTAAACAAACCCATTGGTCGCGTACATGTTTGGGCAGAGTTACAGGGCCATTAATGACGTGCAAGCTCAGGAGCTCTCCCCAGAACTAAAATTGCATTTTGACCCCAACTGGAATCTGGGCACTGTGGTTTTGGAGCTTTGTTTGTAGTCAGACTCATTTCAGTCATATTATCTGAGTGACAACTCATTACTGCAATTCAAGTAAGGGATAGTTTGTGGCTTGGGTTTTAGTGAAGGATAGTAAATTTTATAGTTTATATAATTTGGAACATGTCTGTGTTTAGCCCATATGTGGAAATCTGCCCGCGTGCTTATTATTATGCTTATCTGCAAATGACCAGATGGCCTTGCCCAAATGTAGAGAACCATTTAGTGCCATTTTAAACCATTAAGGCTATTAGCTCTGACTTGAGATAATCCTTTGCCCAAAGGGAACTAGTTTTGCTGTCCTTCAAAGTCATCAAATGTAATTAAATGCCATATTGTGGAGTAGGCATTAATGGATTAAGGAGACAGCACAGTCAACCAGTCCTGGGTCAACCAAAGCAGAAGGAATATAGGAATGGATGAGAAAGATGATGTATTAAGTAAGGTACTGGCTAAGCTGCTGTAACAAAGAATCCCCAAAATTCAATGATTCAGAAAAGATCATTCATTTTCCCTTTCAGACCAAAAACAGAGGTAAGTAGGTCCAAGATAAACAGGTATCAATTGGCTACAACTGCACCAACTAACACATGACATTTTACTCTTTACCCTTCACATGGATGAAGTCAGTTCAGTGTGACTCAGACTGTTCAGAAAGGGGTCATCAGAATCAGCACTCACTCAAGGAGCTACCGGTGAAGGTGACAGGGCAAAACAAAAAGGCCTACCATTTTGTTGTTGTTGTTGTCGTTTCCCCTCGGAACCAAGACCTCTTCTACATTATTTCCACAAGGTTCTTAGCTCAGCTCTGCCCTAATCTGCTTGGCTCAGAGATGCTGGTCTCCTTCAATATTCCCTATTCTCCCAGCTTCCATCTTCACAGACAATGTCCTCAATGGGAGCAGATTCTCCAAGCCCTCCTCCTGGATGATATGACAATAGACCTTGATGATTTAATCATGCATTTGCCAGGCTTCCTAGGAGACAGCCAGTTAGGGGTAGGATGCAATCTGTGACTATGGAACTGGGCCAAGTAAACTGGGGTTGAACCTATGACCTTAGCCTCCTGGGAATGAAATGTAAGTCAATTGCACTAACTGGCCACATGTATGGCAAGACTGTTATATACGATAATAATAATAATAATAATAATAATAATAAGAAGAAGAAGAAGAAGAAGAAGAATACACATTTGCATTTATGGAGCACTTACTATGTGTCAGGCTCTTGTTGAGTGCCTTTAAGGGGATTATCCCCTAGGAGTCTCTCAATTCCTCGTGAAATAAGGACTCCTAATCCATTCCCATTTTTTGTGTGAGAGAATAGAAACTCAGAGAGTCTAAGTAACTTTCCTAGGGCACATTAGCTAATGTAGGGAAAACAGTATTTAAACCCAGGCAATTTGATTCCGGAGTTCATACCAGTCCTATGAGATTCCACATATTGGAGACAGAACACAGATACGAAGAAGTTGTATCATATGAACAAACTAGTTAGCCAGCATGAGCCTCCTGATTTTCAATTTAAGACTATATTCATTAGACTTAGAGGTTTTGAACTTGTACGTTACAGCATCATTGTTTTTAATGTACCAGAATCCCACCTTTGGTGCTAGATAATGATAGCCCCAGAAGGAAGAGGATTATACTAAAGATGCCTACACCAACCACATTCTCAAGAAATATATTATCAAAATTAGTAGAATTATAAATTGGTACCACTTTCCTAGAATGTGGCTTGGAAATAATGTATCAAAAGCCTTAACTGGGGGTACAGAGTTGACTCAGGCATTCACTTTGGCAAATTTATCCTGAGGAAGTGATTTAGGGGAAAATTAATAATGATGGGATCAACCAAGAATTTTAGTCACACTATTGTTTGTGAAAATGAAAAGTTGAAAATACCCTAACAATCCACCAATATGGGATTGATTAAATTTCATTAAATTCTTCACTATAGAATTCCACTTAGCTATTTTAAACGGAAATGCTATTCACATGTATGTTTGTGATTTGCTGGTAAATTAAAGATGCTTGAGGGCACCTGGGTGGCTCAGTCGGTTAAGCGTCCGACTCTTGGTTTCGGCTCAGGTCATGATCTCACGGTTTTGTGAGTTCACGTGCCAAGCCTTCTTGGGATCTCTCTCTTTCCCTCTCTGCCCCTCTCCCACTCACACTGTATCTCTCAAAATACATAGTTACACTTAAAAAAAAATAAAGATCCTTCTGATGTGTTGATAAATAAAAAAAGCAATCATCAAATAATCTGGATAACACAGTCTATTAGTTTCCCAGGGCAGCCATTATAAATTGCCTCGCACTGGAAGACTTAAAACTACTTTATTATCTCACAGTTCTCGAGGCTACAAGTCTAAAATCAGGGTGCAGGCAAGGTTAGTTCCTTCTAGAGACTCAGAGTGAGAACCTGTTCCATGCCTCCCTCCTTGCTTCTGGTGATCCCCAGCCATCCTTGGCATTCTTTGGCTTAAAGACATGCTATTCCCTCGTCTGCTTCCATCTTCACATGGCTTTCTCCCCTGTGTGTTTCCATGTCTTCTTTCTGTCATTGGATGTAGGGCCCACTCTAATACAGGAGGGTCTCTTCTCGAAACCCTGGCTTTATTATTATTTTTTAAATTGAGGTATAGTTACCATGCAACCATCTATGAGTTTAAGGTGTGCAACACACTGATTTGACAATTCTATACATTACTCAATGCTCATCATGATAAATTATTACATTATTGCTGTGTTTCCTCTGCTGTAGTTTTTATCTCCTTGACTTATTTATTTTAGAACTGGAAATTTATACCTCTTATTCCTCTCTGTCTATTTTGCTCACATCCATCCCCACCTTGTCTCTGGCAACCACCAGTTTGTTCTCTGTACTTAAGAGTCTCTTTGTTCATTTGTTTTGTTTTTTAGATTCCACATGTATGTGAAATCACATACATTTTGGTTTGTCCTCATTTCACTTAACATAATACCCTCTATGTCCAGCCATGTTGTCACAAATGGCAAGATCTCATTTATTTATTTTTGGCTGAGTAATATTCCATTGTGTATGTGTACCATATCTTCTCTATCCATTTGTCTATCAACAGACATTTGGGTTGCTTCCATACCTTGGCTACTGTGAATAATGCTGCAATAAACATAGGGATGCATGTATCTTTTTGAATTAGTGTTTTTGTTTTCTTTGGGTAGATACCCACTGGTGGAATTACTGGGTCACACGATATTTCTAATTTTTTTTTGAGGAATATCCATACTGTTTTCCACAGTGGCTGCACCAGTTTATGGTCCCGCAAAGAGTGCACAAGGTTCTTTTTCCTCCACATTGTTGCCAACATTTGTTACTTCTTGTGTTTTTGATACTAGATGACTTGTGTGAAGTGATCTTTCACTGTGGTTTTGATTTGCATTTCCCTGATAATGAATGATGTTGGGTATCTTTTCGTGTGTCTGTTGGCCATCTGGATGTCTTCTTTGGGAAACTGTCTATTCAGGTCCTGTGCCCATTTTTTAATAAATTCTCTCTCTTGGTATTGAGTTGTGTAAATTCTTTACATATTTTGAATATTAACTTCTTATTGTATATATCATTTGCAAATATCTTCTCCCATTCACTAGGTCGCCTTTTTGTTTTGTTGATAGTTTCTTTTGATTTTTGGTGCAGTCCTGATAGTTTGTTTTTGCTTTTGTTTCCGCTGCCTGAGGAGACCTATCCATAAATATGTTGCTAAGGGTGACGTCCAAGAGATTACTGCCTATTTTTTCTTTGGGGAGTTTTATGGTTTTAGGTCTCACATTTAGGTATTTAATCCATTTTGAATTTCAATATCCTCACTTTAATTGCATCTGCAAGACTATTATTTCATGTAGGTCACATTCTGAGGTTCCAGGTAGACATAGTTTGGGATCCACAGTTCAATCCATTACATATGGTTTTATTTTTATTTTATTAAAATATGTATTTATACAAATATATATGTAAAAGAGAGTTTATTGTAGCTATATTGGACAGTCAGACAAATGGTATTTTGATCCTGGTTCCGCCTCTGGCTGATTGTAGACCACAGGCAAGTTATCTTAATTCTTGGTGCCTCAGTTTTCTTATGGGGGATAGTTCTTATTAATACCTTAGGTGAGGAATAATACTTCACAGGGTTCTTATAGGAGTTTAAGAGATAACATAAAAAAAGTGTTTAACAAAGTGCCTAACTTGCAGTGAGCACTCAATAAATACTAGTTATAATTATAATTAAAAAAAAAAGTTTTGGAAGGATTGACACCCCTTCTCCCCCCACCCCCCCTTACTGGCCAAACACTAATAGTAGTCATTTACTATAGGGGTTAACTGTTTGAGATGATTTTTACTTTCTTTAAAATTTAGGCCTCTATTTCATAACTTTTTTAAACATAGATTACTTTTTTAATTCTTTAAAGAAACAAGCCATTTCTATTTAAGGAAAGAACAAGACTTATTAGATTCTGCATCCTTTTGTTACATATATGCACACATGAATAAGCCAGACATTTTAGATTAAATTAGCCACGCAACTATTTTTTAAAAATATTCTCTCCTAGCCTTGGGAGCTCTTCCTTTCTCTCATTCCATATTTTTCCACGTGCAAAATTTGTGTTGGCTTCCCTGATATCTTTCAGTGCCAGAGCCACAATATGCTGACACACATTTGAGAATCACAGCGTTTCTTAAATGTCCACAGTGTAAAGGGTGGTGCCATAGCATGTTTGGAAAGACGGGCTCCTTCTGTGGGAATATCTTCTGTCTCAATTCACGAACGAAGGAGTTCTGTCAAAGGTAGGATTTGGGGGAAGGAGGGCAATAGCAAAGTTGAGACCAAAAGGTTAGGTCAGATGTGAAATTGTCTAATGGATTTGCATCATATTTGAAGATACATTTTTAAGGTCAGCTGCCCTCTGAGAAAGAAAACCCCTTCCCTGAAAATATGCATTAAAATTTTTTTTCATGTTAAAAGTAGTAGGTGATAAATCGAGAACACAGAAAGCACACACACACACCAATGCACACGTGTTCCTGTCAGCACATACAGCACCTGTAGATGAAATAGAAAAAAGTATCTCTCTTTGGGGATCACGTTAGAAAAAGATAACCCCACCAAGCAGATGTAGCCCCTTTAGCTGCATGTTGGCAGGTGGGGAGTACTTTCATGCAAATTAGAAAAAGAGCACCTTTCCCTCTGACCTGAAATACTCTCTTACCAGCGTGTCTTCTGTGCCCCGTCAGAGGATAGCTGGTGTGACCGCACGTGGTGGCCCTGAAAATGAGGATAATTGCACCTATTGTAATATTGGATATATACAAAACAGTACTTATGATAAAAATGCAAGTTTTTTGCCCCATAAGGCAAAAACTTTAAAAGTGAACCTATCAACCAACTGAAGAGCAGAATCATTACCAGTGTCATTGCATCAATTCCTTTGGCCAGGGGAGAGAATCACTATGTTGAATTTTGTCTTTATTATTTCCTTGACATATTACATAATCTCTATATCTGTCTGCCTATCTGTCTATCCATCTGTCATCTCTCCATTTATGTCACATCACATTGAATGTGGCCAGTCTTCTGTGACGTGCTTTTTTAACTCACGCTACAGTGTGGCCTGGTTGATCACGTAATTTAACAAACGCCTTTTATGCCATAGAATTTGAATTCTACAATATTGTACAAACTATAAGGTATTCCATTGTATGTTTGGACTACAACTTAACTAATTCTGTTATTAGTTAAATACTAATTATGCTCAGATTTTTACATTATTTCCCATGTTGCTACGGAACTCTTCATGATGGTTGTTAATTTCATCCAAAAGGAATCCTGAATCTAAAGGAAATCTTGGATGACATCTGTGATTATTTTCTTAGAATAAATGCCTAAACATAGAATTTGTGTGTCCATGGTATGCTGAGTATAGGGCTTTTGATGTGTATTAATACAAGTGATGTTGTTAAGGTGATGAAGAAGCTGCCCAGTGAACAAATGATACCTCAACCAAGGAAGTTGAGGGTTAACAGAATGATGTAAACATGTTTCAGATCTCCTGACCTCAGAGAACTCCATTGTGTGGCAAACCCCACAGGGTTGTCCTTTCTGCTCTGACTCTAGGAGCTCAATGTTTACTATTATAATTCCAATAACGGTGTCAGTGTGGGGGTGGTCATTTGATGGGGGGTAGTTCACAGGTAAGAACCGAGGAGACTGAAGAATCACAAAACCAATCCAGGGAAACTACATTGGATCCAAGGGAATCACAGGAGAGGGCAGAGGCGTCTCTCTGTGTTGTAGTCAAAATGCAGACCAGCCCAAGAAGGGAGATTTATAAGGAGATTAGAATATGTTAAAAGTGGAAAGTGGGGGATGTGCAGACAGCCTACGGTCACAGCCCACGGCTGTCCCAAAGAGAGCCTTCCCCTCACTGAAGGAAGAGGAAGAGACTTTACAAGGGGCAGGAGCCGCCAACCTCAGCTGTGGCCTTGGAAGGAAGACAAATGAGTCCTTTCTGAGAGCAGAAAGAACATGATTAGAAAAGCAGGGAAAGTCCACGTGAAGAACCCTTCTCCCCCAGCGGAGACAGTGAACTCAGTCATTGCCTAGTTTGGGCTTGACAGATATTCAACAAACAGAAATATTGTTTCTGTGTTAGTATATTAGTTGCTTTAAAAAACAATTTAGAAAAGCTCTTTCTTTTTTTCAGGAAGCACTTCTATTTTTCTAACTGATTAAATTACTTGAATACTATGCTTCAAATCTTTACAATTGAAATGAGCATGGTTTCCTTTCTATCATGTCTGGAGATCAGAAATTAAATTTGTGTGTTAAGTAGATTGTCAATGCATTTCAAAAGGTCATAATGTCTGAACTTAAGTAAAAGTATGTTTTTATATAAGGAAATGTTCTCTCTTCTTCTCCGAAGAAAAGCCAATAGTTTCTTTTTGCTTCTGTTTGCAGCACTGGCCCGTTTTGCCATGTGATGAGACAGTGTCTTCTCAGAACAACCAAACAATAATAGCAGTTACCATTGACTGAGCATTTATTACATCTCAGGCACAGGTTAAATACAAAACACTTTAATCTTTTTAACAGCCCACTGAGGAAGCTGTTGACATTTAACAGGGAAGCAAGCTGAGGTTTAGTGAGGTCATCTCATGGGCAAGGGGATACCACCAGAACCTGTGACCCAGTTGCAGCCTACCTACCTTCTACCTATAACCCCCACCAACTTGAGGGCAAGTGGAGGGAGCATCAGCCACATCCTCACACGGAATGGGGGCAAGAACAAAGGGATGTGGAATGAGGGATGTGGAAGGATTACTGGGGTGAGGAGGAACCATGTTAAAAAGGGTCCACTTGTACGTTGCTTCTCTATATGTCTTTGGCTATTGCTTCCCACTGTTTTCACGAAAGCTTTTTTTCTTTAATTGTAGTCTTAAAACTGTCATGTCGGGGCGCCTGGGTGGCTCAGTCGGTTAGGCGGCCGACTTCGGCTCGGGTCATGATCTCGCAGTCCGTGAGTTCGAGCCCCGCGTCGGGCTCTGTGCTGACAGCTCAGAGCCTGGAGCCTGTTTCGGATTCTGTGTCTCCCTCTCTCTCTGCCCCTCCTCCACTCATGCTCTGTCTCTCTCTGTCTCAAAAATAAATAAACGTTAAAAAAAAAACTGTCATGTGAACAGACTAGCTTTTACATCTTTTGAAAAAATAACACCCTTCTTTAGAGCACATACCTAAGAGAAACGATCGCTCGCCTTGCTACTACTTCAGCTTTCAGTTACAATTATGACCCGGCTTAGAAATAAAATCAAGCACTTCTATGCCTGGGCTCTGGATTGGAAACTGGAAGGATATGTCTATGAAAAGTTTTGAGCTATAGGATTCACTGTAAATTGAATCTAGGAACTTTCTAAGCTCCGTCAAGGTAGCTTTGCCATCATGAGTATTTCATTTTCAATTTACAAAGAATGCTTGAATACCGACTATATGCCAAGAACCATCCCAGTTTCCGGGAAGACAGAGATAGATGAGGCATTGTCCCTGCCTGTGAGAAGAGAGGAGGAGACCACAAACAGAAATTAAAAAAAAAAAAAAAAAAAAAAAAAAAGATTACAACTGGCTGCCCATTAGAATCAGCTGGAAAGTTTTTTAAAAATATCATGACTAGATCTCACCTTTGGGGATTCTGATTTAATTGTTCTTGGGTGGGGCCCAGTCATTTGTTTAAGCTCTCCAAATAATTCTAACGTATAGCCACAGGATTCGCAGTCACTGCAATTGAGGCATGCATAAGAACGTCCAGGGGAGTCAATCTAGAAGCTTCTGAGGAGGTAATATTTGAGTTAGATGTGGAAGGACTGATGGATGGGAATGTGCCAGACATCCCAGGGTGAAGCTGAGGAGGGGCATCGTAGGAAAGTGGGAAAGCACGGGCCAGACTCCCAACACACAGCTGGGAAGGTGACTTCCGTGGAGTGGCTTGAGCACTGAGTGGGCCGGGACTCAGTGGGAGGTGAGGCGAAAAAGGTGAAGTGGGCAGGTTGAGGGGAGGGTGCAGGGAGGGATCAGGTGAAAACGATGGAGAGCCAGACTGAGAAGATCAGACTCTATTCTAGAAGTGACAAGTAGCCACCAACAGTTTCACACAGATCCCAGTCGCGGTGGTGTGCGTGCGTGCGTGTGTGTGTGTGTGTGTGTGTGTGTGTGTGTGTAGTATTTTGGGGAGGGAAGGGAGCGTTGGGAAAGAAGGTGCCTACAGTGAGTGAGTCTGGCAATATACTGAAAGAAACCTGTGAGTAGGTTCTTGCTGTGCTTCTGGTGAGATCTCATACAAGTAAAAGATAAAAGGAAATAACTCACACATTTCTTTTGTTTGTTTGTTTCTTTGGGATGAGTGGTCAGTACCAACAATCTATTAAAAACAACAAGTGTTTTTTGTTTGTTTATTTGTTGGGTTTTGTTGTTGTTGTTATTGTTTTTATTGTTTTGAGAACCTGTGGAGCTAGGTCCTAGAGAAACAAAGGTGAATGTGAATACAGCTGGAGACCTTGCTGTCCTGTTGTTTACAGTACAGCCATTAGGGTGTGGGTGGTGAATCTTACAAAGGTGTAAAGACATCTTTGAAGGAGCAATTTCAAGAAGTAAAGCAGGTTGAAAATCTATACAAATTCAAGAGGATGTGGATTAAGTGTAATGTGAGGATATCTGGGGGTTGTTAAAGAACAGTTAGAGACATTTGTTAACACTGAACAAACTTTTTAAAAGTTGTTTTTAATGTTTATTTATTTTTGAGACAGAGAGAGACAGAGCATGAATGGGGGAGGGGCAGAGAGCGAGGGAGACACAGAATCGGAAGCAGGCTCCAGGCTCCGAGCCATCAACCCAGAGCCCAACGCGGGGCTCGAACTCACGGACCGCGAGATCGTGACCTGAGCCGAAGTCGGACGCTTCACCGACTGAGCCACCCAGGCGCCCCTGAACAAACTTTTGAATTGGTATCAGGCATGTTCATCGTGGTCTCCCAGAAGATGTTGCTTGTGTCTGTATCAAAGATAGGATTCTTGGTTGAAGGGACCATTAGATGTATCTTAGCATGGAATTTCTTATGTTCAGATTATTTATTATTATAAATGTGATATATACCATATAAGAAACTTGAGTTAACTGGAATTGTCCCAAATAACCATAATTATAAAATGTTTTTTAATTTAGCCTAATGACCATTGCAAATGTCCACATGAAGGCACTTGGATACTGTACCAACTAATTCTAGCATCCTGTGGCCTAATAGAACGATTATCTCCCAAGTGAACTCAAATATTCATGAGACCTCTTACCCTTAAGTATTATGGAACTGATCTTGAGTAATAAGGATGAGGATGATAGGCTTATTATGATTTACTAACAAATATAAATTAAAAATCCACTTACGAATATCCATTTGTATGCAAAATCATTATTCATTATAGTAAATAATTTTTGACATTAAATTAAATTAGTGGAAGATTGGGGGGAATATGGATTCAATCAGCAATTCCTTGCCTTTTTTTTTAAACTCAAGCTCTAAAAGCTGATGAGGTGTTTTAATTATTTCGTTTCACATGTGGAAAGAATAAATCTGAAGGAAATAGCTTAGGATTCTTTCCAAGTTTGAATTACAAATTATCCCAGGACCCTGGAGAGAAGCAACAGCAAACAAGATTTTAGGCGGTTCTTTGTCAGGTCAGCCTTTCGATCAATATTGAAAGGTACCTCAAGGACCTAATTTTTCTCTTGTGCTGTTTCCCAGAGTTGAGGGAAATTTAATCTTCCTCTTGATAGGGCTATGATATGTGTTATTCATGTTTATGTAGCTGGTGTCCCAGGCCCAAATCCTATGAAATTTGCTTCATATGGCCATCCCCACCTCAACAGAGCCCTATAGAATCAGTGTCCCATTGCCCCTTTAACTCGAGGCCTGCACCAGATACAGGTGACACTGACTGTCCCTGTGTCTTGTCCATTGGCCATCGGGATCTTCACACTCAGGAAGGAGGAAGCAGGCGTTCTGGCAGCGCTCAGAGTAGAGCTGGCTTCTATGCCACACTTTGCACGACTCCTACATCAGAGACAGTATTCTCTGATAACCCCTTTTCCCTAAACTCTGCTCTGGACCAGCTCCGTTTTAAAGGAGAGAAGACCCATGTGGTGAGAATATACCACATGGAACAGAAGTGCTCTAGGAGAAAATCTGTTGTCTGGTTCTTATTGGCAACCCCTTTAATTCTCTCCCAAAGCTCCCACTCCCCATCTTACAGTGGCTAATCTTATTGCCTGAAGAATCCTCCTTATCTTGGATTCATATCCTTCAATGTAGATGTGAAGGGCAACCTTGAACATCCTATATGAATAAAACTGTGCTGCTAACCATAACTGAAACCTGGATCTAAAAATCATGCAACTTATTCTAGATGTTATTAAGCAAACATTAACATGAAAGATAAAATATTATTAACAAATTGCCTAGATCACATTAGCCCCCTGTAACAGGCAGTAGAAGACACAGATCATTTCACGGGCAAACTTAGCAAACCCTTAGGAATTTTGCGGCATGAGAAAAACAACCCCAAACGAGGTAAAGATTCAGTGTTTGACTGAAGCTTGATCTGATATCCATTCTCTCCACAGGCCAGCAGGAGAGGTATTATTTTGGTGCTGGTTTTCTAAAAGTCTTCCACTCAAAGGATGTTTTTTCCCACTTGCAGTGATTTCTCTCGGCTCTAAACTTCCAGCTTGGCATCTGGAAAGCCTCCTCAGGCACTTAAACCGTGAAGGGAAAAGTCTCCAGCATCTCAGAACATTGTGTAGTTACAGGGTGATATGCCTGGAGCTGCTGTGCCTCCCAGAGCACCTGTGAACTGCTCTCCCTCTCTCTCTCTGCCTGAAGGACACCTCCTTTTGGCATCGACATAGACAATTTCTTCCTCTGGTGCAATGAGTTTCCACATCAATTGGTGCCGGGAGCATTCTGCTGAGAAACAGGAGTAAAAGGAAAATCAGCAGCCAAGTGACTGTTATCATTTTTTTAAATACTAATTGACCTTGTCAGGATAATTACTGCAGATTGGGAGACACTGACTGTTTCGGGCAGGTTAGATGGAAAACTTACTGATTCTGGGGAGAATATACTAGGAAAAAAAGTTTGCTGTGCTGAATGAGAAGCCTCAGGCTATTGTGAAGGCAAATACTTCTTATTCGGAGATCATGAAGCTGAGGGACATAAGCTTGCTTTGAATCTGGAAGAAGAATGTGTACTCGTGAGGTTGTGTTTTGTGTCAGAACCTCAAAGTACTACACAGTCATAAATCCCTCTTTGAAGCCTTCTTTAAAATGGTATTATTGTCTATATCAGCTCAGTGATTCAGTCATTCAACACCCATTTATTGAGCATCTAGTTACTATATTAGATTCTACATGTGATGCAAAGACGAGTCACATGCAGTGACTCCTTTGAGGAGCTTATACCGTCATAAGGGAGGTGATACATACATAGATAAATATAACACAAAATAGAAAATTCTATGATATCCAGAAATCAGAATTGGTAGGCTACAATTTGGAAGAGGTCTTACCTGGCAGTAACTTTGGAATCATTGGGACCAGCCATTTTTTGGAAATCTTGGGCAAATTCACCCAAGGAGAACATTTTTTAAGGAGACCTAACCCATAAAAAAAAAGTCTGATACAAACTGGTTGAGGTATAATTTACCACAAACCAGGTTGCCAAAATAAATCAGTTGCACTGGTTTTTAATTGTCATATTATTTTGTCATCAAGTCAACACTGATTGATGTGTTCAGCGCTCAGTCTAGAACTGGACAGGGTCCAGAATGGAGAAGGGGCTTCAGGTTGTTTTCACTGATGGTCTGGTTTTCTCATAAAGGAGTCTCTCTTGAACTCTTGTCCTATTCAACAGTTGTCATAAGTTGCCCAAGGATGTAGATGACATGCTGGTCATGGCAGATCAGCAGGTGAAGCTAGGAGCCATACATATCGTGTTTGATGACAAAACAGACTCCCAAAGAATCTCAGCCAGGTATAACAATGTGTTTGCTCTAACAGGATGAAATTTAACAGTGGAAAGAACCTGTGTTTGAGTGCAGAAAGTAAGTGAATGTGTACAGATGGCAAAGATATGGGCGAAGGGCAGCAGGCATGCTCACTACCAACCTGGGAACCGTGATTTCTTATAAGCTTAGTGTGAGCCAACCAGGTAAGCAGCCATACAAAAAATGTAAAACACACTTAATCTGTATTAATAAAGAAGGAATATTCTGAACGAGGGGACTGAGCCCCACTAATGTCTAAGCTGGCCAGAAAGTGTGCTTGGAATATTTTTTGCCATATTTTCAGAAGACAGTTGGGTAAACTGTAAATCACCAAGGTTGGCAAAGGAAGCTGAAAACCATGATGTACAAAGAATGCTTGCGTAAATGTGGCATGTTAAGTCCAGAGAAGAGACTCACTGGTGAGAAATACATGAGGATATCTTCCAATAAAGAAACAGTTTCCATCAGGGAGAAGATTAAACAATCTGAATAGTGCTGGTGGACAAAAAGGGGACCCAGTGAAGGGAGTCATAGAGAACTTCTAGCTCAACATAAGGAAGAATTCTGTAACAATCAGAGTTGCCATAAAGATTGTAGTCTTGACGGATAGTAAGTTCTTTGCCACTGGAAGCATCCATGGAACATATTTAATGGAGTGATAGTGTGAAATCATGTATCAGGAAAACAGGACAAATGGCTATTGATGTCCTTGATAAATCAGGGATTCTATGAGTTTATGTACAGAGTCCTAGAGAATTATTCTCTGTGTTGTCTAAACATCTGCATTCGTTCACAGTATTGCTCTTACCAAATAAAGTCACTGAGAAAAAGACTTATTTATTTGTCAAAAAGTGCATAATACAAGACCTACCTTGTCACCATGGTTTGTACATAGACATTCAACAAGTATTTGTCGAATGAATGAACTCGGCTTGTAATACTAAACAAATGAAAACAAAACACAAAGCTGTATGAATAATGCAGTATGGGAGTATGTGAGTTAAATGCTACTAGCCACAGTTTCTCTATGTCTGCTTTCTGGACAAGGAGCACAAATGACAAAATCTTAGTATCCTTGATATATCTTTCCTCACCTTTTCTTTTTCTCACTCCACATCACCTCTCATCCGTGCTTGAGGAATTCAGTTAGGAAACCCTGGAGCTCCAAACAACCCTTCCCCAACTGAAAGGAATTTTCTCTCAGTCACTTACCCTTGTTGACTGACAGACTGATCAAAGTGAAAGACTTTCAGTCACTGTGTCACTTAACCAGGACTGTGTGTTTAACAACTTTGTCTATGATTGTGGCACAAAGCTCTGAAAGTATACTCAGATCGCAGCCAGGAGGGGGATGAGGCAAACGCTTACGGAGGCCATTGGGGGTGAATCAGATGTGAACCTTCCCCCACTGCATTCCCAGTGCAGTAGAACGCTTTTAAATAATGGAATCTACAGCTACTTATGTACATTGAAAAGTAACTGAAGCCAGCTAGGGAAATAAGAAACCAAAACTAAAATTCTACTTGTTTTACTACAGTAAAAAATAAAAAAATAAAAATGAATCACATAGTTTTTTTTTTTTTCAGGAGGGAAAATAAAAACTAAGAAAACCCGTAAGAACCATCTCTTTACAAAGACCTACTACTGTTACACATTCCAGTAAACCGCTTGCCCCTCCCCCAAAGTGGCTCTTTTTATTTTCTGAGGGGAGCATTGGTATTGTGTGTAAGTACGTGTGTGTGCACATGTGCATGTGTTTGTCATTTAAACCTTCAAAATGAGGAATAAGAATAGCAGAGGAAGAGGGAGTCCTGTCAGCAAAGCCAGCCCTGAAGGTCTAGCTAATTCTGTCTTTTGCCCTGGGTTCAGAATGTGTTTTCCCAGCTCTTCCCACTTCCAGGTGGAAGACGGGTCAGTGTTTGGGCAAGGTGTGGCTTCTGGAGCTTCTTCCCAGATGCTGATGTCTTAGGCATGTTTTTTTTCAAGTTTATTTATTTGTTTTGAGAGAAAGAGGGAGCACAAACAGGGGAGGGGCATAGATAGAAGGAGAGAGAGAGAGAATCCCAAGCAGCCCCTGCACTGTCAATGAGGAGCGTGATGTGAGGCTCGAACTCACAAATCACGAGATCATGACATGAGCTGAAAGCAGGAGTCCGAGGCTTAACCCACTGAGCCACCCAGGTGCCCCGTAGACTATTAGATGCCAGCTGACACATCCAGCTTTCTCTCTGTCCTGAAGCTTTTTCTCCCCTTCGGAGAGATCTCTCTGCTCTCCAAACACTCCAGCCATTTCCCTTTTTCTTTTCTTTCTTCCTTTCTTTTTTTGTGCTGTACCCCCCTGCCTCCACCAGACTTGAAACAATCTCCTTTCCTTCCCTACCTTTGACCCAAGAGATTCAGATGCATGTTTTACATTTCCAGCTCATTTGTTGCTAGCTTAACTAATTTATTTTTATAACTCCCTCTTTCTGACGTCCTAAATGCCTCCATGTGTCTCTATATTACTTCTCCTTCTGCTAACGTAGTTTCTGTGTCACAGACGGTATTGCGGTACATGCTCTGCAATTAGTTGAGGTTTCACTCTATTAATACCAGCCCAATCCTTGGACCTTCCAGGATTTCATGCATCCAGGGGAGAGAAATAAAGCTGCAGGGCATTTCACAAACAGCCTTTTGTAAATTCAGAGCATTAAGGCCACAGCACATCTGATCTCAGCAGCAACTGCCCCTTGCCACTGGGGAACAACTGCTTTAAAGCAGGAGTCTTCCTTTCCAGGCACACAGAAGCCCAGAGGTAGACAAGGTCGTGCCAGGCCTGGTGAGCATGGAGATTTAGTCTCTGGTTTCGTGATCAACCCTGCTTCATGTTCTCAGCTGCCTTACCCTAATGATCCTTAATGCCACTGCCCTTGGAAGGAGGAAGCCATGAGCTGAAATGAAAACATCAAGTATAAAAGAGACTCAGCAACGGTCCTCCCAGATGTGAGGTGGGCTGGCGATGTATGCTGTTGACCTGGCTACTTAAATCTAATAACACAGACTGATGCCTGGAGCTTGCATCAGAGGGAAGAATCGAAAATCATGTGAATCTTTGGTCACTGGGAATGGAAGGGGGAGGACGCGCACTGAGGCATTTTCTAGGCAGGTGGTCCATACTCTGTGTTAAGGGTTCTCTTTGATCATGGTCTTTGATGACCAGCTTTTGGAGTCAAGGCCACCTGTGAAGTTGCTGACAGAGAGCAAACAGCCGAAGAAGCAGAGAGGAAAATTTGTTACAGTGAAAATGGACCCACATCTGACAATCCCACCGGGCCCCATTTCCCCAGGGACATGGCTCCTGTCTGGCCATATGGCCTTGGCCGAGACACTACTAATGCCATGACACAAAGCTCATTGCTGCTTGGAGCTGAGGCAGCTGCCGTCCAAGGACAATACTGGGGCTCAGAAGTAAGCTCTCCAAAACTGGGGTGACTTCATTAGACCCCTGAGAACTCCCTTCTATGACTTAAACTGTCAACCTCTTGGTGTCCAACCTGAATTTTTCTCAAACTTAATTAAGCTGTTGTGAGGTTTTACATAATTATATATTTTTAAAATGGCTTTTGAATGTGTGCCCCTGTCAGAGTCCTTTGCTTCCACGTGAACCCTGGAGAGGAAGCTCTGGTCTCAAATTCTTACCTCAAGGGGACTTAGGAGCCCACGTAAAGAGTTTTAGCGATGGATACGCCTTTCCTGGGAAGGAGTAGAGATAAGTAAGATGGGGAGGATAGATGGGCAAGAGCCATTATCTCCATTTCTTACTGCTTTTCCCACGTTGTGAGGGAATCTGAGCTACTATGCCTGAATCCGGTTTATTCTTGCTGCAGTGTGGAGAACTGGTCACAAAAATGTAAGCTGTCGGCCTGCTACCTTTCCTTTTCCCTTACAACTAAAATCCCTTCAGAATCATGTCAGCTTATGAGCTAGTGTACCAAAAGGACAGACTGAAAAGCCACTGGAGCTATGTAATATTACCAGGAGGATCGTTCCAGGCCTGGTTCTCGCATAGGTAAAGAGATGGAGAGATCTTTCCTCTTTATCTCCATTTGTGAGAAAGTGAGTCTTGCAATGACATTCTCCCAAATTCCATGAACGTGGAGAAACGGGCTACACACAGGCCATTTGATAATGAAAGAGTCATAGTCAAAAAATAAAATAGCAACAATGGTGTTTAAAGCATTGGCAATTATGCTTTATCATTTCTAAGTTTCTTCTGGGCTTTATTTCTACAGCTCTCCTGCCCTTACGTTAAAACAACAACAACAACAAAAAGCCTCCTTCTCAGAGAAGTTGAAGGGTTAAATCCCAAACCTGAACCACTAACCGGGATTTTCTGTCAATCTTCCTGGAAATGGGCCAGAGTGCCTCCTTCTAAGGCAAGTGCAGGCACCCTGGAAATGGTCCACAAATGACTGTCATATTAGTTCAATTTTCCCGGTAGCCATAAAGAGGATCAGTGCCCCAGTACCAGAAACAGGGCTGTTCAGAGCCAAAACAGTCATTTCTCCCTTTCTCTCTCCTGGACACCCTCAACCCATCTGAGCCTTTGAGTTATAAAGCTTGGGATCCATCTGTAATGAGACCAGTCAGCTGTTTGCAAGAAATCTGTGGCCAATTCAGCCAATAATAATGATGCCACTACTACTAGTGAAAGTAATAATAATAATAATAATCAACAATAATTGAGCTTTTACTATGCACCAGGCAGCGTTCAAACCATTTCCACTTATTAACTCATGTAATCCTCTTAATGACTTATAGATATGCACACATCTATAGATACACATCCTTCTCCTGGTGATATTTTTGTCATATGGCATGTAGGTTTGGACAGAAAGAGTACGTGCTAACTAATAGTGAATCTTTTGGAGAGCAAGTTTCCTTATGAAACATATTATGTGTGATTAACTTTATGTCTCTGTGTTTAAATTCAGGACTTGAAGAACACCGCTATTTATGGTGGAAGGAGAAGGAGCTGACATTAGGCTCTTACTATCCACCAGGCGTGGGGCTAAATACCACATATATTATCTCATTAAATTCTCATAACAATTTTACAAAATAGATATTCTTATATTCATTGTACAGATTAGGAAATGGACGTATGATACCATTTCAATGTCTTCTCTCCATTTCTGACCCTAGAGAGGGTATGGTGGCCACGCCATGGTTTCAGCAGGTTACAGAGGCACTAGGGACAAGAACCAAAGCACCAGGGGGCACATATTTCCAAAACCAGCCCTGGCCTAGGATTGTAGCTAAATTTCAGACTTTTCAGATTCATCTATACTCGTCTCACCTTCAACGCCTTTTATTCATGTATTCTCTTGTGTTAACCATTTCTTTCCAACCTCGGTACCTGCTAGAGGCTGGAAGTCGTAAAAAAGGAATGACGCACAGCTTAGGATCTGCAAGCTTGTTACAGCTTGCTAGGGAGGTAAGATACATGGGTAACCCCCCCTCCCCACCCCAGACCATATGCATCTTGAGGGCAGGAGCACTTTGTACACATCCTCATATTCTCTGTTAGGCCCGGCTGAGAATGTGACCTCTGCCCAAAGTCAGACAGACTCCTATAGTGACAATAACTCTCCTCTGGATTATTCTAGCCATTTAGCTCACTTTAATCTTATTAGGACCCCTAGGTCCACTATCCAGAGTGGTCCAGTTTGCCCTAAGACCCAGCCCAACCTGAAGACTATCCAAATCTCTGGGTTAGCTCTAACCACCCCCAATCTGCCCAGTTTTCCAGTTTCCTCTTGGTTAATGATGACTAAGAGAGAAGACAGACATTACTGTGGTAAACTTTAGGCAAGCACATAACCACTGTGTTTTACAAGATTGTTTTCATGTCCACCTCCCACATTTCATACACATGTTGGACACATGGTCATGCACACAGACTGGGCTGTAATGGGCTCTACATACTTGTGGGTAGGGACCTTGTCACTCATGTTGGTGTCTTCAGCACCTAGCACCGTGCAAGGAACAAAATAGATACCAGATAAAATATATTTTAAATAAATAATGTGTATATTGCAGAATGTTCTTTTAAAATCTCTGTCCTTCTGTACTCTATCCTCCTAAAAAAAAGGTGCATTCTCTCTGTGTTTATTATTTTGGCTCTGGGCTGGAAACTGAATGCTGCTCTAGGGTAGGGTCATGGTCATTTGGGAAAATCACAGTAAGCATTTGCCTTGCCGTGGGACTTCCTGTCTTTTCTAGTCATCTTTGTGTATAGTTGGCTCACCCTTGCCTCTGAAATTTTCAGTTTTGTTTTGCACCCCTGTGTGATTACTACCCTGTGTCACCATCAAAATTTATCCTGTTTATTTCCAATCACTCCCCTGATTTGCCAAGTAGAGTTATAATTTTGATCCTAGATACCATCATTTATGCCAGTTTGCAAGCACTTGCAAATTTAAGGAGCATTTGTGAAATGGGTAGAGAGCCCTGACCAGACCGTCTGTGCCCTGCCCCTCCTGGGCGTGTTAACACAGGAGGTGGCTTGTCACTCACGCCCTCAGTTTGGCTGATGTCATATGGTAGCAGTGAGTACACTGAAAGATGGGAAGGCTAGTCCTTATTTACCTGTTGTAGAAATACACAACAGGTGACATGGCTCACAAAACTACATGAAGGACCCAGACTGCCTTTTCATGTGACATAGCTAGCAATAGAAGAGGCTTGCTAAGGCCTCACTTTGGAACATCCTGTGTCCTGGCAGTTCCTTCTCCTGAATAGGCAGAATCCACCAACTCTAACACATCTTCCGTTAAAGATTGAGAAAACTCAAGAAGCTGTGTTCACTGATCAGACCTTCTATCAGGATATTCCAATCTGTATCTGCTTGGCTATTAGTTGCATGCTTAGTTAGCTGGATATCCAGACTTTGAGATTATGTTCAAGAACTGTAACATTTATATACAATTAAATATTATGCAGCCATACAAAAGGATGAGGCAGTGCCATTTGTGATAATACGGATGGACCTAGAGGGTATAACGCTAAGGGAAATAAGTCTGAGAAGGACATCATGCCACATGATTTCACTTATATGCAGAATCTCAAAAACAAAACTGATGAATAAAAAAACAAAATGCAAAATCATACCTGTAAATATACAGAACAAACTGATGGTTGCCAGAGGGAAGGTGGTGAGGGTATAGGCAAAATGGTTGGAGGGGAGTAGGAGATACAGGCTTCTAGTTATAGAATGAATAAGTCACTGGAATAAAAGGCACAGCATAGGAAATATAGTCAATGATATCATAATAGCATTGTATGGTGACAGATGGTAATGTGGTGAGCATAGCATAACGTATAGAGAAGAGGAATCACTGTTATACACCTAAAACTAATGTAACCTTTTGTGTCAAATATACTCAAATAAAATAAAATTTAAAAAAAGAACTATAGGGGCGCCTGGGTGGCTCAGTCGGTTGAGCGTCCGACTTCAGCTCAGGTCACGATCTCGCAGTCCGTGAGTTCGAGCCCCATGTTGGGCTCTGGGCTGATGGCTCAGAGCTTGGAGCCTGCTTCCGATTCTGTGTCTCCCTCTCTCTCTGCCCCTCCCCCATTCATGCTCTGTCTCTCTCTGTCTCAAAAATAAATAAACGTTAAAAAAATTTTTTTTAAATAAAAAAAATAAAAAAAGAACTATAGGGGCACCTGGGTGGCTCAGTCAGTTGAATGCCCAACTCTTGGTTTTGGTTCAGATCATGAACCCAGGTTTGTGGGATCGAGCCCTACTTCAGGCTCCATGCTGAGTGTGGAGCCTGCTTAAGATTCTCTCTCTCTCTCTCTCTCTCTCTCTCTCTCTCTCTCAAAAAAAAATGTAGAAGTATGTGCCTGAGTGCTTTGTTCTCTACAAAGCTCCAAATCTCATCTTTTGTTAGACAAGTTCCAACTGTTAACCAACCAAGGCTAAAGTAATCATCATTATTGTCTCAACATCCAAATGTTATCTTGCAGTTTTCAGAACAATTCCATGCACTGTGATATATTATAATATTTGTTCAAAATTCTTTCTTCCTTTCCACCCAGGCCACGGTTTTTCTATGGGCTGAGGATACTTTACTGCCTGACTGACATTGGGCCTGGACGTGTAACTTGCTTTGATCAGTGGAATGTGTGTTGAAGTCAGTGTGTCACCATCAAGTTCAGACTTTAACAGTCTTAGTAAAGTTCTGCTTGTTCTCTTGCATCACAGCCCATGGCCACGAGAAGAGCATGACTTAAGTGGCCATTACACCTTCAACCTGGCTCATGGAATGAGAGGTTAATCCATGCTCAGCCAAGTTCAGCTGAGTCACAGCTGATTCCAAAAACCCACAAGGTAGTGTCCTAGAGTCTGGGCAGCAGGCAACAGGGGCAAATGGAAGTTACAGGGGAGAACAAAATATGTGCAAAAGGCATGATGGGAAACAAGAACGATGTAAATAAATATTATTGGAAATTGTAACCATGGTTTCCCAAACCCCAAACCCATAAAATCATGGGGATATTTGTTATGCAGTACTATTAGAGAAAGACCTGAGTATCCATTTCTGTATGTCTGTATTATCTCTCATTTTTCTCAAAATAGGTGTGGGAGGAATCGTTTTACAGAGGAAGCAAATGAAGCTCAGAAAGCTTTTGAGACCCATTGAATATTACGAAACGAGTAATTTTGGAAGGCTATGGTTAAACCCTGATGTCCTGATGCCAACAAGTTCCCTTCCCATGTCATACACTGACTCAGTACCACCCCTCTCTATGGGAAGGCTCTAACCCATCAATAATCATTTTTCCTTCCGATCTTCCAGCTAACTAAGCACATACCTAATAGCCATGTGGTTATGTGGTAGGAAGATTCTCTGATATAAAAATGAAGATTCAATTTAGTTATTTTATAGGAAAACATGCTGTAGAAAAGTGCTATAAATTATTGAATATTTCCCATCTCAATTGATTCTCACAGTATACTGCATTTTTCTTCATTTTCTTTTGTAGTTGTTGTTAGAAAGGGAAGGATTAGCTTTTCAACTGCTGCCTGGGAAACTCTATTCCTAGCCCTTTTCTTAAATCTTTTCACTGGACAATTGCATCTCCCTGCTGGGCACTGGGCAGCATTACAAGGGTTTCATGGGCTGTAGCAGCTGCAGTCATTTCTTAGCAAAGATCAACTGGGTACCAACTGGCCTGAGTCCAGATGTCCAACTGACCATGTTAAATAGCTATCCAGGCAGAGAGGGTATAAACACAATGCCACATCCTCAAGATGTGCCTTACTATTATAACTAGTGACATATATAAGCATTTAGCATGCCCAAGTGCTTAATGCATGTTAATAACAGACTACCCACATACATGTGATTCAATTTGGCATGTACCCCTTTTCTCCTTCCTTGCCATTTTATCCACGTGAGTTTTCTGAGTCTGCTGAAACTGACTTAAGCTCCAAAGGGGGTGAGAAAGAAGGATGAGCCAACAGACTCTACTTTGGAGTAAAGGATGAGACACCCAACTCTTTGCACCTGTAGGTAACAGTGAACTGGAGAGAATGGGTTCACCCATACTTTGGGAAACAGAATCAGAAATCTGTTAAGTGAGTTGAAGTGATTGGACCCAAATGAAAGGCAGGAAAAGGCAGTGTCCTAGAGTCTGCAGCAAGCAACAGGGGGCAAATGGAAGGTACAGGGGAGGACAAAATACGTGCAATAATCATGATGGGAAACAAGGAAAACAGAGTCAGCAATACTGGCCTGCAGATCAAGAAGAGTAAGACCCTAAGAATTCTGTCCTCCTGACAACCTCTGATCAGAACACCATACCACAGCCAAATAATCCCTTTTTTTAAATTTAATAATTACTTGTTGAGCTCCTTGTCCATTCCAGCTCCAGTGTTGAACAATGTTTGCATATGATGGTAATGAAATGGTCAAGACATCTGCATAATTGTTTGATCGGATATTAACGTGTTGGGAGGAGATTCTCACAAGAGTACCAATACAATTAAGTACTAAAAATACCTTTAAAGAAATATTAATATGAACTATCTGATTCCCCAAGAGATATAAACACCAAATTTAGACGTGCTGGGTTCAGAACAACAACAACAAAAATGGACTTCAGGAAGAGCAGGAGGGAGCTAGGTCCCTTGTGACAATCCCTGGAAAGAGTTACTGAAGAGGCAGTTATGTCCTTTTGTAAATTAGAACTAATCTCATCTGTTTCAGATGGTATTTGAGGATGCCCTTCCTGAATTTTAGGGTGCATCAGAATCACCTAGAGGGCTTGTTAAAGCACACCCCCTCATCTTCATATAGAACAGGTCTGGGTTGGGCCTGAAAATTTGCATTACTAACAAGTTCCTAAGTGATGCTGATGGTTTTGGGATCACACTTTAAGAGTCACTGTTTTGAATCGTGTTTCCTTAATGTTCCTATTGGTGAGAATCATCTACAAATGTAGATTTGGGTCTCTCTTCCTTTATCTCTGCTGTAAAGTGGATTCCTTTGGGTTCACAGATTTCATTTCCCCTCTTTGGAGTTGAAGCCAGCCCCAGCAGCCCCAGAGGAGTGATGTGGACAGAATGATGGAGTGGGAAAAGCTGTTTAAACATCCAATTTTCTAGGCCCTTCCTCTGAATATTCATATACAGTAGAACTTGGGAGGGGTCCAGAAACGGGCATTATTCTCATACGCTTCAAGGGACACTTGTGACCAGGTAAACCCAGGAAACAGTAGTAGAGAAACTCTAAGTTTTTCTCCCATGATTTTATGAAGACTGTTAGTAACATAATGTGATGGAGAGAAATTCAGATTTTGCTGCATTTTGCAACTTAGGTTAGGTATAAAGATAAAGGACTTGGGGTCAGAGACCTAGATGATATTTGACATTCCTATGCTTTGTGACTATGGGCAAATCTCTAAATATTGGGGTTATGTGTAAAATACAGTGTTATCTATAAAAGAAGGCCAATAATTAACCCATTTGTTCCTTCATCTTCTACCATGGGTCAGGTGGGTTATCAAAATGAATGAAAACAGATATGGTTCCCACCCCCCACAGAACACAATCTAGAGAAATGGAACATTACATAAGTGGTAACAATGAGATGTGATGAAGTGTCCCACCTTTGTTCAGGGGGTTTCTGTGACGTATGAGGAGATAACTTGGAAATGTTGGAAATAGAAAGCTCACCTAGCCATAAAGGAATTGACTTGACCATCATATCCTCATTGGTAGCGAGGGGAGAGTTGTGTTAACAGTCATGGAGGGATAAGAAAGGGGGACCAGAAAATGGACAGCCTAACTGGGAAGTGTTGACAAATAAACAAATGGCCAAGAGGAGAGGAGACAGAGAGTCTAGCATTATAGAAACCAGGAGAGCTCAGACTCCTACAGATTTTGAGAGGAGGATGGTCAGTAGTTCTAAATGCTGTAGACAGATCAAGGGCAGTGAGAACTGAGAAATGGCATCCGGGAGGCCGAGCTGAGCAACTGGTGACTCGAGGGATGTAGGTAGATGGTAAAACGAAGCGTGTTATTTTCCATCCGTTTTATTGAGCAGGACACTGAGCAACAGAGAAATACCCCCAGGTAAGTCATTTGCAGAAATCAGATCAAAACGCTCTGCCTTCCCAAAGGTCAAGTTATGTCATTGCAAATTAGAGTCCCAGTCACTTGTCTGCAGTCTCCACCATGGTACTGATGCCAGCCCGAGCAATCCTAGGGGACCACACAGGCAAAATGACTCTCGTTTTGGAGGTAGTTTCTTGCACATCTGGTGGCTTCTTTCAGTGCAGAGACTAGTGGGTTGAGTGCCTTCGTTATGCATCTGTAAGGTACTGTGAGGTTTAGGAGGCTGGCACACCATAAATTGTTGTATCATTAATAATAAATAAAGCTCTGCAAGAAACCTGCATTGCAGACATGAGCTACGGTGAAAAAGAGATCCACCATGGGGTGAATTTCATAGGAAGTAGTAAAAAGGATGAATTCTTGGGGGCAGGGGTGGGAAGGAAGAGTTAAACATCTAACATGTGTTGTTACTGACATTTCAAAATACATATATTTTGAGGGTATTGGGAGAAAAAAAATCTGTCTCTAGGCTGGCTCTTCTTATTCTACCGGGCTGTTCACAAACCTGAGGCATAAGTACTGAAAAAGTCTGACGCCAACAAAATGTAGATGAACTGCGGGAACAGACACAAGGCCACAGTGGCAGATCAAAGGGAAGCGGCCTGGGGAGCCGGCTCAGCTAAATATGATGAGGCATTACCATAATGAATTTTGTGAGTAAGCAACTCACTTTAAAATCGCTCCTTTTGATCTGTTAAGAAGGTGTTTACTGTAATCAGGCAAACGTTTGCTTGGCAGGGGAAAGAAAAGAGAAAGAAAGAGGAAATGAGAGGGACAGTTTTCTCTCTGGTTTCAAACAATTTTCTTTGCTCTTTTTGGTGTTTAGATCTTTCTCCTAGATCCTTTCCTTCTCTGATTCCCTCAACCTTCTTAGAAAAGCTAACTTAATTTTAATTAAATATTTGGGGTTTTAGTGGTGAGGAAGTGGAGGGAGAGCCGACGGAAAAGGGATAAACTCTTGCTTTATAAAGTGAATTATGGTTTGAAGCCAAATGAAACTGCAGAAGTCACAATCGCTGGTACAGAGATGAAGTGTGTGAGCGGAGAAAAAAGCACATCTCTGTCCACATAACTGATAAGGCTTCCTTGTTTTTAGCGATTTCTGGGCATTGCTAGGAATGCCCTCTCTCCTTCACCTCAAATGCTGTAACCTGTTGATTCAGAGACACGCAAAGGTCCCAGGAAAGCTAAATGTTCTTTCCATTGGGGAGGGAGGGCGAGTGTCTCTGCTCCATTACATCTGAACGTGTGCATAAGCCTTTGGTACCACTGATGGATGTACCTAAGACTTACTATGCTGACCCTGTGTCAAGTCTTTCCCTTTTCTTTTTTTCCCTCCAATCTTCTTCTCTCCCTGTCCCTCTGAGGGAAGTAGTTTTGGCAATAACAGCTTTTGTCTCCAAACTGTGCACCACGAAATGTGACATCAGCCATCTGTGTCCCCTTATCTACTTCCATTTGTATTCTTACTATGCAAGGACCAGATGGCACCTGGAAGGGTGGGGCCTGCAGGCTGCATCCTTCTTCCAGGAGGACCAGGTCTGGGGACAGTGGATGAGAAAGAAGTGTGAGCTCGGAACCAGCTGTAACTTAATGCTCATGTCATGTCAACAGAAGAGACCTCATCCCTTATTTTTTCTAGAAAAATCTCTTAGGGGAAGCCCTACGAATATTAAAAAATTGCTTTGGCAAGACAAAGAACGCTTTATATCCTCACAGGATTTGGGTAAAGAACACAGGAGTCTATAAAGTTCCAAGAAAAACAAAAAAAAACAACCACACACCCTCTCTTTGGGTTAGGTTGTGAGGGCAGGTGCCACCAGGGAAATCCAAGGATGGCAACAGGTGGGGCAGGTTATGTCTCCGGGGAACCCATTCCCTGGGTGCCCTTATTTCAGGTAAAACCCCTCAGACAACAGACATTTTGAAGTCCCTAAGTGACTTAATCCCAATACTTCAATGCTTTTCCCAAGAAAATCTGTTCAGCTCTCCATTCCCAGGGACACCCACACCTTTGAGGGTTTTCCTAAAAGGTGTTGAGCAGAGAACCTGGACATGGTGGGCACTGAGATATTTGTTGATGGTACGCTAGTGGTAAGACCTCACACACACACAAAAAGGTCAACTCGGACACTGTTTTCTTTAAAAGAACTTAAAAATAAAAAGTTTAGAAAGTCATAGATAAAGTATTTCAAATTGAGGACAATGGCCTGATTTTAGTGTCTCTGTTCTAAATTATTGGATTTTCTGGCTTTTAAACATTTAAGAAACAATTTTGCAGAAGCAATTTTAAACATCTACAAAGCAAATAAACTTAAATATGGAATCTCTGTATACCCATAACTCTGTGTTAAGTCGTCAACATTTTGCTAGTCTTGTTCTGTCTATATCTCTACCTCCTCCTCCCCTTTACTTGAGTATAATTTCTACGTATGGTTTTGCTAAAATGAATGTATCCTGAGATGCACAAATATTAGCTGCACAACTTTAACAAACGGATATACCCATGCAACTCTTGCCTCTATCATAAATACCACATTTTCATCTCTCCAGAAAGTCCCCTCAAGACACTACGAAGTCATCTCAGACACTTTTTCCTATTTTAAAAGACATTTCTGTCTGTTTTAAAACATCATGTTAACAGGATCACGTAATGTGTATTTTTCTGTCTTTTTTCTTCACTTTGCATAATGTCTATGAGATTTGCCCATAGGCTTACATATATATGCAGTTCATTACTTTATTGAGTAGTATTTCATTGTATGACTATACCACAGTTTGTTTATCCATTCTTCTCTTGATGGACACTTGGACTGTTTCCACTTGTTGGCTATTGCAGAGAACACTACAATAAACACTCTGGACCATGTCTTTTGGTGAACATCTATTTTCATTTCAGTTGGACAAGTAACCAGGGATGGAATCATGGAGTCGAAGAATAGGTACACACATAACTTCATAAAAAACTGCCCAACGGTTTTCCAAAATGGCTATATGAAGTTACATTCCCACCAGCAGTGTATGGAAGGTTCTGAGTGCTCCATCCTGTTTCACATCTGGTGTTTGCCCGTCTTCTTGCACACCTTGTGTGGGTGTGTAGTAGGATCTCATTCTGGTTTTAATTGCTTTTCCTCTATAGCTAACGATAATGAATACTTTTTATGTACTTCTTGATTATTTGTATTGTGAAGTGACTGTCCTCTGTGCATTTTAAAAATCGAATTCTTTGACTATTCTACATATAGGCTCTTTGTCAAAAACCAATTGGCCACATAAGTGTACGTCTATTTCTCGATTCTCCATTCCATTGTATGTGTTCTTAAGAGAAAGAAGGAGATGAGAAAATATGTGTGTTAGATAAACAAACTTTATTCAGGGATGAATTATAATGCTGTCAGTTGAGTTCAATGCTAATGGATCAAAAATATATATTCAGTAATTTGTCTTTAAACAAAAACACATAAAACAACATTACGTATTGATTGGTTGATGAAAAGGTTTTGAGCAGAGGCTCACTGGAACCAACTGCATTTCTCCTAGGAGCAGTGATTTCATACTTGCCAATTTAGTGTTCATGGCTAGTTTACAGAATACAACTACTGGGAATAACAAGAATCTACTATATCTATATTATATATATGAAACGTATAATATATATATATATATATATATATACACACACACACACACACACACACAAAATATATAGTGTTTTGTCTGAAAGCACTGTATCTGTGTGTGTACATATATATCTGTATATATTTCTGCAATATATATGTTTTATATATATATATATATACACACACACACATATATATATACATATATATACATTAGATTTACCCACATATGTGCTATTTTGAAATCTTCATTTTTTTATTTCAATGACAGTGTCATTTCTTTTTAGCCAAGTAGAACTTTCTTCAGTATATCTTGACATGTAAATCTGTTAGTAATAAATGGTAGTTTTTATTCATCTTAAAATAAGCTTTCAATGTTGAAAGATTTTAACTGGATATTTAATAGTTTTTTAATTCTGGGTTAACAGTTTTTATACTTCAGCACTTCAAAAATGTACCATCGTCTTCTGGCTTCCACTGTTTCTTTTGAGAAGTTAGAAATCATTCTTATCATGGTTCTCCTGTATGTAGTGTATCATTGCTTTTGGCATGTATTCAAGATTGTGTCACTATTATTGGTTTTTCAGAAGTTTAACTGTGACATACTTTTCTCTGATTTTCTTTGCATTTATCCTGCTTTGGGTTTATTGAACTACTTGGATCTGTAAATTGATGTCTTTCACCAAATTTTGGAAGTTTCAAGCCATTAATTAATTAGTTAGTTAGTTTCAGGAGTAGAATTCAGAGATTCATCACTTACTTAATACCCAGTGCTCATCACAAGTGTCCTCCTTAATGCCCATCACCCATTTAGCCCATCCTCCCACCCACCTCCCCTCCAGCAGCCCTTAGTTTATTTTCTATATTTAAGAGTCTTTTATGGTTTGCCTCTCTCTGTTATTATCTTATTTTTTCTCCCTTCCCCTATGTTCATCTGTTTTTAGATTCTACATATGAGTGATATCATGTGGTATTTCTCTAGGCTATTAATTCTTCATGTATTTTTTCTTTCTCATTCTCTCTATTCTCTCTTTTTGGAACTTTAGTTACACATATTCTAATTTTTTGATATTGTAACACAGGTCTTTAAGGTTCTTTTTATCTTTCTCCAATCTTTTTCTGTGTTCTTTAGATACATTTTTTAAATCCACATTCTAGTTTACCAATCTTTTTCTTCTGTCTTCAATCTTAAGTTCATTTTGTAATTTAAAATTTTCCATTATTGTATTTGCTAGCTTTAAATTTTCCTTTTGACTCTTTTTTAATTTTCTGTTTCTCTGCCAGGATTCCCATCTGTTTATGTAACTTGCACACATCCCTCTTTGTCTTTGAACATATTTATTATGTCCACATTGAAGTCTTTGTCTATTTAACTATAACATTTGGATCATTTTAAGGTTGGGTTCTAATAACTGCTTTTTTTTCCTTGGTATGTAATATAATAAAAAATATTTGGTCTTTGTCCGGTTCCTGGCACAGAGTTCCTAAAACTCTTGGAATCTCTTGAGTGATAAGAGTGTCTGGTATGCCAATAAAATGATTCTTAACTGAGGGCCTCCTAGATAGCTTCAGGGTACAGACTGGTCACCAGAAAAACAAAGCTCAATTAGAGGGGTGGGAATTTCAGCCCCACCCTCTGACCTCTGGGGAGGTTGAGGGGCTGGAGATTGAGTTCAACCACCAATGGCCAATGATTTAATCAATCGTGCCTACATAATGGAACCTCCATAAAAACCTCTAAACCCTAGGGCTTGGAGAGCTCCCAGGTTGGTGAATACATGAAAGTGCCAGGAGGGTGACATGACCCTCTCTCCCCACCTCCCACCTCCAATTACTTGTCCTATGCACCTCTTCCATTTGGCTGTTTCTGAGTTGTAGCCTTCATAACAAACTGGTAGTAGTAAGTAAAGCGCTTTCTTGAGTTCTAGGAGTCTTTCTGAAGAATTATCAACTGGATTTATAGTTGGTCAGTCAGAAGTGTGGTTGGCCCCCACTGAGACTTAAGACTGGCATCTGAAGTTGGAGCAGGCTTGTGAGGCTAAGCCCTTTAGCTTGTGGAGTCTGCACCAACTCCAGACAGTTCATGTCTGAGAACGGGAGGATTGGTATTGGAAAAGACACCGTGTATTTGGCGTGGCAGAAAAAAACACCATGGATGTCAGAAGTGGGTGTCAGAACCTGAGAGTCACATTTTCTTAGTTGTTCACACGTTTAGTGACTCACATATTCAGTGAGACTGGACATTATAAACGATATGTTGGAGAGACCCAAGGTTTTATTTTTCTCTCCGAAAAGTGAAATTTGTTAAATAATTCAGTTAGCTCTGCTGGACTCAAACTCCAAATTCTATCTCCTCTGTATCAAGCAGGAGCTGAAATCTCTGCTCAATTTTTTAGCTTCTAGATGCTGGTTGTTCTTACAGACTTCCCCAGGGTTTCCTCTAAAAATGAGTGTTTTAGTCTACAGCCTGGGGCCTGGTTAGATTTTTTAACGTGGATTTGAGGTCTCAGCCTGTCTTAGACTCCCTCCCTTCCATGATTTCCCTCTATGTGGTTATTCTGCCACCCACAAAACCTGTAAGGCTGCAGTTTTCTGTCACTTGAGCCCCTTGTAGATTAGGTGGTACTTTTAGATAAAATGCCACCTGCAAATCTGAACGTTCACAGTGCCTCTTTCCAGAGAAGACATTCCTCTAGTTTCTGCTTGCTTTTGGTCACCCTCCTGAGCCTTCAATAGTTGGGTGTGTTTGTATTTAAATATTGTTTTCCAGATTTTATAACTATTTTTGTGAGTTAGTTTGACCAACGTACTCTACCGTTATTCAGTTAACTTGCTTATAATTTGAAAATGAGATATGTCCTTGAAAGGAGAGAAACAGTACCATAAATACATTATGAATGCTTATTATATCCTATGATTTCCATTTAATAGCTGGGATTAACTAGTTTGAATTCTGATAATCTGACCAATTTAGGTTTAACAACAATTTAAAGGATCCTGTAGCTTCTAGAAGAGGTTATTCTCAGCCTCAAATAGAAATAGGACACAATGGGTTAAGAAGATGTGGCATATCTATATCTATCTATAGCTATATCTATATCCATATCCATATCTATATATATACAGTGGAATACTACTTGGTGGTGAAAAATAACGAAATCTTTCCATTTGCAACAATGTGGGTGGAACTAGAGGGTATTATGCTAAGTGAAATAAGTCAGAGAAAGACCAATATCATATGATTTCACTCATACGTGGAATTTGAGAAACTCAAGAGATGAACACAGGGGAAGAGAAGGAATAATCAGATAAAAACGGAGAGGGAGGCAAACCATAAGAGACTCTTAAATACAGAGCACAAACTGAGGATTGCTGGTTGGGAGGTGGGTGTGGGGATGGGTTAAATGGGTGATGGGCATTAAGGAGGGCACTTTTCAGGGGGAGTACTGGGTGTCCTATGTACGAGATGAATCACTGGGTTCTACTCCTGAAGCCAAGGCTATACTGTATGTTAACTAACTTGAATTTAAATTAAAAAAAGAAATAAGACAATAATCTCCTTAATAAAAACTTGATATTTCATTATTTAAAAATAACTTTCATATACATCATCATACTATAGTCAGGAAGGTAAATAACTTGGTTAGTGTTGTGCTAACAGTGCATTACATTGCCCATACCTCTGCTTGGGGAGGACTGTGGCTCCTGGTGTTTCTTTTGCTCAAAGCCCCTCAGAGATTTCTGAGCTCTAACAATGACCTACCACACCCTCTGGCCTTCTACAGCTCTCTTTTTTGGTCACTCTGCTCCAGTCATACGGGTCTGATTTCTGTAGACACACAGGCATGCTCACACCTTAGATCCTTTTCCCTTGTTCCTTTCTCTCTGCCTGGAATTCTCTTCCCTTAGATAGTATCCTTGCTAGTTCCCTCTTTTTATTTCAGGTGTTTGTTTAATAGTTATATTCTAAAAGCAGCCTTAAAAAATAAAATAAAATAAAATATGGGGCACCTGGGTGGCTCATTCGGTTGGGCATCCGACTTCAGCTCAGGTCATGATCTCATGGCTGGTGGGTTCGAGCCCCGCATCGGGCTCTGTGCTGACAGCTCAGAGCCTGGAGCCTGCTTCAGATTTGGTATCCCTCTCTCTCTCTGCTCCTTCCCTGCTCTCACTCTGTCTCTCTGTCTCTTAAAAATAAATAAACCTTAAAAAATTGTTTTTTAAAATAAAATAAAGGCAGCCTTAAATTTCCACTCTAAAATCATTGTTCCCCCAAACCCTTCTAGTCCTGCTTTCCTTATTATAGATCTCTAACATGTTATATAGTTTCTTATTTGTTGTGTTTATTTTCCAGATTTATTTACTAGTTATTTACTAGAACATAAGCTCCACAAAAGGCATAAGCTCTTTTTTGGTTCATTATTGAATCCCTAGACCCTAGGATGATACCAACCACATAGAAGCTGCTAAATAAATGTCTTGAATGGACAAATAAATGAAACCCCTAGATATTATCTGGAACTCTGTCGAATATCCACCATTGAGAACTAACTTTCTCAGCTGACTCATGCACACATGTAGCTTTTGGTATCATTGATGTGTTGCAACCTCATGCTTGTGTTTTCAATTCAGTTCCTACTTTGGGAAATGTTGCTTTTTATTACACCACAGGGAGTTGTACATTATTATTATAAGACAAATACTGTTATTACAAACACCAGTGAAACCCAAAATTTAGTCCAATGAAAATATTTCTATGCTCTGACCAATGCTCCATTGCCCATAGTAATAGTACTTCGTTGGTCTTGTTATACTGAAATTTTCTTGTATATATCATATATGTGTGTGAAATATATATATATAATCTCAGTACAATCAGTTTTCTTTTTCCAGTCTTTTAGTGGCTTATGATAATGAAAACATCTAACACCTGATTCTGTGACATAATGCAAACTGGAAAAGAAATATAACACAGTGGCTCTGGCTAGTGTAGCACAAATAAGGAGTAAAATATAATTCTCCTAAAAAAAAATTACAAGGGATTATAATTGGCTCAGCTCTCTGGGGAACAAGAAAAACCAAAAGGGGAAATGTCAGAGGGGATAGAGGATTGGCTTCTGCAGGGGCGCCTTTCTGCCGTGCCCTGCATGCTTGGGCAGCTTTAATGAACCACCCCATCTTTGAGGGAAGTTGGCTCCTGTTTTGTTTTATGTCCAGCCCTTGACCTTAGCAAAATGACCTAGAAGTACTGGCAATGAGATTTCGAATGATGTTGATTACAGTAAATTTCAGCCCAGTGAAAGATCTGGTACCTTCCTAAAGTTCCTCGTGCTGGGATTTGACCTGTGCTATTTTTACAGAGAGCCATCACTGAGCATCAAGGGAATATGTGACTTGCGCAGCAGGAGTAGTTTTCTCTGATTATCGAATCCTTGACAGTCAAAATTACTTTCATTTTCTAATTCTCAAATGCCCCCAGGCAAGCCAACTTTCCCTCCCACTACCTCCCCCGCCCCCCCCCCCATAAGGGTTCCCTGGGTCCTCCATTTGTTTGCCAGCTCCGGAGCTGTGGGGGGGGGGGGGGTAATGCTCATAGTGTCTTACCCAGGTTAGGTAAAAATGTCACTCTACTTTCCATATGTGGGAGTATGAGCATGTAACAACAACTGTAATAGCTACACTATCCTTACTGGCCTCCCTTTCCTCAATTTATACAGCATTTATGATTTTACTTAAGGGACTTAGCCAAACCAGAAATCCTAAACTGGCCAACAGATATAGTGACAAATTAATGGACTGGCCACACAAAGATCTGAAACCTGCTGAATTTAGTTTACATCGTGGGTATTTGACATACTAAAATTTGGTCTCTCTGACTAAGCTGAAATTCTACCCCACTTCTCAAAACCTTATTTTTGATATTTACTCCCTTTCGTCTAGAGGGATTAATTTCTTTCACATTATTCCTCACCTTGCCTCTTTACTTAGTTACTTAAATATTCCATCCTAACTTTAAGCAAACCACGTTATAACAAATTTCAAATGAAACTAAATATATATTTATTGCATAAGCCAAAATAAGGAAAAAATAAAAATATTATTTCTATCACTTGGAAATGATCACAGGTAATTTTTGGAAGTATTTACTATCTATATACCATGTCATTCATATATATACATAACATGGATATATAGTGATATATATAAGTATTGGTTATAAGAAATTATATATATAACTGTGTATATATTAACCTACTTTAAAAATAATCTCTAATACCATCTTTACATTCAATTATATAACCATCTATATCATAATTTTTAATGTCTTCTCAGAGAGGGAGCATCTGTGATTTAGAGCATGGCCTCTGGAGCCAGACTACCTAGGTTCAAGTCCTAGTTGCACTACCTATTAGATTCACGGCCATGATAAATTGTATAACCTCTGTGTAACTCAGCTTCCTCATCTATAAAAAGGAAATAATAGAAGTCATTTCCTCATAAGGTTCCTGTATAGATTAAATCAATCAGTATTTGCATGGCACCTAGAATTTTGCCTGATACATAGTGAAGTACCACAGAAGCATCCATTTGCACCATCATCATTATCATTCCTTTTGGAGAGGTTGGGCCAGCTTGGACTGCCATAACAGAATACCACAGTCTGGGTACTTTAAACAAAAGAAACTTATTTTCTCACATTTGTGAAGGTGGAAGTCCAAGATCAAGGTGCCAAGAGACTTGGTTTCTGGTGAGGACTCTTTCCTTGCCTAGCAGACAGCTGCCTTCTTGTTGTATCCTCACATGGCCTTTCATGTGGCCTTTTCTCTGGTGTGCATATTCTAGGTATTTCTTCTTGTTCTTAGAAGGAATCTAGTCTTATTGGATTGGGGCCCTACCTTTATGGCCTCATTTAACCTTAATGACCTCCTTAAGGGTGTCCTAGTTTTAAATACAGTCACACTGGGGATTAGGGCTTCAACCTATGAGTTTTAGGGAGCCAAAATTCAGTCTACAATAGGATGTATACTAATTTTGTTATTTTTAGACATTTAGGTTGATTTCTGGTTCTTACCACAAAGATGTTTATGCCTCAACACGGTCCACTACTATTCCCTTAGTGTAAATTCTCATATCCGTTGACACATCAAAAAGCGTGTAGAATATTAAAGCCTTTGAGAAATAGTGCCAAATTGCTCTCCAGAAACGTCTTACCAATTTACATGTCCACTAGCGATATAAGACTAATTTTACTTTCAATTTATTGCAAGAAATACAGTCTTTTTAGATATCACTAAGGCCTGGTGACTTCTCACCATCCCTGCACCTTCACCTCCCCACTTCCTACCATGTACACACACTTATCCCTTGAGAAGAAGTATAACAGAGGCAAATCAAGAAAAGTACATGTTGGCCTACCCATTGTCAATGAGATTTACATCAGTAAGCATCCTATTTACTGGTATAAACCTCAGCAACAGAAACAAAAAATGCAGTTACAGAAAACCCCAGGACCATGGCTGTCCAAAACAGAAGAGGAATTTGGAATTTAGACATCAACAATTAAGACAAACATGTAAACAAGTAGGTTAGTCCAATACGCTCTACCTGTAGGAAAAAAAAAATATCTCAAAAGGAACATAAGATTAAGCAATTTGATCATTGAAAGAGAAAGTGAAAAGTGAAAAGTCCTATTTCACAAGCTGAGTAATTTTTTAATGATAAAATAAGCTAAAACACAACTTAAAGACCTACTATGAACATGTTCAAACATGAACAGAGAAGTAGAAAGAATACTAGTGAACACTTTTACATGCACACAGCATAAGCTCAAAATTGTTACCATTTTGTTAACATATTTACTTTATATGCATATATATATAATTTTTTCCCAAAAATTTAGAAATTGATACTTCACTGCTAGATACTATTGTGTGCATCTTTCCAAATAAGGACTCTCTCCTAAATCCATGATTGAAACATTATCATACTTGAACAAAATTAGCAATAGTCTCCGATATCATCCAGTACCCGTCTCCTATTCAAATTTCTCTAATTTTTCCCCAAATACTTTTTATAGCTGTTTTCTTTAAACCAAGAGCTAACCATGTACCAGGCATTGCCTTTGACTGTTATCCCTAAAGTCCTTCTGCGATTTTTCACCTCGTGGGTTCACCATCCAGTGGTGATATGATTGAATGAACTTATTCCATTGGAGGGTGAAAAATGGAATTTTTGTTTTCATTTTAGAGTTGCTCCTGTATTTATTAGGTCAAAATTCTGTGTAAACAAGAACTTTCTCTCATTAACCTATTGTCTAAAATGTTCAAACACATGCTCTATTCTTTGTCTTTTGTTAACCATTTTCATATCAAGAACTTGATGGGAGAGTCACTTCCAATTATGGTAAGCAGAATTATTTTCCTCTATTTTACAATATAATCATACATCTTAAAGTCAGCTTATCTTCTTTTTTATTCTCAAATTGTCACAGATATTACCAGTGGGAGTTCTTTCAAGCTGTCTTCTAGTCTCTCTGAAATAACCTCATGTCTCTTTTATTCTTTCCTTGCCTCCTAAAGCTATAAAATGTTCTAGGTTCACCTGTTCAACATCAGTTTAGGTTTTATTCATTTTCCCTTCAAAACTTTTTCATCTTTATATTTTCCAAGAAATGTGAAATAAAGAAGCAAATAAATGATTGTGCTTTGGTATCTTGATCTTAGTTTGGGTTTTCCCAAAAGCAAATTCAGGCAATGACTTCAATACAGGTAAGTTATTTAGGAGGTGATCTCAGGAAGCCAAAGTGAAGAGACCATGGGGCCCCTGGGTGGTTGGGTTGGTTGGGCATCCAACTTCGGCTCAGGTCATGATCTCGCAGCTCATGAGTTCAAGCCCCACATTGGGCTCTGTGCTGACAGCTCAGAGCCTGGAGCCTGCTTTGGATTCTGTGTCTCCCTTTCTCTCTGTTCCTCCCCTGCTCACACTCTATGTGTGTGTGTCTCTCTCTCAAAAATAAATAAACATTAAAAAAATTCAAAGTGAAGAGACCAGGAAATTGAGACATAAAAGGGGAATAGCAAAACACATTTGTGTTGGTGGCCTACTTATCATTGTGGGCAACAAGCTCAATCCCCTGGGGACCTTTTATAAAAACTCCTGTAGAAAAGAACATTCATTTCCTCAGAATAGTCCACTGAAGAAATGGGGAGCTGAGATATTTATCAGTTGCATTTTCTCATTTGTTGAGTGTTGCCCTGGGAGCATTAACTGTTGAACTGGAGAAAACACTGAGGTGGAGAAGCACAACTCAGGTGCTCAACATAGGAAGTTATCAGTGTGCTAAAGTTACAGATGAGCCAAAGAGATGCGGCAAGGCATTGAGAGCATCTACTACATGGGAAAGTGAAGTTGATGCCTCTTTGACTATATATGTTCTATTCCTTTTCTTTGTTTCTTGACCCATGGTCTCTAACACTTTGAATGCCAACTATATCCAGATCCAGAAGTGTTCAAGTGGGAAGATTTCCCTGCTTCGTCTGCTTTCTAAAATCTTTCTGCTTTCATAAAATCCATGGTGTTCTATGCCAACTAAATGGCTGTATTTAACTTACACTGCTTCCTGAGTTTTACATCCACATTTCCAAGTGTCTATTATGTACATCCAATTGGATGTCCCATAGATTCCTCAAATCCATCATGTCCCAAACTGGTTAGCGCCTTCCTCCTGAATCCACTTCCTCTCTAGTGGTAGTGTGAATTGCACTACCATCTACCCAGATACCAAAGCCAGAAGTTAGGCTTTGGCTTTGATGATTTATTCTCACCACAAGCCATCAATTATCTTTTGCATTCCAAGTGCTTTTCAAACCCATCTATGTCCCTTCATTACCACTGCCTCAATTTTACTTGAGGCATATTCTCTTACCTTGATTAGTGTGGCAGTCTCCAAACTAATTCTCCAAATGTTGCTGCTTCTAATCCCTTCTCCACATTCAAGCCAGGTGATCTCTCTAGAAGGCAGCAAAAGCAACTGATCTTAACACTATTTTGCAGAATCCTTTGTTGATTTCTGTTTGCTTTAAGTATAAAGCTAAGTCTTTCAAGTGATTGAAATGCCCTTTGTGGTATAGCTCTTGTTTGAACTTCTCTGCCTTCTAATCTGTCACCATCACCTGCTCTAAATCCCCACCCAACTACATGGCCACACACTGCCCTTGGGCACACTACTCTGGTTCTGGGGCTTCTCTGAGGTCCTGCAATGCACCATTCTGTGCCTCTCTCTTTCTCTCTCTCTCTCACCCTCCCTCCCATCCCCCAACTTTACTTTCAGCTTGGAACACTCATCCTACTATTCTCTGTTACGCCCAGAATTCGTGATCCCCAAAGACCGCCAGGGAGCCGAGTCCGATGTAAAAGCAAAAGAGCCTTTATTTGAGCTAGCTCGAGCTCAATCCCCTACCTGCACCGACGCAGCAGTGAGATACCGGGGAGAGAGAGTTTCAAAAGGACAAAGGTTTTATTGGAGCCTAGGGACAGTTGGTGAGGTAATGGCTGTGGCCTCAGCTGATTGGCTGGGGAAGGGTTGGAGTCCTGTTAGGCAGGTGAGCGGGAGGTTACTCAAGGGGAGGAGGCGTGGTCAAGGTGAAGGACACAGAACAAGATGGAGTTGGCCGGCATAGGCCCGCCCTTTCATTCTCCACCTGGCTGACTTTTACCCTACCTGCAGGTCTCAGAAGACATATCTTTGAGGCCTCTGATATGTGCTCTCCCAGTACCACATGCTTCTTGTAACCACCCCTTGCCTCAGTTTCCATGTCTATAAATTGAATACAACGAGAGTATCCACCTTGTACGATGATTGTGAGGATTAAAAGAGTTGATATATACAAAATACTTACTAAGTACTCAAGAAATACTAGCTGTTATTATTATTATCATCATTATTATAATTTCAAACTAAATGGCATACTTAATTGTCTGTCTTCCGAAAGGGACAGAAAGTTCCATGAGAATAGCAGCTTTATACCTATCTTGTTCACAGCTATATCTCCTGCACTGTTGTTCATTGTCACATGGCAGGGAGTCAGTATTTGTCTCGTAGATAAATGGATGGAACAAGAATATGGTAGCCTGATGCAAGGTGACTTCCCAAAGGCTTAAGGAGAGGTAGAGAAGCGAATGCATGTGTAAATGACTCTCATGTTGGGAGAGGTGGGCAAGTCTGGTGGTACACGCTCAGGTTTTCAGGGACAGCACGTAGCAATCACTTACGAAGGGGAACTTTAATAATTTTATATAATCCTCACAACGGTCCTGTGAAGACCATGGTTTTACTGAAGAGGAATCTGAGTAGAAGAAAGATTACATGACTGGTCTGGAGTTCCAAGCAAGTGACAGAATGAAGATGTCTGTCCAGGCTCTTAGCTGATCCCTTCCCTAGCTGCGTTCTGGAAACTTGGGTGCTGCAGTATGTTAATAAATGTTAGTGAGGATTTTGGGGGCACAGATAAATTTGGGGACCACAGAATGAAATAGTAGTGACTGCGGTTATGGTCAGTTCGCTGCAGAGCTGTTCAAAGACTTTAAAATGCCAGTGTGAATTGTGACTCTCCAAGAAGAGAATGTGTTTCCCCAGCTTACTTGAATGGAGATCCCTATCTTCCCAGAGCTTTCCTGGGAAACAGCCATGGCCCTTGCTCAGCCTTCTACTCATTGCCTACCTCCCTTCTAACTCCAAGATTTGGTCATTTCTGGGGCACTTGGGTGGCTCAGTCCATCGGGCATCTGACTCGATTTTGGTTCAGGTCATGATCCCATGATGCCAGTGTTGTGGGATCAAGCTGCATGTCAGGCTCCCTACTGAGTGTGGAGCCCACTTAAGATTCTCTCTCTCTCTCTCTCTCTCTCTCTCTCTCTCTCTCTACCCGCCCCCCCCCCCCCCCCCGTCCTCGCTTGCTGTCTCTCTCTGTAAAAAAAAAAAAAAAAGGATTTGGTCTTTTCTAATCCTTCAAGTTTTAAGTTTAGTAACTAGGATTCATTAGTGAAAACATAATCCCTGTTTAATCCTCTCGTGATTTAACAGTTATTTGTTAAACACGTATGATATGCTTGGTGCTCTGTTATATGCTGTGCCATACCACAAACCATGAAAAGGTTCCTGTTCTTGTGACAATATTACTACTGAGAGAAGCAACACAAACAATGACAATGACAACATAAGCCATACGGTAGCGTGCTTTGTTTTTAGCGAAGTGCATTCAGAGCTTACCTCTCGCTTGCTGCCCGATGGGATGGATGCAGTGGTACTACTGGGCCCCATATAACGGGTTTCACAGGATGTAATCCTAAGGAGTCAGGTGAATCGCTCAGTCACATCCATCTGGGGTGTTTATTTGCAGCTTTCCCTCAACTTTCCAGTATGGTAGATTTCCTCTTTTCATACCCATCTGAAACGATAGAAACTCTATCACGATATTTATAGAATGATGGAAGTAGAATGGACCTGGGTGATTTTTAAAAGCCAATCTCCCATTTTACAGTCCAAGGAGGCTCAGTGATATGCCTAAGGTCCCCCCCTGCCGTGCGCTCACGAGCACAACGATAAGAAATGGCTCTCTGCTATCTACCATGCACGATCCACTATCCAAAGCATCTCTGATTTTTAATTCTACCACTGTTTCGTGAAAAGTACCTTCATTTTATCCCCGCCTTAGTATTGGGCCTGCACCCACTCAGACGTCTGTTTGTCTCTGTCATCACTATCCTGAGTGGGTCTTGTTTATTCCTCTATTGTTTGAGGAGATTTGGAAAGGAATGAAACTGTTAAGTCTTTACACTGGCAGTGATCTTTAAGACCCATAAAAGATTAATTACCAAGGGAACCTATAACTTTGCATGATCAAACTAAAAATTCTATTTTTATGGCTGCCTGTGTTTTATCCTCTATAAATTTTATAATAATGATTAGGCTCAGAGTCTGAACATAATTTACATACATCAACATGTCTCACACTGTCCTTATAGCCAGTGAAACACCTGCAGCAAATACGAGCAAGCAGAAAGCTCCCAAGCTCTCCGAGGCGTTAATCAATGCAAGCTCTCGAAGGAAAAGAGACACACACACTGAGACAGAGAGAGACGGGGAGAGTCTGACCGGGCTGGGGGCTCCTGTAACCACCGTCGTGTGGCCTGCAGTGTTCACACAGGAACAGTGCCTTCTGCACTTGTCAGAAATACACTTATTTCAGCTTTTTCATCCCTTCCCAAGGTGATCAGCCTTATTTCCCAGAAATGCTTTTTCTCTTCCACTGACCAGAAACTCTTTAGAAGTGTCAGCACAGGAAGGACTTTAGAGAATGTGGCTATTTAACACGACTGGTTTCTCCCACCCGTGCCCAGAATATGTTCCAGTCTATAGATAGATGCGGCGCATGTCCCCTGAGTCCCTGCAGCACCTCCCTCTCCTCTGGCCTCCCACTTACTCTACCTTGGATTGATTTTGCCTCCTAGCGAAGAGCTAAAGGTTATCAGGCAGGGATTTAAGTCCGGGCACGCTGGCAGACGTGTACCAAGGCAACGGCAGCTGCAAATAGCGTATGGTACAAGCTTTCAGGGTAAACATCAATTTCTCCAATTTGCTATAGCCTGAGAACCTTATAAGCCTAGCGAATGAATTGTGAGTGTGGGTTTTGTGCTGGATGGATGGAGCAGGCTTGTTTCTATAAAGCTCTGTTAATGTACACTGAGTCCTCAGCTTAAATATCATGAAGGAGTAAGAAGTCACAGCTGTTTCATTCGCCACCCTCTTTACCTGTGCCAGTTTCAATCTTCTTGGACAAAGGCTGCCTTGGCGATCTCTCACCTGGATTCGGTTTCATTCTGATGGGAGAGGAGGCCAGAGCTTGTCCCCAGACACCAGGGCTCGCCCCTCATCTCTCTGCTTATTGAACCCCCATCTCCATCTTCAAATGCACCACCTGGCCTTCAGCTCAATATATGCTTTTGAATTTTTAAAAGTTTATTTTAAAACTGTGTACGTGCAGTTTAAATCATCCATGTCATTTCATGAAGGACTTTATAACCTATATCACTTACTCTGGTTTAACAAATTTTCCAAAACTTTCCAGCACACATAACAAACTTTGATACTGACTTAAATACCTTCATTTAAGTTGACAAATACATTTTTTCCCTTCCAAGTATGGATGGTTTACAACTTCACCAATTGGCCGCTAATTTGGTTTTCTGAGAAACCGTATAGGACTTACTCTATGTTCACAAAATACGGTTGTCAGAGAAAGTGAAATTCCGATAACCACACGTATCGAAAATAAACACTGTGCAAGTACTTGGATGCAACTGAATAAGAAAATGTGCACTTTGGATAAAAACACATCATTTTATGTATTGAAATCATTGTGTACAAATTTGGGTTAAAAGAAGGTAGCGTAAGGTGTAATTCAATAGGAACCCCGAGACCCATTATAATGATTCGTGTTCGAGTGTTTCCTCAGCTCTTCCCATTCTTTCTCAGAGAACATCCATGAACTCCTCCCTATGCTATGAAATATTTCCTGTTGCTATGAGACGCTCTATTTACCATAACAGGCGCTGAGGTCTTTCCGTGTGCTAGGCACTATGTTAAATGCTTTACACGGACCATCTTGCTTAGTACCTACACTTTTAAGAAATAGGTAGAATTATCACTCCCATTTTCTAGATGAGGAAACTAAGGCCAAAGTGAAATCGCTAGGCCAAAGTCACAGCACTGGTGAGTGCTGTAGTTTAGATCCACACTCAGCCTAAACCCATTCAGGACGTTCCTGTTTGTATCTGGACTTTTACATTGGACACAGCTTCCCCAGAGCTGGGCGTTCATTATGCGCCTTTGTTTCCCCCTGTGTGCCCAGAACACCCAAATATTTGTTAATTTTAAAGGGCCAAAGCAATTCCAGGAAAAGCCCCAATAACAATATAAAACCAGCAGGCCTAGAAATACAATTCTCCCAAAGGAGATCGAGCTCTTCTTCCTGATCATGTTAAAAGACTAGAATACGATCATTTGGTTTAAGGACAACCTTAAATAAAAGCCTCATTAATCAGAATGAGTCTTCCCACAATAATGAGCCCTGGATTGAATTTTAGAACCCTCTTTATGCTTTGTTAATAACAAAGCTGTTATAAAAATAATTTGATAAGACAGACCGTTGCAATGGTGTCACTTAGCTGTAAAAAGGGTTCCTTAGCCTGGTGTCTGAGCATACCCAACTTACGTAATGCTAACATAATGGATTATGCATATTGGATCGGGTTAAAAAGGAAACCCAGTGAAGTATTACAGCAATTTAAAAAATATATATCAGGGCTTGTTCAGCACAGATATTTAAAATTTAAACCTGTTTAAATATTCAACTGAAACTAAAATAAAATTCTGAAAAATGGTATTCAATAGAAAAGCTCCATTAAGAATAAAAATGCTTTTCCAAACCCATTTAGTTCTAATGGAAACCCATCGAATGACGTTCTCATTGTTACCGCGCCAGCCAAGGGAAAAATTACACATAGGTTTCGGTAGGAGGAAATCCGCTGGACTTCTTGTGGCACAAGCTTCCCTTGGAGAAGTCGGAGAAAAGAGATGCTTCAGACCAACCCTCAGATCAGGCCACGAGTTGTTTAAAATGGTCTGGAGCTTTCTTAAATAGCATCTTCTCATTTGTCCCTTGCTTCAGTGAAACCTCATTATACGTCCACATAAGATGTAATCCTAAAAAGAAAAAAAATTGGCACTTCTTGCTGCGATATCAGGATACTGACCAATTTGCCTCCTGAGAGCCAAGCTTTATTGCTCCGATAAACATCCTGCAGGATGTTTTTATTCAATTAATTGGAATGATTGCTTACACAGAAATGTACCGCTTTATCAAGGTCTGCTTGAATATCAGGCTTGGGCTGAGCCCCAGCATTTTTGTTCCTGAGTTCTCCTAACAGCAAATGCATGTGGATTTTGCAACACAATTAAAACAATCAGCAGGAATTAGCCGGTTTGGTGCCTCCACTCAAATAGCAAACACAGAGAGGTAAATAGGGAAATGTATGTGTACGTGAAAGAAGCGTTCCAGAGATGGAGGGAAGGCTTTTAGGAGACATAAAATGGAAGGTATTATGGGAAGAAATATAGGATAATATAAACAGAGTCTCTAATCCTGAGGACTGTAAATCCCTTTTCCTTAATTGGTTTAGAAACTGTGGTCTGTAACGTGAGACGGAGGGCTCTGGCTGCCTTTCTTCTTTGCTGCCCGGAATCACATTAAGTGGAAAACAATAGCGGGGCTGACAGCTCCCTTTCTGTGGGGCATTTACAGCTAATGTGCTATTGAGACTAATACAATTACACGGGATTAGCACGCTGCCAACCCGGCTCAGATTGGAGGATTCTCTTCTAGGTGGAGGGACCTGGGCTCTCTCGGAGGAAGGTCTGGAGGTCTGAGAGGGGTGGTGCATCAAGTGTACCTTTCTCCTCATTATTCTAAAATCCAGGCGAGTAACCATGACTTTGTGATTTACTCAAGATCTTGATTACGAATTCTAATCCAAACAAAATCCTAGTTGGAGTTTTTCATTGCTGCTTTATGCTAGTTGGCTTGTTTTTAAAGATTCATAATAAATCTAGAAACTTCCTGCTAGGAGTACACCTTTCCACTTGTTCTCCGTGTGTGCTTCACTTCTGTTTCCCAAGATGGGGCGGGGGTGGGGGGTGGGGGCGGAGGCGGGAGGGGACCTGTATTTAGGAATTCAGGAATCACTACTGCTCAGATCATCATTCCCTGGTATCCACTTGCATTCTCTTGGCAAACCTGAGCCGACAGATAACACTGGGGTTTTTACAAAATGACTACAGAAATCTACTGTACCTACGTGGTAGATTGTACAGAATGACTGTAGAAATCTGCTACGATGACTATAGAATTAAGAAACTAATTCAAGGTTTTCTTTCTTTCTTTTTAAATAAATATATACATACATGTTTGTTTGTTTGTTTGTTTGTGTATGTCTACACCCAACATGGGGCTCAAACTTACAACCCCAAGATCAAGAGTCGCATGCTCTACCGACTGAGGTAGCCAGGTGCCCCTAATTCAGGGTTCTCTTAAGTATCCCTGGGAACCTGACGTTGGTCTCACGCTACACAAAGGAAAGCTGTTTATCAAGGGAATAAATGAGAAGGACACAGTGTTTTGGAAAAATAACTTTTTTAAAAACACCGCCCATTTCCTCCTTAGGCACCTTAAAACTATCTCCAAGAAAATGAGCATAGCTACATGTTGTTAGCTATCCAGTGCTATGTCTCTCTATCATTCAGTAACTAGTTCCAACTATTTTTATTCTTATAATTTAAAAAAAAATAGCAAATATGACATGCTTGTTACATCCCCAGCATGGTGCAACAATACTTTTCTAATTTAATTCCAAAGCTGTCAGTCCTAAATAAGTGCCCCTAGTGAATGCTTTAGTTCCCCCATCTATATGGTCTATTCAAATGATCACTCCATTTTGAGCAGCTTTCTCAAGATCAGAGTTATCGGTCTGATGGTCCAGAAATGTCGAAGAACCTTTGGTCTGACACTCTTTTCGGTGATGGTATTTTCTTCAAAAGGCCCATGTTTCAAGGCAAATGTGACCATTTGAAAGTTAACTGAATGTTACAATTTGTCTCTGAATGTGAGGCCTAAAATGAACACGATTCTGGTGCCTCTGATGCAGGTGTGGGAAGTAGGGAAAGGAAGAAGAAAAGTCTAATAAGACAAGGTAAAGACAGACATTAAGGGTTTCACGTGTTAATTAATATGAATTTTACCCAGTTCTGAGAAAGATAGCAAAAGGATTCTTTTTGGCTTGCTTTTGATTTAGTGCTCTCGCTTGTACCTGGCTTGTGCATCATACAGAGAAGTCTGGAGTCCCTTCTTCAGGTCTGGAAGGGAGCATTCCTTCAGTTCTTCAAGGGAGGGACTCCTTTCTCCCTTTCCTCCAAAGGCCTGGTTCGCCGAGGGGGGCAACACTGATGCCAGGCATTTTACATCAAAGCCGACGATGCGCAGGCCAGTCCTAACTGGGGAAGAATGAAATATTCATTTGGTTGGTTGGTGAGGAACCCATGACTTAGAAAGTTGAAGTCGTTTGTGCACAGACTGGGCCTGAATTCCAGTGACTCTCGTTTACTTCCTTCCACACACGGTTCTGTGCTGTTTCCCACCACCATCACCACCCCCGTGACCACTATCTGTGAAAGCCTTGTTCTTTGCCAGGCGCTGGGCTAATCACCTGCACACATTGTCTCCTACATGCATCGCAACAACCCTGCAAGGCAGGTAGGTATTTTTGTGCCCACTTTGTAGAAAAGAAAACTGAGTTTCAGAGAAGTTTCAGTGACTTGCCTGAAGCCATGCCTCCAGAAATGTCAAATTCAGGGTTCCAACTCAAGACTTTGTCAAACTGGAACTTATCCTTTCCATTACATCGTGATACCTTAAAAAAAATTTTTTTTTTTAATGTTTGCTTATGTTTTTGAGAGAGACAGAGTGTGAGTAGAGGAGGGACAGAGACAAAGAATCTGAAGCAGGCTCCAGGCTCCAAGCCAGCAGCACAGAGCCGGGTGCAGGGCTCGAACCCACAAACCGTGAGATCATGACCTGAGCCGATGTCGGACGCTCAACCGACTGAGCCACCCAAGTGCCCCACCGTGATAACTTTTTAGCTATTATACGACTGGTAGGAATGTGTGATGCTGTGTCTGTGGGTTTGCCACACCCAGAATCAATTCCTTTGAGTGCTCATTGGGGAATCCTGATCCCTGCCTCAGGAATAGGCACATGACCAAATCTTATCAAAAAAGTGTTTGTCCCCTGGCCACAGTGACTGACAGGGCCAGCTTTACGGGCCTAAGACCTGTGTGGTCTCACAGGACCCTGACTTCAGAAAGGTCCCACCCTTGATTAAATGTGCAGTGGTTGCCATCTTGAAATTCTTAGTAATTTTTTAACAAGGGGCCTTACATTTTCATTTTGCATTGGGCCCCACAGATTGTGTTTTTGGTCCTGGTAATTGGTCTCGTCCTAGCACATAAAGCAACAATCTACACCAATGAGGCTCAATTCCAGAACTTTGCTGGACTTTTTGAGAAAGTTCTACTTTCTATTGAAGTGGTAAGCCTGGAGCTTCTGGAGGCCATGATGTGCACAATCTGCCTGAGAATGAAGCCAGAGGAGAGCAGAGCTGAGGGTGTCTTGACTAAATCACTGGAGTTCCTGGGCCTAACCCATTCCCCTACTATTTTTTGCCTAAGTCAGTTCAGGCTAGGTGTTTCTGCAACCCCCCAAAGCTCTAACTAGTGCTGTTGCAGACTGTCTTCTCCAGAGAAGTACTGAGGCAGGGTTTAGGGTATAGGATGTTTATTAGGATACATTTGTAAAGGGAGGGGAAGAAGCAGGGTTGGGTGGAGGAAGAGGTCAAACTTCTGCCTCTTGCAGGCCCAGTGAAGCCTCAGCCAACCTGACAGTGAGCTCTGGATAGAATATTGCTTGTCAGAGGTATCCCATGTCAGGCCAAGGTGGCCAGAACTTCACAGCCTGACTGCTCAGTCTCCAGATGGAGCTGTCCCAGGAAAGGTATGGATCTGAGTGAGGCAGTTCTCTACAGCTAAGGCAGAGCCTGAAGGAGCTGACAGCTCAGACATGTCTGCTGACCTCACTCCCTGCAGCCGGGCAGCAAGTCCTTCTTTAGAGAGGTCACCGTGCCTGTGTCTTCGCTTTAGTTCTCCAAAAATCAGAACCCGAGACAAAAGTTTATATGCACTGTTGTATAAAGGAGTATAGTCCTAGAGAAGCAGAAACTGGGGTGGGGGAAGAGTGAGGCAAGAAAGAAAGGATGGCCAACAAGAAGGTGTATTATGGAGCTGGTTTCTATTTGGTACCAAACGCAACTCATGCGCATCTGATTATGTCCCAGGACATTCCATCATGGGGAAGGAAGAAGGATGAGCGTTTATAGATGACCCTCTGCTTTGGACAGCAGGAAGAGGCATTTAGTGTCTCTGAAGCGGCTTTATAAAAGGTGCAAATTCCAGGTGCTGGGATTACTGAAAGGTAAACTTGAAATTCTCTTGCCCTCACCTTCACCACCTAGCCGGGAAGAGGGAACACACAGCAAAAATAAAAAGGTGACATAGGCTAAACAGGCAGTCGGTGCAAACTAATGTCGTTCACAATACGCTCTATGGTACCTCTGAAAAGCAATGGTTGTAAGATACTAGAGTAGTAGGCTATTTACTTAGAGGTGGGACAAGGGCTGAACCTTTAAGTCACAACTTTTCTAACCATAGGGAAAAGAAGCAAAGTGGGCGAAGTCAAAATGGAAATGAACAAAAACCAAAGGGACTGCATCTTAGAGTAGCAAATGGATGGGAGAGCTGAAGGTCTATAAGAGAGCTGGGAAAGAAGTACTGAGAAAAAGGGACAAAAAGAGAAAAAGCGGACAGGGGGCTGGCTGATGGAGATTGGTATTATCATATGTACAAAGCCAATATTATTTTAGGACCGTGAGGTGAAATTCTCTTCAAAAGGTGTCTTCTTACCCAATTTCTGGTACCAGTGGTGTGGAACTGCCACACGCTTATTCTACGTTATGTCTATACGTTGTTTAGGGAACTCTGCCATGTGGATTTTGGAAGTGCGTAACTTTAGCATAGTTAGCAGTGACCACATATCTCTTTCCCTGGAAACGTAAAACTCTTCTTTAAGCAGAACTATAATTTGCTGAGAATCTCTTATTTGGCTTGTCAAAGTTTAAGGAAAGGAAGCAAGCATTAGAAATT